>NC_091285.1:159418391-160082558 GCF_032444005.1 Ranitomeya imitator | reverse complement strand
AAAAGGTGAAATCCAGAAAATGGTACACAAAGTCAAAGAGGAATATCTCAGCATCTGGAGGAACGACATAAACAAATCCCAGAAACTGACAATATACCGGAATCTACAGAGGGAGTACAAACTGGCCCCATATCTAGAGAAACTAGAAAACCCCAAAGATCGACAGATCCTGAGCCGGTACAGACTGAGCGCCCACAGCCTACTCATCGAATCCGGGCGGCACCGACAGAACTACAAGCCTCGAGAGAACAGACTCTGCCAGCAGTGCCCCCAGGAGGCCGTGGAGGATGAGGCCCACTTCCTGCTGAGGTGCCCCAAATACTCCGCAGTGAGGGACACTCACTTCAAGAGGCTGTCTGATCTCCTCCCAGATTTCACCTCCAAGGAGGAGGAAGAGAAACTGCCGATAATACTGGGGGAAGAGGAAAGTGCAGTGGCCGTAGCAGCGGAATATGTCAGTGCCTGCCACAGACTAAGAGGAGCCTGATATGTCATGGACTCCCGTACCCCAACACTGGACATATCCCTATCCCCCGACTAAAGAGCCCGATATGTCATGGACTCCTATACCCCACCCTGGAAACATCCCCTATCCTCTAAAAGGAATTTGATATTCCCTGGACCTCTATATGCCCCCCCTCCCCCACCCCCGTATTTTTACCATATGCTTTAGCAATGCTAACATGTACTTAGTCCTGCCAATAAAGCTCATTTGAATTTGAATTTGATATATATAGAGATAGATATATATAGAGATAGAGATAGATATATATAGAGATATATATATATAGAGATAGATATATATAGATATATATATATAGAGAGAGAGAGAGAGAGATATATATATAGAGATAGATATATATAGAGATAGAGATAGATATATATAGAGATAGAGATAGATATATATAGAGATAGAGATAGATATATATATAGAGATAGATATATATAGAGATAGAGATAGATATATATATAGAGATAGATATATATAGAGATAGATATATATCGAGATAGATAGAGATACCGTATATACTCGAGTATAAGCCGACCCGAGTATAAGCCGACCCCCCTAATTTTGCCACAAAAAACTGGGAAAACTTATTGACTCGAGTATAAGCCTAGGGTGGAAATGCAGCATTTACCGGTGAATTTCAAAAATAAAAATAGATCATTATTTCCCCATAGCTGTGCCATATAGTGCTCTGCACCGTTCATATTTCCCCATAGGTGTGAACCATATAGTGCTCTGCACTGTTCATTGTGCCCCCTAGCTGTGCCATATACGGTGCTCTGCACCGTTCATTGTGCCCCATAGATGTGCCATATACGGTGCTCTGCACCGTTCACTGTGCCCCATAGCTGTGCCATATACGGTGCTCTGCACCGTTCACTGTGCCCCATAGCTGTGCTGTGCCATATACGGTGCTCTGCACCGTTCACTGTGCCCCATAGCTGTGCCATATACGGTGCTCTGCACCGTTCACTGTGCCCCATAGCTGTGCTGTGCCATATACGGTGCTCTGCACCGTTCACTGTGCCCCATAGCTGTGCTGTGCCATATACGGTGCTCTGCACCGTTCACTGTGCCCCATAGCTGTGCTGTGCCATATACGGTGCTCTGCACCGTTCACTGTGCCCCATAGCTGTGCTGTGCCATATACGGTGCTCTGCACCGTTCACTGTGCCCCATAGCTGTGCCATATACGGTGCTCTGCACCGTTCACTGTGCCCCATAGCTGTGCTGTGCCATATACGGTGCTCTGCACCGTTCACTGTGCCCCATAGCTGTGCTGTGCCATATACGGTGCTCTGCACCGTTCACTGTGCCCCATAGATGTTCCACATAAATTTGTGCCGCCGCTGCCGCAATAAAGAAAAAAAAACACATACTCACCTCCCTTGATTGCAGCTCCCGGCGTCTCGTTCCGGCGCCTCCATCTTCCCGGCGTCTCTGCTCTGACTGATCAGGCAGAGGGCGCCGCGCACACTATATGCGTCATCGCGCCCTCTGCCTGAACAGTCAGAGAGCAGAGACGCCGGGAAGATGGAGGCGCCGGCCGGGAAGATGGATCGGCGCCCGGCGGCTGGAACGAGGACAGGTGAATATGCTATACTCACCTAGTCCTGGCGATCCTCGCGCTGTCCCCTCCTGTCTTCGGCGCTGCAGCTTCTTTCTCTATCAGCGGTCACCGGCACCGCTGATTAGAGAAATGAATAAGCGGCTCCACCCCTATGGGAGGTGGAGCCGCTTATTCATTTCTGTAATGAGCGGTCCCACGTGACCGCTGAAGAGAGGAAGAAACTGCAGCGCCGAAGCCCGTGGGACGGCAGGGACAGCGCGAGGATCGCTGGGACTAGGTAAGTATACCTCAGCGCCCTCACCCCCTCACCCGCCGACCCCACCGCTACCGTGACTCGAGTATAAGCCGAGGGGGGCACTTTCAGCCCAAAAATTTGGGCTGAAAATCTCGGCTTATACTCGAGTATATACGGTATATATAGAGATAGATATATATAGAGATAGATATATATAGAGATAGATATATATAGAGATAGATATATATAGAGATAGATATATATAGAGATAGATATATATAGAGATAGAGATATATATAGAGATAGATAGAGATATATATAGAGATAGATATATATATATAGAGAGAGAGAGATATAGAGATAGATATATATAGAGATAGAGATAGATATATATAGAGATAGATATATATAGAAATAGATAGAGATATATATAGAGATAGATAGAGATATATATAGAGATATATATATATATAGAGAGAGAGAGAGAGAGAGATATAGAGATAGAGATAGATATATATAGAGATAGAGATAGATATATATAGAGATAGATAGAGATATATATAGAGATAGATAGATATATATATATATATATAGAGATAGATATATATATATATATAGAGAGAGAGAGATAGATATATATAGAGATAGAGATAGATATACAGTGGGGCAAAAAAGTATTTAGTCAGTCAGCAATAGTGCAAGTTCCACCACTTAAAAAGATGAGAGGCGTCTGTAATTTACATCATAGGTAGACCTCAACTATGGGAGACAAACTGAGAAAAAAAAATCCAGAAAATCACATTGTCTGTTTTTTTAACATTTTATTTGCATATTATGGTGGAAAATAAGTATTTGGTCAGAAACAAAATTTCATCTCAATACTTTGTAATATATCCTTTGTTGGCAATGACAGAGGTCAAACGTTTTCTGTAAGTCTTCACAAGGTTGCCACACACTGTTGTTGGTATGTTGGCCCATTCCTCCATGCAGATCTCCTCTAGAGCAGTGATGTTTTTGGCTTTTCGCTTGGCAACACGGACTTTCAACTCCCTCCAAAGGTTTTCTATAGGGTTGAGATCTGGAGACTGGCTAGGCCACTCCAGGACCTTGAAATGCTTCTTACGAAGCCACTCGTTCGTTGCCCTGGCGGTGTGCTTTGGATCATTGTCATGTTGAAAGACCCAGCCACGTTTCATCTTCAATGCCCTTGATGATGGAAGGAGGTTTGCACTCAAAATCTCATGATACATGGCCCCATTCATTCTTTCATGTACCCGGATCAGTCGTCCTGGCCCCTTTGCAGAGAAACAGCCCCAAAGCATGATGTTTCCACCACCATGCTTTACAGTAGGTATGGTGTTTGATGGATGCAACTCAGTATTCTTTTTCCTCCAAACACGACAAGTTGTGTTTCTACCAAACAGTTCCAGTTTGATTTCATCAGACCATAGGACATTCTCCCAAAACTCCTCTGGATCATCCAAATGCTCTCTAGCAAACTTCACACGGGCCCGGACATGTACTGGCTTAAGCAGTGGGACACGTGTGGCACTGCAGGATCTGATTCCATGGTGGCATAGTGTGTTACTTATGGTAGGCCTTGTTACATTGGTCCCAGCTCTCTGCAGTTCATTCACTAGGTCCCCCCGCGTGGTTCTGGGATTTTTGCTCACCGTTCTTGTGATCATTCTGACCCCACGGGGTGGGATTTTGCGTGGAGCCCCAGATCGATGGAGATTATCAGTGGTCTTGTATGTCTTCCATTTTCTAATTATTGCTCCCACTGTTGATTTCTTCACTCCAAGCTGGTTGGCTACTGCAGATTCAGTCTTCCCAGCCTGGTGCAGGGCGACAATTTTGTTTCTGGTGTCCTTTGACAGCTCTTTGGTCTTCACCATAGTGGAGTCTGGAGTCAGACTGTTTGAGGGTGTGCACAGGTGTCTTTTTATACTGATAACAAGTTTAAACAGGAGCCATTACTACAGGTAATGAGTGGAGGAAAAGGAGACTCTTAAAGAAGAAGTTACAGGTCTGTGAGAGCCAGAAATCTGGATTGTTTGTTTCTGACCAAATACTTATTTTCCACCATAATATGCAAATAAAATGTTAAAAAAAACAGACAATGTGATTTTCTGGATTTTTTTTTCTCAGTTTCTCTCCCATAGTTGAGGTCTACCTATGATGTAAATTACAGACGCCTCTCATCTTTTTAAGTGGTGGAACTTGCACTATTGCTGACTGACTAAATACTTTTTTGCCCCACTGTATATATATATATATATATACAGTGGGGCAAAAAAGTATTTAGTCAGTCAGCAATAGTGCAAGTTCCACCACTTAAAAAGATGAGAGGCGTCTGTAATTTACATCATAGGTAGACCTCAACTATGGGAGACAAACTGAGGAAAAAAAATCCAGAAAATCACATTGTCTGTTTTTTTAACATTTTTTTTGCATATTATGGTGGAAAATAAGTATTTGGTCAGAAACAAACAATCAAGATTTCTGTCTCTCACAGACCTGTAACTTCTTCTTTAAGAGTCTCCTCTTTCCTCCACTCATTACCTGTAGTAATGGCACCTGTTTAAACTTGTTATCAGTATAAAAAGACACCTGTGCACACCCTCAAACAGTCTGACTCCAAACTCCACTATGGTGAAGACCAAAGAGCTGTCAAAGGACACCAGAAATAAAATTGTAGCCCTGCACCAGGCTGGGAAGACTGAATCTGCAATAGCCAAACAGCTTGGAGTGAAGAAATCAACAGTGGGAGCAATAATTAGAAAATGGAAGACATACAAGACCACTGATAATCTCCCTCGATCTGGGGCTCCACGCAAAATCCCACCCCGTGGGGTCAGAATGATCACAAGAACGGTGAGCAAAAATCCCAGAACCACGTGGGGGGTCCTAGTGAATGAACTGCAGAGAGCTGGGACCAATGTAACAAGGCCTACCATAAGTAACACACTACGCCACCATGGACTCAGATCCTGCAGTGCCAGACGTGTCCCACTGCTTAAGCCAGTACATGTCCGGGCCCGTCTGACGTTTGCTAGAGAGCATTTGGATGATCCAGAGGAGTTTTGGGAGAATGTCCTATGGTCTGATGAAACCAAACTGGAACTGTTTGGTAGAAACACAACTTGTCGTCTTTGGAGGAAAAAGAATACTGAGTTGCATCCATCAAACACCATACCTACTGTAAAGCATGGTGGTGGAAACATCATGCTTTGGGGCTGTTTCTCTGCAAAGGGGCCAGGACGACTGATCCGGGTACATGAAAGAATGAATGGGGCCATGTATCGTGAGATTTTGAGTGCAAACCTCCTTCCATCAGCAAGGGCATTGAAGAGGAAACGTGGCTGGGTCTTTCAACATGACAATGATCCAAAGGACACCGCCAGGGCAACGAAGGAGTGGCTTCGTAAGAAGCATTTCAAGGTCCTGGAGTGGCCTAGCCAGTCTCCAGATCTCAACCCTATAGAAAACCTTTGGAGGGAGTTGAAAGTCCGTGTTGCCAAGCGAAAAGCCAAAAACATCACTGCTCTAGAGGAGATCTGCATGGAGGAATGGGCCAACATACCAACAACAGTGTGTGGCAACCTTGTGAAGACTTACAGAAAACGTTTGACCTCTGTCATTGCCAACAAAGGATATATTACAAAGTATTGAGATTAAATCTTGTTTCTGACCAAATACTTATTTTCCACCATAATATGCAAATAAAATGTTAAAAAAACAGAAAATGTGATTTTCTGGATTTTTTTTTCTCAGTTTGTCTCCCATAGCTGAGGTCTACCTATGATGTAAATTACAGACGCCTCTCATCTTTTTAAGTGGTGGAACTTGCACTATTGCTGACTGACTAAATACTTTTTTGCCCCACTGTATATACACAGTACAGACCAAAAGTTTGGACACATCTCATTTAAGGATTTTTCTGTATTTTCATAACTATAAAAATTGTACATTTACACTGAAGGCATCAAAACTATGAATTAACACATGTGGAATTATATACTTAACAAAAAAGTGTGAAACAACTGAAATTATGTCTTATATTCTAGGTTCTTCAAAGTAGCCTCCTTTTGCTTTGATGACTGCTTTGAACACTCTTGGCATTCTTTTGATGAGCTTCAAGAGGTAGTCACCCGGAATGGTTTTCACTTCACAGTTGTGCCCTGTCAGGTTAAATAAGAGGGATTTCTTGCCTTATAAATGGGGTTGGGACCATCAGTTGTGTTGTTCAGAAATCTGGTAGATACACAGCTGATAGTCCCACTGAATAGACTGCTAGGATTTGTATTATGGCAAGAAAAAAGCAGCTAAGTAAAGAAAAACAAGTGGCCATCATTACTTTAAGAAATGAAGGTCAGTCAATCTGAAAAATTGGGAAAACTTTGAAAGTGTCCCCAAGTGCAGTGGCAAAAACCATCAAGCACTACAAAGAAACTGGCTCACATGAGGACCGCCCCAGGAAAGGAAGACCAAGAGTCACCTCTGCTTCTGAGGATAAGTTTATCCGAGTCACCAGCCTCAGAAATCGCAGGTAAACAGCAGCTCAGATTAGAGACCAGGTCAATGCCACACAGAGTTCTAGCAGCAGACAAATCTCTACAACAACTGTTAAGAGGAGACTTTGTGCAGCAGGCCTTCATGGTAAAATAGCTGCTAGGAAACCACTGCTAAGGACAGGCAACAAGCAGAAGAGACTTGTTTGGGCTAAAGAAAACAAGGAATGGACATTAGATCATTGGAAATCTGTGCTTTGGTCTGAGGAGTCCAAATATGAGATTTTTGGTTCCAAGCACCGTGTCTTTGTGTGATGCAGAAAAGGTGAACGGATGAACTCTACAGGCCTGGTTCCCACCGTGAAGCATGGAGGAGGAGGTGTGATGGTGTGTGTGGGGGGGGAGGGGGCTTTGCTGGTGACACTGTTGTGGATTTATTCAAAATTGAAGGCATATTGAACCAGCATGGCTACCACAGCATCTTGCAGTGGCATGCTATTCCATCCGGTTTGCATTTAGTTGGACCATCATTTATTTTTCAACAGGACAATGACCCCAAACACACCTCCAGGCTGTGTAAGGGCTATTTGACCAAGAAGGAGAGTGATGGGGTGCTACGCCAGATGACCTGGCCTCCACAGTCACCAGACCTGAACCCAATCGAAATGATTTGGGGTGAGCTAGACCGCAGAATGAAGGCAAAATGGCCAACAAGTGCTAAGCATCTCTGGGAACTCCTTCAGGACTGTTGGAAGACCATTTCCGGTGACTACCTCTTAAAGCTCATCTCAAGAGAATACCAAGAGTGTGCAAAGCAGTCATCAAAGCAAAAGATGGCTACTTTGAAGAACCTAGAATATAAGACATAATTTCCGTTGTTCCACACTTTTTTGTTAAGTATATAATTCCACATGTGTTAATTCATAGTTTTGATGCCTTCAGTGTGAATGTACAATTTTCATAGTCATGAAAATACAGAAAAATCTTTAAATGCGGAGGTGTCCAAACTTTTGGTCTGTACTGTATATATACAGTATTTCCGTATATACTCGAGTATAAGCCGACCCGAGTATAAGCCGACCCCCCTAATTTTGCCACAAAAAACTGGGAAAACTTAATGACTCGAGTATAAGCCTAGGGTGGAAAATGCAGCAGCTACCAGTAAATTTCAAAAGTAAAAATAGATACCAATAAAAGTAAAATTAATTGAGACATCAGTAGGTTAAGTGTTTTTGAATATCCATATTGAATCAGGAGCCCCATATAATGCTCCATAAAGTTTGATGGGCCCCATTAGATGCTCCATATTAAAATATGCCCCATATAATCCTGCATAAAGGGTAATAATGGCCCCATAAGATGCTCCATAGAGATATTTGCCCTATATAGTGCTACACAAACGTAATGGCCCAATAAGATGCTCAATACAGACATTTGCCCCATATAGTGCTGCACAAATGTTATGGCCCCATAAGATGGTCCATACAGTCACTTGCCCCATATAGTGCTGCACAAGCCTTATGGCCCCATAAGATGCTCCATACAGTCACATACTCACCTCTCCGTCTCTCAGGCCCCTGACACTTTCAATAGTCACCTGCTCCTCGTTCCGGTGCGGCTCCGTCTTCAGCACTGACGTTCAAGCAGAGGGCGCACACTGACTACGTCACCGCGCCCTCTGACCTGAGCATCACAGTCAGAGGACGCTGAAGACGGAGCCACACCGGAACGAGGACAGGTGAATATCGCGCAGCACAGCGTTCCCCTCCATGTTATACTTACCTGCTCCTAGCACGGTGCAGTCCCTGCTTCTCCCGGCGCTGCATCTTCTTCCTGTATTGAGCGGTCACTGTTACCCTATGGGAGGTGGAGCCGCATATTCATTACTGTAATGAGCGATACCATGTGACCGCTCAGTACAGGAAGAAGCTGCAGCACTGGAAAAAGCAGGGACGTGCAGGGACAGCGCCAGGAGCAGGTGAGTATAATTAGACAGGCCCCGCTCCCCCTTCCCTGCCGATCCCTGGGTATGACTCGAGTATAAGCCGAGAGGGGGACTTTCAGCCCCCAAAAAAGGGCTGAAAATCTCAGCTTATACTCGAGTATATGCAGAGTCCTGGTCGTTGCAGTAATGTCGTTCTTCCACCAGGGGGGAGTGATGTTACGTCTGGTGGCACCAAAGGAGTTCACCTTGCCAGGTATCTCAAAACACACAACACACTTCACACTTCAGTCCACCAGGGGGAGCAAAAGGTTCTATCTACTAGGCCACTCCTCACATTAGGGTAAAACTGGTAAGTTGGGGAGGAAGTTAGGGAGTTCCTGGCTGGAGACCGACAAGGAAAGGTCTCCAGGTCGAGCTGGCTGGAGTGATCTCCAGTCAGATCCAGACTGCGGTCTGAGGAGGACAGAAAGTACACGGAGCTGCGCCTGCAACCCATGCGGCAGCATCCTAAGAAAGGACACGAAAGGAATTGTGTTGTAGGGAGTGAGCCACGAAGTCACAGCAAAAGGAGAACAAAAACCAGAAAGAGTCCTGTCCTAAGAGAGGCCGCCTCCTTCTGGAGCACAGGCCGGTGGCTGGAACACCGAGGGAGTAATAGACTTTACGCTTTACTTCAGAGACCGGCAGGGCAGTCAAATCCAAGTTGGCTGTCCGACCTAAACACCTAAGCAGACACGGTGGCAATTGTGGAGGAGGGGCGTCTCTAGGGTCACTATAAAATAGCCTCAGGCCATCACCGTCATACGGGTTTGTCCTATCCATCTGGGGGACAGAGAGAGAGAAAGGACAGAGAGAGAGAAAGAAATAACATCTACAAAAGTTGTGAGGACCTTACCAAGTTGCTCAGCAGGGGGGTACTACAACGCACAAGCACTAGAAGGAAGGCTACTGAATTCCACCTGGATAAGGGGACTCTGGAATTGCCATCAGACCGGCCGGACCCTGCCTACCCTGTCATCCGGCACTCTGGACTGTGGATGTTGAAGCCTTCAGTAAAGGTAAAGAGACTGCACCCATTGTGTCCTCGTTATTCGCCGCACCTTACATCATCCACCATCATCATCTACACTTCTGGGTAAAATTTTTCTGGTGCAAAATTTTGTTGCTGTAGCTGCGACGCCTCCAACACTTTTCCTTTCACTTTTTTCCCCATTATGTAGATAGGGGCAAAATTGTTTGGTGAATTGGAACGGGCGGGGTTAAAATTTGACCTCACAACATAGCCTATGATGCTCTCAGGGTCCAGACGTGTGACTGTGCAAAATTTTGTTGCTGTAGCTGCGACGCCTCCAACACTTTTCCTTTCACTTTTTTCCCCATTATGTAGATAGGGGCAAAATTGTTTGGTGAATTGGAAAGCACGGGGTTAAAATTTCGCCTCACAACATAGCCTATGACGCTCTCGGGTTCCAGACGTGTGACTGTGCAAAATTTTGTGGCTGTAGCTGCTACGGTGCAGATGCCAATCCCGGACATACATACACACATACACACATACACACATTCAGCTTTATATATATATATATATATATATATATATATATATATATATATATATATATATATATATATATATATATACACACAGTATACAGGATATATGGGATATTAAATTCTCCAAATTTTTGGCATGGGTTAGTTACCTCCTCTGTTGCTTTCAAACGACGTCTCACAATTTCTGGATAATCAGTAACCAGACAGAGAGAAAATGTTTTTTTATACAGTTTTTCTTTAACAGGGATTTCACAAAAATTGAATATAAAAAAAACATGTCTGATTGGTGTCACCATTTTCATAGACTCAAAAGTTTTTTATTTTACATAGTAACATAGTAACATAGTAACATAGTTAGTAAGGCCGAAAAAAGACATTTGTCCATCCAGTTCAGCCTATATTCCATCATAATAAATCCCCAGATCTACGTCCTTCTACAGAACCTAATAATTGTATGATACAATATTGTTCTGCTCCAGGAAGACATCCAGGCCTCTCTTGAACCCCTCGACTGAGTTCGCCATCACCACCTCCTCAGGCAAGCAATTCCAGATTCTCACTGCCCTAACAGTAAAGAATCCTCTTCTATGTTGGTGGAAAAACCTTCTCTCCTCCAGACGCAAAGAATGCCCCCTTGTGCCCGTCACCTTCCTTGGTATAAACAGATCCTCAGCGAGATATTTGTATTGTCCCCTTATATACTTATACATGGTTATTAGATCGCCCCTCAGTCGTCTTTTTTCTAGACTAAATAATCCTAATTTCGCTAATCTATCTGGGTATTGTAGTTCTCCCATCCCCTTTATTAATTTTGTTGCCCTCCTTTGTACTCTCTCTAGTTCCATTATATCCTTCCTGAGCACCGGTGCCCAAAACTGGACACAGTACTCCATGTGCGGTCTAACTAGGGATTTGTACAGAGGCAGTATAATGCTCTCATCATGTGTATCCAGACCTCTTTTAATGCACCCCATGATCCTGTTTGCCTTGGCAGCTGCTGCCTGGCACTGGCTGCTCCAGGTAAGTTTATCATTAACTAGGATCCCCAAGTCCTTCTCCCTGTCAGATTTACCCAGTGGTTTCCCGTTCAGTGTGTAATGGTGATATTGATTCCCTCTTCCCATGTGTATAACCTTACATTTATCATTGTTAAACCTCATCTGCCACCTTTCAGCCCAAGTTTCCAACTTATCCAGATCCATCTGTAGCAGAATACTATCTTCTCTTGTATTAACTGCTTTACATAGTTTTGTATCATCTGCAAATATCGATATTTTACTGTGTAAACCTTCTACCAGATCATTAATGAATATGTTGAAGAGAACAGGTCCCAATACTGACCCCTGCGGTACCCCACTGGTCACAGCAACCCAGTTAGAGACTATACCATTTATAACCACCCTCTGCTTTCTATCACTAAGCCAGTTACTAACCCATTTACACACATTTTCCCCCAGACCAAGCATTCTCATTTTGTGTACCAACCTCTTGTGCGGCACGGTATCAAACGCTTTGGAAAAATCGAGATATACCACGTCCAATGACTCACCGTGGTCCAGTCTATAGCTTACCTCTTCATAAAAACTGATTAGATTGGTTTGACAGGAGCGATTTCTCATAAACCCATGCTGATATGGAGTTAAACAGTTATTCTCATTGAGATAATCCAGAATAACATCCCTCAGAAACCCTTCAAATATTTTACCAACAATAGAGGTTAGACTTACTGGCCTATAATTTCCAGGTTCACTTTTAGAGCCCTTTTTGAATATTGGCACCACATTTGCTATGCGCCAGTCCTGCGGAACAGACCCTGTCGCTATAGAGTCACTAAAAATAAGAAATAATGGTTTATCTATTACATTACTTAGTTCTCTTAGTACTCGTGGGTGTATGCCATCCGGACCCGGAGATTTATCTATTTTAATCTTATTTAGCCGGTTTCGCACCTCTTCTTGGGTTAGATTGGTGACCCTTAATATAGGGTTTTCATTGTTTCTTGGGATTTCACCTAGCATTTCATTTTCCACCGTGAATACCGTGGAGAAGAAGGTGTTTAATATGTTAGCTTTTTCCTCGTCATCTACAACCATTCTTTCCTCACTATTTTTTAAGGGGCCTACATTTTCAGTTTTTATTCTTTTACTATTGATATAGTTGAAGAACAGTTTGGGATTAGTTTTACTCTCCTTAGCAATGTGCTTCTCTGTTTCCTTTTTGGCAGCTTTAATTAGTTTTTTAGATAAAGTATTTTTCTCCCTATAGTTTTTTAGAGCTTCAATGGTGCCATCCTGCTTTAGTAGTGCTCATTTTTCCATGAGGGATTTCTTTTTGACAGTCAAACTGTAGTTTTTTTGTACTTTTTAGGCTATGTGCAAACAGTTTGTTTTTTATGCATTTTCGCAGCGTTTTTTCCTCGCAGAAATGGGCCAAGAAGCTATGGAATCCTTATGCAAGCTTATTCAATGACAATCCTGAAGTGTTGTGCACATGATAGCGAAAATTACTGAAGTATTTGCAGAGTATTTTTTTTTGCAGCATGTTATTTCTTTTTGCGTTTCTGCAGCATTTTTCACCCATTGACTTCAATTGAGTCAGTGAAATCCGCTGCAAAAAAACACAGGAATAAAAATGTTTGCGTGTTTGCTGAGTTTTTGTTTTGTGTTTTAACGACAGTTGCTGACACCAAGCCCTAATCCCATCATTCTGATGCCACTGCATCGTATGAAAAAGGTGGTGGGGAACCAAGAAATTACATCACAATTTTTTTTTCAAAATATCTTTATTTAGCTAGAAATAAGCCTTGGCAAAAAAGAAAAAGTAGGCGCGCACTTACCCTGTTGCGGTGAATATCACTTTATTAGGACATATAAACAAACGGATAGCAGGGAGGGATAGGGTCAGCCACGGACAACGATCGTTTCGTGCTCTACGGCACTTCAACGGGTCCTAATGCTGAGTGGAACAGGAAGGAGTTTTATAGACCCATCTGGATCCCAGACTCCTCCCCCTGGACTCCAAACATAAACAGTGTTACATTTAAAACAAAATGGTATTAAAAACAACAATAATAAAATAGCACATGCTGAGAACTACAAATAAACCGAATACAGCTTTTAGAAACCAAGATTGAGACACTTTTATAAGAAAACCGACATGTCGACTTTGTCATTTAAACCAGATGGTCCTGCTGCGTCTGCGCGCAGGATCCATCTGGCTTCTCTGCGCAGCAGGAGGCGGCGCAAATCCCCTCCTCCCTCAGGCAACGAGACCCGCTCCAAACCCGCAAATCTTAGTACTTGGGCATCTCCTGCATGGCAAGTGTGTAGATGGTCTATTAACCTTGGAGCTCCTTTCCCTGTTCTAATGGAGTAA
Organism: Ranitomeya imitator; assembly: GCF_032444005.1. Classification (NCBI taxonomy): domain Eukaryota; kingdom Metazoa; phylum Chordata; class Amphibia; order Anura; family Dendrobatidae; genus Ranitomeya; species Ranitomeya imitator. Next base: position 160,068,857 of record NC_091285.1, on the reverse strand, counting down.
AAATGCTCCCTAATCCGAACAAACAGTGGGTGGAAGGTTTTGCCAATATAGAAGCGTCTGCACGGACAAAAAAGAACATAGACGACATGGGTAGTCCTGCAAGAAATAAAGTCCCGTACAGTGTGCTGGATATGACCTACTCTAATTCTATTACCCGTATGATGGTACTTGCAGAAGTTGCAACCCCCGCATGTGAAGTTGCCTTTAGGGATACTATCTGTGAGCCATCTGAACATGGGGTTTACCTCGCAATTTGGAGGCACCAACTTGGTCTTTTTGGATGTCCAGTTATGCATTGAGGACGGGGGGATCTCCACTAGAGTATATCGTAAACCCTCGGCATGTAATTCTTTATTACATTATAACAGTGCTCATCCGCCATACATGAAGGGATCTCTGCCCTATAGTCAACTTCTTAGGGTTAAGAGAATCAATAGTGATCCTGCAGGTTTTGCGCAGCAGTCAGTCGATTTGATTGGAAGATTTAAGAAACGTGGGTACCCCCCATCTATTTTAAAAAATGCCTACGATAAAGCAGCAGCCACGGATGTTTCCACCACCTCCAAAAAAAGACAAAAAGAAGAAAAAAAGTTTGTCTTCAGTTTTAAGTTTGGCCCTCTTGACAACCACATCAGAACCGTCATACGTAAAAATTGGTGTATTTTACGTCAAGATACTGACCTCAAAGAAATAATAGATAGGGGACCTCTCTTTGCTAGCCGTCGCAGTACAAACATTAGAGACAGCATAGTCCGCAACCGCTTTGTCACTACCAAAAATAATTGGCTCACAGATAGTATCCCTAAAGGCAACTTCACATGCGGGGGTTGCAACTTCTGCAAGTACCATCATACGGGTAATAGAATTAGAGTAGGTCATATCCAGCACACTGTACGGGACTTTATTTCTTGCAGGACTACCCATGTCGTCTATGTTCTTTTTTGTCCGTGCAGACGCTTCTATATTGGCAAAACCTTCCACCCACTGTTTGTTCGGATTAGGGAGCATTTTTACTCCATTAGAACAGGGAAAGGAGCTCCAAGGTTAATAGACCATCTACACACTTGCCATGCAGGAGATGCCCAAGTACTAAGATTTGCGGGTTTGGAGCGGGTCTCGTTGCCTGAGGGAGGAGGGGATTTGCGCCGCCTCCTGCTGCGCAGAGAAGCCAGATGGATCCTGCGCGCAGACGCAGCAGGACCATCTGGTTTAAATGACAAAGTCGACATGTCGGTTTTCTTATAAAAGTGTCAATCTTGGTTTCTAAAAGCTGTATTCGGTTTATTTGTAGTTCTCAGCATGTGCTATTTTATTATTGTTGTTTTTAATACCATTTTGTTTTAAATGTAACACTGTTTATGTTTGGAGTCCAGGGGGAGGAGTCTGGGATCCAGATGGGTCTATAAAACTCCTTCCTGTTCCACTCAGCATTAGGACCCGTTGAAGTGCCGTAGAGCACGAAACGATCGTTGTCCGTGGCTGACCCTATCCCTCCCTGCTATCCGTTTGTTTATATGTCCTAATAAAGTGATATTCACCGCAACAGGGTAAGTGCGCGCCTACTTTTTCTTTTTTGCCATTTGGATTCTGCACACATTTTTCCTGGCAGCAGCACCCCGTTGATTCAGGTGTAAAGGATTCATACAGCCAGTATCACTTTCTGTGGTGCTAGACCGATATTATAATACGGTCACTGAGTTGGACCTTTGAGCAGTGCGGATGTGTGTTTTCTCTACTATTGGACTAGAAATAAGCCTTAATTGCTGTACAAAAACGCAGCAAAAAATGCATGCATAACCTTGGCAAATACACGTGATTTTTTTTCTGCAGCGGTTTTCCTGCCAAGAAATGCAGAAACCTTCAAGAGATTTCTGCAATAAAATACTCACCATGCACACATAGACTTAGGGGTACAGTATGACTCTTTAGTGCTACAGCGTATACCATAAAGTCTAAAATAATTTTATATTTTGATAAATCTGTTTTTTTCCTGAAATGTTTTACTTTTAGAAAGGTGGAAAAAGTTTAAACTTTAAACACTTCCAGACCACCCGATGACGAAAAATGTGTGGAACACTGTCTGCGCTCTTCTCTGCAATGACATTTGTTGTTTGTTTTTTAATTGTAGGGGCACAGCCAGACTCCCCGCAGAGAATGCAGACACAGGTTATTACCGGTTCTTCTTTCCGATCGCTTCATACACAGCACTAAACAAGTGTGTACCAAGTGCTTTTACCTCCGGACCCAACAGTCATGTGATCACTGGGTGTAGGGAAGAAGCGGGAGCTCGGTGGTCTTTAGAGACCCAGTCAACATCACCAGCCCAAAACCTGTATATACATCACCAGCCTCTGCCTAGCACCTGTATATACATCACCAGCCCAGCACCTTTATATACATCACCAGCCCAGAAACTGTATATATATCACCAGCCCAGGAACTGTATGTACATCACCAGCCCAGCACCTGTATATACATCACCAGTCCAGCACCTGTATATACATCACCAGCCCCAGCTCAGCACCTGTATATACATCACCAGCCCAGCACCTTTATATACATCACCAGCCCACCACTTGTATATATATCACCAGCCCAGGAACTGTATGTACATCACCAGCCCAGCACCTGTATATACATCACCAGTCCAGCACCTGTATATACATCTCCAGCTCAGCACCTGCATATACATCTCCAGCCCAGCACTTGTATATATATCACCAGCCCTGGAACTGTATGTACATCACCAGCCCCAGCCCAGCACCTGTATATACATCTCCAGCCCAGCACTTGTATATATATCACCTGCCCAGGAACTGTATGTACATCACCAGCCCCAGCCCAGCACTTGTATATACATCTCCAGCCCAGCACTTGTATATATATCACCTGCCCAGGAACTGTATGTACATCACCAGCCCCAGGCCAGCACCTGTATATACTTCAGCCCCAGCCCAGCATCTGTATATACATCACCAGGCCCAGCTGAGCACCTGTATGTACATCGCCCGCCCCAGCCCAGCACCTGTATATATATCACCAGCCTCAGCCCAGCACCTGTTTATGCTTCAGCCCCAGCCCAGCACCTGTATATACATCACCAGCCCCTGCCCAGCACATGTATATACTTCAGCTCAAGCCCAGCATTTGTATATACGTCACCCGCCCCAGCCCAGCACCTGTATATACTTCAGCCCTAGCCCAGCACCTGTATATGCATCACCAGCACAGCACCTGTATATACTTCAGCCCCGGCCCAGCACCTGTATACACATCACCTACCCAGCACTTGTATATATATCACCAGCCCCAGCCCAGCATATGTATATACATCACCAGCCCCAGCCCAGCACCTGTATATACTTCAGCCCCAGCCCAGCACCTGTATATGCTTCACCAGCCCCAGTCAGACACCTGTATATACTTCAGCCCCAGCCCAGCACCTGTCAATACATCATCAGCCCCAGCCCAGCACCTATATATACATCACCAGCCTCAGGACCTTCATATACACTGCCCAAAAAAATAAAGGGAACACTTAGACAACAGAATATAAGTAAATCAAACTTCTGTGAAATCAAACTGTCCACTTAGGAAGCAACACTGTTTGACAATCAATTTCACATGCTATTGTGCAAATGGAATAGACAACAGATGCAAATTATTGGCAATTATCAAGACACACTCAATAAAGGAGTGGTTCTGCAGGTGGGGACTACAGACCACATCTCAGTATCAATGCTTTCTGGCTGATGTTTTGGTCACTTTTGAATGTTTGTTGTGCTTTCACACTCTTGGTAGCATGAGACGGACTCTACAACCCTCACAAGTGGCTCAGGTAGTGCACCTCACCCAGGATGGCACATCAAATCGAGCTGTGGCAAGAAGGTTTGCTGTGTCTGTCAGCGTAGTGTCCAGAGGCTGGAGGTGCTACCAGGAGACAGGCCAGTACACCAGGAGACGTGGAGGGGGCTGTAGGAGGACAACTCAGCAGCAGGACCGCTACCTCAGCCTTTGTGCAAGGAAGACCAGGAGGAGCACTGCCAGAGCCCTGCAAAATCACCTCCAGCAGGCTACAAATGTGCATGTGTCTGCACAAACGGTTAGAAACCGACTCCATGAGGATGGTCTGAGTGCGCGACGTGCAAAGATGGGGATTGTGCTCACAGCCCAAAACCATACAGGATGCTTGGCATTTGCCACAGAACGCCAGGATTGGCAAATTCGCCACATGCGCCCTTTGCTCTTCACTGATGAAAGCACGTTCAAACTGAGCACATGTGATAGACGTGTGTTGTGAATTCTGTGGCAGAGCTCCCTCCTGTGGTCACAAGTGGTACTTCGGCTGGTTCTCTCTGTGAGCTTCCGTTGGTGGAGGAGAGTGGTACTGCGGCTTCTGAGTTTCCTTCCTCAGGTGATGTGGTGAAGTCGTTAGGTGCTGCTCTATTTAACTCCACCTAGTGCTTTGATCCTGGCCTCCAGTCAATGTTCTAGTATTGGACCTGTTTCCTCCTGGATCGTTCCTGTGGCCTGCTGCTCTGCATAGCTAAGTTCCGCTTTGCTATTTTGTTTGCTGTTTTTTCTGTCCAGCTTGTCTATTTGTTTTTCCTTGCTTGCTGGAAGCTCTGGGACGCAGAGGATGTACCTCCGTGCCGTTAGTTCGGTACGGAGGGTCTTTTTGCCCCCTTTGCGTGGTTTTTTGTAGGGTTTTGTGTTGACCGCAAAGTTACCTTTCCTATCCTCGCTCTGTTCAGAAAGTCGTGCCTCACTTTGCTAAATCTATTTCATCTCTACGTTTGTCTTTTCATCTTAACTCACAGTCATTATATGTGGGGGCTGCCTTTTCCTTTGGGGTATTTCTCTGAGGCAAGGTAGGCTTATTTTCTATATTCAGGCTAGCTAGTTTCTCAGGCTGTGCCGAGTTGCATAGGGAGCGTTAGGCGCAATCCACGGCTGCCTCTAGTGTGTGTTGGAGAAGATTAGGGATTGCGGTCAGCAGAGTTCCCACGTCTCAGAGCTCGTTCTATGTTTTTGGGTTATTGTCAGGTCACTGTATGTGCTCTGACCTCTATGTCCATTGTGGTACTGAATTACCTTATCATGACAGACGTGACAGAGTCTGGAGACGCCATGGAGAGCGATCTGCTGCCTGCAACATCCTTCAGCATAACCAGTTTGACAGTGGGTCAGTAATGGTGTGGGGTAGCATTTCTTTGAAGGGCCGCACAGCCCTCCATGTGTTCACCAGAGGTAGCCTGACTGCCATTAGGTACTGGTATGAGATCCTCAGACCCCTTGTGAGACCATATGCTGGTGCGGTTGGCCCTGGGTTCCTCCTAATGCAGGACAATGCCAGACCTCATGTGGCTGGAGTGTGTCAGCAGTTTCAGCAAGATGAAGACATTGAAGCTATGGAATGCCCCGCCCGTTCTCCAGACCTGAATCTGATTGAACACATCTGGGACATCATCTCTCGCACCATCCACCAATGTCACGTTGCACCACGGACTGTCCACGAGTTGGCAGATGCTTTAGTCCAGGTCTGGGAGGAGATCCCTCAGGAGACCATCTGCCGCCTCATCAGGAGCCTGCCCAGGCGTTGTAGGGAGGTCACACAGGCACATGAAGCCAACACACTCTACTGAGCATTAGGGTTGAGCGAAACGAGTCGTTCATTTTCAAAAGTCACCGACTTTTGGCAAAGTCGGGTTTCATGAAACCCGATCCGACCCCTGTGCGGGGTCGGCCATGCGGTACGCGACTTTCGCGCCAAAGTCGCGTTTCAATGACGCGAAAAGCGCCATTTCTCAGCCAATGAAGGTGAACGCAGAGTGTGGGCAGCGTGATGACATAGGTCCTGGTCCCCACCATCTTAGAGAAGGGCATTGCAGTGATTGGCTTGCTGTCTGCGGCGTCACAGGGGCTATAAAGGGGAGTTCCCGCCGACCGCCATCTTACTGCTGCTGATCTGAGCTTAGGGAGAGGTTGCTGCCGCTTCGTCAGAAGCAGGGATAGCGTTAGGCAGGGTCCATTAACCACCAAACCGCTTGTGCTGTAGCGATTTCCACTGCCCAACACCACCTTTGGTGTGCAGGGACAGTGGAAGCTACATTTTTTTTTTTTTCCCCCTCAGCGCTGTAGCTCATTGGGCTGCCCTAGAAGGCTCCCTGATAGCTGCATTGCTGTGTGTACGCCGCTGTGCAAACCAACTGCTTTTTTCAAAGCACAAATCCTCTTGTTCCTTCCTTTCTGCACAGCTATCTTTTTGGTTTGTACACACTTTTTATTTAATTTGTGCATCAGTCCACTCCTTATTGCTGCCTGCCATACCTGGCTGAGATTACTGCAGGAAGATAGTAATTGAAGGACACTCCCTGTTTTTTTTTTTTTTTTTTGTGGGAGATTAAGATTGACATTTCTGCTAGAGTGCCATCCCTGTCTGTGTCATCTCTCACTCAGTGGGCCATAGAAAGCCTATTTATTTTTTTGCTTGATTTGGGTTATTAAATCAACCTGAAAAAATCACTACATCAATCAGTGGGAGAAAAATATTGGCCTCAGGGCTTGTGTGCCACTCCTTACTCCTGTGTGCATCATCACTCACTCAGTGGGCCATAGAAAGCCTATTTATTTTTTTGCTTGATTTTGGTTCTAAAATCTACCTGAAAAAATCACTACATCAATCAGTGGGAGAAAAATATTGGCCTCAGGGCTTGTGTGCCACTCCTGACTCCTGTGTGCATCATCACTCACTCAGTGGGCCATAGAAAGCCTATTTATTTTTTTGCTTGATTTTGGTTCTAAAATCTACCTGAAAAAATCACTACATCAATCAGTGGGAGAAAAATATTGGCCTCAGGGCTTGTGTGCCACTCCTGACTCCTGTGTGCATCATCACTCACTCAGTGGGCCATAGAAAGCCCATTTTTTTTTTTTTTTGCTTTTATTTGGGTTCTAAATTCTACCTGAAAAAATCAATAAATCAATCAGTGGGAGATTAATATTGGCCTTTGGGCTTGTGTGCCAGTCCTAAGCGTGCCATCTCTCTCTCTCAGATAGTGGGCCATAGAAAGCCTATTTATTTATTTTTTTTTTTATTGGGTTTATAAATTTTCCCTGGAACAAAAAAAGAGATAAATATTGGCCTCTGGGCTTGTGTGCCACTCCTGACTCCTGTGTGCGTCATCTCTCACTCAGTGGGCCATAGAAAGCCTTTTTTTGTTTTATTTGTTTTCTAAATTCTCCCTGAAAAAATCATTTTATTTTCTTTGGTTTCTAAATTCTTCCTGAAAAAATCATTTTATTCTATTTTTTTTTTCCTAAAGTCTCCCTGAAAAAACAAAAACAAAAAACAAATCAGTGGGAGATTAATATTGCCCTTTCTGCTTGTGTGCCAGTCTTGACTCCTGGGTGTGCCATCTCTCTCTCTCTCTCCAAATGTGGGCCATAGAAAGCCTATTATTTTTTTTAGCTTGATTTGGGTTCCAAAATCTACCTGAAAAAATCACTACATCAATCAGTGGGAGATAAATATTGGCCTCTGGGCTTGTGTGCCACTCCTGACTCCTGTGTGCGTCATCTCTCACTCAGTGGGCCATAGAAAGCCTTTTTTTGTTTTATTTGTTTTCTAAATTCTCCCTGAAAAAATCATTTTATTTTATTTGGTTTCTAAATTCTTCCTGAAAAAATCATTTTATTCTATTTTTTTTTTCCTAAAGTCTCCCTGAAAAAAAACAAAAAAAAACAAATCAGTGGGAGATTAATATTGCCCTTTCTGCTTGTGTGCCAGTCTTGACTCCTGGGTGTGCCATCTCTCTCTCTCTCTCTCTCCAATTGTGGGCCATAGAAAGCCTATTATTTTTTTTAGCTTGATTTGGGTTCCAAAATCTACCTGAAAAAATCACTACATCAATCAGTGGGAGATAAATATTGGCCTCTGGGCTTGTGTGCCACTCCTGACTCCTGTGTGCGTCATCTCTCACTCAGTGGGCCATAGAAAGCCTTTTTTTGTTTTATTTGTTTTCTAAATTCTCCCTGAAAAAAATCATATTATTTTATTTGGTTTCTAAATTCTTCCTGAAAAAATCATTTTATTCTATTATTTTTTTTTCCTAAAGTCTCCCTTAAAAAAAAAAAAAAAAAAATCAAATCAGTGGGAGATTAATATTTACATTTGTGCTTCAGTGACAGTCCTGCGTGTGTGGCATCTCTCTCATTTGTTGCCACCAACAACAGAGTGTGTAACATTGTGCCTGATTTTCGTTGTGGTCTCACTCACCTGTAAAGGGGTAGCTAAATCATACTGAAGTTATAGCTCACCGTGTAATTTGTGTGACAGCAACAAATACCGTTAGTTTGTTTACGTTTTTAAAACAATGAGGAAGTATGGTGGAAGAGGTCGTGGCCGGGGGCGTTCATTGTCAGCTGGTAATGAGGGTAGTGGTAGTGGTGGAGCATCAGCTGGTCGTGGGAAAAAAAATATTGCACCTAAGTCTGGAGCTGTGGAGCCAGGTTCGTCGTCTGGCTACACAAGGCCTCGAACGCTCCCTTTTCTGGGAGTAGGAAAACCGCTTTTAAAGCCGGAGCAGCAAGAGCAAGTTTTGGCTTATCTTGCTGACTCAGCCTCTAGCTCTTTTGCCTCCTCTCGTGAAACTGGTAAATGTCAAAGCAGCGCATCGTTAGTGGATGTTCACGGTCAGGGACAAGTCGCTTCCTTGTCCTCTTCAGCAAAAACAACAATAGAGAAGAATGCAGCAGGCGACACAACGGGTTACTCCATGGAGCTCTTTACACATACCGTCCCTGGCTTAGAAAGTGAAGCAGTTAACAGTCCATGCCCATTACAAGTTGAATCTGACATGGAGTGCACTGATGCACAGCCACAGCCAGACTACTATGCTGGTCCTTTCACTCAGACCACAACATTGCCCTCGCAGGGTGCTGATCAAGAATCAGACCCTGATGAGACTATGTTGCCCCATCACGAACGCTATACCACCGACCGACACGGTGACACAGACGAAGTTGCACACGAGCTACAAGAAGAGGTAATAGATGACCCAGTTCTTGACCCCGATTGGCAGCCATTGGGGGAACAGGGTGCAGGCGGCAGCAGTTCTGAAGCGGAGGAGGAGGGGCCGCAGCAGGCATCAACATCGCAACAGGTTCCATCTGCCGGGCCCGTATCTTGCCCAAAACGCGTGGCAAAGCTAAAACCTGTTGGAGGACAGCGTGGCCATCCGGTTAAAGCTCAGTCTGCAATGCCTGAAAAGGTATCCGATGCTAGAAAGAGTGCAGTCTGGCATTTTTTTAAACAACATCCAATTGATCAGCGCAAAGTCATCTGTCAAAAATGTTCAACTACCTTAAGCAGAGGACAGAATCTGAAAAGTCTCAATACAAGTTGCATGCATAGACATTTAACCACCATGCATTTGCAAGCCTGGACTAACTACCAAACGTCCCTTAAGGTTATAGCACCCTCGGCCAATGAAGCTAGTCAGCAACGCAACATCCCTTCCGGCAGTGTAGGGCCACCATTTTCCGCACCACCTGCAGTATCTGTGCAGGTTTCTTTGCCAGGCCAAAGCCGTCAGGGTCAGGGAACCACCAGTTTCGTAGTAGGAAACACTGCATCTAGGGCACCGGTGGCAACAATACCATCTCCCACCGTCTCTCAGTCTGCCATGTCCACCGGCACCCCCGCTAGTTCCACGCTCTCCAGTCCAGCTCACCCTACATGAGACTATGGTTAGAAAAAGGAAGTACTTAGCCTCGCATCCGCGTACACAGGGTTTGAACGCACACATAGCTAGACTAATCTCGTTAGAGATGATGCCCTACCGGTTAGTTGAAAGCGAAGCTTTCAAAGCCCTGATGGACTACGCTGTACCACGCTACGAGCTACCCAGTCGACACTTTTTTTCCAGAAAAGCCATCCCAGCCCTCCACCAGCATGTTAAAGAGCGCATCGTCCATGCACTCAGGCAATCTGTGAGCACAAAGGTGCACCTGACAACAGATGCATGGACCAGTAGGCATGGCCAGGGACGTTACGTGTCCATCACGGCACACTGGGTAAATGTGGTGGATGCAGGGTCCACAGGGGACAGCAAGTTTGGGACAGTTCTGCCTAGCCCACGGTCTAGGAAACAATTGGCTGTAGCCGTTCGCACCCCCTCCTCCTCCTCTTCGTCCTCCTGCAGAAGCGAGAGCTCGTCCACAGACCGCAGTCGCACAACCACTCCATCCGCAGCTGCCACTGTTGCACACCAGGTCTCCCATTATGGGGCAGCTACTGGCAAACGTCAGCAGGCTGTATTGGCTATGAAGTGTTTGGGCGACAACAGACACACCGCGGAAGTTCTGTCCGAGTTCTTGCAGAAAGAAACGCAGTTGTGGCTGGGCACTGTAGATCTTGAGGCAGGCAAGGTAGTGAGTGATAACGGAAGGAATTTCATGGCTGCCATCTCCCTTTCCCAACTGAAACACATTCCTTGCCTGGCTCACACCTTAAACCTGGTGGTGCAGTGCTTCCTGAAACGTTATCCGGGGTTATCCGACCTGCTCCTCAAAGTGCGTGGACTTTGCTCACATATCCGCCGTTCGCCCGTACACTCCAGCCGTATGCAGACCTATCAGCGTTCTTTGAACCTTCCCCAGCATCGCCTAATCATAGACGTTGCAACAAGGTGGAACTCAACACTGCACATGCTTCAGAGACTGTGTGAACAGAGGCGGGCTGTTATGTTTTTGTGGGAGGATACACATACACGGGCAGGCAGTAGGATGGCAGACATGGAGTTGTCAGGTGTGCAGTGGTCGAAGATTCAAGACATGTGTCAAGTCCTTCAGTGTTTTGAGGAATGCACACGGCTGGTTAGTGCAGACAACGCCATAATAAGCATGAGCATCCCCCTAATGCGTCTGCTGATGCAAAGTTTGACGCACATAAAGGATCAGGCGTCTGCAGCTGAGGAAGAGGAAAGCCTTGATGACAGTCAGCCATTGTCTGGCCAGGGCAGTGTACAGGACGAGGTAGCGGGCGAAGAGGAGGAGGAGGACGAGGAGGATGATGGGGATGATTATATTTTTAATGAGGAAGCTTTTCCGGGGCCACTGGAAATTGGTGGCGCGGCAAGGCCGGGTTCTGGTTTTTTGAGGGACACAAGTGACGTGAATTTGCCTGAAACTGCCCCTCAACCAAGCACAACCGCAGATTTGAGAACTGGAACTTTGGCCCACATGGCGGATTATGCCTTGCGTATCCTCAAAAGGGACACACGCATAACTAAAATGATGAATGATGACGATTATTGGTTGGCCTGCCTCCTTGATCCTCGCTATAAAGGCAAATTGCAAAATATAATGCCACATGAGAACTTGGAACTAATATTAGCAACCAAACAATCAACTCTTGTTGACCGTTTGCTTCTGGCATTCCCTGCACACAGCGCCCGTGATCGTTCTCACACGAGCTGCAGGGGCCAGCAGACCAGAGGAGTTAGAGGGGCAGAAATCAGAAGTGGTGTTGGCCAGAGGGGTTTTCTGACCAGGTTGTGGAGTGATTTTGCTATGACCGCAGACAGGACAGGTACTGCAGCATCAATTCAAAGTGACAGGAGACAACATTTGTCCAGTATGGTTACAAACTATTTTTCATCCCTTATCGATGTTCTCCCTCAACCGTCATTCCCATTTGATTACTGGGCATCAAAATTAGACACCTGGCCAGAATTGGCAGAATATGCATTGCAGGAGCTCGCTTGCCCGGCAGCTAGTGTCCTATCAGAAAGAGTATTCAGTGCTGCAGGTTCAATACTAACAGAAAAAAGGACTCGTCTGGCTACCCAAAATGTAGATGATCTAACCTTCATTAAAATGAACCACAACTGGATTTCGAAATCTTTTGCCCCACCTTGCCCGGCTGACACCTAGCTTTCCTATGAAAAGGTCTTGCCTGTGGACTATTCTGAATGCCTTTTCCAATCTCGTAATTTTCTGCACCTGATTGTCCAGCATACGACATGTTTACACCTCACTAAATGGCCAAACTCCCCACACGGGGCCGTGGTATCGACACTTGGCGACAGCACCCGTGAGAGTGCAGTTTGTCTGAAGAGGTGGGTGAGCCCGCTTTTGGTCGACGGCACTGCCACTGGGTCCCTCCTAGTACAATAAAGTGTCTCTGGCGGTGGTGGTGCGCACCCAACGTCAGACACACCGTTGTAATATGAGGGGCCCTGGGCCTGTACCGCCGGCCACAAGACAGTTTCCCCCCACCCCAGCTCAAACAGTGCTCTACCACTTGCAAAATTATCTCACAGCTCCACCAATGTTTAGTCTATGCGCTGACATCCTTCAATGCCTGCCACTGACAATACCATTGTATTGACATTTTTGTTATATTAGGCCTTCGATGCCTGTCTGTGGTCACTCCTTCCACTAGGCCTCCACTGACCACACCACTGCTGCCCGTGTACCCCTGGAACCAATTTAAAATTGCCTACAGCCATGTGTTATTATTTTAGGCCTTCGATGCCTGTCTGCGGTCACTCCTTCCACTAGGCCTCCACTGACCACACCACTGCTGCCCGTGTACCCCTGTAACCAATTTAAAATTGCCTACAGCCATGTGTTATTATTTTAGGCCTTCGATGCCTGTCTGCGGTCACTCCTTCCACTAGGCCTCCACTGACCACACCACTGCTGCCCGTGTACCCCTGGAACCAATTTAAAATTGCCTACAGCCATGTGTTATTATTTTAGGCCTTCGATGCCTGTCTGCGGTCACTCCTTCCACTAGGCCTCCACTGACCACACCACTGCTGCCCGTGTACCCCTGTAACCAATTTAAAATTGCCTACAGCCATGTGTTATTATTTTAGGCCTTCGATGCCTGTCTGCGGTCACTCCTTCCACTAGGCATCCACTGACCACACCACTGCTGCCCGTGTACCCCTGGAACCAATTTAAAATTGCCTACAGCCATGTGTTATTATTTTAGGCCTTCGATGCCTGTCTGCGGTCACTCCTTCCACTAGGCCTCCACTGACCACACCACTGCTGCCCGTGTACCCCTGGAACCAACATCAGAAAATATAAAAATAAGTATTTTGCTTATAAAAAAGAAAATACTGGAGAGATATCAAATGCAGACATTTTAACATTAAAAACAAACACATACAACAAAAATCTGGTACAGTACTAAAAATGGCCACCAGCTACAATAACTTTCTCCTGCAAGTAGTTAACTGAAAGGTTTTTTCAATTTTAAACACAGATATGGCATCCACCGAGTGTTGTCCTGTCGCGTCTTCTTTATATTATTGCCAAGAAGATGCAAAACAATGAAAATAATAAAATCATTATTTACCAAAAAAATAGAGTAAGTCAAAACCACATTGCAAATAAACATTCATTACAAATAAAGAAGCAGGGCGCGTCCGAGGGTGAGTATATACCTAATAAGAATATAATCACCCTCGGACGCGCCCTGCTTCTTTCCGACAGCCTTCCTTCCTAAGAATCAGCCCTTCCGTGGTGTAGAGAGAGGGTTTGTTACACTCCAAGGTGTTCCCCAGGTTGCCTTTCCTGAGCTTCGATCTTCCGGCTCTCGTTTAGTAGTTGTTGGAAACTACGCTGCATTGGGCCTACAAATTGGGTATGGGGTGTAGAGAGATGGTGTGTTCCACTCCAAGGTGTTCCCCAGGTTGCCTTTCCTGAGCTTCGATCTTCCGGCTCTCGTTTAGTAGTTGTTGGCAACTACGCTGCATTAGGCCTACAAATTGGGTATGGGGTGTAGAGAGATGGTGTGTTCCACTGTAGAGAGATGGTGTGTTCCACTCCAAGGTGTTCCCCAGGTTTCCTCTCCATTGCTTCGATCTTCCGGCTCTCGTTTAGTAGTTGTTGGAAACTACGCTGCATTAGGCCTACAAATTGGGTATGGGGTGTAGAGAGATGGTGTGTTACACTCCAAGGTGTTCCCCAGGTTTCATCTCCATTGCTTCGATCTTCCGGCTCTCGTTTAGTAGTTGTTGGAAACTACGCTGCATTAGGCCTACAAATTGGGTATGGGGTGTAGAGAGATGGTGTGTTACACTCCAAGGTGTTCCCCAGGTTTCCTCTCCATTGCTTCGATCTTCCGGCTCTCGTTTAGTAGTTGTTGGAAACTACGCTGCATTAGGCCTACAAATTGGGTATGGGGTGTAGAGAGATGGTGTGTTACACTCCAAGGTGTTCCCCAGGTTTTCTCTCCATTGCTTCGATCTTCCGGCTCTCGTTTAGTAGTTGTTGGAAACTACGCTGCATTGGGCCTACAAATTGGGTATGGGGTGTAGAGAGATGGTGTGTTCCACTCCAAGGTGTTCTCCAGGTTGCCTTTCCTGAGCTTCGATCTTCCGGCTCTCGTTTAGTAGTTGTTGGAAACTACGCTGCATTAGGCCTACAAATTGGGTATGGGGTGTAGAGAGATGGTGTGTTCCACTCCAAGGTGTTCTCCAGGTTGCCTTTCCTGAACTTCTATCTTCAGGCTCTCATTAAATTGTGGTTAAACGGAACAACTGCATTTGGCGTACTAGTTGGTTTGGGGCCTACTATCGGTGTCTGCCGCTCCTTGCTGTTCTCCTGGTTTCCTGTCCTGAAATTCCGTTTTCAGGCGCTCGTTAAGTAGTTGTTAATGTTAGACTGCATTTGGCCTACTAGTTGGGTTGGGGCCTACTATCGGTGTCTGCCACTCCTTGCTGTTCTCCTCCACTGAACAAAGCTGTGCCGCCTGTTTACTACTGTTGCCAATTTTGAACTGCATTTCGACTACTTACTGATTTGGGCCTACTCTCTGTGTCAGCCTCTCATTCCAGTTGTCCTCCACTGCAATGCCCCCTGATTAGTCCTGTGTTACCAATTTTGAACTGCATTTAGCCCACTTTATTCTTTGGGCCTATATCTGTGTTTCCTCCTCATCCTGCCCATTGCCCAGCCAGTGATAGATGAGTCTGCTGGTACATTGACCCATAACGCAACATTTCCCGTGCACGCTACACTGCAAGATTGTGACCCTGCTGAAAGTCAGGTCTCCCTTCCCGCATACCATACCACCTTACACGGGGACAAACAGGAAGGTGCAGATGAAAGTGCAGGTTCCTTCATCAGGTGGGGGGAGGAATACTAGTTGGCGACGTCACTGGCACAGGGCCTCTCATAGTACGCAAAAGTGTTGCTGCCGGTGGGAGGCGCCCCCGCCGTGCAAACACACCGCTGTACTTTGAGGGGCCCTGTGCCAGTGCCAATGCCAACGAGTGGGCCCCCCCTGCTTGTTCAGGTTCACAGCACTTGCAAAGTTGAAATACTTACCTCTCCCTGCTCCACTGCCGTGACGTGGTCCAGATTTCCTGGGCCCACTAATTACTTGAACCAGCCCTACCCACCACAACTTTAGCCAAATGACCCCCAATTTCAAATGCCTTCCAATTATTATAAGGTAAATTACGCTTGACAAGCTTCATTAAGAAGAATGGATGGTTTTGACATTAAAATGGGCACTCTAGGTGTTTTCCTGGCCCCCACTCACTGCCGACTATGCTGCCCCATTGACTTGCATTGGGTTTCGTATTTCGGTCGATCCAGACTTTACGTCATAATCGGCCGATTTCACTCGACCCGACTTTTGAGATAGTCGGGTTTCGCGAAACCCGGCTCGACTCTAAAAAGGTCAAGGTCGCTCAACTCTACTGAGTATCATTTCCTTGTCTTGAGGCATTTCCACTGAAGTTGGATCAGCCTGTAACTTCATTTTCCACTTTGATTTTCACCATTATTCCAACTCCAGACTTCCGTGGGATATTAGTTGTGTTTTACATTGATAACTTTTAGGTTTTATTGTTCTCAACATATTCCACTATGTAATGAATAAAGATTTACAACTGGAATATTGCATTCAGTGATATCTAGGATGTGGGATTTTAGCGTTCCCTTTATTTTTTTGAGCAGTGTACATACTAAATAAAAATCCTTTATTAGAAATAAAACAAATTACAGTTATACTTACCTAGCACCTAATTCCACCAAAGCCCTCGTTCTCCTGTAATAAAACAAAAATAAAAAACAACAATATACCATACTTGTCCATCGTTCTGTCTCATGCCGTTATCCATGTCTGGGGGAGAAAGGCCTAGCGGACATCTTAATTGGGGTTTCCCCTTACAAAATAAAAAAATGTCAGTGGGGTCACAGCACATAGGTGCAGTCACAGAAGACTGTATCTCCCAGATCTTAAAGGCAGAGAGAGAGGAGAGAGACATGTATTGTAGCACTTACAAAGTAATTTTCCTCTATTGACCCCCCTTAGTGTTCTCACCCTCTATGATAACCCATTAATGGCCACCATAAAGCCAACACATTTTTCCCACAAACACATGATACCCTCACAGTTAATTCCTCAACAGTACCATCCACATACACACCATGATTCCCATTCAGTGTCCACACACAGTGATGACCCCACAGTCCCTACCCTTATACACACATTCAGATCTCCAGTGATGCCAACACTGTATGATGGCCCTTACTGTTCCCCAACACAGAATAATGGCACCAAAAGTAATCCCTTCTACATACAGTCTGGTGGTCCCTATAGAAAAATTCACAATTTGATCACTCACAGTCCCCTTTCCACATACATTTAATGACCCTTAAAGCACACACACCACACCTTAAATCACACACTGCTCAGGACCCCGGTACCTGCGATACTTACCTCTTCCCGCTCCACCGCTGCGGCGTCTTCTGACTGTGACATTTCAGGTCAGAGGGCGCAGTGACATCATGTCTGTGTGCCCTCTGCCTGAACAGTCACAGTGCAGAGACCCAGAAGACGCTGACGTTGATGAGACCGGAGCAGAGCAGCGGCCAGCGAGGAGAGGTGAGGATTTCAGTTTTTTTGTTTTAAAATTTTGAGCAATATATGGGGCCCATCATATAATGGACCATCATATGGGGCCCATCATATACTGGAGGATCATATGGGGCCCATCATACACTGGAGCATTATATGGAGCATCATATGGGGCATATTATACTGAAACATAATATGGGGCCCATTAGATACTAGAACATCATATGGGACCCATTATATATGGAGCATCATATGGTGCCTGGATCGCCCCCACGTAAGGGCAATGGGGTACTTGGCACCGGGTCCTTCAGTTCCCTCAGCGGGGATGTCTCGGTGGCCCGACCCGAACCGTGGCCCTATGAGGGGAGCCCAATAAAAGGGTAGAGTTTGTAGGTAACGGTAGTGTTTGTGACGCCACCTGTGGTATTCGGTCAGGGTGACCGACGCTGCTTAGGGGTCCGCTGGGGTGATGGAATGGCAGCTAGATGGTGTACCTTCCCACAGGTGAAGTATTTCCCCAGGGCCTCCCAGAAGTGTAGATGTTGATGGTGGACGATGTAAGGCAGGCAAATAACGAGGACACAATGGGTGCAGTCTCTTTACCTTTACTGAAGGCTTCAGCATAAACAGTCCAGAGTGCCGGATGACAGGGTAGACAGAGTCCGGCCGGTCTGATGGCAATTCCAGAGTCCCCTTATCCAGGTGGAAATCAGTAGCCTTCCCCTTGCGCACAGTAACGTAGTAGGTCCCTACTTGCATTAGCTACCATAAGGTCCTCACTCTTGTTACTTCTCTCTTTCTGTCCCCCAGATGGATAGGACATAACCCGTATGACGGTGGTGGCCTGAGGCTATTTTATAGGGACCCTTAGGTCGGACAGCCAACTTGGAATCGACTGCCCTGCCGGTCTCTGAAGTAAAGCGTAGAGTCTATTACTCCCTCGGTGTTCCGGCCACCGGATCTGCGCTCAGAGGGAGGCAGCCTGCTTCTAGCTGGTCTCCCGCTGTTGTTTTACTCCTGTTGCTACGACTTCTGTGCTCACTCACTATGGCGCACTTCCTTTCATGTCCTTCCTTAGGAGGCTGCCGCATGGGTTGCAGGCGCAGCTCCGTGTCCTTCGTTCCTTCCTCCTCAGAATACAGTCTGGATCTGACCAGGGATCACCCCAGCCAGCTCGACCTGGAGACCTTTTCCCGGCGGTCCCCAGCCAGGAGTTCTCCTCTCCTCTCTTTTCTCCTACTCCTTTCTCTTCTCCCTAACTTCCTAACCAACCCCCAGTTTTACCCAAATCTGAGGAATGACCTAATAGATAGAACCTTTTGCTCCCCCTGGTGGCCGGCGTATGAAGTGTGTGTGTGGCTGTGATACCTGGCAGGGTGAACTCCTTTGGTGCCATCAGACGTAACATTGCTCCCCCTGGTGGAAGAACGACATTACTGCAACGACTTCGATCTTCCGGCTCTCGTTTAGTAGTTGTTGGAAACTACGCTGCATTAGGCCTACAAATTGGGTATGGGGTGTAGAGAGATGGTGTGTTACACTCCAAGGTGTTCCCCAGGTTTCCTCTCCATTGCTTCGATCTTCCGGCTCTCGTTTAGTAGTTGTTGGAAACTACGCTGCATTAGGCCTACAAATTGGGTATGGGGTGTAGAGAGATGGTGTGTTACACTCCAAGGTGTTCCCCAGGTTTCCTCTCCATTGCTTCGATCTTCCGGCTCTCGTTTAGTAGTTGTTGGAAACTACGCTGCATTAGGCCTACAAATTGGGTATGGGGTGTAGAGAGATGGTGTGTTACACTCCAAGGTGTTCCCCAGGTTTTCTCTCCATTGCTTCGATCTTCCGGCTCTCGTTTAGTAGTTGTTGGAAACTACGCTGCATTGGGCCTACAAATTGGGTATGGGGTGTAGAGAGATGGTGTGTTCCACTCCAAGGTGTTCTCCAGGTTGCCTTTCCTGAGCTTCGATCTTCCGGCTCTCGTTTAGTAGTTGTTGGAAACTACGCTGCATTAGGCCTACAAATTGGGTATGGGGTGTAGAGAGATGGTGTGTTCCACTGCAAGGTGTTCTCCAGGTTGCCTTTCCTGAACTTCTATCTTCAGGCTCTCATTAAATTGTGGTTAAACGGAACAACTGCATTTGGCGTACTAGTTGGTTTGGGGCCTACTATCGGTGTCTGCCGCTCCTTGCTGTTCTCCTGGTTTCCTGTCCTGAAATTCCGTTTTCAGGCGCTCGTTAAGTAGTTGTTAATGTTAGACTGCATTTGGCCTACTAGTTGGGTTGGGGCCTACTATCGGTGTCTGCCACTCCTTGCTGTTCTCCTCCACTGAACAAAGCTGTGCCGCCTGTTTACTACTGTTGCCAATTTTGAACTGCATTTCGACTACTTACTGATTTGGGCCTACTCTCTGTGTCAGCCTCTCATTCCAGTTGTCCTCCACTGCAATGCCCCCTGATTAGTCCTGTGTTACCAATTTTGAACTGCATTTAGCCCACTTTATTCTTTGGGCCTATATCTGTGTTTCCTCCTCATCCTGCCCATTGCCCAGCCAGTGATAGATGAGTCTGCTGGTACATTGACCCATAACGCAACATTTCCCGTGCACGCTACACTGCAAGATTGTGACCCTGCTGAAAGTCAGGTCTCCCTTCCCGCATACCATACCACCTTACACGGGGACAAACAGGAAGGTGCAGATGAAAGTGCAGGTTCCTTCATCAGGTGGGGGGAGGAATACTAGTTGGCGACGTCACTGGCACAGGGCCTCTCATAGTACGCAAAAGTGTTGCTGCCGGTGGGAGGCGCCCCCGCCGTGCAAACACACCGCTGTACTTTGAGGGGCCCTGTGCCAGTGCCAATGCCAACGAGTGGGCCCCCCCTGCTTGTTCAGGTTCACAGCACTTGCAAAGTTGAAATACTTACCTCTCCCTGCTCCACTGCCGTGACGTGGTCCAGATTTCCTGGGCCCACTAATTACTTGAACCAGCCCTACCCACCACAACTTTAGCCAAATGACCCCCAATTTCAAATGCCTTCCAATTATTATAAGGTAAATTACGCTTGACAAGCTTCATTAAGAAGAATGGATGGTTTTGACATTAAAATGGGCACTCTAGGTGTTTTCCTGGCCCCCACTCACTGCCGACTATGCTGCCCCATTGACTTGCATTGGGTTTCGTATTTCGGTCGATCCAGACTTTACGTCATAATCGGCCGATTTCACTCGACCCGACTTTTGAGATAGTCGGGTTTCGCGAAACCCGGCTCGACTCTAAAAAGGTCAAGGTCGCTCAACTCTACTGAGCATCATTTCCTTGTCTTGAGGCATTTCCACTGAAGTTGGATCAGCCTGTAACTTCATTTTCCACTTTGATTTTCACCATTATTCCAACTCCAGACTTCCGTGGGATATTAGTTGTGTTTTACATTGATAACTTTTAGGTTTTATTGTTCTCAACATATTCCACTATGTAATGAATAAAGATTTACAACTGGAATATTGCATTCAGTGATATCTAGGATGTGGGATTTTAGCGTTCCCTTTATTTTTTTGAGCAGTGTACATACTAAATAAAAATCCTTTATTAGAAATAAAACAAATTACAGTTATACTTACCTAGCACCTAATTCCACCAAAGCCCTCGTTCTCCTGTAATAAAACAAAAATAAAAAACAACAATATACCATACTTGTCCATCGTTCTGTCTCATGCCGTTATCCATGTCTGGGGGAGAAAGGCCTAGCGGACATCTTAATTGGGGTTTCCCCTTACAAAATAAAAAAATGTCAGTGGGGTCACAGCACATAGGTGCAGTCACAGAAGACTGTATCTCCCAGATCTTAAAGGCAGAGAGAGAGGAGAGAGACATGTATTGTAGCACTTACAAAGTAATTTTCCTCTATTGACCCCCCTTAGTGTTCTCACCCTCTATGATAACCCATTAATGGCCACCATAAAGCCAACACATTTTTCCCACAAACACATGATACCCTCACAGTTAATTCCTCAACAGTACCATCCACATACACACCATGATTCCCATTCAGTGTCCACACACAGTGATGACCCCACAGTCCCTACCCTTATACACACATTCAGATCTCCAGTGATGCCAACACTGTATGATGGCCCTTACTGTTCCCCAACACAGAATAATGGCACCAAAAGTAATCCCTTCTACATACAGTCTGGTGGTCCCTATAGAAAAATTCACAATTTGATCACTCACAGTCCCCTTTCCACATACATTTAATGACCCTTAAAGCACACACACCACACCTTAAATCACACACTGCTCAGGACCCCGGTACCTGCGATACTTACCTCTTCCCACTCCACCGCTGCGGCGTCTTCTGACTGTGACATTTCAGGTCAGAGGGCGCAGTGACATCATGTCTGTGTGCCCTCTGCCTGAACAGTCACAGTGCAGAGACCCAGAAGACGCTGACGTTGATGAGACCGGAGCAGAGCAGCGGCCAGCGAGGAGAGGTGAGGATTTCAGTTTTTTTGTTTTAAAATTTTGAGCAATATATGGGGCCCATCATATAATGGACCATCATATGGGGCCCATCATATACTGGAGGATCATATGGGGCCCATCATACACTGGAGCATTATATGGAGCATCATATGGGGCATATTATACTGAAACATAATATGGGGCCCATTAGATACTAGAACATCATATGGGACCCATTATATATGGAGCATCATATGGTGCCTGGATCGCCCCCACGTAAGGGCAATGGGGTACTTGGCACCGGGTCCTTCAGTTCCCTCAGCGGGGATGTCTCGGTGGCCCGACCCGAACCGTGGCCCTATGAGGGGAGCCCAATAAAAGGGTAGAGTTTGTAGGTAACGGTAGTGTTTGTGACGCCACCTGTGGTATTCGGTCAGGGTGACCGACGCTGCTTAGGGGTCCGCTGGGGTGATGGAATGGCAGCTAGATGGTGTACCTTCCCACAGGTGAAGTATTTCCCCAGGGCCTCCCAGAAGTGTAGATGTTGATGGTGGACGATGTAAGGCAGGCAAATAACGAGGACACAATGGGTGCAGTCTCTTTACCTTTACTGAAGGCTTCAGCATAAACAGTCCAGAGTGCCGGATGACAGGGTAGACAGAGTCCGGCCGGTCTGATGGCAATTCCAGAGTCCCCTTATCCAGGTGGAAATCAGTAGCCTTCCCCTTGCGCACAGTAACGTAGTAGGTCCCTACTTGCATTAGCTACCATAAGGTCCTCACTCTTGTTACTTCTCTCTTTCTGTCCCCCAGATGGATAGGACATAACCCGTATGACGGTGGTGGCCTGAGGCTATTTTATAGGGACCCTTAGGTCGGACAGCCAACTTGGAATCGACTGCCCTGCCGGTCTCTGAAGTAAAGCGTAGAGTCTATTACTCCCTCGGTGTTCCGGCCACCGGATCTGCGCTCAGAGGGAGGCAGCCTGCTTCTAGCTGGTCTCCCGCTGTTGTTTTACTCCTGTTGCTACGACTTCTGTGCTCACTCACTTTGGCGCACTTCCTTTCATGTCCTTCCTTAGGAGGCTGCCGCATGGGTTGCAGGCGCAGCTCCGTGTCCTTCGTTCCTTCCTCCTCAGAATACAGTCTGGATCTGACCAGGGATCACCCCAGCCAGCTCGACCTGGAGACCTTTTCCCGGCGGTCCCCAGCCAGGAGTTCTCCTCTCCTCTCTTTTCTCCTACTCCTTTCTCTTCTCCCTAACTTCCTAACCAACCCCCAGTTTTACCCAAATCTGAGGAATGACCTAATAGATAGAACCTTTTGCTCCCCCTGGTGGCCGGCGTATGAAGTGTGTGTGTGGCTGTGATACCTGGCAGGGTGAACTCCTTTGGTGCCATCAGACGTAACATTGCTCCCCCTGGTGGAAGAACGACATTACTGCAACGACCAGGACTCTGGGGCGCTGCACTCCTTGTTGTGAATTCTGCTCTTGGGTTCCCTCCAGTGGTTGTTGGTGGGAATGCAGTTGTCTCTGACTCGCAGTCCTGGCCAGGTGTATTGGATAATTACAATTCTGACTGGGATATTTAGGTGTGCAGGATCCTTTAGCCCTTGCCGGTTGTCAATGTTTCTTTGGAAGTGTTGGATCTCTGCCTGGCCTCTCCTGCTTTTCTGCCAGTTCAGCAAAGATAAGTGTCTGTTTCTTTTTCTGTGGCACACATGCAGTGTGCTTATTTTCAGTACTGTTCTTTTGTTTTTCTTTTGTCCAGATTAGACTGTGTCTGTGTTTTCTCAGTCTGGTTGGTTTCACTGGAGTTGCAGATATACGCTCCTACATCTTTAGTTAGATGTAGGAAGTTTTTTGTATATTCTGCTGTGGATTTTTTGAAGGGTTTTAATACTGACCGCACAGAACTCTGTCCTATTCTGTCCTGTCTAGCTAGAGTGGCCTCCTGTGCTAAATCCTGTTTTTTCTGTCTGTGTATGTTTTTTCCTCTCCGACTCACCGCCAATATTTGTGGGGGGCTGTCTATCCTTTGGGGATTTTCTCTGAGGCAAGATAGTATTCCGATTTCCATCTTTAGGGGTATTTAGTCCTCCAGCTGTGACGAGGTGTCTAGGTGTGTTAGGTACAATCCACGGCTACTTCTAGTTGCGGTGTTAAGTTCAGGGTTGCGGTCAGTATAGTGGCCACTTTCTCCAGTGAAAGTTCTCATGCAGCTCCAAGGTCACCGGATCATAACAACTCCCTCCCCCCCGTTAAATCCAGCTTTCCCGTCCTGGGAAAAGAACACAACAATTACAGGTTAGCAAAAGAAATGCAAAATTTTGAAATGCTTTTTAGCAGATAAATTTAACAGTGCTTCCCTTTATGGGAGGGAGAACACTTGAACGTTGCAAACATGAACATATTTACATTGTGCGTATTACCCTCTAAGGCAAAAGTAGAAAAGGAACAATTACTAACTTACTATGGCATACAATTACCCATACAGGTATTCTATCTACTAAGTGCAATTACCCTCTAAGGATATACTATCATTAACCCTTAATGTGCAATTTAACATTTTCTTTATTCTTCTTCTTCACATGAAGGACTATCTGTCTACCCCCATGGGCCTACTGCATCTTTCTTCAAGCTTTCTATCACTATCTAGATACATATTACCAGCTATGTAAACATTATTAAGGTGCAACAACCGAACATTCCCTTTAAGAGAGAAACTAGTCTTTTCTGAGGTAGTGCAAGCAATCAACAAGTCAGTAATAAACTTTAAGACCATAGAAACTTTCACTATATACATGGGACAGTTCGGGAACCATTCACCGTCCATGATTCCAATGTTACTTTAAAACCATGATGAACTTTGTGCAAAACTGGAACACATAGGGATCCCGGGTAAACGAAGGGATCCCTTTAAATGTTAACCCTGAACGGGTTTAAAGCAGCAAAAAGCGGGAAAACAAACAGTTACCTATTTACAGCTTCGTGGTTTCGAGGTTTATTTAAGTTCTGGCGGTAGTACCGGTGGGGGTAACCCTGTTGGGTACTGGCGGCTACCAATGGGTACTACATAGAGTGCGTCCTCACTCTGGATTGTGGTCTGGGTGCTCATGGTTCTCCTTGCCACGGAGGTCTGCGTGCACTTTGAGCACATGGTGACTGATGCAGGGGTCACCTGTTCGAGTGTGGAGTAGTAGGGCGATGAGACTATGATTTCGGGTTTGTATTTGCGGACGTGCAGGGCATACCAGCCCTTATCACCCCAGTGCCGCGTGTACCTGACACGATCCCTCGGGTACAGATCCCGGCCTGGGTGCCCTTCAATGAGGTGCGACTCCACATCGCGCCGATTCACAAAGACTTCGAGGGCGAGGCCGCGTTACTTTATGAAGCCCCAACCCCCTTGCATACAGAGGTCACCACGATCCCATAATACTGGGGGCCCCAATCCTCCTCGGACATCTGCCTAGCCTTTGCTTTGGCCTGCAGGTCCCTCTCAGGGTCAGCCTAACGTCGGAGCTCCTTCTTTCTAGCCCACTCCTCTTCCTGCTGACGCAGCCGCTGGCGGAATTCCTCATGGGCGATCTCTGCCAGACTCTTCTTCTCTTACTGGTCCCCCCAGGGAACCCGAGCAAGTTGGTGGTGGCGCGGGTCCACTTAAAGGTCATCACCTCTCCCTGGATGTCCACTTTCTGCCTGAGGGGCTGCAGCGGAACGTCTGAGGTCTTCATAGTCTCCCATGGCCTCTCCCACTCTAAGCGACTACAGACCCGGCCGGGTGGTGGTGGTGGGGGTGAATCTTTGTCCACTAGCAGGGATCCCTCGGCTACCGGGGCAGGGTTGGTGTCGTTACCTGCCTCCGTGGCATCTCCGGTGCCGATCTCCTCTGCCGCAGGCTGGGGCTCGGATGGTTGGCTGCATGGTTGCTTCTCAGGGCCGGCGGTTGCATGCTGGTACAGGTTCGGGAGCTGCCGACTTCTGCTCCCAGAACCTCCTGGTTGGTGCATCATGGCAGGGTTCCACTCGGCTCCCATTGGCTAGAGCAGCGACGGGTGTCCTCCCCCTCTTCCGGACTACTTCCGCTCTCCATGATGCCAGCCTGGTTCTGCCGAATGGCGTCCAATGGTTCTTGCTCCTCCTCCTCCAGAGGGCGGTTCCTTCTTCGTCCTCCACCATCCCAGACCAGGAGGCGGACCTCTCTTGTTGACGGATATATCTCCCGGACAAAGTAGTATCTGTGAAGGGCTGGCTTCACTTTTGCGCCATTCTTCCATGCTACGCCCACGATGACACGCCCCACTCCTTCAGCACGCCACATGGTGCTGCAATGGCGGCGGTTTTGGCAGGAATTTTGGCGGTTACCAGCAATACACAGTCTTTAAGCAATTCACAGTTCCAATACAATTCTGACACAGTTCTTAGGCGCACATGACCCGATTTTTCAGGCTTTAGTACATACTTTTCGTGACGCCAAGATTTGGATCGCCCCCACGTAAGGGCAATGGGGTACACGGTACCGGGTCATTCAGTTCCCTCAGTGGAGATGTCATGGTGGCCCGACCCAGACCGTGGCCATATGAGGGGCGCCCAATAAAAGGGTGGAGTTTGTAGATAATGGTAGTGTTCGTGACGCCACCTGTGGTATTCGGTCAGAGTGACCGACGCTGCTTAGGGGTCCGTTGGGATGATGGAATAGCAGCCAGATTGTGTACCTTCCCACAGGTGAAGTATATCCCCAGGGCTTCCCAGAAATGTAGATAATGATGGTGGACGATGTAAGGCACGGCAAATAACAAGGACACAATGGGTGCAGTCTCTTTGCCTTCACTGAAGGCTTCAGCATCCACAGTCCAGAGTGCCGGATGACAGGGTAGACAGAGTCCGGCCGGTCTGATGGCAATTCCAGAGTCCCCTTATCCAGGTGGAAATCAGTAGCCTTCCCCTTGCGCACAGTAACGTAGTAGGTCCCTACTTGCATTAGCTACCATAAGGTCCTCACTCTTTTTACTTCGCTCTTTCTGTCCCCCAGATGGATAGGACATAACCCGCATGACGGTGGGGGCCTAAGGCTATTTTATAGGGACCCTGGGGCGCCCCTCCTCCGCGTTGCCACCTTGTCTGCTTAGGCTTTTAGGTCGGACAGCCAACTTGGGATCGACTGCCTTGCCGGTCTCTGAAGTAAAGCGTAGAGTTTATTACTCTGTGTTCCGTGTTATGACCTGGTGGTTAGGAGCACCCGGAATGACCTGATAGTTAAACCTCATACAGGACGAGCTCTGGGATGTGGAAGCTCTGCTGACCGCAAGCCCTAATCCTATCACACACACTAGAAATAGCTTAGAGCGCTCCTGACCAGACCTAGGCGCCTCGTCACAGCCTAAGAACTATCTAGCCCTAGAGATAGAAAATAAAGCCTACCTTGCCTCAGAGAAATTCCCCAAAGGTAAAGGAAGCCCCCCACATATATTGACTGTGAGTAAAGATGAAAGTCACAAAGGCAGAAATGAAACAGGTTTCAGCAAAGGGAGGCCAGACTTACTAAATAGACAGAGGATAGGAAAGGTAACTTTGCGAACAGCACAAAAACCTACAAAAGACCACGCAGAGTGTGCAAAAAAGACCTCCGCACCGACTCACGGTGCGGAGGGGCCACTCTGCATCCCAGAGCTTCCAGCTAGCAAGACAAAATCATGAAAACCAGCTGGACAAGAAAACAGTGAACAAATAATGACAATCAGGAACTTAGCTTCTGCAGGAGAAGGCAGGTCACCAGAGAGATCCAGGAGCAAACTGAACCAATGCAAAAACATTGACAGCTGGCATGGAGTAACGATCTGAGAGGAGTTAAATAGAGCAGTCAACCAAAGGATAAACCGCGTCACCTGTGTAAGGAACCTCAGAAGCAGCAGCTTCACTCACAGCCACCAGAGGGAGCCCATAGACAGAACTCGCCGAAGTACCATTCATGACCACAGGAGGGAGTTCGACAACAGAATTCACAACAGTACCCCCCCTTTGAGGAGGGGTCACCGAACCCTCACCAGAGCCCCAGGCCGATCAGGATGAGCCAAATGAAAGGCACGAACAAGATCGGCAGCATGAACATCAGAGGCAAAAACCCAGGAATTATCTTCCTGACCAGAACCCTTCCACTTGACCAGGTACTGGAGTTTCCGTCTCGAAACACGAGAATCCAAAATCTTCTCCACCACATGCTCCAACTCCCCCTCGACCAACACCAGGGCAGGAGGATCAACGGAGGGAACCATAGGCGCCACGTATCTCCGCAACAACGACCTATGGAACACATTATGGATGGCAAAAGAAGCTGGAAGATCCAAATGAAATGACACAGGATTAAGAACTTCAGAAATCTTATATGGTCCAATGAAACGAGGCTTAAACTTAGGAGAGGAAACCTTCATAGGAACGTGACGAGATGACAACCAAACCAAATCCCCAACATGAAGTCGGGGACCAACACAACGCCGGCGGTTAGCGAAACGTTGAGCCTTCTCCTGGGACAATGTCAAATTGTCCACCACATGAGTCCAAATCTGCTGCAACCTGTCCACCACCGCATCCACACCAGGACAGTCCGAAGGCTCAACCTGCCCTGAAGAGAAACGAGGTTGGAAACCAGAATTATAGAAAAAAAGGAGATACTAAAGTAGCCAAGCTGGCCCGATTATTAAGGGCGAACTCAGCCAAAGGCAAGAAAGACACCCAATCATCCTGATCAGCAGAAACAAAGCATCTCAGATATGTCTCCAAAGTCTGATTAGTTAGTTCGGTTTGGCCATTAGTCTGAGGATGGAAAGCCGAAGAAAAAGACAAATCAATGCCCATCTTAGCGAAAAAAGGACCGCCAAAACCTCGAAACAAACTGGGATCCTCTGTCCGAGACTATGTTCTCTGGAATGCCATGCAAACGAACCACATGCTAAAAAAACAATGGCACCAAATCAGAGGAGGAAGGCAGTTTAGATAAGGGTACCAAATGGACCATCTTAGAGAAGCGATCACAAACCACCCAAATGACCGACATCTTTTGAGAAACAGGGAGATCAGAAATAAAATCCATGGAAATATGCGTCCAGGGCCTCTTCGGGATCGGCAAGGGCAAAAGCAACCCACTGGCACGAGAACAGCAGGGCTTAGCCCGAGCACAAATCCCACAGGACTGCACAAAAGAACGCACATCCCGTGACAAAGAAGGCCACCAAAATGATCTAGCCACCAAATCTCTGGTACCAAAGATTCCAGGATGACCAGCCAATGCTGAACAATGAATCTCCGAGATAACTCTACTAGTCCATCTATCAGGGACAAACAGTTTCTCCGTAGGACAACGGTCAGGTCTATCAGCCTGAAACTTTTGCAGCACACGCCGCAAATCAGGGGAAATGGCAGACAAAATTACCCCTTCTTTAAGAATACCCGCCGGCTCCGGAAAACACCCGGAGAGTCAGGCACAAAACTCCTTGACAGGGCGTCATCCTTCACATTCTTAGATCCCGGAAGGTATGAAACCACAAAATCAAAACGGGAGAAAAAGAGCGACCATCGAGCCTGTCTAGGATTCAACCGTTTGGCAGACTTGAGATAAGTTAAATTCTTGTGATCCGTCAAGACCACCACGCGATGTTTAGCTCCTCCAAGCCAATGTCGCCACTCCTCGAATCCCCACTTCATGGCCAACAACTCCCGATTGCCAACATCATAATTGCGCTCAGCAGGCGAGAATTTTCTAGAAAAGAAGGCACAGGGTTTCATCACCGAGCCATCAGAACTTCTTTGCGACAAAACAGCCACTGCTCCAATTTCAGAAGCATCAACCTCCACCTGAAAAGGGAGCGAAACATCTGGCTGGCACAACACAGGGGCAGAAGCAAAACGACGCTTCAACTCCTGAAAAGCCTCTACAGCCACAGAGGACCAATTGACCACATCAGCACCTTTCTTGGTCAAATCAGTCAACGGCTTAGCAACACTGGAAAAGTTAGCGATGAAGCGACGATAAAAATTAGCAAAGCCCAGGAACTTCTGCAAGCTCTTCACAGATGTCGGCTGAGTCCAATCGTAAATGGCCTGAACTTTAACAGGGTCCATCTCGATAGTAGAAGGGGAAAAAATGAAACCCAAAAATGAAACCTTCTGAACTCCAAAGAGACACTTTGACCCCTTCACAAACAAGGAATTCGCACGAAGGACCTGGAACACCATTCTGACCTGCTTCACATGAGATTCCCAATCATCCGAAAAGACCAAAAAGTCATCCAAATATACAATCATGAATCTATCCAGGTACTCTCGGAAGATGTCATGCATAAAGGACTGAAACACAGATGGAGCATTAGAAAGCCCGAATGGCATAACCAGGTACTCAAAATGGCCCTCGGGCGTATTAAATGCCGTCTTCCATTCATCACCCTGTTTAATTCGCACAAGATTATACGCACCACGAAGATCTATCTTGGTGAACCAACTAGCCCCCTTAATCCGAGCAAATGAATCAGACAGCAGCGGCAAAGGATACTGAAATTTGACTGTGATCTTATTAAGAAGGCGGTAATCAATACAAGGTCTCAAAGAACCATCCTTCTTGGCCACAAAAAAGAACCCTGCTCCCAATGGTGACGACGACGGGCGAATAGGACCCTTCTCCAAGGATTCCTTTACATAACTCCGCATAGCAGCGTGCTCTGGCACAGATAAATTAAACAGACGGCCCTTAGGAAACTTACTACCAGGAATCAAATTAATAGCACAGTCGCAATCCCTATGAGGAGGTAGGGCACCAGATTTGGGCTCTTCAAATACATCCCGGTAATCTGATAAAAACTCAGGGACTTCAGAAGGAGTGGAAGGTGAAATTTAGAGCAATGGAACATCACCATGTACCCCCTGACAACCCCAGCTGGACACAGACATAGATTTCCAATCCAACACTGGATTATGGACCTGTAGCCATGGCAACCCCAAAACGACCACATCATGCAGATTATGCAACACCAAAAAACGAATATCCTCCTGATGTGCAGGAGCCATGCACATGGTCAATTGAGTCCAGTACTGAGGCTTATTCTTGGCCAAAGGCGTAGCATCAATTCCTCTCAATGGAATAGGATACTGCAAGGGCTCCAAGAAAAAACCACAGCGCCTGGCAAACTCCAAGTCCATCAAATTCAGGGCAGCGCCTGAATCCACAAATGCCATTACAGAATAGGACGACAGAGAGCAAATCAGAGTAACGGACAAAAGAAATTTAGACTGTACCGTACCAATGGTGGCAGACCTAGCGAACCACTTAGTGCGCTTAGGACAATCGGAGATAGCATG
Source organism: Ranitomeya imitator (assembly GCF_032444005.1). NCBI lineage: Eukaryota > Metazoa > Chordata > Amphibia > Anura > Dendrobatidae > Ranitomeya > Ranitomeya imitator. Next base: position 160,038,162 of record NC_091285.1, on the reverse strand, counting down.
AGTGGATTCACCACAGTAAAAACACAGCCCATTCCGACGTCTGTGTTCTTGCCGTTCAGCTCTGGTCAAAGTCCTATCACACTGCATAGGCTCAGGCCTATGCTCAGAGAATACCGCCAGATGGTGCACAGCTTTGCGCTCACGCATGCGCCGATCGATCTGAATGGCCAAAGACCTAGACTCATTCAGACCAGCAGGCGTGGGAAATCCCACCATCGCATCCTTAAGGGCTTCCGAAAGACCCTTTCTGAAAATTGCCGCCAGGGCACATTCATTCCACTGAGTAAGCACAGACCACTTTCTAAACTTCTGACAGTACACCTCCGCTTCGTCCTGACCCTGACACAAAGCCAGCAAGATTTTCTACTTGCATTAGCTACCATAAGGTCCTCACTCTTTTTACTTCTCTCTTTCTGTCCCCAAGATGGATAGGACATAACCCGCATGACAGTGGTGGCCTAAGGCTATTTTATAGGGACCCTAGAGACGCCCCTCCTCCGCGTTGCCACCTTGTCTGCTTAGGCTTTTAGGTCGGACAGCCAACTTGGGATCGACTGCCTTGCCGGTCTCTGAAGTAAAGCGTAGAGTCTATTACTCCCTCGGTGTTCCGTGTTATGACCTGGTGGTTAGGAGCACCCGGAATGACCTGATAGTTAAACCTCATACAGGACGAGCTCTGGGATGTGGAAGCTCTGCTGACCGCTAGCCCTAATCCTATCACACACACTAGAAATAGCCGTGGAGCGCTCCTGACCAGACCTAGGCGCCTCGTCACAGCCTAAGAACTATCTAGCCCTAGAGATAGAAAATAAAGCCTACCTTGCCTCAGAGAAATTCCCCAAAGGTAAAGGAAGCCCCCCACATATATTGACTGTGAGTAAAGATGAAAGTCACAAACGCAGAAATTAAACAGGTTTCAGCAAAGGGAGGCCAGACTTACTAAATAGACAGAGGATAGGAAAGGTAACTTTGCGATCAGCACAAAAATCTACAAAAGACCACGCAGAGTGTGCAAAAAAGACCTCCGCACCAACTCACGGTGCGGAGGGGCCACTCTGCATCCCAGAGCTTCCAGCTAGCAAGACAAAATCATGAAAACCAGCTGGACAAGAAAACAGTGAACAAATAATGACAATCAGGAACTTAGCTTCTGCAGGAGAAGGCAGGTCACCAGAGAGATCCAGGAGCGAACTGAAGCAATGCAAAAACATTGACAGCTGGCATGGAGTAACGATCTGAGAGGAGATAAATAGAGCAGTCAACCAAAGGATAAACCACGTCACCTGTGTAGGGAACCTCAGAAGCAGCAGCTTCACTCATAGCCACCAGAGGGAGCCCATAGACAGAACTCGCCGAAGTACCATTCATGACCACAGGAGGGAGTTCGGCAACAGAATTCACAACAGTTCCGGCCACCGGATCTGCGCTGAGAGGGAGGCAGCCTGCTTCTAGCTGGTCTCCCGCTGTTTCACTCCTGTTGCTACGACTTCTGTGTTCACTCACTACGGCACACTTCCTTTCGTCTCCTTCCTTATGAGGCTGCCGCATGGGTTGCAGGCGTAGCTCCGTGTCCTTCTTTCCTTCGTCCTCAAACTACATTCTGGATCTGACCAGGGATCACCCCAGCCAGCTCGACCTGGAGACGTTTCCTCATCGGTCCCCAGCCAGGAGCTCTCCTCTCCTTTCTCCTACTCCTTTCTCTTCTCCCTAACTTCCTAACCAACCTCCAGTTTTACCCAAATGCGAGGAGTGGCCTAATAGATAGAACCTTTTGCTCCCCCAGGTGGCCGGCATGTGAAGTGTGTGTGTGGCTGTGATACCTGGCAGGGTGAACTCCTTTAGTGCCATCAGACATAACATTGCTCCCCCTGGTGGAAGAACGACATTACTGCAACGACCAGGACTCTGGGGCGCTGCAGTGCCCATTATATATAGAGCCTCATATGGGGCCCATTACATATGGAGCATTTTTTGGGGCCATTTCTGTTTGGAGTTTGGAGCATTATATGGGGCACTTCATATTCTCTATGGAGCATTATATGGGGCCCATTCTATATGGAGCAAGGTATGGGGCTCATTATAGTGTATGGTGTATTATATGGGGCGCATTATACTGTTTTGAGCATTATATCAGTCTCATTATACTGTTTGGAGCATTATATGGGGCTCATTGTGCTGCATGGAGCAAAATATGGGGATCATTATTCTGTATGGAGCTTTATATGCGGCTCATTATTCCGTATGGAGCAATATATGGGGCTCATTATTCAGTATCGAGCAATACATGGGCCTCATTATACTGTATGGAGCACTATGTGGTACCCATAATTCTGTGTGGATCATTATATGGGGCTTATAATTCTGTATGGAGCAATATATGGGGCTCATTGTTCTGTATGAAGCAATATATGGGGCTCTTTATACTGCATGGAGCACTATGTGGTACCCATAATATTGTATGGAGCAATATGTGGTGCCATTATACTGTATGGAGCAATATATGGGGCATATTATTCTGTAGGGAGCGTTATGTGGTACCCACAATACTGTATGAAGGACTATGTGGTGCCCATAATACTGAATGGAACAATATATGGGGCTCATTATACTGTATGGAGCAATATATGGGGCATCTTATTCTGTATGGAGCAATATATGGGGCTCATTATACTGTATGGAGCACTATATGGGGCTCATTATACTGTATGGAGCACTATGTGGTGCCCATAAAACTGTATGGAGCAATATATGGGGCTCATTATTCTGTATGGAGCAATATATGGGGCATATTATTCTGTATGGAGCGCTATCTGGTGCCCAGAATACTGTATGGAGGACTATGTGGTGCCCATAATACTGTATGGAGCAATATATGGGGCTCATTATACTGTATGGAGCACTATGTGGTGCCCATAATACTGTATGGAGCAATATATGGAGCTCATTATACTGTATGGAGCACTATGTGGTACCCTTAATACTGTATGGAGCAATATATGGGGCTTATTATTTGATAAGAGAGCTTTTTTGTGCCCATAATACTGTATGGAGCAATATATGGGGCTCATTATTTGGTATGGAGAGCTATGTGGTGCTCATAATACTGTATGGAGCACTATATGTGCTCATTATACTGTATGGACGACTATGTTGTGCGCATAATACTGTATGGTGCGCTACGTGGTGCCCAGGATACTGTATGGAGGACTATACTGTCTGATTTATGACCTATTGTAGAATGTATAATAGTTATGACTCATATAATGTAAGAAGTGAAATCTTTGGCATTGTACTAACCCTATATTTCTCTGCTGTATCTGTGCATAATGAATTATGTTACGTGCTAAAGGGGCCAACTGAGACTTTCACCCGGGGCCCCCTGAAAACCTGGAGCCGGCCCTGTATGCACTGCACAGTATTACTTCTACTGTCCTGTTGTCGAAGAGGCGACATTGGACTTTGGAACGGTCAATAATGGTTTAGTATTTTCAATATCACTATGGCCAAATAAAAATAAAATATTGGAAAAGCTGTTTAAATGGATTATCCCAAGTAATCCCCTCTCCTCTGGACAGGGGATAACTTTCCAATTGCTGGAGATCTGACTGCAGGGACCCCCATGATCCTGAAAATCGGAGCTCTGTAGAGCACCATGTAAATGCAGCTGTGGTCGATCATACGCACTGTGGTGGCATTCACATGTGGCTCTTCAAATATCTCCTTTTAGGAGAGTGAGGGGCACAACAAAAAAAGCAAAATTCTCTGATCGGGGTGAGGAGTGTTATAGTATGTGGGCTGGTGGGGTCTGTGTGGCAGGGCTGCTTTTTTGTCCCAGTCTGGCCCTGGTGGTGGCTCTTGAAGCAATGACTCCAGCAGCAGTCCACTCTTTGTGAATCTCCCCCAAATTTTTGAATTGCCTTTTCTTAACAATCCTTTCAAGGCTGCGGTTATCCCAGTTGCTTGTGCACCTTTTTCCTTCCTCTTCCTCTCACTTTTTCCCTTAATATGCTTGAATACAGCACTCTGTGAACAGCCAGCTTTAGCAATGACCTTTTGTGGCTTACCCTCCTTGTGGAGTGTGTCAATGACTGCCTTCTGGACATCTGTCAAGTCAACAGTCTTCCCCATGATTGCGGTGATTGTGAAGCCTACTGAAACAGACTAAGGGACCTTTTTAAGTGCTTAGGAAGCCTTTGCAGGTGTTTTTTGTTAATTATTCTAATTTACTGAGATAATGACTTTAGGGTTTTCATTCGCTGTAAGACATAATCATCAACATTAACAGAAACACTTGAACACTTGAAACAGATCACTTTGTTTGTTTGTGAAAACTCTATATAATATGAGTTTCACTTTTTGTATTGAAGAACTGAAATAAATTAACTTTTTGATATTCTAATTTTGTGAGAAGCACCTATGACGGTGACGTCACCACACGAACACTGCCAGAAAAAGCTGAAGACTGCCGAGTGCAATGAATAACGCCGGAAGGTAATGAGCGGCCCCGGAAGCAGATGCGGCCGGGAGACAGCGGGACGGGAGGACGCGTCGCTGGACAAGTAAGTATAATTATAATGTTTATTATTAATTTTATGTTTTCTTTAACAGCCCCCCCCCCCCCCGTTTGTAGTCCAAATTTAGGGTTCAGATGCAAGTTTGTGCCATCTCTGGCCCCGAACTCGAACTTCACAGAAACACTCGGGTGAAACCGCCGATCTCGAACATCGTGGGGGGGGGGGGGGGGGTTTTCTCCCATCACTAGTTATAGCCTTTTGTCTTTTTAAATGCTTTTAGTGTATGCCTTGGCTCATATGTAAACATTGAGTTTTTATTAGTAATCCCACTTATTGCATACTTTTTTCCCTTATTATTATCACTCCATACAGTATAATGGCCATTACACTCATTCCCCACTGCTCCGGTCTCTGCAGTGCGTGTTCTGAAGCTCTGCTCTTAGATGTCAGAGCTCAAACCCACAGGGAGAATGATGGAGGATGGAGCTGATGGCTCTCTCTTCCATCATTACTTTTCAGCTGTATCAACATCCAGAATGCCGATAATGTTACATGTACAATGCTAGGCCATGGGGGACCAACTCACAGGCCCTATAGCAACCACATGGTCTGCTGCTATTAGTGGTACGCCACTGCTATAGGACTGCTTCTCAGCAACTATTACTGGGTCTTTAGTCAAAGAAGACGGAATTCTGAACAGTTCCAAACATCAGTTGATTTTGCAACAAAATGTAAAAGTCTTGTGCTAAAAAGATGAATAGAAATATGAATTTCACCTTTCAGCATGATAATGTCCATAAACATACCTCCAAATTATGACAAAATGGCTTCTCTAGAGCAAGATCAGAGTTGTGGAATGGCCCTGCCAGAACCCAGATCTGAATCCAACTGAAAATGTGTGTGATGACCTGAAGAGGGCGCTGTACTCAGGAGATGCCCTCACAATCTCACAGATTTGGAGCACTACTGCAAAGAATTGTGGAGAAAGATTGCCAATTCTAGATGTGCCATGCTGCTAGACAACTGCCCAAAAAGACTGAACACCACAATAAATTGAAAGTGTACTTCAATGACGGTTTAGTTTAAGGGTTTGTATATTTCTTCAACCACATCAATAAAATTTTATTTTTTTATTTTTCCATCTGAAAAGACTTAACAAAAAGGTGATTTGCACACTCTTGGCATTCTCTTGATGAGCTTCAAGAGGTTGTCACCGGGAATGGTTTTCACTTCACAAGTGTGCCCTGTCAGGTTAAATAAGTGGGATTTCTTGCCTTATAAATGGGGTTGAGGCCATCAGTTGTGTTGTGCAGAAATCTGGTTGATACACAGCTGATAGTCCTACTGGATAGACTGTTAGAAATTGTATTATGGCAAGAAAAAAGCAGCTAAGTAAAGAAAAACAAGTGGCCATCATTACTTTAAGAAATGAAGGTCAGTCAGTCCGAAAAATTGGGAAAACTTTGAAAGTGTCCCCAAGTGCAGTGGCAAAAACCATCAAGCGCTACAAAGAAACTGGCTCACATGAGGACCGCCACAGGAAAGGAAGACCAAGAGTCACCTCTGCTTCTGAGGATAAGTTTATCTGAGTCACCAGCCTCAGAAATCGCAGGTAAACAGCAGTTCAGATTAGAGACCAGGTCAATGCCACACAGAGTTCTAGCAGCAGACATATCTCTACAACAACTGTTAAGAGGAGACTTTGTGCAGCAGGCCTTCATGGTAAAATAGCTGCTAGGAAACCACTGCTAAGGACAGGCAACAAGCAGAAGAGACTTGTTTGGGCTAAAGAACACAAGGAATGGACATTAGACCATTGGAAATCTGTGCTTTGGTCTGATGAGTCCAAATTTGAAATCTTTGGTTCCAACCACCGTGTCTTTGTGCGACGCACAAAAGGTGAACGGATAACCTCTACATGCCTGGTTCCCACTGTGAAGCATGGAGGACGAGGTGTGATGGTGTGGGGGTGCTTTGCTGTTGACACTGTTGGGGATTTATTCAAAATTAAATATGCAAATTGCCTCTTCTGAGAAAAAGAGGACTTAACCCCTTCCCGACCTTTGACGCATACGCTGCGTCATGAAAGTCGGTGCCATTCCGACCCATGACGCAGCATATGCGTCATGGAAAGATCGCGTCCCTGCAGGCCGGGTGAAAGGGTTAACTCCCATTTCACCCGATCTGCAGGGACAGGGGGAGTGGTAGTTTAGCCCAGGGGGGGTGGCTTCACCCCCTCGTGGCTACGATCGCTCTGATTGGCTGTTGAAAGTGAAACTGCCAATCAGAGCGATTTGTAATATTTCACCTAAAAAACTGGTGAAATATTACAATCCAGCCATGGCCGATGCTGCAATATCATCGGCCATGGCTGGAAACACTTATGTGCACCCACCCCACCCCACCGATCGCCCCCCCAGCCCCCCGATCTGTGGTCCGCTCCCCTCCGTCCTGTGCTCCGCTCCCCCGTCCTCCTGTCCGCTTCCCCGTGCACCAATCACACCCCCTGTGCTGCAATCAAACCCCCCCGCACTCCGATCCCCCCCCGCACACAGCGACCCCCCCCCGTGCTCCGATCCACCCCCCCCCGCACAGCGATCCCTCACCCCGTGCTCCAATCCTTCCCCGTGCTCCAATCCTCCCTCCCGTGTTCCGATCCACCCCCCCCCATGATCCGATCCACCCCCCCGTGCTCCGACGCCCCCCCCGTGCCCTGATCTCCCCCCCCTTATACTTACCTGGCCGCCCGAGGTCCGTCCGTCTTCTTTCCTGGGCGCCGCCATCTTCCAAAATGGCGGGCGCATGTGCAGTGCGCCCGCCGAATCTGCCGGCCGGCAGATTCGTTCCAGAGTGAATTTTGATCACTGAGATATATCCTATCTCAGTGATCAAAATAAAAAAAATAGTAAATGACCCCCCCCTTTGTCACCCCCATAGATAGGGACAATAAAAAAAATAAAGAATTTTTTTTTTTTTCACTAAGGTTGGGGTAAGAACTAGGGTTAGGGTTAGGGGTAGGGTTAGGGGTAGGGTTAGGGGTAGGGTTAGGGTTAGGGGTAGGGTTAGGGGTAGGGTTAGGGCTAGGGTTAGGGGTAGGGGTAGGGGTAGGGCTAGGGTTAGGGTTTCGGTATGTGCACACGTATTCTGGTCCTATGCGGATTTTTCCGCAGCGGATTTGAAAAATCCACAGTGCTAAACTGCTGCCGATTTATCGTGGATTTACCGCGGTTTTTCTGCGCATTTCACTGCGGTTTTACAACTGCGATTTTCTATTGGAGCAGTTCTAAAACCGCTGCGGAATCCGCAGAAAGAAGTGACATGCTGCGGAATGTAAACCGCTGCGTTTCCGTGCAGTTTTTCCGCAGCATGTGTACAGCGATTTTTGGTTCCCATAGGTTCACATTGAACTGTACACTCATGGGAAACTGCTGCGGATCCGCAGCGTTTTCCGCAGCGTGTGCACATACCTTTAGAATTAGGCCATGTGCACACGGTGCGGATTGGCCGCTGCGGATTCGCAGCAGTGTTCCATCGGGTTTACAGTACCATGTAAACATATGGAAAACCAAATCCGCTGTGCCCATGGTGCAGAAAATACCGCGCGGGAACGCTGCGTTGTATTTTCCGCAGCATGCCAATTCTTTGTGCGGATTCCGCAGCGTTTTACACCTGTTCCTCAATAGGAATCCACAGGTGAAATCCGCACAAAAAACACTGGAAATCCACGGTAAATCCACAGGTAAAACGCAGTGCCTTTTACCCGCGGATTTTTCAAAAATGATGCTGAAAAATCTCATACGAATCCGCAACGTTGGCACATAGCCTTAGAGTTGGGTTGGAATTAGGGTTGTGGTTAGGGTTAGGGGTGTGTTGGGGTTAGGGTTGTGGTTAGGGGTGTGTTGGGGTTAGGGTTGTGATTAGGGTTACGGCTACAGTTGGGATAAGGGTTAGGGGTGTGTTGGAGGTAGAATTGAGGGGTTTCCACTGTTTAGGCACTTCAGGGGGTCTCCAAACGCAACATGGCGCCACCATTGATTCCAGCCAATCTTGTATTCAAAAATTCAAATGGTGCTCCCTCACTTCCGAACCCCGACGTGTGCCCAAACAGTGGTTTACCCCCACATATGGGGTACCAGCATACTCAGGACAAACTGCGCAACAATTACTGGGGTCCAATTTCTCCTGTTACCCTTGAGAAAATAAAAAATTGCTTGCTAAAACATCATTTTTGAGGAAAGAAAAATGATTTTTTATTTTCACGGCTCTGCGTTGTAAACGTCTGTGAAGCACTTGGGGGTTCAAAGTGCTCACCACATATCTAGATAAGTTCCTTGGGGGGTCTAGTTTCCAAAATGGGCTCACTTGTGGGGGGTTTCTACTGTTTAGGCACACCAGGGGCTCTGCAAACGCAACGTGACGCCCGCAGACCATTCCATCAAAGTCTGCATTTCAAAAGTCACTACTTCCCTTCTGAGCCCCCACGTGTGCCCAAACAGTGGTTTACCCCCACACATGGGGCATCAGCGTACTCAGGAGAAACTGGACAACAACTTTTGCGGTCCAATTTCTCCTGTAACCCTTGGGAAAATAAAAAATTCTGGGCTAAAAAATTATTTTTGAGGAAAGAAAACGTATTTATTATTTTCACGGCTCTGCGTTATGAACTTCTGTGAAGCACTTGGGGGTTCAAAGTGCTCACCTCACATCTAGACAAGTTCCTTTCGGGGTCTAGTTTCCAAAATGGGGTCACTTGTGGGGGGTTTCTACTGTTTAGCCACATCAGGGGCTCTGCAAACGCAACGTGACGCCCGCAGAGCATTCCATCAAAGTCTGCATTTCAAAACGTCACTACTTCACTTCCGAGCCCCAGCATGTGCCTAAACAGTGGTTTACCCCCACATATGGGGTATCAGCGTACTCAGGAGAAACTGGACAACAACTTTTGGGGTCAAATTTCTCCTGTTACCCTTGGGAAAATAAAAAATTGCGGGCTAAAATTCATTTTTGAGAAAATAATTTTTTTTTTTTATTTTCATGGCTCTGCGTTATAAACTTCTGTGAAGCACTTGAGGGTTCAAAGTGCTCACTACACATCTAGATTAGTTCCTTTGGGGGTCTAGTTTCCAAAATGGGGTAATTTGTGGGGGATCTCCAATGTTTAGGCACACAGGGGCTCTCCAAACGCGACATGGTGTCCGCTAATGATTGGAGATAATTTTCCATTTAAAAAGCCAAATGGCGTGCCTTCCCTTCTGAGCCCTGCCGTGCGCCCAAACAGTGGTTTACCCCCACATATGGGGTATCTGCATACTCAGGACAAACTGGACAACAACATTTGTGGTCCAATTTCTCCTATTACCATTGGCAAAATAGGAAATTCCAGGCTAAAAAATCATTTTTGAGAAAAGAAAAATTATTTTTTATTTTCATGGCTCTGCATTATAAACTTCTGTGAAGCACCTGGGGGTTTAAAGTGCTCAGTATGCATCTAGATAAGTTCCTTGGGGGGTCTAGTTTCCAAAATGGGGTCACTTGTGGGGGAGCTCCATTGCATAGGCACACAGGGGCTCTCCAAATGCGACATGGTGTCCGCTAACAATTGGAGCTAATTTTCCATTCAAAAAGTTAAAAGGCGCGCCTTCCCTTCCGAGCCCTGCCGTGTGCCCAAACAGTGGTTTACCCCCACATATGAGGTATCGGCGTACTCGGGAGAAATTGCTCAACAAATTTTAGGATCCATTTTATCCTATTGCCCATGTGAAAATGAAAAAATTGAGGCGAAAATAAATTTTTTGTGAAAAAAAAGTACTTTTTCATTTTTACGGATCAATTTGTGAAGCACCTGAGGGTTTAAAGTGCTCACTAGGCATCTAGATAAGTTCCTTGGGGGGGTCCAGTTTCCAAAATGGGGTCACTTGTGGGGGAGCTCCAATGTTTAAGCACACAGGGTCTCTCCAAACGCGACATGGTGTCCGCTATCGATGGAGATAATTTTTCATTCAAAAAGTCAAATGGCGCTCCTTCCCTTCCGAGCCTTACCATGTGCCCAAACAGTGGTTTACCCCCACATGTGAAGTATCGGTGTACTCAGGATAAATTGCCAAACAAATTTTAGGATCCATTTTATCCTGTTGTCCATGTGAAAATGAAAAAATTGAGGCTAAAAGAATTTTTTTGTGAAAAAAAAGTACTTTTTCATTTTTACGGATCAATTTGTGAAGCACCTGGGGGTTTAAAGGGCTCACTATGCATCTAGATAAGTTCCTTGGGGCGTCTAGTTTCCAAAATGGGGTCACTTGTGGGGGAGCTCCAATTTTTAGGCACACGGGGGCTCTCCAAATGTGACATGGTGTCCGCTAAAGAGTGCAGCCAATTTTTCATTCAAAAAGTCAAATGGCGCTCCTTCCCTTCCAAGCCCTGCCGTGCGCCCAAACAGTGGTTTACCCCCACATATGAGGTATCAGCGTACTCAGGACAAATTGGACAACAACGTACGTGGTTCAGTTTCTCCTTTTACCATTGGGAAAATAAAAAAATTGTTGCTGAAAAATCATTTTTGTGACTAAAAAGTTAAATGTTCATTTTTTCCTTCCATGTTGCTTCTGCTGCTGTGAAGCACCTGAAGGGTTAATAAACTTCTTGAATGTGGTTTTGTGCACCTTGAGGGGTGCAGTTTTTAGAATGGTGTCACTTTTGGGTATTTTCAGCCATATAGACCCCTCAAACTGACTTCAAATGTGAGGTGGTCCCTAAAAAAAATGGTTTTGTAAATTTCGTTGTAAAAATGAGAAATCGCTGGTCAAATTTTAACCCTTATAACTTCCTAGCAAAAAAAAATTTTGTTTCCAAAATTGTGCTGATGTAAAGTAGACGTGTGGGAAATGTTATTTATTAACTATTTTGTGTCACATAACTCTCTGGTTTAACAGAATAAAAATTCAAAATGTGAAAATTGCGAAATTTTCAAAATTTTCGCCAAATTTCCGTTTTTATCACAAATAAACACAGAATTTATTGACCTAAATTTACCACTAACATGAAGCCCAATATGTCACGAAAAAACAATCTCAGAACCGCTAGGATCCATTGAAGCGTTCCTGAGTTATTACCTCATGAAGGGACACTGGTCAGAATTGCAAAAAACGGCAAGGTCTTTAAGGTCAAAATAGGCTGGGTCATGAAGGGGTTAAACTCTATAGCGCCACCTGTTGGAAGTAGCGATCCTACAAGTCACAATCAACCCTTTAAATGAGTCGTGCAATATGACTTAGAATAAAAGGCAAATCAGTATCTCAATTCGCAGACACGGTGTTTCGGGCCGTTGGCCTTCGTCAGTGCGAAGCATGAGAACTAATTTGGCTAGGTGAGAGGCTCTGGACTGGGGTTTAAGGGGTATCACTTCTCCTTATGGAGAGTGACATACCATCTCTGGCTTGTCAAGGTAAGGAGGCTTATTCGCCGTGCAATGCTCCTCTGGGAAATATAATATGCAAATTGCCTATTCTGAGAAAAAGAGGACTTAAACTCTATAAAGCCACCTGTTAGAAGTAGCGATCCTACAAGTCACAATCAACCCGCTACTTCCAACAGGTTGCGTTATAGAGAATGCATTTAGTTGGACCATCATTTATTTTTCAACAGGACAATGACACCAAAATACACCTCCAGTCTGTGTAAGGGCTATTTGACCAAGAAGGAGAGTGATGGGGTGCTACACCAGATGACCTGGCCTCCACTGTCACCAGACCTGAACCCAATCGAGATCGTTTGGGGTGATCTGGACCGCAGAGTGAAGGCAAAAGAGCCAACAAGTGCTAAGCATCTCTGGGAACTCCTCCAGGCTTGTTGGAAGACCATTCCCGGTGACTACCTCTTGAAGCTCATCAAGAGAATGCCAAGAGTGTGCAAAGCAGTCATCAAAGTAAAAGGTGGCTACTTTGAAGAACCTAGAATATAAGACATAATTTCAGTTGTTTCACACTTTTTTGTTATGTATATAATTTCACGTGTTAATTCATAGTTTTGATGCCTTCAGTGTGAATGTACAATTTTCATAGTCATGAAAATACAGAAAAATCTTTAAATGAGAAGGTGTGTCCAAACTTTTGGTCTGTACTGTATATATATATATATATAAACAATTTTGTTACAAGTGTTTTTTTACTTGAGCAATTCTGTAAATGAACCATGCCCACCACCATATTCACAAACAGAGCGGCCAACCCTATCTAGCCAACATTCCCTTACATCATACAGGTGACCTCACAGCTACTAGACAATCAGAGAGCGTCCTACGTGTCATAATGGCCTCAGAGTGTAGGACATTCTACTGGCAGCCCACAAGTTATTAGCAACCCGCCTGGTACCATCAAGACATCATGGCTTCTCACAAGAAAAGCAGAAGATCCTATCGCAGAAGGAGAAGGACTCACAGACCCCATAAAATGGGTAAATGTTATTGAGCCTACACTAAACAGTATAACCTCCATTTTAATGCTATACATGTAATTCTTGGCAATGGGCAACCTTATATTTATACATTGGCTTCTCCTAGGTCATAAACGTAGACACCGTTATTATTCCAGAAGACGGATGTAGCAGAACCAAGAATAACCCGTTCCTGCTGTTACCGATGACCACTTCTCTCCTGATCGAGTCCACTGGGGAAGTTGAACACAAGAAATTCAGAACTTCATAATCTGTCACCAAATCAACAGCAGGGCACCGGCATGAAATAAACGACCATGAGCAGATTGCAGTCTCCTCTCTCAGTTTTATAGAACTAAAATTAAATTTAATTTAACATTTTTAATTTAAATAATGTAAAATAGGAGGACTTATAGTGGATATAAAAAGTCTACACACCCCTGTTAAAATGCCAGGTTTATATCATGTGATATAAAAATCATATCAAGAAAAATCATTTTAGACCTTTTTCTACTTTTAAGGTCGCCTATAATCTGTACAAATCCACTGCAAAAGAAACTGAAATCTTTTCAGATGGAAAAATAAAAAAATAAAATGTTATTAATGTGGTTGAAGAAATATACAAACCCTTAGGCTGTGTGCACACGTTGCGGTTTTTTCACGTTTTTTTCCGATAAAAACGCTATAAAACCGCAAAAAAAAAATGCATGCAATAAGCATCTGTATCAAAAAACTTGGCACTCAATAATGCTTGTAGAAAATAAAGTCATTTATTTTGCATCAGGACAAACAGATCAGCTGTAGTTCGTATATTGCTAAACGTTTTCGGTCCTTTGTGGACCTTCCTCAGAGCAAGTTTATCTGGAGCGTAGGATCTGGACATACAACCAGATGCATGAGTATGCTGACACTATATGTAGAGGCAGATTTCAGAGGCACTAATGGAGACCGTGACTGAGCAGATTAAGCTGCTTGGGCATACGATGTGCCCACACTGTACACGTTCTGTTGCCTGGAGCGCTGGTGGCGTGCTGAGACGCTGAGTGAGGGATAGTAAACTATCACGTCATTGAAGTAGACTTTCAATTTATTGTGGTGTTAAGTCTTTTTGGGTAGCTGTCTAACAGAATGGCACATCTAGAATTGGCAATCTTTCTCCACAATTCTTTGCAGTAGTGCTCCAAATCGGTGAGATTGTGAGGGCATCTGAGTACAGCGCCCTCTTCAGGTCATCACACACATTTTCAGTTGGATTCAGATCTGGGTTCTGGCAGGGCCATTCCACAACTCTGATCTTGCTCTAGAGAAGCCATTTTGTCATAATTTGGAGGTGTGTTTATGGACATTATCATGCCGAAAGGTGAAATTCATATTTCTATTCATCTTTTTAGCACAAGGCTTTCACATTTTGTTGCAAACTCAACTGATGTTTGCAACTGTTCAGAATTCCGTCTTCTTTGACTAAAGACCCAGTTATAGTTGCTGAGAAACAGTCCTACAGCAGTGGCGTACCACTAATAGCAGCAGACCATGTGGTTGCTATGGGGCCTGTGAGTTGGTCCCCCATGGCCTAGCATTGTACATGTAACTTTATCGGCATTCTGGATGTTGATACAGCTGAAAAGTAATGATGGAAGAGAGAGCCATCAGCTCCATCCTCCATCATTCTCCCTGTGGGTTTGAGCTCTGACATCTAAGTGTGTGTGTGTGTGTGTGTGTGTGTGTGTGTGTGTGTGTGTGTGTGTGTGTGTGTGTGTGTGTGTGTGTGTGTGTGTGTGTGTGTGTGTGTGTGTATATATATATATATATATATATATATATATATATATATATATATATATACACACACAGTCATGGCCAAAAGTATTCACACCCCTGCAATTTTGTCAGATAATACTCATTTTCTTCCTGAAAATGATTGCAAACACAAATTCTTTGGTATTATCTTCATTTAATTTGTCTTAAATGAAAAATCACAAAAGAGAATGAAGCAAAAAGCAAAACATTGATCATTTCACACAAAACTCCAAAAATCGGCCAGACAAAAGTATTGGCTCCCTCAGCTTAATACTTGGTTGCACAACCTTTAGCCAAAATAACTGCGACCAACCACTTCCGGTAACCATCAATGAGTTTCTTACAATGCTCTGCTGGAATTTTAGACCATTTTTCTTTGGCAAACTGCTCCAGGTGTTATGATACGGTGGTCTAGGAGCAACATGGAATGAGCTCTGAAGGACGTGGTAACTGTACTGACCGCAATCACTAAGCTCAACACAACACTAGAAGTAGCCGTGGAATGCTCCTAACTCTCCCTAGGCATCTCGTCACAGCCTAAGAGCTAACTACCCCTAAAGAAAGAAGCAGGAAAACTATCTTGCCTCAGAGAAAATCCCCAAAGGATAGATTAGCCCCCCACAAATAATGACTGTGAGTGGAGAGGGAAAAGACATACACAGAATGAAACCAGGATGAGCACAGGAGGCCAGTTTAGCTAAATAGATAGGACAGGATGGAATACTGTGCGGTCAGTATAAAACACTACAAAAATCCACGCGGAGTTTACAAAAAAAACTCCACACCTGACTAAAGGTGTGGAGGGCAAATTTGCCTCCCAGAGCTTCCAGCAAGACAGAATTAATTCACACTGATTAGCTGGACAAACATAGAAAGCACAGAACGGACAAGTCCACAATCTATGGACAGAAAAGAGCAAGCAAAAACTTAGCTTAGCTGAACTGGTCAGGATAACAGGGAACTCCAAAGAGATGTGAATCCAACCAGAAACCATTTACAAGTGGCACTGGCTGAAGACAGAGCCAGACCTAAATAGCCGAGTAGAAGAGAAGATAAGTGGAGGCAGCTGATGACAGATAACTCCAAGGAGCAGCCATACCACTAGAAACCACAAGAGGGAGCCCAAGAGCAGAATTCACAAAAGTGCCACTTACAACCACCGGAGGGAGCCCAAGAGCGGAATTCACAACATCCAGGTCCCTGATATTTGATGGGTGCCTTCTCCAAACTGCCATTTTTAGATCTCTCCACAGATGTTCTATGGGATTCAGGTCTGGACTCATTGCTGGCCACCTTAGATGTCTCCAGTGCTTTCTCTCAAACCATTTTCTAGTGCTTTTTGAAGTGTGTTTTGGGTCATTGTCCTGCTGGAAGATCCATGACCTCTGAGGGAGACCCAGCTTTCTCACACTGGGCCCTACATTATGCTGCAAAATTTGTTGGTAGTCTTAAGACTTCATAATGCCATGCACACGGTCAACCAGTCCAGTGCCAGAGGCAGCAAAGCAACCCCAAAACATCAAGGAACCGCCGCCATGTTTAACTGTAGGGACCGTGTTCTTTTCTTTGAATGCCTCTTTTTTTCTCCTGTAAACTCTATGTTGATGCCTTTGCCCAAAAAGCTCTACTTTTGTCTCATCTGACCAGAGAACATTCTTCCAAAACGTTTTAGGCTTTTTCAGGTAAGTTTGGGCAAACTTCAGCCTGGCTTTTTTATGTCTCGGGGTAAGAAGTGGGGTCTTCCTGGGTCTCCTACCATACAGTCCCTTTTCATTCAGATGCCGACGGATAGTACGGGTTGACACTGTTGTACCCTCGGACTGCAGGGCAGCTTGAACTTGTTTGGATGTTAGTCGAGGTTCTTGTTCCAACATCCGCACAATCTTGCGTTGAAATCTCTTGTCAATTTTTCTTTTCCGTCCACATCTAGGTAGGTTAGCCACAGTGCCATGGGCTTTAAACTTCTTGATGACACTGCACACAGTAGACACAGGAACATTCAGGTCTTTGGAGATGGAATTGTAGCCTTGAGATTGCTCATGCTTCCTCACAATTTGGTTTCTCAAGTCCTCAGACAGGTCTTTGGTCTACTTTCTTTTCTCCATGCTCAATGTGGTACACACAAGGACACAGGACAGCGGTTGAGTCAACTTTAATCCATGTCAACTGGCTGCAAGTGTGATTTAGTTATTGCCAACACCTGTTAGGTGCCACAGGTAAGTTACAGGTGCTGTTAATTACACAAATTAGAGAAGCATCACATGATTTTTCGAACACTGCCAATACTTTTGTCCACCCCCTTTTTTATGTTTGGTGTGTAATTATATCCAATTTGGCTTTATGACAATTCTTTTTGTGTTTTTTCATTTAAGACAAATTAAATGAAGATAATAATACCAAATAATATGTGTTTGCAATCATTTTCAGGAAGAAACTGAGTATTATCTGACAGAATTGCAGGGGTGTGAATACTTTTGGCCATGACTGTATATATATATATATATATATATATATATATATATATATATATATATATATATATATATATATACATATATATACATATATATACATATATATACATATATATACATATATATACATATATATACATATATATACATATATATATATATATATATATATATATATATATATACAAAAATATCACAGCAGCACATGTACATGAATCAGCCATGTGAAAACACAGACAAATATACATTTCTCCAAAATATTTTTTTCATAAAACTTACAGTTAAAATGGAGATTCTTAGCGCATAAATTGGCCAATTCATGTGTGCCCATCAACCGCGGCAAGGTGATCTCCCCCTGATGGGTCCTACTCTACTGTATATGCCACTCTTGGGCCACCAGCCTACGACTCTGGACAAACATGTCACTCTGGGCTAAGCCTACAATTTATGGGCAGGTAGAGTTAATCACTGCCACCTGCTAGGTCAATGGGGGGAGTGCAAGACAAGTCTGGATGTTGCCACATCCATACAGATAGAAGAAAAAAAACCAAATCAGCACTCCCAATATAAACACGTGCAAGCTGCAACAAATAGATACAAAAATATCACAGCAGCACATGTACATGAATCAGCCATGTGAAAACACAGACAAATATACATTTCTCCAAAATATTTTTTTCATAAAAATTTTCTCAAAAATTTTTTTTTTTTTATAAAACTTACAGTTAAAATGGAGATTCTTAGCGCATAAATTGGCCAATTCATGTGTGCCCATCAACCGCGGCAAGGTGATCTCCCCCTGATGGGTCCTACTCTACTGTATATGCCACTCTTGGGCCACCAGCCTACGACTCTGGACAAACATGTCACTCTGGGCTAAGCCTACAATTTATGGGCAGGTAGAGTTAATCACTGCCACCTGCTAGGTCAATGGGGGGAGTGCAAGACAAGTCTGGATGTTGCCACATCCATACAGATAGAAGAAAAAAAAACCAAATCAGCACTCCCAATATAAACACGTGCAAGCTGCAAACTGCAACAAATAGATACAAAAATATCACAGCAGCACATGTACATGAATCAGCCATGTGAAAACACAGACAAATATACATTTCTCCAAAATATTTTTTTCATAAAAATTTTCTCCAAAAAATGTTTTTTTTTTTTTCTTCTATATATATATATATATATATATATAAAATATATATATAAAACTATATGTATATATTATATATACTACATACAGTATATATATAGACACACACAGTATACAGTATATATGGCATGTTAAACTCTCCACATTTTTGGTATGGGTTAGTTACCTAGTTACCTCCTGTTGCTTTCAAACAACGTCTTACAATTTCTGGATAATCAGTAACCAGACAAAGAGAAAATGTTGTTTTATACAGTTTTTCTTTAACAGGGATTTCACAAAAATTGAATATAAAAAAAACCATGTCTGATTGGTGTCACCATTTTCAGAGACTCAAAAGTTTTTTATTTTTCCATGAGGGATTTTTTTTGTTGACAGTCAAACTATTGTTTTTTTGTACTTTTTAGGCTATGTGCACACAGTGTGTTTTTTATGCATTTTCGCAGCGTTTTTTCTATTTTTTTGCAGCATGTTAATTCTTTTTGCGTTTCTGCAGCACTTTTCACCCATTGACTTCAATTGAGTCAGTGAAATCCGCTGCAAAAACACAGGAATAAAAATGTTTGCGTGTTTGCTGAGTTTTTGTTTTGTGTTTTAACGACAGTTGCTGACACCAAGCCCTAATCCCATTATTCTGATGCCACTGCATCGTATGAAAAAGGTGGCGGGGAACCAAGAAATTACATCACAAATTTTTTTTTCAAAATATCTTTATTTAGCTAGAAATAAGCCTTAATTGCTGCACAAAAACGCAGCAAAAAATGCATGCATAACTGCAGGAAATACACGAGGTTTTTTTTTCTGCAGCGGTTTCTCTTAGGGGTACAGTATGACTCTTTAGTGCTACAGCGTATACCATAAAGGCTAAAATAATTTTATATTTTGATAAATCTGTTTTATTCCTGAAATGCTTTACTTTTAGAAAGGTGGAAAAAGTTTAAACTTTAAACACTTCCAGACCACCCGATGACGAAAAATGTGTCGAACACTGTCTGCGCTCTTCTCTGCAATGTCATTTGTTGTTTGTTTTTACATTGTAGGGGCACAGCCAGACTCCCCGCAGAGAATGCAGACACAGTTTATTACTGTTTCTTCTTTCCGATCGCTTCATACACAGCACTAAACAAGTGTGTACCAAGTGATTTTACCTCCGGACCCAACAGTCATGTGATCACTGGGTGTAGGGAAGAAGCGGGAGCTCGGTGGTCTTTAGAGACCCAGACAACATCACCAGCCCAGAACCTGTATATACATCACCAGCCCAGAACCTGTATATACATCTCCAGCCCAGCACTTGTATATATATCACCAGCCCAGGAACTGTATGTACATCACCAGCCCAGCACCTGTATATACATCACCAGCCCCAGCCCAGCACCTGTATATACATCTCCAGCCCCAGCCCAGCACCTGTATATACATCACCAACCCCTGCCCAGCACCTGTATATACATCACCAGCCCAGCACCTGTATATATATCACCAGCCCCAGTCTAGCACCTGTATATACATCTCCAGCCCAGCACCTGTATATACATCACCAGCCCAGAAACTGTATGTACATCACCAGCCCCAGCCCCAGCCCAGCACCTGTATATACATCACCAGCCCAGCACCTGTATATATATCACCAGCCCCAGTCTAGCACCTGTATATACATCACCTGCCCCAGTCTAGCACCTGTTTATGCATCTCCAGCCCAGAACCTATATATACATCACCGGCCCCAGCCAAGCACCTGTATATACATCTCCAGCCCAGCACTTGTATAAATATCACCAGCCCAGGAACTTAATGTACATCACCAGCCCCAGCCAAGCACCTGTATATACATCACCAGCCCCAGCCCAGCACCTGTATATACATCTCCAGCCCAGCACTTGTATATATATCACCAACCCCAGCCCAGCACCTGTATATATATCCCCAGCCTCAGCCCAGCACCTGTTTATGCTTCAGCCCCAGCCCAGGACCTGTATATATATCACCAGCCCAGCACCTGTTTATGCTTCAGCCCCAGCCCAGCACCTGTATATACATCACCAGCCCCAGTCTAGCACCTGTTTATGCATCTCCAGCTCAGAACCTATATATACATCACCAACCCAGCACCTTTATATACATCACCAGCCCCAGCCCAACACCTGTATATACTACAGCCGCAGCCCAGCATCTGTATATACATCACCCGCCCCAGCCCAGCACCTGTATATATATCACCAGCAAGGGTGGATTAAGGGTAGCCAGGGCCCGGGGCTGTTCAGACATTGCGGGCCCCCCCGATCATGTGAGGGGGGTCATGTGACTGGGGTCATGTGACGGGGGTCATGTGACGGGGGTCATGATATACCTGAACCAGATTATTCAAGAAAGTAGGGCCCTACACTACTGTAACCTATTAAAAATTTGTTAAAATATGCAATACAATTTAGGGATATTTTGATTTATTTTTCAATTTTTAAAATGACCAATATCACATACAAGGAACAAATACCACCGCACCATGACCAGACCACATATTACCACCACTTGGTGACCAAATAGCACATACAAGGGACAAATACCACAACACCATTTGCAGACCACATATTACCACCACATAGTGACTGAATACTACGATACTGATCAGTAATTAAAAAAAACCCCACAATACTATCACCATAAGTGCCAGTATTCACAGGAGATCTGTATCTGTACTTAGTATGCAGTGTCTGTGTAGAGGTAATACAGAGATCGCTGGTGGTATTATACACAGGAGTTCTGTATATAATGTATAGGTAATACAGTGATCGCTGTTGACATTGTACGCAGGACCTCTGTATATAGTATACAGTGTATAGTGTCAGTGTATAGGTAACACTGACTCACCAGTGATGTCTCTAGGTGAAGTCCTTCATCTTTCATCCAGCACAGACCGCCATCATTTCTTCCAGCCAGGACTCGTTTCTGCAGGAAATAACACAGTTATCTCAAGCTCCGCTTGAAGAACACATTACTTAATTTTTCACAACTTCTACATTACACCACATGAAGAAAAAAAAGGCGATATAGCGTCACTCTGCACAGTAACAGGACCGCCCCCCATTTAAAACAGTATACTCAAAAAATAAAATAGCTTTGGATCGCCCCCACGTAAGGGCAATGGGGTACTCGGTACCGGGTCCTTCAGTTCCCTCAGCGAGGATGTCACGGTGGCCCGACCTGGACCGTGGCCCTATGAGGGGCGCCCAATAAAAGGCAGAGTTCGTAGATAACGGTAGTGTTCGTGACGCCACCTGTGGTATTCGGTCAGAGTGACCGACGCTGCTTAGGGGTCCGCTGGGGTGATGGAATGGCAGCTAGATTGTATACCTTCCCACAGGTGAAGTATATCCCCAGGGCTTCCCAGAAGTGTAGATGTTAATGGTGGATGGTGCAAGGCGCGGTGAATAATGAGGACACAATGGGTGCAGTCTCTTTACCTTTACTGAAGGCTTCAGCATCCACAGTCTAGGGTGCCAGATGACAGGGTAGGCAGGGTCCGGCCAGTCTGATGGCAATTCCAGAGTCCCGTTATCCAGGTGGAAATCAGTAGCCTTCCCCTTGCGCACAGTAATGTAGTAGGTCCCTACTTGCATTAGCTACCATAAGGTCCTCTCTCTTGTTACTTCTCTCTCTCTGTCCCCCAGATGGATAGGACAAACCCGTATGATGGTGGTGGCCTGAGGCTATTTTATAGGGACCCTAGTGTCGCCCCTCCTCCACATTGCCACCTTGTCTGCTTAGGTGTTTAGGTCGGACAGCCAACTTGGAATCGACTGCCCTCCCGGTCTCTGAAGTAAAGCGTAGAGTCTATTACTCCCTCGGTGTTCCGGCCACCGGATCTGCGCTTCAGATGGAGGCAGCCTGCTTCTAGCTGGTCTCCCACTGATGTTTCACTCCTGTTGCTATGACTTCTGTGCTCACTCACTACGGCACACTTCTTCTTGTCCTTTCTTAGGAGGCTGCCGCATGGGTTGCAGGCGCAGCTCCGTGTCCTTGTTTCCTTCCTCCTCAGACTTCAGTCTGGATCTGACCAGGGATCACCCCTGCCAGCTCGACCTGGAGACCTTTTCTCGTCTGCCCCCAGCCAGGAGCTCTCCTTTCCTCCGACTCCCTCTGACTGACAGACCTCCTAACCAACCCACCAGTTTTACCCTTTGTGAGGAGTGGCCTAGTACATAGAACCCTTAGATCCCCCTGGTGGACCGGCGTGTGAAGTGTGTGTGTGGCTGTGTTACCTGGCAGGGTGAACTCCTTTGGTGCCATCAGACGTAACAGCGCTCCCCCTGGTGGAAGAGCGACATTACTGCAATGACCAGGACTCTGGGGCACTGCAAATACATCACTGCAGTAATAATATCCCTTAATTAGCCCCTATAGTAATAATAATATCCCCCATCCTGGCCCTGTGTATCTCATTCCTGACTCCAGTCATATGTTCTCCCATCCTGCCCTCATGAGTATCCATTCTACCCCATATGATCTCCCCATCCTTCCCCATCTGTCTCCATCGTATCCATCCTGCCCCATGATCCAATCCTGCCCATGCCTTTAATTCTGCCCCGTGTCTCCAATCATGCCCCGTATCTACATTCTTCCTATGCCTCCAGTCCTGCCCCCAGTGTGTCCAGCAATCTGCCCCAGAGTGTCCAGCATATTACCCCCAGTGTCTCCAGCAATCTACCCCAGTATGTCCAGCATATTGCCCCAGTGTCCAGAAATCTACCCAAGTGTGTCCAGCATTGCCCCCAGACAGTGTGTCCAGCAATCTGCCCCAGTGTGTCCAGCATTGCCCCCAGACAGTGTGTCCAGCAATCTGCCCCAGTGTGTCCAGCATTGCCCCCAGAAAGTGTCCAGCAATCTGCCCCAGTATGTCCAGCATATTGCCCCAGTGTGTCCAGCATTGCCCCCAGACAGTGTTTCCAGCAATCTGCCCCAGTGTGTCCAGCAATCTGCCCCAATGTGTCCAGCATTGCCCCAGTGTGTCCAGCAATCATCTGCCCCAGTGTGTCCTCCAGCATTGCCCCCAGTGTGTCCATCAATCTGCCCCAGTGTGTCCAGCAATCTGCCCAGTATCTCCAGCATTGCCCTAGTGTGTCCAGCAATTATCTGCCCCAGTGTGTCCAGCATTGCCCCCAGACATTTTGTCCAGCAATCTGCCCCAGTGTGTCCAGCATTGCCCCCAGTGTGTCCAGCAATCTGCCCCAGTATGTCCAGCATATTGCCCCAGTGTGTCCAGCATTGCCCCCAGACAGTGTGCCCAGCAATCTGCCCCAGTGTGTCCAGCATATTACCACCAGTGTGTCCAGCAATCTGCCCCAGAATGTCCAGCATTGCCCCCAGTGTGTCCAGCATATTACCACCAGTGTGTCCAGCAATCTGCCCCAGTATGACCAGCATTGCCCCCAGTGTGTCCTGTCCAGCAATATGCCCCAGTATGTCCAATTGTCCAGCATTGCCCACAGTGTGTCCAGCAATCTGCCCCAGTGTGTCCAGCAATCTGCCCCAGTGTGTCCAGCAATCTGCCCCAGTGTGTCCAGCATTGCCCCATTGTCTCCAGCATTGCCCCAGTGTCTCCAGCATTGCCCCAGTGTGTCCAGCAATCATCTGCCCAGTGTGTCCAGCAATCTGCCCCAGTGTCTCCAGCATTGCCCCAGTGTCTCCAGCATTGTCCCAGTGTCTCCAGCATTGCCCCAGTCAGTGTGTCCAGCAATTATCTGCCCCAGTGTGTCCTCCAGCATTGCCCCCAGTGTCTCCACCTTTAGGTTATCAAAAAACAAAAAAAACAAACAAACAAACCGAGTTCTCCTCACCTGACCTGCGCTCCAGGCGGCGAGCTCCCTATAGCAGCTCGCACTCGCCACCAACTGACAAAGACGTCAGATGCCGGCGACGTGTGCGCTGCGCCTGCGCACGACGTCAGCTGCCAGCCTCCAATTGGCTGGTGGCTGTTGTTGTTAACTATTGACATGTGGGCGCGCACCCGCACATCAATAGGAAACCGCCAAAGCGCTGGTAGGGGGCCGGTGAGCAGATGAGACAGGGCCCGATGCGGGCCCCCTCTCTCTGCCCACCGGGTCTGGGGGCACATAAATGATAGGGGCACGTGCAGTAATGCCCTGATGGCGGCGGCCGGCAGGCAATCTGTACGGTAGCCCAGGGTCCCCCCACACCACTGGGCCCTGGGCTACCGCACAGATTGACCCTCTTATAATCCGCCCCTGATCACCAGCCTCAGTCCAGTACCTGTTTATGCTTCAGCCCCAGCCCAGCACCTGTATATACATCACCAGCCCCAGCCCAGCACCTGTATATACTTCAGCCCCAGCCCAGCATTTGTATATACGTCACCAGCCCCAGCCCAGCACCTGTATATACATCACCCACCCCAGCTCAGCACCTGTATATACATCACCAGCCCCAGCCCAGCATTTGTATATACTTCAGCCCCAGCCCAGCACCTGTATATACATCACCAGCCCCAGCCCAGCACCTGTATATACTTCAGCCCCAGCCCAGCACCTGTATATGCATCACCAGCACAGCACCTGTATATACTTCAGCCCCAGCCCAGCACCTGTATATACATCACCTGCCCAGCACTTATATATACATCACCAGCCCATCCTATCACCTGTATATGCATCACCAGCCCCAGTCAGGCACCTGTATATACTTCAGCCCCAGCTCAGCACCTGTCAATACATCATCAGCCCCAGCCCAGCACCTGTATATACATCACCAGCCTCAGGACCTTCATATACACTGCCCAAAAAAATAAAGGGAACACTTAAACAACAGTATATAACTCCAAGTAAATCAAACGTCTGTGAAATCAAACTGTCCACTTAGGAAGCAACATTGTTTGACAATCAATTTCACATGCTGCTGTGCAAATGGAATAGACAACAGATGGAAATTATTGGCAATTATCAAGACACACTCAATAAAAGAGTGGTTCTGCAGGTGGGGACCACAGACCACATCTCAGTATCAATGCTTTCTGGCTGATGTTTTGGTCACTTTTGAATGTTGGTTGTGCTTTAACACTCGTGGTAGCATGAGACGGACTCTACAACCCACACAAGTGGCTCAGGTAGTGCAGCTCATCCAGGATGGCACATCAAATCGAGCTGTGGCAAGAAGGTTTGCTGTGTCTGTCAGCGTAGTGTCCAGAGGCTGGAGGTGCTACGAGGAGACAGACCAGTACACCAGGAGATGTGCAGGGGGCCATAGGAGGGCAACAACCCAGCAGCAGGACCGCTATCTCAGCCTTTGTGCAAGGAGGAACAGGAGGAGCACTGCCAGAGCCCTGCAAAATCACCTCCAGCAGGCCACAAATGTGCATGTGTCTGCACAAACGGTTAGAAACCGACGCCATGAGGATGGTCTGATTGCCCGACGTGCACAGATGGGGATTGTGCTCACAGCCCAACACCAGACACAGGACGCTTGGCATTTGCCACAGAACGCCAGGATTGGCAAATTCACCACTGATGCCTTTTGCTCTTCACTGATGAAAGCACGTTCAAACTGAGCACATGTGATAGACGTGACAGAGTCTGGAGGCGCCATGGAGAGCGATCTGCTGCCTGCAACATCCTTCAGCATAACCGGTATGACAGTGGGTCAGTAATGGTGTGGGGTGACATTTCTTTGGAGGGCCGCACAGCCCTCCATGTGTTCGCCAAAGGTAGCCTGACTGCCATTAGGTACCGGTATGACATCCTCAGACCCCTTGTGAGACAATATGCTGGTGCATTTGGCCCTGGGTTCCTCCTAATGCAGGACAATGCCAGACCTCATGTGGCTGGAGTGTGTCAGCAGTTTCAGCAAGATGAAGACATTGAAGCTATGGAATGCCCTGCCCGTTCTCCAGACCTGAATCCGATTGAACACATCTGGGACATCATGTCTCGCACCATCCACCAACGTCACGTTGCACCACAGACTGTCCAGGAGTTGGCAGATGCTTTAGCCAAGGTCTGGGAGGAGATCCCTCAGGAGACCATCTGCCGCCTCATCAGGAGCCTGCCCAGGCATTGTAGGGAGGTCACACAGGCACATGAAGCCAATACACTCTACTGAGCATCATTTCCTTGTCTTGAGGCATTTCCACTGAAGTTGGATCAGCCTGTAACTTCATTTTCCACTTTGATTTTCAGCATTATTCCAACTCCAGACCTCTGTGGGATATTAGTTGTGATTTACATTGATCATTTTTAGGTTTCATTGTTCTCAACATATTCCACTATGTAATGAATAATGATTTACAACTGGAATATTGCATTCAGTGATATCTAGGATGTGGGATTTTAGCGTTCCCTTTATTTTTTTGAGCAATGTACATATAAAATAAAAATCCTTTATTAGAAATAAATCAAATTACAGTTATACTCACTTACCACCTAATTCCACCAAAGCCCTCGTTCTCCTGTAATAAAACAAAAATAAAAAACAACAATATACCATACGTGTCCATCGTTCTGTCCCATGCCGTTATCCATGTCTGGGGGAGAAAGGCCTAGCGGACATCTAAATTGGGGTTTCCCTTTACAAAATTAAAAAATGTCAGTGGGGTCACAGCACATAGATGCAGTCACAGAAGACTGTATCTCCCAGATCTTAAAGGCAGAGAGAGAGGAGAGAGACATGTATTGTAGCACTTACAAAGTAATTTTCCTCTATTGAACACAGTGTTCTCACCCACTACGATAACCCATTAATGGCCACCATAAAGCATGATACCAACACATTTTTCCCACAAACACATGATACCCTCACAGTTAATTCCTCAACAGTACCATCCACATACACACCATGATTCCCATTCAGTGTCCACACCCAGTGATGACCCCACAGTCCCTACCCATATACACACATTAAGATCTCCAGTGATGCCAACTCTGTATGATGGCCCCTACTGTTCCCCACCACAGAATAATGGCACCAAAAGCAATCCCTTCCACATACAGTTTGGTGGTCTCTACAGCAAAATCCACAATTTGATCTCTCACAGTCCCCTTCCGACATACATTTAATGACCCTTAAAGCACACACACCACACCTTAAATCACACACTGCTCAGGACCCCGACACTTGCGATACTTACCTCTTCCCGCTCCTCCGCTGCGGCGTCTTCTGACTGTGACATTTCAGGTCAGAGGGGGGAGTGACATCATGTCTGTGTGCCCTCTGCCTGAACAGTCACAGTGCAGAGAGCCGGAAGATGCTGACGTTGATAAGTCCGGAGCAGAGCAGCGGCCAGCGAGGAGAGGTGAGGATTTCAGTTTTTTTGTTTTAATGTTTTGAGCAATATATGGAGCCCATCATATACTGGAGCATCATATGGGGCCCATCATATACTGGAGCATCATATGGGGCCCATCAAACACTGGAGCATTATATGGAGCATCATATGCGGCCTATTATACTGAAGCATAATATGGGGCCCATTAGATACTAGAGCATCATATGGAACCCATTATATATGGAGCCTCATATGGGGCCAGTTATATATGGAGCATTTTATGGGGTACATCATATTCTGTATGGAGCATTATAAGGGGCCCATTCTATATGGAGCAAGGTATGGGGCTTATAATGTATGGTGTATTATATGGGGGGCATTATACTGTTTTGAGCATTATATAGATCTCATTATACTGTTTGGAGCATTATATGGGGCTCATTATGCTGCATGGAACAATATATGGGGATCATTATTCTGTATGGAGCATTATATGGGGCTCATTATTCTGTATGGAGCAATATATGGGGCTCATTATTCAGTATGGAGCAATACATGGGGCTCATTATACTGTATGGAGCACAATGTGGTACCCATAATTCTGTGTGGAGCATTATACGGGGCTTATAATTCTGTATGGAGCAATACATGGGGCTCTTTATACTGTATGGAGCACAATGTGGTACCCATAATTCTGTGTGGAGCATTATACGGGGCTTATAATTCTGTATGGAGCAATATATGGGGCTCTGTTATGACCTGGTGGTTAAGAGGCCACACTGATATGACCTGGTGGCTAAAACGCAACATGGAGCGCGCTCTGAGAAGGTGGTATCTCTACTGACCGCAGTCCCTAATCCTAACAACAACACTAGAAATAGCCGTGGGATGTTCCTGACTCTCCCTAGACACCTCTTCACAGCCTAAGAAATAACTACCCCTAAAGAAGGAAATAGAAAGCTATCTTGCCTCAGAGAAAAACCCCAAAAGGAAAGATAGCCCCCCACAAATATTGACTGTGAATGGAGAGGGAAATGACGTACACAGAAATGAAATCAGAATTCAGCAAAGGAGGCCAATACTAAACTAGATAGACAGAGAGAAAAGGATACTGTGCGGTCAGTATAAAAAACTACAAAATCCACGCAGAGTTTACGAAAATGAACTCCACACCGACTCACGGTGTGGAGGGGCAAATCTGCTTTCCCAGAGCTTCCAGCTAGCCTGAATAAGACATAGTGACAAGCTGGACAAAAAGAGACATAATTGCAAAGCAATAGAGTCCAAAAAAATGGACAAACAGAAACTAGCAAAAACTTATCTTTTGCAGACAAGGACTGGCCATAAGAAAATTCCAAGGAGAGAACCAAATCCAACCAAGAACATTGACAGCAGGCATGGACTAAAGCCCAGAGCAGGTTTAAATAACAAACCCAGGCAAGGCGATTAGTGAAGGCAGCTGCTACAGCTACTTAAAGGAGCAGCAGTTCCACTCGAAACCACTAGAGGGAGCCCAAGGGCAGAACTCACAAAAATACCATTAGCAACCACAGGAGGGAGCTCCAGAACGGAATTCACAACAGTACCCCCCCCTTGAGGAGGGGTCACCGAACCCTCACCAGAGCTCCCAGGCCGATCAGGACGAGCCAAATGGAAAGCACGAACCAAATCGGCAGCATGAACATCGGAGGCAACAACCCAAGAATTATCCTCCTGGCCATAACCCTTCCACTTGACCAGATACTGAAGCTTCCGCCTCGAAAAACGAGAATCCAAAATCTTCTCCACCACATATTCCAATTCCCCCTCAACCAACACCGGAGCAGGAGGATCAACGGAGGGAACCATAGGTACCACATATCTCCGCAACAAGGATCTATGGAACACATTATGAATGGAAAAGGAAGCTGGAAGGGCCAAACGAAAAGACACTGGATTGATAATTTCAGAAATCTTATAAGGCCCAATAAAGCGAGGCTTGAACTTAGGGGAAGAAACCTTCACAGGAACATGACGAGAAGACAACCAGACCAAATCACCAACACGAAACGTTAGCAAAACGCTGAGCTTTTTCCTGAGACAACGTCAAATTGTCCACCACATGAGTCCAAATTTGCTGCAACCTGTCCACCACAGAATCCACACCAGGACAGTCAGAAGACTCAAGCTGCCCTGAAGAAAAACGAGGATTAAAACCAAAGTTACAAAAGAAAGGCGAAACCAAGGTAGCAGAACTAGCCCTATTATTAAGGGCAAACTCGGCCAACGGCAAAAAGGTCACCCAATCATCCTGATCAGCAGACATGAAGCATCTCAAATAGGTTTCCAAGGTCTGATAGGTTCGCTCCGTTTGGCCATTTGTCTGAGGATGGAATGCTGAAGAAAAAGACAAATCAATGCCCATTCTAGCACAAAAGGACCGCCAAAACCTAGAAACGAACTGGGAACCTCTGTCAGACACAATATTCTCCGGAATACCATGCAAACGAACCACATGCTGAAAAAATAATGGAACCAAATCAGAGGAGGAAGGCAACTTAGGCAACGGCACCAAATGGACCATCTTAGAAAACCGGTCACAAACCACCCAGATGACAGACATCTTCTGAGAGACAGGAAGATCAGAAATAAAATCCATGGAAATATGCGTCCAGGGCCTCTCAGGAATAGGCAAAGGCAAAAGCAACCCGCTGGCATGGGAACAGCAAGGCTTAGCCCGAGCACAGGTCCCACAGGACTGCACAAGCGAACGCACATCCCGCGACAAGGAAGGCCACCAAAAGGACCTAGCCACCAAATCTCTGGTACCGAAAATCCCAGGGTGACCAGCCAACACCGAACAATGAACCTCAGAAATTACCCTACTAGTCCATCTATCAGGAACAAACAATTTCTCCACAGGACAGTGGTCAGGTTTATCAGCCTGAAACTCCTGAAGTACCCGCCGCAAATCAGGGGAGATGGCAGAAAGAATCACCCCCTCCTTGAGGATCCCAGGCAGCTCAAGAACTCCCAGAGAATCAGGCAAAAAACTCCTAGAAAGGGCATCAGCCTTCACATTCTTAGAACCCCGAATATACGAGACCACAAAATCAAAACGTGAGAAAAACAGAGACCACCGAGCCTGTCTAGGATTCAACCGCTTAGCAGACTCGAGGTAAATCAGATTCTTGTGATCAGTCAAGACCACCACGCGATGCTTGGCTCCCTCAAGCCAATATCGCCACTCCTCAAATGCCCACTTCATAGCCAACAACTCCCGATTGCCGACATCATAATTACGCTCAGCAGGCGAAAACTTTCTGGAGAAGAAAGCACACGGTTTCATCAAAGAGCCATCAGAATTTCTCTGAGACAAAACGGCCCCTGCCCCAATCTCAGAAGCATCAACCTCAACCTGAAAAGGGAGAGAAACATCTGGCTGACGCAACAAAGGCGCAGAAGTAAAACGACGTTTAAGCTCCTGAAAGGCCTCAACAGCCGCAGAGGACCAATTCACCACATCAGCGCCCTTCCTCGTCAAATCGGTCAGAGGCTTCACCACACTAGAAAAATTAGCAATAAAGCGGCGATAAAAATTGGCAAAGCCCAAAAATTTCTGAAGGCTCTTTACAGATGTAGGTTGAATCCAATCATGAATGGCCTGGACTTTAACAGGGTCCATTTCAATAGCCGAGGGGGAAAAAATGAAACCCAAAAAAGAAACCTTCTGAACTCCAAAGAGGCACTTAGACCCCTTCACAAACAACGCATTAGCACGAAGGACCTGAAATACCATCCTAACCTGCTTTACATGAGACTCCCAATCATCGGAGAAAACCAAAATATCATCCAAATACACAATCATGAATTTATCCAGATAATTCCGGAAGATATCATGCATAAAGGACTGAAATACCGATGGAGCATTAGAGAGTCCGAATGGCATCGCACGAGATTATACGCCCCTCGAAGGACGATTTTAGTAAACCAACTGGCACCCTTAATCCGAGCAAACAAATCAGAAAGTAAAGGTAAAGGGTACTGGAATTTGACAGCGATCTTATTGAGAAGGCGATAATCTATACAGGGTCTCAAGGAGCCATCCTTCTAGGCAACAAAAAAAAATCCCGCTCCCAACGGTGACGAAGACGGGCGAATATGCCCCTTCTCCAAGGACTCCTTTACATAACTCCACATAGCGGCATGCTCTGGCACAGACAGATTGAAAATCGGCCCTTAGGGAACTACAGCCAGGAATCAAATTAATGGTACAATCGCAGTCCCTATGAGGAGGCAGAGAACTGGACTTGGGCTCATCAAATACATCCTGGAAATCTAACAAAAACTCAGGAACTTCAGAAGAAGGGAACGAGGAAATGAACATCAAAGGAATATCACTATGTATCCCCTGACAACCCCAACCAGTTACAGACATAGATCTCCAATCCAGCACTGGGTTATGTACCTGTAACCATGGAAAACCCAGCACAACAACATCATGCAAATTATGCAACACCAAAAAGCGAATATTTTCCTGATGTGCTGGAGCCATGTACATGGTTAACTGAGTCCAATACTGAGGTTTATTCTTGGCCAATGGCGTAGCATCAATCCCCCTTAAGGGAATAGGACTCTGAAAAGGCTCCAAGGAAAAACCACAGCGCTTGGCAAACTCTAAGTCCATTAAGTTCAGGGCAGCGCCAGAATCCACAAATGCCATAACAGAGAAGGACGACAATGAGCAAATCAGGGTAACAGACATGAGAAATTTAGGCTGTACAGTACTAATGGAAACAGACCCAGGAACCCTCCTAGTACGCTTAGGGCAATCAGAAATAGCATGAGCAGAATCACCACAGTAAAAACACAGGCCATTCTGACGTCTGAATTTCTGTCTTTCTGCTCTAGTCAAAATCCTATCACATTGTATAGAGTCAGGACTTTGCTCAGAGGACACTGCCATATGGTGCACCACCTTGCGCTCACGCAAGCGCCGATCAATCTGAATGGCTAGAGACATAGATTCGCTCAAACCGGTAGGCGTAGGAAAGCCCACCATAACATCTTTAAGGGTTTCAGAAAGACCTTTTCTGAAAATAGCAGCCAGGGCCTCTTCATTCCACTTAGTGAGCACAGACCATTTTCTAAATTTCTGGCAGTATAACTCTGCCGCTTCTTGACCCTGACACAGGGCCAACAGTGTTTTCTCAGCATGCTCTACTGAGTTAGGTTTGTCATACAACAATCCGAGCGCTTGAAAAAATGCATCCACACTCAACAATGCCGGATCCACTGTTTCAAGAGCAAAAGCCCAGTCTTGAGGATCACCACGCAGTAAGGATATGATGATTTTTACTTGCTGAATGGGATCACCAGAAGAACGGGGTTTCAAAGCAAAAAAACAATTTGCAGCAATTTTTAAAGTTCAAAAACTTGGATCTGTCCCCAAAAAACAAATCAGGAGTAGGAATTCTAGGCTCTAGAGCCGGAGTCTGGACAATATAATCTTGGATACTCTGGACTCTTGCAGCAAGTTGATCCACATGTAAGAGGGTGAACTGTAGTCCCACTGAGAGGGCACTAGGACCCTGTGGTTTTTGCCTGCTGCAGCAAAGGACAGACACTGCCAGGCCCCCGGAGACTATGTGTGCTGGTGGGTGGGGTCTGGTGTCAGTTGTGTAAAGTGTGAGATAAGGAAGAGAGAGCAGAGAAGAAAAGGCGGGAAGGCAGAAGGAAGCAGCAGTGTTATAGAAAGAGACTGTGTGAATTTGCTGCTAGTGTGTTGGAGACAAGCTTCGAGAAGAATCAACTATGTGAGAGACTTGTTTTTGTTGCTAACGTTTTTCTGGAAACAGTTAACCTTTTATTTTGGAAGACTGAGACTTTACTGAAAGCCCAGTATGTACTTGAGAGTCTGTGGAGTCCCTGTGCATTGAGTTGAGAAACAAGTTTGGACAGACTGCTGATATATAAAGACGGACGGATTGTTGTAAGAACATTTCTAGGAACTACAGGAGAAGAGACAACTTCTTTAGTCCACTAAACTAAGTCCCCGGCGTTTGGGCTTGGCATCGGCCGACAAGACGGAGAAGCGTGCTGTAATTTATTGGCGCCGAAGACTTGGACTGGCTAGCCTGTGTGGAATCCTGCCTGAGAGAGGCCTCATCTTAGGTTACGGTACCATAGTCATAGATACCCGGGTATCCCTTTGCAGTGTTTAATCGTTACTTTAGAGGTGTATCGCATATTAGATGTGTGTAAGTTATACTCAGTGTGTCATTCCAGGGGCTCCTCTTGATAACACTACATTCAATTTACGCTTGTTCTTGTATTGAGTTGTTCTGTGAGGTAAATTGATTACTAGCCTGTTGGAGTATACAGTTCTCAGGAGACCTTGGAGTGGCACAGTGATTTCAGCTGCTGCTGAATTAGTGTATCTTTGGGGTGCATCTGCCTGAGTATTCCTCATATTACCTTACTTATTTTGCCTTTGAGTAAACTACTGTTGGAGATTTCTGCCTTGGTCTTGGTTTGTGACTCACTGGATCTTATTCGGACCTCTGGTCATTACATTTTTGGTGTAGTCGGCAGGATCCAGTGTTTGTCATGGACGAATGCGAGGGTAGAAACGACCCCGCTGTATCCGCATCCTCCTCGGGGGTTGAGGTTCCCCGGGCAGCCGCGGCGACTCCGGGAGGATATGTGCCTGTAGGAGCTTTACTTCAGCACATGCCGAAATACGATGGGCGCAATATGGCGTTGCAAGATTGGGCTGAGAGGGTCCGGAGTATTCTGCGCATGTGTAATTTGACCCCCGCGTTACGCGCTGAGCTGGCATTAAATGCACTGGAGGGTGATATTAGGCGTATGGTGATGGTGCGCCCAGAATCAGAGAGGGATACGTTAGAAAAGATTTTGGAACTGTTAGAGGGGAGTTTGGGGGGCCGAGCGCGTGTGGCCCAGCTTCGGTCCCTATTCTTTAATCGTCCCCAAAGAGAGTGTGAGTCCCTGATGCAGTACTCTAATATCTTGCAAGAGACGTTGAATGAGATGCAGCGACTAGACCCGGGGGCCATGGGGGCGTTCCAGGAGGTAGACCGCTTGCTCCGGGATCAATTCATCACCGGGTTAGTCAATAGACTTCTCCAGGACAAACTGTTGGAAATGGCCCGGGCTGCACCAGAATTATCTTTCTGGCAGATTTACTGAGCTGCAGTGGAAAGGGAAGAGAAATCTGCCCATGTGCCCGAGGGGTCAGTGAACAGTGCCCAGCTGGAGGAAGGTGGGTCATCAGGGTCAGGGGAGAGGGGCTGGTAAGCGTGGTACAAGCTTTGCGTGCTGAGGTAAAGGAGTTGAAGCTGAAATTGTCTCAATTGACAGTTGGTCCCGCCTATACCCCCTCACGGGGGCCTTCTGCCCCACCCCCTGGAACGGTGACCCCACAGATGGCCAGGTCGCCCTATCAGAATGAGTCAAGCCCTCGTCCACGAGGAACAATTACCTGCTGGAAGTGTGGGCGCCAGGGACACATCTCTCGTTACTGCCGGACGCTTGCAGCCCCAGAAACCCCATCGCCGGCTTTAAACTTCCGGCCGCTGCCATGAGAGGGCAAGCAGAAGCGGCCCCACCCGCACAAAGCCCTCGACGGGATGAGCAAGATTTGTTTGCATGTAGTCCAGTGATGGAAGCGGAGTTTGAAGGGCAGAAGATGAGGTGCTTGGTTGACACGGGATCCGAATGTACTATAATGCCTCTAGAAGTATATGAGAGATACTTCAGTCGACTAGTGATGCCAGAGGATGGCCGAGTGATATGACTTACCGCCGCAAATGATGGTCAACTGTTAGTCAAGGGGATCATGTGGATGCAGTTAAAAATGTTTGGTCAAGAGCTGGGGCAGAAAGGGGTAGTACTGGTGGATCACCCCCCTAGAAGAGGAATGGAGGTGACGCTCGGAATGAACGTGCTGCGAGACTTGAATCACCAGATGTATGCCAGTGAAGGACCCCGATACTGGGCCCGGGCGACAAGACACCGACCCACACAGAGAATTTTACACCGTCTAGTGCTGAGTTGCGACTTGCTGAAAAGTGCGGTTCTAGGTGGCCGGGTGGGCCGGGTCCGAGTGCCATCGCAGGCCCCGATCCTGCTGGGACCCAGACAAGAGGAACTCTTAATGCTGCCGGTGGGAGCTGCACAGAGATTGAATGGGCTTGAAGTGCTACTTGAGCCCGCCCAAGAGAGTTCCTCATTTGCCAAAGTACACGTGGCCCGGTCTTTGGCGATTGTGAAGAATGGACGGGTGCCGGTCCGACGCATCAATGTTTTAGATGAGGCTGTTACAATTCCCGCTGGGACCATACTGGCTGAACTGTTTGTGCCGGCAGAGAAGGTGCCGGAAAATGCAGGATTCGAACTGCGACCAGATCAACAGTCATCCTGGACATTTGCGGTCGAGGTAAACCGGACTGAACCTCCTACTGAGGAATGGAATGGTCGTGTGATCATGGAGCAGATGGGGGTGGAACGGGAGAAGCTGACCCCAGTGCAGTTGGAGCAGTTGGAGAGAGTTTTGTGGGAGCATCAAGAGACCTTTTCCCGACATGGAGAGGACTTCGGGTGTACCCAGACGATTGAGCATGAGATTCCCACGGGGGATACTCCACCCATTAGAGAAAGATATCGTCAAATCCCTCCGGCACTCTATCAAGAGGTGAAGAGCATGGTGGCCAGTATTCTGGACAACCAAGTGATCCGAGAGAGCCGGAGTCCCTGGGCGGCCCCTGTAGTCTTGGTCCGCAAGAAGGATGGAACACTCCGATTTTGTGTGGACTATCGAAAATTGAATGCCCACACCGTACGGGACGCATATCCTTTACCCCGTATTGAAGAATCCCTGTCGGCCCTGGGTTGGGCCAAGTATTTCTCAACGTTGGATTTGGCAAGTGGGTACTGGCAGGTCCCAATGGCTGAAAAAGATCGGGCCAAGACGGCGTTTGTCTTACCAATGGGGCTCTTTGAGTTCCACCGGATGCCCTTTGGCCTCGCTACCGCCCCGGGAACCTTCCAACGCCTGATGGAACATTGCTTAGGCGATCTAAATTTTGAATCAGTCCTGATATATCTAGACGACATTGTGGTGTTCGGAACCTCATTTGAAGATCATATGGAGAAGCTGCGTCAAGTTCTCCGGCGGCTCAGGAGCTACGGCCTGAAAATAAAGCCAAAAAAATGTAAATTGTTACGGAACCAGATTGAGTATTTGGGACACCTGGTGACCCCGGACGGGGTACTACCTATAGCCAGTAAGATTAAGGCGGTACAAGAGTGGCCACCTCCCTGTGACCTGCGAGAAGTGCGGGCCTTCCTGGGCCTAGCAGGATACTATCGGCGGTTTGTGCCTAAATTCTCACAAGTGGTGGGTCCCTTGAACGAACTTTTGAGAGGGACCGCGCTGGGTCCTCGAAACCGCCCCATTCCATGGGGACCCCTACAGGAAAAGGCATTTGATGAAGTGAAAACCGCCCTCACGAGTGCCCCATTGCTGGCATACGCCCGGTTTGACACCCCTTTTTTGTTGTATACCGATGGTAGTCTTCATGGGTTGGGGGCAGTACTAGCACAGGTGCAGGACGGCCGAGAGCGAGTGATTTCTTATGGCAGCAGGTCTTTAAGAGACTCCGAGCAAAATACGGCCAATTACAGCTCATTCCGACTGGAATTACTGGCCCTGGTGTGGGCAATGACAGAACGTTTCGCCGAGTATCTAACAGGGGCTGAGGTGCTAGTCATGACAGATAACAACCCGCTAGCTCACTTAGAGAAAGCAAAACTGGGAGCGTTGGAGCAGCGGTGGGTCGCCAGACTGGCCAAGTTCAATTACCGCATTAAAATTCGCTCTGGTCGAGAAAACGGCAATGCAGATGCATTGTCAAGAGTGCCCCTTGGGTCATCAGGGGAAGATGTTGACGAACAACTTGAGGACACTGAAACTCCAGCTTTGGGGCAGATACCTACAGTATCTTCCAAAGTGTGGTACACTCAAGTGGGGTGCCTACCGCAATGCCCTGTGTCCTTGGTAAAACACCCTCAGATTGAACAAAAGTCCAGGATGAGTGTCCGGACATTGCACTTGTGCGTCGTTGGGTACAAAACAAGGTCTGGCCCAGTGCAGAGGACAAGGCTCAGTTGTCCATGGAAGGAATGAAACTCCTTCGACAATGGGATAAATTGTGTGTGGAACAAGGTCTTTTGTATCGTAAGGTGTACTTGCCATCTGAGCTGCAGCATCGGTACCAACTGATAATTCCTGTGGGGATGGGTCCCGTGGTCGCTCGTGAGGCGCATGAGAAGGGGGCCCATTTTGGAAGTGAAAAGACACTTCAGTGGTTGCAGCGAGTCCTCTATTGCCCTGAGTTGGGAGGGATGGTGGCCGACGCGTGTCGGCAATGCCGAATTTGTGGGCTCAACAAAAGCCCTGAACAGCGGGCTCCCACACAGTCTATTAAGACTTCAGCTCCACTGGAGCTACTCATGATTGACTACGTTTTGATAGGGTACTCTACGTCAGGGTACTCCTATTGCCTGGTGATGACAGATCACTTTACCAAGTATGCTGTAGCGGTGCCGACAAGAGATCAGACTGCCAAGTCGGCGGCTGAGGCCGTGTGTCGACATTTCTTCCAAGTGTTCGGGTGTCCGCAGAGAGTACATTCAGATCAAGGGGCCTGCTTTCAGGGGACACTGATGAGGGAGTTGCACCAGCTCTATGGTATCGAGCAGTCGAGAACAACGCCTTACCACCCTCAGGGTAACGGGGCGTGTGAGCGCTTTAATCGGACCTTGTTGCAAATGTTGAGGTCCCTAGAGGGTCAGCAACAGACACGCTGGCCTGAGTATCTCCCCGAATTGATGTGGGCTTACAATAACAGGGTGCACAGTACTACTGGTTACTCACCCCACATGTTGATGTTTGGTAGACCTGGCCGGGACATTGAGGATTTGAACATGCCGGATCCCTCCTCCGCCCCCTTCGGACTGCATCCGAGTGGGTACGAGAGCATCGGCGGCGGTTGAGGGTGGTGCATCAGGTGGTGGGCGACCGCCTTCGCCAGGTGGTCCATAGGGACACGCGACCCGTACAAACAGAGTTGTTCTCCCCGGGAGACAGAGTGTTGGTGAGGACAAAACGACGGTCAGGAAAGCTGAGTGACCGATGGGAGGCGATACCGTATCTGATAAAAAAACAGGTGAATCCTGAGATTCCAGTGTACGAGGTCGAGCCGGTGGGGACAGGGGGGCCAACCCGTAATTTGCACCGTAACATGCTACAACGGTGCTGGTTTGAAGATTCCGCGCCTATATCCCCAGAGCCAGAGGCCGTGTCCCAAGGGGCAGGAACTCTGAATGATCTTGAGTTTGATGGTGTGCATGTTCCTGCGCCTGCTTATTTGCCCCCTCCGACCAATCTGGTCTTGTGTGATGAGAATGTTGAGGATGTGGAGGATGCTGTTGAGGAGAGCACATCAGATTAACTGCTTGGTCCTGACGCTGTATCACGGGACATCAAACCGCAGAAGGAGACAACTCCACTTGCGCCCGCTAACACGACCTCGGAAGTGACTTTAGCTCCCTCTGGGGTTGCACCTGTTGATGTAGGACTCAGGAGAACTACACGATCTACGGCTGGAATACCGCCTCAGCGATATGCTCAGGATGAATTTGAGTGGGAAGGTATGTCGAGGACGCCAACCTCTAGTGGGGTGGCATGTAAGAGGGTGAACTGTAGTCCCACTGAGAGGGCACTAAGACCCTGTGGTTTTTGCCTGCTGCAGCAAAGGACAGAAACAGGCCCCCGGAGACTATGTGTGCTGGTGGGTGGGGTCTGGTGTCCGTTGTGTAAAGTGTGAGATAAGGAAGAGAGAGCAGAGAAGAAAAGGCGGGAAGGCAGAAGGAAGCAGCAGTGTTATAGAAAGAGACTGTGTGAATTTGCTGCCAGTGTGTTGGAGACAAGCTTCGAGAAGAATCAACTATGTGAGAGACTTGTTTTTGTTGCTAACGTTTTTCTGGAAACAGTTAACCTTTTATTTTGGAAGACTGAGACTTTACTGAAAGCCCAGTACGTACTTGAGAGTCTGTGGAGTCCCTGTGCATTGAGTTGAGAAACAAGTTTGGACAGACTGCTGATATATAAAGACGGACGGATTGTTGTAAGAACATTTCTAGGAACTACAGGAGAAGAGACAACTTCTTTAGTCCACTAAACTAAGTCCCCGGTGTTTGGGCTCGGCATCGGCCGACAAGACGGAGAAGCGTGCTGTAATTTATTGGCGCCGAAGACTTGGACTGGCTAGCCTGTGTGGAATCCTGCCTGAGAGAGGCCTCATCTTAGGTTACGGTACCATAGTCATAGATACCCGGGTATCCCTTTGCAGTGTTTAATCGTTACTTTAGAGGTGTATCGCATATTAGATGTGTGTAAGTTATACTCAGTGTGTCATTCCAGGGGCTCCTCTTGATAACACTACATTCAATTTACGCTTGTTCTTGTATTGAGTTGTTCTGTGAGGTAAATTGATTACTAGCCTGTTGGAGTATACAGTTCTCAGGAGACCTTGGAGTGGCACAGTGATTTCAGCTGCTGCTGAATTAGTGTATCTTTGGGGTGCATCTGCCTGAGTATTCCTCATATTACCTAACTTATTTTGCCTTTGAGTAAACTACTGTTGGAGATTTCTGCCTTGGTCTTGGTTTGTGACTCACTGGATCTTATTCGGACCTCTGGTCATTACACACACGAGAAAACAAACTCTGAACCTCCATACCAGAGCATATATCCAGCACCACCCAGATATCAAGAGGAATAAAAAGACAGAACAGAGCACAGAAAAAAAATGGTTCAGAACTTTCTTTTCCTTCTTTTGAGATGCATTTAATTCATTTCTCGCCTGCTGTACTGTTATGACCTGGTGGTTAAGAGGCCACACTGATATGACCTGGTGGCTAAAACGCAACATGGAGTGAGCTCTGAGAAGGTGGTATCTCTACTGACCGCAGTCCCTAATCCTAACAACAACACTAGAAATAGCCGTGGGATGTTCCTGACTCTCCCTAGACACCTCTTCACAGCCTAAGAAATAACTACCCCTAAAGAAGGAAATAGAAAGCCAACTTGCCTCAGAGAAAAACCCCAAAAGGAAAGATAGCCCCCCACAAATATTTACTGTGAATGGAGAGGGAAATGACGTACACAGAAATGAAATCAGAATTCAGCAAAGGAGGCCAATACTAAACTAGATAGACAGAGAGAAAAGGATACTGTGCGGTCAGTATAAAAAACTACAAAATCCATGCAGAGTTTACGAAAATGAACTCCACACCGACTCACGGTGTGGAGGGGCAAATCTGCTTTCCCAGAGCTTCCAGCTAGCCTGAATAAGACATAGTGACAAGCTGGAGAAAAAGAGACATAATTGCAAAGCAATAGAGTCCAAAAAAATGGACAAACAGAAACTAGCAAAAGCTTATCTTTTGCAGACAAGGACTGGCCATAAGAAAATTCCAAGGAGAGAACCAAATCCAACCAAGAACATTGACAGCAGGCATGGACTAAAGCCCAGAGCAGGTTTAAATAACAAACCCAGGCAAGGCGATTAGTGAAGGCAGCTGCTACAGCTACCTAAAGGAGCAGCAGTTCCACTCGAAACCACCAGAGGGAGCCCAAGGGCAGAACACACAAAAATACCATTAGCAACCACAGGAGGGAGCTCCAGAACGGAATTCACAACAGGGC
The DNA here is from genome assembly GCF_032444005.1 of Ranitomeya imitator. Classification (NCBI taxonomy): domain Eukaryota; kingdom Metazoa; phylum Chordata; class Amphibia; order Anura; family Dendrobatidae; genus Ranitomeya; species Ranitomeya imitator. The sequence goes on along the minus strand of NC_091285.1, from coordinate 159,996,752 downwards.
TCATTGTTCTGTATGGAGCAATATATGGGGCTCATTATACTGTATGGAGCACTATGTGGTACCCATAATACTGTATGGAGCAATATGTGGGGCCATTATACTGTACGGAGCAATATATGGGGCATTTTATTCTGTATGGAGCGTTATCTGGTGCCCACAATACTGTAAGAAGGACTATGTGGTGCCCATAATACTGTATGGAGCAATATATGGGGCTCAATATACTGTTTGGTGCACTATGTGGTGCCCATAATACTGTATGGAGCAATATATGGGGCTCATTATACTGTATGGAGCAATATATGGGGCATATTAATCTGTATAGAGCAATATATGGGGCTCATTATACTGTATGAAGCTCTATATGGGGCTCATTGTACTGTATGAAGCACTATATGGGGCTCACTATACTGTATGGAGCACTATGTGGTGACCATAATACTGTATGGAGCAATATATGGAGCTCATTATACTGTATGGAGCAATGTATGGGGCATATTATTCTGTATGGAGCGTTATGTGATGCCCACAATACTGTATGAAGGACTATGTGGTGCCCACAATACTGTATGGAGCAATATATGGGGCTCATTATACTGTTTGGTGCACTATGTGGTGCCCATAATACTGCATGGAGCAATATATGGGGCATATTATTCTGTATGGAGCAATATATGGGGCTCATTATACTGTATGAAGCATTATATGGGGCTCACTATACTGTATCGACACTATGTGGTGCCCATAATACTGTATGGAGCAATATATGGAGCTCATTATACTGTATGGAGCAATATATGGGGCATATTATTCTGTATGGAGCGCTATGTGGTGCCCAGAATACTGTATGGAGGACTATGTGGTGCCCATAATACTGTATGGAGCAGTATATGGGGCTTATTATACTGTATGGAGCACTATGTGGTGCCCATAATACTGTATGGAGCAATATATGGGGCTCATTATACTGTATGGAGCACTATGTGGTGCCCATAATACTGTATGGAGCAATATATGGGGCTCATTATTTGGTATGGAGAGCTATGTGGTGCTCATAATACTGTATGGAGCACTATATGTGCTCATTATACTGTATGGACAACTATGTTGTGCGCATAATACTGTATGGTGCACTACGTGGTGCCCAGGACACTGTATGGAGGACAATACTGTCTGATTTATGACCTATTGTGGAATGTATAATAGTTATCACTCATATAAAGTAAGAAGTGAAATCTTTGGCATTGTACTATCCCTATATTTCTCTGCTGTATCTGTGCATAATGAATTATGTTACGTGCGAAAGGGGCCAACTGAGACTTTCACCCGGGGCCCCCTGAAAACCTGGAGCCGGCCCTGTATGCACTGCACAGTATCACTTCTCCTGTCCTGTTGTCAAAGAGGCGAAATTGGACCTTGGAACGGTCAATAATGGTTTAGTATTTTCAATATTACTATGGCCAAATAAAAAAAAATATTGGAAAAGCTGTTTAAATGGATTATCCCAAGTGTCAATGTGAGTGTGTCAATGACTGCCTTCTGGACATCTGTCAAGTCAACAGTCTTCCCCATGATTGCGGTGATTGTGAAGCCTACTGAAACAGACTAAGGGACCTTTTTAAGTGCTTAGGAAGCCTTTGCAGGTGTTTTTTGTTAATTATTCTAATTTACTGAGATAATGACTTTAGGGTTTTCATTCGCTGTAAGACATAATCATCAACATTAACAGAAACACTTGAACACTTGAAATAGATCACTCTGTTTGTAAAAACTATATAATATGAGCTTCACTTTTTGTATTGAAGAACTGAAATAAATTAACTTTTTGATATTCTAATTTTGTGAGAAGCACCTATGATGGTGACGTCACCGCATGAACACTGCCGGAAAAAGCCGAAGACCGCCGGAAGATAATGAGCGGCCCCGGAAGCAGGTGCGGCCGGGAGACAGCGGGACGGGAGGACGCGTCGCTGGACAAGTAAGTATAATTATAATGTTTATTATTAATTTTATGTTTTCTTTAACAGCCCCCCATTTGTAGTCCAAATTTGGGGCTCGGATGCAAGTTCGCTCCATCTCCGGCCCGAACTCGAACTTCACAGAAACACTCGGGCGAAACTGCCGATTTTGAACATCGTGGGGGGGGAAGGGTTCTCCCGCGTGTTCTGAAGCTCTGCTCTTAGGCTATGTTCACACCTTGCGTCGGGTCCCTGCGGGTTCTCCCGCAGCGGATTTGATAAATCTGCAGGGCAAAACAACTGCGGTTCTCCCTGCAGATTTATCGCGGTTTGTTCCGCGTTTTCCGCTGCGGGTTTCCGCCTATACTATTGATGCTGCATATGCAGCAATATGCAGCATCAATAGTAATGTTAAAAATAATAAAAATTGGTTATACTCACCCTCTGATGTCCGGATCTCCTGGGCGCTGCACCCGGCGGTCCGGTTCCTAAGATGCTGTGGGAGAAGGACCCTTCGTGACGTCACGGTCATGTGACCGCGACGTCACCGCAGGTCCTGGTCGCACAGCAACTCTGACCGGACGGCCGCGTGCAGCGCCCAGGAGCTCCGGACATCAGAGGGTGAGTATAACCAGATTTTTTATTTTTTAACCCCAAATATGGTTCCCGGGGCCTGGAGGAGAGTCTCCTCTCCTCCACCCCGGGTGCCACCCGCACATTATCCGCTTACTTCCCGCAACGTGGGCACAGCCCCATGCGGGAAGTAAGCGGTTCAATGTATTCCTATGGGTGCAGAATCGGAGCGATTCTGCACAAAGAAGTGACATGCTGCGGGTTGTAAACCGCTGCGTTCCCGCGCGGTTTTTCCCGCAGCATGTGCACAGCGGTTTGCGGTTTCCATAGGGTTTACATGTTAGGCTATATTCACACTTAGCGGTTTTTACCGCGGAACCGCCGCGATTTTGATGCTGCGGGTCCGCAGCAGTTTCCATAGCGTTTACAGTAACATGTAAACCCTATGGAAACCGCAAACCGCTGTGCACATGCTGCGGGAAAAACCGCGCGGGAACGCAGCGGTTTACAACCCGCAGCATGTCACTTCTTTGTGCAGAATCGCTGCGATTCTGCACCCATAGGAATACATTGAACCGCTTACTTCCCGCATGGGGCTGTGCCCACGTTGCGGGAAGTAAGCGGATAATGTGCGGGTGGTACCCGGGGTGGAGGAGAGGAGACTCTCCTCCAGGCCCCGGGAACCATATTTGGGGTTAAAAAATAAAAAATCTGGTTATACTCACCCTCTGATGTCCGGAGCTCCTGGGCGCTGCACGCGGCCGTCCGGTCAGAGTTGCTGTGCGACCAGGACCTGCGGTGACGTCGCAGTCACATGACCGTGACGTCACGAAGGGTCCTTCTCCCACAGCATCTTAGGAACCGGACCGCCGGGTGCAGCGCCCAGGAGATCCGGACATCAGAGGGTGAGTATAACCAATTTTTATTATTTTTAACATTACTATTGATGCTGCATATTGCTGCATATGCAGCATCAATAGTATAGGCGGAAACCCGCAGCGGAAAACGCGGAACAAACCGCGATAAATCTGCAGGGAGAACCGCAGTTGTTTTGCCCTGCAGATTTATCAAATCCGCTGCGGGAGAACCCGCAGGGACCCGACGCAAGGTGTGAACATAGCCTTACTGTAAACGCTATGGAAACTGCTGCGGACCCGCAGCATCAAAATCGCGGCGGTTCCGCGGTAAAAACCGCTAAGTGTGAATATAGCCTTAGATGTCAGAGCTCAAACCCACAGGGAGAATGATGGAGGATGGAGCTGATGGCTCTCTCTTCCATCATTACTTTTCAGCTGTATCAACATCCAGAATGCCGATAAAGTTACATGTACAATGCTAGGCCATGGGGGACCAACTCACAGGCCCCATAGCAACCACATGGTCTGCTGCTACTAGTGGTACGCCACTGCTATAGGACTGCTTCTCAGCAACTATAACTGGGTCTTTAGTCAAAGAAGACGGAATTCTGAACAGTTCCAAACATCAGTTGATTTTGCAACAAAATGTAAAAGTCTTGTGCTAAAAAGATGAATAGAAATATGAATTTCACCTTTCAGCATGATAATGTCCATAAACATACCTCCAAATTATGACAAAATGGCTTCTCTGGAGCAAGATCAGAGTTGTGGAATGGCCCTGCCAGAACCCAGATCTGAATCCAACTGAAAATGTGTGTAATGACCTGAAGAGGGCGCTGTACTCAGGAGATGCCCTCACAATCTCACAGATTTGGAGACTACTGCAAAGAATTGTGGAGAAAGATTGCCAATTCTAGATGTGCCATGCTGATAGACAACTGCCCAAAAAAACTTAACACCACAATAAATTGAAAGTGTACTTCAATGACGTGATAGTTTAAGGGTTTGTATATTTCTTCAACCACATTAATAACATTTTATTTTTTTATTTTTCCATCTGAAAAGATTTCAGTTTCTTTTGCAGTGGATTTGTACAGATTATAGGCGACCTTCAAGCTAAGTGCATACACTTGCAGAATTGCCGCGGAAATTTCTGCGGCAATTCTGTGCCTCCTGCTGCGGGTATATCGCATGCGGAATTGGCATGCATATTCCCGCAGAAAACTAGCGTTTTGCAAGCATAATTAGCTTGCAGAATGCTAGCGTTTTTCAAGCGATCTGAGGCATCACTTGGAAAACTGATTGACAGGTTGGTCACACTTGTCAAATAGTGTTTGACAAGTGTGAACAACTTTTTACTATTGATGCAGCCTATGCAGCATCAATAGTAAAAGATAGAATGTTAAAAATAATAAAAAAAATAAAAAATGGTTATACTCACCTACCGCAAACAGCCGATCTTCTCAGTGGCTTCCGTTCCTATAGATGGTGTGTGCAGGACCTTCGATGACGTCGCGGTCACGTGACCGCGACGTCATCGCGGTCATGTGGCCGCGAAGTCATCGCAGGTCCTTCACACACACCATCTATAGGAACGGAAGCGGCCACGTGCACCGCTGAGAGGCGGGAAAACTCCGGGGCCATCGAACGTGAGTATATCACAATTTTTTTATTTTAATTCTTTTTTTTTTTTAACAATTATATGGTGTCCAGTCCGTGGAGGAGAGTCTCCTCTCCTCCACCCTGGGTACCAACCGCACATGATCTGCTTACTTCCCGCATGGTGTGCACAGCCCCATGTGGGAAGTAAGCAGATCAATGCATTCCTAGGTGTGCGGAATCCCCACGATTCCGCAAATTTAATGAACATGCTGCGTTTTTTTCTGGAATGCGAATCCGCTCAGCAAAAAAATGCAGCATGTGCACAAAAAATGCGGATTGCATTCTATTAAATAGGATGCTTAATGTGAGCGTTTTTTTTTGCGGTTTTATAGCGTTTTGATAGCGAAAAACTGCGAAAAAAATGCGAAAAATCTGCTACGTGTGCACACAGCCTAAAAGTTGAAAAAGTTCTAAAATGATTTTTCTTGATATGATTTTTATATTACATGATAAAAACCTGGCATTTTAACAGGGGTGTGTAGACTTTTTATATCCACTATAAGTCCTCCTATTTTTACCTTATTTAAATTAAATAATATTAGTTCTATAAAATTAAGAGAAGAGACTGCAATCTGCTCATGGTCGTTTATTTCATGCCGGTGCCCTGCTGTTGATTTGGTGACAGATTATGAAGTTCTGAATTTCTTGTGTTCATCTTCCCCCGTGGACTCGATCATGAGAGAAGTGGTCATCGGTGACAGCAGGAACGGGTTATTCTTGGTTCTGCTACATCCGTCTTCTGGAATAATAACGGTGTCTACGTTTATGACCTAGGAGAAGCCAAAGTATAAATATAAGGTTGCCCATTGCCAAGAATTACATGTATAGCATTATAATGGAGGTTATACTGTTTAGTGTAGGCTCAATAACATTTACCCATTTTATGGGGTCTGTGAGTCCTTCTCCTTCTGCGATAGGATCTTCTGCTTTTCTTGTGAGAAGCCATGATGTCTTGCTGGTACCAGGCGGGTTGCTAATAACTTGTGGGCTGCCAGTAGAATGTCCTACACTCTGAGGCCATTATGACACGTAGGACGCTCTCTGATTGTCTAGTAGCTGTGAGGTCACCTGTATGATGTAAGGGAATGTTGGCTAGATAGGGTTGGCCGCTCTGTTTGTGAATATGGTGGTGGGCATGGTTCATTAACAGAATTGCTCAAATAAAAAAACACTTGCAACAAAATTGTTTATATAAATATACAGTACAGACCAAAAGTTTGGACACACCTTCTCATGTAAAGATTTTTCTGTATTTTCACAAAAAAGTGTGAAGTAACTGAAATTATGTGTGCAAAGCAGTCATGAAAGCAAAAGGTGGCTAATTTGAAGAACCTAGAATATAAGACATAATTTCAGTTGTTTCACACTTTTTTGTTAAGTTTATAACTCCACATGTGTTAATTCATAGTTTTGATGCCTTCAGTGTAAATGTACAATTTTCATAGTTATGAAAATACAGAAAAACCTTAAAAGGAGAAGGTGTGTCCAAACTTTTGGTCTGTACTGTATATATATATATCTATATATATATATTATATATATAGATATATATATATATATAGATGTATATATATATATATATATATATATATATATACTAGCTGTTTCCAACCAGCTAACGCTCGGCACGCATGACAACATTCAATAGCGCTTACGCAGGTGGTAAATTAACTTAAAATGAAGTTAATAACAATAATAATCATTAAAAATCTGAATAATACTAATAATCCATTTTATTCACAGTGTCAAATAAAAAACAAACTGGATTCAGTAAGCTGTGCATTTTTTATTCATTCCAGCATCTAAACAAATTTCATGACGAAACATAAATTAAGTTAAAATTTCTCTGTAAACACAATTAAATGTATAGTCATTTTCGTCATTTTCAAAGATCTTTCCTTGACTTCTACCAGGTACAATTTAATGTGTGGGGACGGGATTATGTGCGGTAATATGGTGGGGGGATTATTTGTGGTAATGTGGGGGTGGGATTATGTGTGGTAATGTCAGTGGCGTAGGAAGGGGGGTGCGGGGGGGGCGGGCCGCCCCGGGCGGCACAATGCAGGGGGCGGCACAATGCGGGGGGTGGGCCGGCGGTGGCTGAAGAAGAAGATGAGAGAGAGAGCGCTATCTGCGCTATACCATTTGCTGGTGGGGCGGCGGCGGCCATCTTACGGAGGCCGCGCGTGCGCAGATGATGGTAGTGCTTCCCGGGGCTTCAGGAAAATGGCCGCGGGATGCAGCTGGAGATCGCGGCGGCCATTTTCTTGAAGCCGTGTGCCCGTGTGTTCGCATCTTATTATTACCCGCCGGCCCTAACTTTCACTTTAACTTTCACTTTCACATCTCCTGAGGCGGCTGCCACTGCAGCGATTCCAGGAAGGCTAACGCTGGGGATCTCTGACTGGCTGCACAGCAGCAGCAGCTACAGTAACAGATCACATCACATCGGATTCGAATCGGATCAGAAGATTCATTCAGTCAGATCATCAGAGGCAGACTCGCTGCGCTGGGGTCCTGGGGATCTCTGCATGCACAGCAGCAGCAGGCAGCTACAGATCACATCAGATTCGGATCAGATTCATTCAGAGCAGCAGACTCTCAGGCATGCTGCGCAGCTGCAGTCCCTAACAGGTATTTTTAAGCACAGTTTTTATGTGGAATTTAATATTGGTTTGTGACTTTAGAGAGGGCCAGGCATCTAGGGTTTATGTACCACTTCCTTATGGTACTGTCTAAATGTATATTGTATGTTGTGACCAGTGCAACACTAAGGCTACTTTCACACTAGCGTCGGATTCGGCCGTCGCATTGCATCGGGCCGAGATTCCGACGCTAGCGTTTGATGCGCCGCACAACGGGTGCAGCGGATGCATTTCTCCAACGCATCCGCTGCCCCATTGTGAGGTGCGGGGAGGTGGGGGCGGAGAGTTCTGGCCACGCATGAACAGTCTGAAAAAGCGGTCCGTCGGCAGCAAAAAACGTTACATTTAACGTTTTTTGCTCCCGGCGGTCCGCCACAACACGGCACAACCGTCGCACGACGGTTGCGACGTGTGTCAATACCGTACGTCGCAATGCGTCGCTAATGTTACTCTATGGGGCAAAACCGCATCCTGCAAACAACTTTGCAGGATGCGTTTTTTCCCCTAAACGACGCATTGCGACGTATTAAAAAAAACGCCAGTGTGAAAGTAGCCTTAGGCTGGCTACTTTCACACTGGCGTCGGAATCACCCCGTCGCAATGCGTCGGGGAGAGATTCCGACGCTAGCATTTAACGCTTTGCACAACGGAGGCAGCGGATGCATGTCTCCGGCGCATCCGCTGCCCCATTGTAAGGTGCGGGGAGGTGGGGGCGGAGTTCCGTCCGCGCATGGGGGGGGGAGGGCGCCAAACTCGGGAACAGCCCCGGGCGGCAAAAGCTCTAGCTACGCCACTGGGTAATGTGGTGGGGGGATTATGTGTGGCAATGTGGTGGGGGGCGGGAATATGTGTGGTAATGTGGTGGTGGGCGGAATTATGTGTGGTAATGTGGGGGGCGGGATTATGTGTGGTAATATGGTGGGGGGCGGGATTATGTGTGGTGATGTGTTGGGGGGATTATGTGTGATAATGTGGTGGGGGATTATGTGTGGTAATGTGGTGGGGGGAGGGAATATGTTTGGTAATGTGGTGGGGGGCGGGATTATGTGTGGTAATGTGATAGGGGGCGGGATTATGTGTGGTAATGTGGTTGGGGGATTTTGTGTGGTAATGTGGGGGTGGGATTATGTGTGGTAATGTGGTGGGGGATTATGTGTGGCAATATGGTGGGGGGCGGGAATACGTGTGGTAATGTGGTGGTGGGCGGAATTATGTGAGGTAATATGGTAGGGGTGGGATTATCTGTGGTGATGGGGTGGGGGGCGAGATTATGCATGGTGATGAGGGGGACGGGATTATGCGTGGTGATGAAGGGGTGGGATTATGCATGGTGATAAGGGGGCAGGATTATGCGTGGTGATGAGGGGGCGGGATTATGCATGGTAATGGGGTGGGGGTGGGATTATGCATGTTGATGGTGTGGGGGGCGGGATTATGCGTGGTAATGTGGTGGGGGCGGGAATATGTGTGGTAATGTGGTGGGGGGCGGGATTATATGTGGTAATGTGTTGGGAGGTGGTATTATGTGTGGTAATGTGGTGGGAGGCGGAATTATGTGTGGTAATGTGGTGGGGAGTGGGATTATGTGTGGTGATGTGGTGGTAGGCGGGATTATGTGTGGTAATGTGGTGGGGGCGGGATTATGTGTGGTAATGTGGTGGGGGTGGTATTATGTGTGGTAATGTGGTGGGAGGCGGGATTATGTGTGGTAATGTGGTGGCGGGGTGGAATTATGTGTGGTAATGTGGTGGGGGGCGGGATTATGTATGGTAATGTGGGAGGTGGGATTAGGTGTGGTAATGTGGTGGGGGGCAGGAATGTGCGTGGTAATCTGGTGGGGGGCAGGATTATGCATGGTAATGTGGTGGGGGGCGGGATTTTGCATGGTAATGTGGTGGGGGGTGGGATTATGCATGGTAATGTGGTGGGGGCAGGATTATGCGTGGTAATGTGGTGGGGGGGCGGGATTTTGCGTGGTAAAGTGGTGGGGCGGGATTATGCGTGGTAATGTGGTAGGGGGCAGGATTATGCGTGGTAATGTGGTGGGGCCGGATTATGTGAGGTGATATGGTGGGGGTGGGATTATCTGTGGTGATGGGGTGGGGGGGCGGGATTATGCGTGGTGATGAAGGGGGCAAGATTATGCGTGGTGATGAGGGGGCGGGATTATGCGTGGTGATGAGGGGGCGGGATTATGCATGGTAATGGAGTGGGGGGGGATTATATGTGGTGATGGGGTGGGGGGCGGGATTATGCGTGGTGATGGGGTGGGGGGGCAGGATTATGCGTGGTGATGGGGTGGGGGGGATTATGCATGGTGATGGGGTGGGGGGCGGGATTATGGGTGGTGATGGGGGGCGGGATTATGTGTGGTGATGGGGGGACAGGATTATGGGTGGTGATGGGGTGGGGGTCGGGATTATGGGTGGTGATGGGTGGGGGGACAGGATTATGGGTATTGATGTGGTTGGGGGGCGGGATTATGGGTGGTGATGGGGTGGGGAGGCGGGATTATGGGTGTTGGAGGGATTGGGGGTGGGATTATGTGTGGTGATGTCGTGGGGGGCGGGATTATGTGTGTAAAATGGGGTGGGGGTGGGATTGTGTGTGGTAATGGGGTGAGGGGCGGGATTATGTGTGGTGATGTGGTGGGGCGGGATTGCATGTGGTAATGGGGTGGGGGCAGGATTGTGTGTGGTAATGGGGTGAGCGCAGGATTGTGTGTGGTAATGGGGTGGGGGGCGGGATTTTGCATGGTAATGTGGTGGGGGGTGGGATTATGCATGGTAATGTGGTGGGGGCAGGATTATGCGTGGTAATGTGGTGGGGGGGCGGGATTTTGCGTGGTAAAGTGGTGGGGCGGGATTATGCGTGGTAATGTGGTAGGGGGCAGGATTATGCGTGGTAATGTGGTGGGGCCGGATTATGTGAGGTGATATGGTGGGGGTGGGATTATCTGTGGTGATGGGGTGGGGGGGCGGGATTATGCGTGGTGATGAAGGGGGCAAGATTATGCGTGGTGATGAGGGGGCGGGATTATGCGTGGTGATGAGGGGGCGGGATTATGCATGGTAATGGAGTGGGGGGGATTATATGTGGTGATGGGGTGGGGGGCGGGATTATGCGTGGTGATGGGGTGGGGGGGCAGGATTATGCGTGGTGATGGGGTGGGGGGGATTATGCATGGTGATGGGGTGGGGGGCGGGATTATGGGTGGTGATGGGGGGCGGGATTATGTGTGGTGATGGGGGGACAGGATTATGGGTGGTGATGGGGTGGGGGTCGGGATTATGGGTGGTGATGGGTGGGGGGACAGGATTATGGGTATTGATGTGGTTGGGGGGCGGGATTATGGGTGGTGATGGGGTGGGGAGGCGGGATTATGGGTGTTGGAGGGATTGGGGGTGGGATTATGTGTGGTGATGTCGTGGGGGGCGGGATTATGTGTGTAAAATGGGGTGGGGGTGGGATTGTGTGTGGTAATGGGGTGAGGGGCGGGATTATGTGTGGTGATGTGGTGGGGCGGGATTGCATGTGGTAATGGGGTGGGGGCAGGATTGTGTGTGGTAATGGGGTGAGCGCAGGATTGTGTGTGGTAATGGGGTGGGGGGCGGGATTTTGCATGGTAATGTGGTGGGGGGTGGGATTATGCATGGTAATGTGGTGGGGGCAGGATTATGCGTGGTAATGTGGTGGGGGGGCGGGATTTTGCGTGGTAAAGTGGTGGGGCGGGATTATGCGTGGTAATGTGGTAGGGGGCAGGATTATGCGTGGTAATGTGGTGGGGCCGGATTATGTGAGGTGATATGGTGGGGGTGGGATTATCTGTGGTGATGGGGTGGGGGGGCGGGATTATGCGTGGTGATGAAGGGGGCAAGATTATGCGTGGTGATGAGGGGGCGGGATTATGCGTGGTGATGAGGGGGCGGGATTATGCATGGTAATGGAGTGGGGGGGATTATATGTGGTGATGGGGTGGGGGGGCAGGATTATGCGTGGTGATGGGGTGGGGGGGATTATGCATGGTGATGGGGTGGGGGGCGGGATTATGGGTGGTGATGGGGGGCGGGATTATGTGTGGTGATGGGGGGACAGGATTATGGGTGGTGATGGGGTGGGGGTCGGGATTATGGGTGGTGATGGGTGGGGGGACAGGATTATGGGTATTGATGTGGTTGGGGGGCGGGATTATGGGTGGTGATGGGGTGGGGAGGCGGGATTATGGATGTTGGAGGGATTGGGGGTGGGATTATGTGTGGTGATGTCGTGGGGGGCGGGATTATGTGTGTAAAATGGGGTGGGGGTGGGATTGTGTGTGGTAATGGGGTGAGGGGCGGGATTATGTGTGGTGATGTGGTGGGGCGGGATTGCATGTGGTAATGGGGTGGGGGCAGGATTGTGTGTGGTAATGGGGTGAGCGCAGGATTGTGTGTGGTAATGGGGTGGGGGATGGGATTGTGTGTGGTAATGGGGTGGGGGATGGAATTGTGTGTGTTGATAGGCTGGGGGACTTGATTGTGTGTGGTAATGGGGTGGGGGGTGTTGCAGAGTGCGTCTTCTTGCAGTCACTGCTGTACTTAGGAGAGCTTCAATCAGCAAGATATCTTGAGTAAACAGTATTTACTTCATACTGGATAAACATGAGATACAATTCAGTGTCACACAGTCCGTGCACTGAAGACAACACATTCATGAAGAAAAGCAAAACCTAAAGTAAGAAAACAACCAACCACTGAGAGCTTCCCTCCCCACATTACAGCAAGTATATAACTTTACACACTATCGCCATCTGCTGTCTGGTTAGTATAATGTCCTCCTTTTTGCAGAGTGCGTCTTCTTGCAGTCACCGCTGTACTTAGGAAAGCTTCAATCAGCAAGATATCTTGAGTAAACAGTATTTACTTCATACTGGATAAACATGAGATACAATTCAGTGTCACACAGTCCGTGCACTGAAGACAACACATTCATGAAGAAAAGCAAAACCGAAAGTAAGAAAACAACCAACCACTGAGAGCTTCCCTCCCCACATTACAGCAAGTAAATAACTTTACACACTATCGCCATCTGCTGTCTGGTTAGTATAAAGTCCTCCTTTCACTTATAATAAGTCCCAATCTGTTGCATATGCCAACACCCTTTCTCAACAGTAAGGACTTATTCAATCAAACCCAACTTTTTTATTAGTCTCTGATGTTTATCAGCATTCAACGCCTTCGTGAAAATGTCTGCTGTCATTTCTTCAGTAGGACAGTACTCTAACTTCAAGACTCCTTGTTCCTGATGATCTCTCAAGAAATGATATTTCACATCAATATGCTTGGTTCTTGGATTGACTCTTTCCATCTGAGCAAGAACAAGACATCCTTGATTGTCCTCTTTTAGTTTTGTTGGTGCCAACTGTGGTTGTCCTAATTCTGTCAACAATTGTCTTAACCACAGTACTTCTTGACTCGCGTGTGCTGCGGCAACATATTCTGCTTCTGTTGAAGATAGTGTCACAATTGACTGTTTCTTACTTGTCCAACTTATTGGTCCACCTGAGAGGAAAAAAATATGTCCACTGGTAGATCTTCTGTCAGTTGGATCTCCAGCCCAATCTGCATCAACATATCCTGTTAAAATGCAATCATCGCTTGTGGGTAATTTCAGCTTAACATTGCTAGTTCCTTTCAAATAACGTATTACTCTCTTCACGGCATTCCAATCAGCTTTATTTGGTTTTGATACCTTTCTACTCAGGATTCCTACTGCTGCTGCGATGTCTGGTCTTGTAACGGTTGCTAGATACAGTAGTTTTCCTATTGCTGTTCTGTATTCTTCATTATTTGGTAGCATATTTTGTTCACTGTTCATCTCTTTGAGATAATTAGTTTCCATTGGAGACTTTACTGTTTTTGCATCCTTTAATCCAAATTTTTCTGTTATGTCTTGAATCATGTGATTTTGATTCAGTAGGAAACTTCCATCTTCTTCTCTTTCTACTTGTATTCCTAGTTATTGTTTTACATTTCCCAAGTCTTTGATTTCGAAATGTTGCTTCAGGATTTTTAGAATGTTTTCATTATCCCTTTCTTGTTCAAAACAAATCAAAATGTCGTCTACATATATGAGTATGTAAATCCATCTATTAATCAGCCTTTTTGTGTATAAGCATGGATCAGCTTTGCTTCTTTGAAATTTTTCATTTGTAAGTACTTCCGTGATTTTGTCATTCCACGCTTTAGCTGCTTGCTTTAAACCATATATGCTTTTCTGTAGTTTACAAACTTTGTTTGGATTTCTTTCATCTTTGAATCCTGGAGGTTGTTCCATATAAATGTCTTCTGTTAAATCTCCATTCAGAAAAGCTGTATTTACATCCAGATGTCTCAGTTGCATCTGTTTCATTGCTGCAACTGTAAGTAAAGTTCTTATTGTAGTGTGTTTGACAACTGGAGCAAATGTTTCATCATAGTCTTCTCCCACAGGCAGTTTAGATATTTCTTCCCAAGGAGTAGGCTCATAGATTTTTCTTGTGCTTGTCTTGTATGAGAGACGTTTTGGTGGTTTTCCTTTGTTCTCTCTCATTGAACATCTTGGTTCTGTGTCTGTTTGTAGTTGTGATTCTTCACTTTCAGTATTTTGTTCTTCATTTAAATCTTCAATGAATGTCACACTGTTACTCACCGTAACTCTGTCTGTTTTGGGATCTAGGATTCTGTATCCTTTGCAATTTTCACTATATCCAACAAATATTCCTTCCATGGATCTGTTTTGAAGTTTGGAACGTTTTTCTGTTGGAATGAATATGAAAACTTTACATCCAAAAACTTTTAAATGATTGACACTTGGTTTCATACCTTGCCACAGTTCATATGGAGTTTTCGTCAGTTTTCTACAAAAAAGTCTGTTCTGTAGATAAGTAGCTGTCATTGCTACCTCACCCCAATATTTCTCTGGTAGTTTGGAATCTGTCAGCATACATCTTATCATCTCTGTTAGAGTTCTGTTTTTTCTTTCTGCTACTCCATTTTGTTCAGGTGTGTATGGAACAGTTTTCTGGTGTTCTATCCCATTTTGTCTTAAGTAGTCTTCTATTCTGTGACTTGTAAATTCACCTCCATTATCACTTCTGATGACAATTGGCTTCCTTTGAAATTTGTTACTTGATCTTGTTACAGTCTACAAGTTTATCAAAAACTTCACTTTTGTTGTTAATTAAGTATGTGACTGTTTATCTTGAGTAATCGTCTATAAAAGTCAACATCTATTGCCTCCTGATGTAGTCACTTTCATGGGTCCACATACGTCAGTATGCACCAAATCAAGTGGTCTTTCGCTTTTCATCTCACTTTCTTTTGGAATAGATATCCTTGTGGCTTTGGATTTTATACAACAATCACATCTTATGGTAATTGAGCAATCTGATATCTTTAAATCTTTTGTCAATTCTTTTCTCTGCAGTTCCCTTATACTGTCAGGGTGTCTATGTCCTAGACGTCTATGCCACATGTGAATACAGTTTTTGTGATCATGTGTACATACCTTCATCTGTTCCTTTGGTGTGTCAAAATGATATAATTGTTCGTCTGCCTTGACTTTGGTTATCACCTTGTTTCCTGCAATAATTGCACACTCATTGTCTTTGAATTTCACTGTAAGTCCTTTTGCTGTTAAACGTTTCACAGATAATAATCCGCCTTCCAATTTTGGAACATACAACACATCTTGTACAAGTATCTTTGAATCTTGTCCGAACTTGTTTGAACAATTTAGCATACCTTGTCCGATACCTTCTGCGGTTATTTTGCTTCCATCTGCGAGATAAATGGCTTCTTTCTTATCTAAATCAAGATCAGTAAAGAAATTCTTGTCACTTGTCATATGACTCGTTGCTCCTGAATCAATAAACCAACCAAGTGATGATTTCTTGTCTGTTACTTTAAATGTGCTTGCGGATAAAAAACAGACCAATATATGATTCACAAGTTTGCTAGCAAAAACAACTGCATTAGAGTCATGAAGCAATATTACAGGGAAGGGAACTGACAATACCCCTGTCATTCCCTGCAGGATAGCATAGAGGGTGGCAGTAACCTATGTCTCCCTTTTAGCACTTATCTCTATAATCAAGCAGGTCCCCTGATGATTAGCTTGTAGGAAACGCGTCGGGACTGACCACAGGGAGAGTGCAGGGCATGTGTTTGCAGGGGTAGTTGTGGACTGCCCTTGTAAGGGCAG
Source organism: Ranitomeya imitator (assembly GCF_032444005.1). NCBI lineage: Eukaryota > Metazoa > Chordata > Amphibia > Anura > Dendrobatidae > Ranitomeya > Ranitomeya imitator. Next base: position 159,980,834 of record NC_091285.1, on the reverse strand, counting down.
GAGTTTTGGGGATCGACTACTGTTAGCCCCATAGGGAATGACAGGGGTATTGTCAGTTCCCTTCTTCATGTTCCGGATCGCTGCCTGTGCAAGAGGCTTTCCGGGTCTCCTGCCTGTTTACCCTGGAGTCGGTGAGAATGTTCCATTTTCTTTATCCTGACTCCTATTAATGACACCGTGGTTTAGGTGCCGTTTTTTGTGCCATTGTGCAATAGTTATCTATTGACATGCAACCAATTATATGTAATATTGCTTCATGACTCTAATGCAGTTGTTTTTGCTAGCAAACTTGTGAATCATATATTGGTCTGTTTTTTATCCGCAAGCACTTTTGCAGGCGGTATCTTTTGAATCCCTCTAAAGGTTTTTTTGGGGGTCTCTTTGTTGGGACCTCACCCTATGTATTTTATATCACTTTTGGGTGGCTTTTTTTGATTTGTACTTTTATATTGTTCTAGTAAAAGTTATGTTTTATCTCCACTTGCGCTGTATTTAGTTAACTGTTCTAGTGGGTATATCTGTGTTGTTAATCCACATACAGAGTTATTGCTATTTTGTTACTTTAAATGTGCCATTCCAATTATTCTCACATGAATCGGACATTGTGTTTTTTACTTTCTCTGTATGCTTATTATGTTGTAATTTTTGTTGTTCTGCTTTCCATATGGTACAGTCTTTCTTTAAATGACCTTTTTTCTTACATCTGAAGCATTCTCTTGTCTCTTTATTATAGGGTTTTTGGAATTATGTAGCTTTAAGAGCGTTTTCACTGTCCTTTTCAGTAGAAGAATCATTTCTTTGTTCTTTTCTTCTCTGATATTCATCTATTAGTCTTGTTTTCACAAAATCTAATGTAATGTCAGTTTCTGGTCTCGTCTCAAGGGCATTTATCAAGGCTGTATATGAATCTGGTAAACTGCACAACAATATAGCTGCTACATGACTTTCTTTAATATCTTCACCAATAGATCTTAGCTGTGATATCACTTCCATCATTGAGAATATGTGCTACTGCATATCGTCATTTGCACTCAATCTCATACTGTACAGCTTTCTTAATAAAAATAACTTGTGATTCAAGCTAGGTCTTTCATACAGTTTTCTTAATGCTTCCCACATTCCCTTAGCTGTTTCTTCATTTCTTATATGTATTAATTGAGCATCATCCACTAATAAGCTAATGGTGGCTCTCGCTTGTATATCCTTCTTATCCCATGTCTGATTATCTTGATCTGGTCTTGCTGTAACAATTACTTCCCATAGATCATCCTTAGATAACAACATCTCTACTTTGAATTTCCATAACTGATAATTTTCACTATTCAGTTTAGCTACTGTAAATTTCAGTTCTGTGTTACTCATCATCTTTATATAGTCTTACTTGTCTAGAGAGTTGTACTGAAGATATTCTCCTGTATGTCCTGTGAATTCTCTGCAATTATATCCAGCTCCTGGGATGCTGAATTCCTCTGTCACTCTGTATCTGGATTTAGTTCCTTCTGCTTACAGAGCTTATCTGTGTGCTCCGTTATCTGGGCTATAAACCAGGATCCTTCTGCCTGAGCTTGTAGTGCAGACCTGTAGTGTCTGGGGTGCCTGGGATGTCTGGGGTTATCTGGGATGCCTGGGGTTATCTGGGGTTATCTGGGTTGATCTGGGGTTATCTGGGATGCCTGGGCCCATAACCTGTTGCAGAGTGCGTCTTCTTGCAGTCACCGCTGTACTTCCGAAAGCTTCAATCAGCAAGATATCTTGAGTAAACAGTATTTACTTCATACTGGATAAACATGAGATACAATTCAGTGTCACACAGTCCGTGCACTGAAGACAACACATTCATGAAGAAAAGCAAAACCGAAAGTAAGAAAACAACCAACCACTGAGAGCTTCCCTCCCCACATTACAGCAAGTATATGACTTTACACACTATCGCCATCTGCTGTCTGGTTAGTATAAAGTCCTCCTTTCATTTATAATAAGTCCCAATCTGTTGCATATGCCAATACTCCTTTCACTTATAATAAGTCCCAATCTGTTGCATATGCCAACAGGGGTGGTATTGTGTGGGGTGATGTGGTTGGGGGCGGGATTATGTGTGGTAAAGGGGTGGGGGGAGGGATTGTGTGTGGTAATGGGGTGGGGGGCAGGATTGTGTGTGGTGATGTGGTGGGGGCAGGATTGTGTGTGGTGATGTTGTGGGGGGCGGGATTATGTGTGGTGATGTGGTGGGAGGCGGGATTATGTGTGGTGATGTGGTGGGGGCGGCATTATGTGTGGTGATGTGGTGAGGCGGCATTATGTGTGGTGATGTGGTGGGGGGCGGGATTATGTGTGGTGATGTGGTGTGGGGCGGGATTATGTATGGTGATGTGGTGGGGGGCGGGATTATGGGTGGTGATGGGGTGGGGGGGCGGAATTATGGGTGGTGATGTGGTGGGAGGCAGGGCTTCTGTGCAGGGGGCGGGATTAGCGAGTAATCACGATGCCTCTTATATATAGACATATATATATTATATATACTACACACATATATATATATATATATATATATATATACACACACACATTATATATATGGCATATTAAACTCTCCAAATTTTTGGTATGGGTTAGTTACCTCCTCTGTTGCTTTCAAATAACGTCTTACAATTTCTGAATAATCAGTAACAAGACAAAGAGAAAATTTTGTTTTATACAGTTTTTCTTTAACAGGGATTTCACAAAAATTTAATTAAAAAAAAAACATGTCTGACTGGTGTCACCATTTTCAGAGACTCAAAAGTTTTTTATTTTTCCATGAGGGTTTTTTTGTTGACAGTCACACTGTAGTTTTTTTTGTACTTTTTAGGCTATGTGCATATGCAGCGCCCCAGAGACCTGGTCGTTGCAGTATGACGCTCTGCCGCTAAGGGGAGTGATGGTACGTCTGATGGCACTAATGGAGTTCTTCTGACCAGGTATCACCAGCACACATTACACTTCACACTCCGGCCACTAGGGGGAGAAAAAGGCTTTATTTATTGGGCCACTCCTCACACTGGTAAAACTAGGGGTTGGATAGGAAGTTAGTCAGAAGCTGACTGGGTTGGATTCAGGCAATATCCCGTGGCAGAGGGTGTTGCAGGTAGAAGATTCAGGGGGGTCCCTGTCATGCGTGGGAACCTGGCAGGTACCTAGTGACTAGAACAGAACATTACATAACCGCTCCTGCACACCCCGCGGCGGTATCCTAAGAAAGAGACACGAAGCGAAGGATATTGTGGACAGTGAGAAACGAGATCAAGCACAAAGGAGAGCCAGTAGGAGTCGTGCCCGGAGAACGGCAACATCCTACTGAGGCGCGTAGTCGGTGGCCGGAACACCGAGGAAGTAACTGACTCTATGCCTTACTTCAAACTCCGCAGGACAGTTAATTATAGGTTGGCTGTCTACCTTACATCACCTAAGCAGACATAGGGGGCAACGCGTGGAGAGGGGCATCTCTAGGGTCCCGGAAGAGCTCTGAGCCTACCCGTCAAACGGGTGCGTCCTAGCCATAACATACCTGGGGGACGGAGAACTAGAAAGATCTGGAACAAATTAGAAAGAACGAACAAGAATTGAAGTTGTGAGGACTATTCCGAATGCTCAGCAGGGTAGCACTACAACACACAGGCGCTATTGGTAGGCAACGATTTCCACCTGCAAAGGGAACTCTGGATGTGCCATCGGACTGGCCGGTCTCAGACAGCCCTGTTTACTGTGCTCAGGATTGAGGATCCTGAAGTCTTCAGTAAAGAGGTAAAGAGATTGCAACCCTGTGTCCTCGTTATTGACTGCACCTCACACCATCGCCATCTACATTACTGGGAAGCCCTGGGTACATACTTCACCTGTGGGAAGGTATACCATCTAGCTGCCATTCCATCACCCCAGCGGACCCCAAGCAGCGTCGGTCGCCTTGACCGAACACCACAGGTGGCGTCACGAAACCTTGACAGACTCGCATCACCTTTCATTGGACGCCCCTTAGCAGGGTCACGGACCGGGTCCAGCCACCGTGACAACCCCAGAACTGAGACAGAAAGGACCGGTACTGGGTAACCTGTGACCCTGTGTTTGGGGGTGCTCTAACTTGGCGTCACAAACAGGATCGTACTTAAGCCTGAAGAATTGGGTCACGTGTGCCTTGGAACTGTGATTGAAACGTGTTTGAACCGTGATTTATTGCAAAGACTGTGTATTGCTGATTGTCGCAAGATTCCCGCCAAAACCGCCGCCATCACAGCGCCACGAGGAGCGCAGGAGAAGAAGAAGGGCATGGAAGTGGGCGTGGACAAGCTGAAGAGCGCGAATGACAATGGCCGCCCAGTCTAAATATTTCTGTACCTTGAGGACGTGTCTGTCAGCGGCCGAGATCTGCCTCCTGATCCTCAGTGGAGGGCGGAGACAAAGGAAGCGAAACCGCCCACGAAGGAGAGAGCGGGAAAAGGACAAGGAGGGAGAAGAAGTGAGCCACGTGGGAGACGCCATGGCCAGCCGCCTGGGATCGGAGCGTGGGGTCGGAGCCGAGGACTCCCCCAGCTACCTAGAGAGATACCGCGGTCAGGCGTCACCTGTTGGCCCCGACTCCCTGCAGGTCGGAGTTGGCGAGCTCAGTGATCAACTCCGGCAGACGCAGCTGAGCACTGAGGCCGGGTGGAAGGAGACCGTCATCGGGGGCCTCACCAGACGTCTTTCGGCAGCCTCGTCTGGTCTGGGGCAAGAAAGAAGTTCCAGCGCTCCGAAGCCAGAAAGCAAGGCCCTGCCGGAGAGCGAGATACTGCAAACAGAGATGACACCACCACAGCGCAAGGCCCCGCAGTTCCAGATCCCAGCGGAGACGGAGCAGGCCGGCACCGGCGGGACCGCATCTGAAGCAGGTATGAAGAACGACCCTGCCCCAATGACAGAAGACCTACTGGTAGGCCCCGTAGCAGCGCTACCTGCTGACATGACTAAGACTAACTCTGAACTGACAAATCCGAATACTACTACCACAGTGGGCATTATTGCCGCTACTGAACCTACTACCAAAATTGACATTCGAACCCAGATTATACCTGAAAAACCGATTAGTGACATTGATACCGCATCGGATGAGAAAAGAGATATGCAAAACCATCAGACCCCCATCTGGAGTGAGGGAGCCCTCTATGTGGCACCTGGTAGCCGCCAGTATCCAACTGGGCTACCTCGACCGGTGCTATCCCCTGAGTTACAGCACTAAACCTCGAAACCCCGAACATGTACATAGTTAACTGTTTCCTGCTCTTTTGCTACTTGAACCCATCTAGGGTTAATCCTTAAAGGGATCCCTTCGTTTACCCGGGATCCCTCTTGTTTGTTTGTTTATCACTGTTTTAAAAGACTGCTGGATCATGGACAGAGAGTGATTCAAAAACTGTTTTTGTATATAGTTCGCATCTTATTAAAAGGCGCCCTCTACTGGTTTTACACAGAAAGAAGGCATTGTGAAGAGACTGCTTTAAATACAGCACAGGAAGTCTTGCTTTCAACGGACTTGCAGACAGAGAGAATCTGCACTACCTCAAAGAGACTTGGTTCCCTCTTAAAGGGAATGTTCATATGTTGCGCTAAAAGTAAAAAAAAAAAAATGTTGCCTTAGGAAGTTAGAATTGTAATAATGTTGAGATTTAGAAACTGTTGATAGTGTTACTAGAGATTGAGGACAGGAAAGATTGAAAGTGAACCCGTAGGGGTTAGAGAGAGAGAGTCCTCCTGAGAACCGTAGAACGATAGTTGGTTGCTGATAGAAAGACAATGACAGTAGGCCCAGCCAAGGAGCTAGGCGGTCCTGCATTGGTGAAGCTAGAAAGAGAAGAAAAGTTGAGTTTGTTTTATAGTGTTTTATAGTAAACCTTTAGTGGGTTCAGCCTATACGCCCTTAAAAGAGAAGTTAAATTATTGTTCAAGCATTTGCACTTAGTAGAATACCCGGCAGGGTACCAGAAGTTATTTATAGTCAAAATGTTATTTAAAAATATTTAACCTTGTTTTGTTTGTAACGTTCAAGTGTCCTCACCTCCCATAAAGGGAAGCTTTGTTATGTTTATTCATTTCAAGCATTCCAAAATTTTGTATGTCTTTTGCTGACATGTATTGTTGTTCTTCTTCCCAGTCCAGGAGTACTGGATTTAACCGGGGGGGAGTGCAGCACCCCAGAGACCTGGTCATTGCAGTATGATGCTCTGCCGCCAAGGGGAGTGATGGTACGTCTGATGGCACTAAAGGAGTTCTTCTGTGACCAGGTATCACAAGCACACATTACACTTCACACTCCGGCCACTAGGGGGAGAAAAAGGCTTTATTTATTGGGCCACACCTCACACTGGTAAAACTAGGGGTTGGATAGGAAGTTAGTCAGAAGCTGACTGGGTTGGATTCAGGCAACATCCCGTGGCAGGGGGTGTTGCAGGGAGAAGATTCAGGGGGGTCCCTGTCATGCGTGGGAACCTGGCAGGTACCTAGTGACTAGAACAGAACATTACATAACCGCTCCTGCACACCCCGCGGCGGTATCCTAAGAAAGAGACACGAAGCGAAGGATATTGTGGACAGTGAGAAACGAGATCAAGCACAAAGGAGAGCCAGTAGGAGTCGTGCCCGGAGAACGGCAACATCCTACTGAGGCGCGTAGTCGGTGGCCGGAACACCGAGGAAGTAACTGACTCTATGCCTTACTTCAAACTCCGCAGGACAGTTAATTATAGGTTGGCTGTCTACCTTACATCACCTAAGCAGACATAGGGGGCAACGCGTGGAGAGGGGCATCTCTAGGGTCCCGGAAGAGCTCTGAGCCTACCCGTCAAACGGGTGCGTCCTAGCCATAACATACCTGGGGGACGGAGAACTAGAAAGATCTGGAACAAATTAGAAAGAACGAACAAGAATTGAAGTTGTGAGGACTATTCCGAATGCTCAGCAGGGTAGCACTACAACACACAGGCGCTATTGGTAGGCAACGATTTCCACCTGCAAAGGGAACTCTGGATGTGCCATCGGACTGGCCGGTCTCAGACAGCCCTGTTTACTGTGCTCAGGATTGAGGATCCTGAAGTCTTCAGTAAAGAGGTAAAGAGATTGCAACCCTGTGTCCTCGTTATTGACTGCACCTCACACCATCGCCATCTACATTACTGGGAAGCCCTGGGTACATACTTCACCTGTGGGAAGGTATACCATCTAGCTGCCATTCCATCACCCCAGCGGACCCCAAGCAGCGTCGGTCGCCTTGACCGAACACCACAGGTGGCGTCACGAAACCTTGACAGACTCGCATCACCTTTCATTGGACGCCCCTTAGCAGGGTCACGGACCGGGTCCAGCCACCGTGACAACCCCAGAACTGAGACAGAAAGGACCGGTACTGGGTAACCTGTGACCCTGTGTTTGGGGGTGCTCTAACTTGGCGTCACAAACAGGATCGTACTTAAGCCTGAAGAATTGGGTCACGTGTGCCTTGGAACTGTGATTGAAACGTGTTTGAACCGTGATTTATTGCAAAGACTGTGTATTGCTGATTGTCGCAAGATTCCCGCCAAAACCGCCGCCATCACAGCGCCACGAGGAGCGCAGGAGAAGAAGAAGGGCATGGAAGTGGGCGTGGACAAGCTGAAGAGCGCGAATGACAATGGCCGCCCAGTCTAAATATTTCTGTACCTTGAGGACGTGTCTGTCAGCGGCCGAGATCTGCCTCCTGATCCTCAGTGGAGGGCGGAGACAAAGGAAGTGAAACCGCCCACGAAGGAGAGAGCGGGAAAAGGACAAGGAGGGAGAAGAAGTGAGCCACGTGGGAGACGCCATGGCCAGCCGCCTGGGATCGGAGCGTGGGGTCGGAGCCGAGGACTCCCCCAGCTACCTAGAGAGATACCGCGGTCAGGCGTCACCTGTTGGCCCCGACTCCCTGCAGGTCGGAGTTGGCGAGCTCAGTGATCAACTCCGGCAGACGCAGCTGAGCACTGAGGCCGGGTGGAAGGAGACGTCATCGGGGGCCTCACCAGACGTCTTTCGGCAGCCTCGTCTGGTCTGGGGCAAGAAAGAAGTTCCAGCGCTCCGAAGCCAGAAAGCAAGGCCCTGCCGGAGAGCGAGATACTGCAAACAGAGATGACACCACCACAGCGCAAGGCCCCGCAGTTCCAGATCCCAGCGGAGACGGAGCAGGCCGGCACCGGCGGGACCGCATCTGAAGCAGGTATGAAGAACGACCCTGCCCCAATGACAGAAGACCTACTGGTAGGCCCCGTAGCAGCGCTACCTGCTGACATGACTAAGACTAACTCTGAACTGACAAATCCGAATACTACTACCACAGTGGGCATTATTGCCGCTACTGAACCTACTACCAAAATTGACATTCGAACCCAGATTATACCTGAAAAACCGATTAGTGACATTGATACCGCATCGGATGAGAAAAGAGATATGCAAAACCATCAGACCCCCATCTGGAGTGAGGGAGCCCTCTATGTGGCACCTGGTAGCCGCCAGTATCCAACTGGGCTACCTCGACCGGTGCTATCCCCTGAGTTACAGCACTAAACCTCGAAACCCCGAACATGTACATAGTTAACTGTTTCCTGCTCTTTTGCTACTTGAACCCATCTAGGGTTAATCCTTAAAGGGATCCCTTCGTTTACCCGGGATCCCTCTTGTTTGTTTGTTTATCACTGTTTTAAAAGACTGCTGGATCATGGACAGAGAGTGATTCAAAAACTGTTTTTGTATATAGTTCGCATCTTATTAAAAGGCGCCCTCTACTGGTTTTACACAGAAAGAAGGCATTGTGAAGAGACTGCTTTAAATACAGCACAGGAAGTCTTGCTTTCAACGGACTTGCAGACAGAGAGAATCTGCACTACCTCAAAGAGACTTGGTTCCCTCTTAAAGGGAATGTTCATATGTTGCGCTAAAAGTAAAAAAAAAAAAAAATGTTGCCTTAGGAAGTTAGAATTGTAATAATGTTGAGATTTAGAAACTGTTGATAGTGTTACTAGAGATTGAGGACAGGAAAGATTGAAAGTGAACCCGTAGGGGTTAGAGAGAGAGAGTCCTCCTGAGAACCGTAGAACGATAGTTGGTTGCTGATAGAAAGACAATGACAGTAGGCCCAGCCAAGGAGCTAGGCGGTCCTGCATTGGTGAAGCTAGAAAGAGAAGAAAAGTTGAGTTTGTTTTATAGTGTTTTATAGTAAACCTTTAGTGGGTTCAGCCTATACGCCCTTAAAAGAGAAGTTAAATTATTGTTCAAGCATTTGCACTTAGTAGAATACCCGGCAGGGTACCAGAAGTTATTTATAGTCAAAATGTTATTTAAAAATATTTAACCTTCTTTTGTTTGTAACGTTCAAGTGTCCTCACCTCCCATAAAGGGAAGCTTTGTTATGTTTATTCATTTCAAGCATTCCAAAATTTTGTATGTCTTTTGCTGACATGTATTGTTGTTCTTCTTCCCAGTCCAGGAGTACTGGATTTAACCGGGGGGGAGTGCAGCACCCCAGAGACCTGGTCATTGCAGTATGATGCTCTGCCGCCAAGGGGAGTGATGGTACGTCTGATGGCACTAAAGGAGTTCTTCTGTGACCAGGTATCACAAGCACACATTACACTTCACACTCCGGCCACTAGGGGGAGAAAAAGGCTTTATTTATTGGGCCACACCTCACACTGGTAAAACTAGGGGTTGGATAGGAAGTTAGTCAGAAGCTGACTGGGTTGGATTCAGGCAACATCCCGTGGCAGGGGGTGTTGCAGGGAGAAGATTCAGGGGGGTCCCTGTCAGGCGTGGGAACCTGGCAGGTACCTGGTGACTAGAACAGAACAGTACAGAACCGCGCCTGCACACCCCGCGGCAGTATCCTAAGAAAGAGACACGAAGTGAAGGATATTGTGGACAGTGAGAAACGAGATCAAGCACAAAGGAGAGCCAGTAGGAGTCGTGCCCGGAGAACGGTAACATCCTACTGAGGCGCGTAGCCGGTGGCCGGAACACCGAGGAAGTAACTGACTCTATGCCTTACTTCAAACTCCGCAGGACAGTTAATTATAGGTTGGCTGTCTACCTTACATCACCTAAGCAGACATAGGGGGCAACGCGTGGAGAGGGGCATCTCTAGGGTCCCGGAAGAGCTCCAAGCCTACCCGTCAAATGGGTGCGTCCTAGCCATAACATATCTGGGGGACGGAGAACTAGAAAGATCTGAAACGAATTAGAAAGAACGAACGAGAATTGAAGTTGTGAGGACTATTCCGAATGCTCAGCAGGATAGCACTACAACACACAGGCGCGATGGTAGGCAACGATTTCCACCTGCAAAGGGAACTCTGGATGTGCCATCGGACCGGCCGGTCTCAGATAGCCCTGTTAACTGTGCTCTGGATTGAGGATCCTGAAGTCTTCAGTAAAGAGGTAAAGAGATTGCAACCCTGTGTCCTCGTTATTGACTGCACCTCACACCATCGCCATCTACATTACTGGGAAGCCCTGGGGACATACTTCGCCTGTGGGAAGGTATACCATCTAGCTGCCATTCCATCACCCCAGCGGACCCCAAGCAGCGTCAGTCGCCCTGACCGAACACCACAGGTGGCGTCACGAAACCTTGACAGACTCGCATCACCTTTCATTGGACGCCCCTTAGCAGGGTCACGGACCGGGTCCAGCCACCGTGACAACCCCAGAACTGAGACAGAAAGGACCGGTTCTGGGTAACCTGTGGCCCTGTGTCTGGGGTCGCTCCTCATACAGTGCGTTTTTTAGGCATTTTCGCAGCGTTTTTTCCTCGCAGAAATGGTCCAAGAACCTATGGAATCCTTATGCAAAAATATTCAATGACAATCCTGAAGTGTTGTGCACATGATAATGAAAATTACTTAAGTATTTGCAGAGTATTTTTTTGCAGCATGTTAATTCTTTTTGCGTTTCTGCAGCATTTTTCACCTACTGGCTTCAACTGAGTTAGTGAAATCCGCTGCAAAAACACAGGTATAAAAATGTTTGCCTGTTTGCTGAGTTTTTGTTTTGTGTTTTAACGATAGTTGCTGACACCAAGCCCTAATCCCATTATTCTGATGCCACTGCATCGTATGAAAAAGGTGGTGGGGAACCAAGAAATTACATCACATTTTTTTTCAAAATATCTTTACTTAGCTAGAAATAAGCCTTAATTGCTGCACAAAAATGCAGCAAAAAATGCATGCATAACCGCGGCAAATACTCATGTTTTTTTCTGCAGCGGTTTTCCTGCCAAGAGATGCAGAAACCTTCAAGAGATTTCTGCAAGAAAATACTCACCATGCACACATAGACTTAGGGGTACAGTATGACTCTTTAGTGCTACAGCGTATACCATAAAGTCTAAAATAATTTTATATTTTGATAAATCTGTTTTTTTCCTGAAATGTTTTACTTTTAGAAAGGTGGAAAAAGTGTAAACTTTAAACACTTCCAGACCACCCGATGACGAAAAATGTGTGGAACACTGTCTGCGCTCTTCTCTGCAATGACATTTGTTGTTTGTTTTTTAATTGTAGGGGCACAGCCAGACTCCCCGCAGAGAATGCAGACACAGGTTATTACCGTTTCTTCTTTCCGATCGCTTCATACACAGCACTAAACAAGTGTGTACCAAGTGCTTTTACCTCCGGACCCAACAGTCATGTGATCACTGGGTGTAGGGAAGAAGCGGGAGCTCGGTGGCCTTTAGAGACCCAGTCAACATCACCAGCCCAGAACCTGTATATACATCACCAGCCCAGAACCTGTATATACATCACCAGCCCCAGCCCAGAACCTGTATATACATCTCCAGCCCAGCACCTGTATATACATCACCAGCCCAGGAACTGTATGTACATCACCAGCCCAGCACTTGTATATACATTCCCAGTCCAGCACCTGTATATATATCACCAGCCCAGCACCTTTATATACATCTCCAGCCCAGCACTTGTATATATATTACCAGCCCAGGAACTGTATGTACATCACCAGCCCCAGCTCAGCACCTGTATATACATCACCAGCTCCAGTCTAGCACATGTATATACATCTCCAGCCCAGCACTTGTATATATATTACCAGCCCAGGAACTGTATGTACATCACCAGCCCCAGCCCAGCACCTGTATATACATCACCAGCTCCAGTCTAGCACCTGTATATACATCACCAGCCCAGCACCTGTATATACATCTCCAGCCCAGCACATGTATATACATCACCAGCCCACCACTTGTATATATATCATCAGCTCAGCACCTGTATATACATCACCAGCCCCAGTCTAGCACCTGTATATACATCACCAGCCCCAGTCTAGCACCTGTATATACATCACCAGCCCCAGTCTAGCACCTGTTTATGCATCTCCAGCCCAGAACCTATATATACACCACCAACCCAGCACCTTTATATACATCACGAGCCACAGCACCCAGCACCTGTATATACTTCAGCCCCAGCCCAGCATCTGTATATACATCATCAGCCCCAGCCCAGCACCTGCATATACTTCATCCCCAGCCCAGCATCTGTATATACATCACCAGCCCCAGCCCAGCACCTGTATATACATCACCCGCCCCAGCCCAGCACCTGTATATATACCACCAGCCTCAGCCCAGCACCTGTTTATGCTTCAGCCCCAGCCCAGCACCTGTATATACATCACCAGCCCCAGCCCAGCATTTGTATGTACATCACCAGCCCCAGCCCAGCACCTGTATATACATCATCAGCCCCAGCCCAGCACCTGTATATACATCACCAGCCCCAGCCCAGCACCTGTATATACATCACCCGCCCCAGCCCAGCACCTGTATATATACCACCAGCCTCAGCCCAGCACCTGTTTATGCTTCAGCCCCAGCCCAGCACCTGTATATACATCACCAGCCCCAGCCCAGCATTTGTATGTACATCACCAGCCACAGCCCAGCACCTGTATATACATCATCAGCCCCAGCCCAGCACCTGTATATACGCCACCAGCCTCAGGACCTTCTTAAACACTGCCCCCAAAAATAAATGGAACACTTAAAGGGAACCTGTCACCCCGTTTTTTCAGATTGAGATAAAAATACTGTTAAATAGGGCCTGCGCTGTGCGTTACAATAGTGTATGTAGTGTACCCTGATTCCCCACCTATGCTGCGAAATACATCACCAAAGTCGCCGTTTTCGCCTGTCAATCAGGCTGGTCAAGTCAGGTGGGCGTGGTGACATCGCTCTTTTCTTCCCCAGCTTTCCGTTGGTGGCGTAGTGGTGTGCGCATGTCCGTGCCGAATCCACTGCACGCACGTGAAGAAACAGCGCGCGATCTGCGCTATTACCCCTGTCATCGGTGGGGGCGGCCATCTTCCTGGGGCCGCGCGTGCGCAGATGGAGTGCTCTGCTGCATGGGGCTTCAGGAAAATGGCCGCGGGATGCCGCGCGCGCGCGGATGGAGATCGCGGTGGCCATTTTCCCAAAGCCGAGTTTGCATCTCGGCTTCAGGAAGCGCTCGGTATTAGCGCGAAACGGCCGTCGTCGTCTGGCCTGTCGCACTCCCTCTCTCACTCCCTCCCTTGAACCGTGAAGATGTTTTGCTATATGCTCCAATAAAGGACGTTTGAATTGCCACTGATTGGTGAGTGCTATTGCGTTTTTTCTACTTTTTTATTTATATGGACACTTTGTTTCACGCAAGCACCGCCTTTCATCTGACCAGACTACCTATTGTTGGGAAACTCTCCACATCGAGTTATTAATCTCTGGAAAGTCGAGCTGTGCCGCTTACTTTTTTTCTTTTCTTGGTTTGAAAACTGCGACTTTGGTAATGTATTTCGCAGCATAGGTGGGGAATCAGGGTACACTACATACAGTATTGTAACGCACAGCGCAGGTCCTATTTAACAGTATTTTTATCTCAATCTGAAAAAATGGGGTGACAGGTTCCCTTTAAAGAACAGAATATAACTCCCAAGTAAATCAAACTTCTGTGATTTCAAACTATTAGGAAGCAACATTGTTTGACAATCAATTTCACATGCTGTTGTGCAAATGGAATAGACAACAGATGGAAATTATTGGCAATTATCAAGACACACTCAATAAAGGAGTGGTTCTGCAGGTGGGGACCACAGACCACATCTCAGTACCAATACTTTCTGGCTGATGTTTTGGTCACTTTTGAATGTTGGTTGTGCTTTCACACTCTTGGTAGCATGAGACGGACTCTACAACCCACACAAGTGGCTCAGGTAGTGCAGTCCCTCCAGGATGGCACATCAAATCGAGCTGTGGCAAGAAGGTTTGCTGTGTCTGTCAGCATAGTGTCCAGAGGCTGAAGGTGCTACCAGTAGTGTTGAGCGATACCTTCCGATATCCAGAAGTATTGGTATCGGAGTGGATCGGCCGATATCCAAAAAATATCGGATAAAGCCGATACCGATACACGATACCAATGCAAGTCAATGGGACCCAAATATCGGAATGTAAATAAGCCCTTTCTGTCCTTCTACAACCTGTTCCAGAGGGAGGAAGAGTGTGGGCGGTGCGTGGGCAGACACTGTGTGTGTCTGTGTGTGCGGGCGGGGTCTGTGCGGGCCTGCCGGGGATCTGTACTGGCCTCTCAGTGGTCTGTGCGTGCCTGCCAGGGGTCTGTGCGACATGTCCGGGCTCTGTGTGGTGTGCAGGGCTCTGTGTGGCGTGCCCGGGCTCTGTGCGGCGTGCCGGGGCTCTGTATGGTGTGCCGGGGCTCTGTGCGGCGTGCCGGGGCTCTGTGGGGCGTGCGGGGCTCTGTGCGGTGTGCGGGGCTCTGTGCGGCATGCCGGGGCTCTGTGCGGCGCGCGGAGCTCTGTGTGGCATGCCGGGGCTCTGTGCGGCGTGTCGGGGCTCTGTGCCTGTGTGCAGGCATCGTCCGATGGGACTACAAGTGATGCCTACTACAGTGACAGTGATTGACATATTAGCCAATGATGGGACAGTAGTAGTCCCATCATCCGGCTAATGTGTTGAATGAAAAAAAAAACATGCATACTACATACATACTACATACATGCTACATACATACATACTACATACCTACAGCATACAATACATTCATACACTACATACAGTACATACATACAGACATACAGTACATTAAACATAGAGTTCATACTCACCATTACTTGTCACTTTGTTCCCTAAAGCCAGTGTCATCTGTAAAAAAATATGAAAATAACAAACAACCAATATACTCACTGTCTGCAGAAATCCACGAGTGTCCCACGATGATCTCCCGTGGAGAACGGCAGCATCAGCTGTTACAGGAGGAAGGTATCCTTCCGCATTGTATTCCTCCACCGCTGTAAAAAAAATAGTCCCTAGTCTCACTTTTGGCATTGCTGTATGAGAAATTTTCCCACGCAGCAATTGCCATAAAGTGTGTCACTGAGGGTCCTATAGAGCAGTGACATCACCCGATGTCACTGTTCTACAGGGGAGATCGCCGTGGGACACTTGTTATTAATTGGACTACGGCAGACAGGTAGTATACGGTTTATTATTTTACGTTTTTTGCAGGCACTGAAGTATGGTTAGTATGGTAAAATGAAGAATATTAAAATACTTTTTTCCTAATGTGTGGGTGTTTTACTAACCCTTTCCTACTAGTGGATTAATAATGTATAGGCGTCTTATTGACGCCTCTCCGTTATTAACCCGGCTTAATGTCACCTTACAATGGCAAGGTGACATTAACCCCTTATTACCCCATATCCCACTGCTACACGGGAGAGGGAAGAGAGGGGCTAAGTGCCGGAATTGGCGCATCTCACAGATGCGCCATTTCTGGGGCGGCTGCGGACTGGTATTTGTAGCCGGGGGGGGGGCCAATATCCATGGCCCCTCTCTAGGCTATGAATATCAGCCCGCAGCTGTCTGCGTAGCCTTTCTGGCTATAAAATATAGGGGGACCCCATGTCATTTTTTTTTTGTGGTCCCCCTATTTTAATAGCGAGTAAAGGCTATGCAGACAGCTGCGGGCTGATATTCATAGCAGGCTACAGATATTGGTCCCCGGCCATCGGCTTTCCCCCTCTGGTGCAGAAAATTGCATGGGAACCCACGCCGTTTTTCTGTTTTTTTTTTTTAAATTCAACGCTCATTAAGGCCTCTTTCACACTTCACGCTATACGTCGGGCCAACGTACCGACGCACGTTGTAAAATTTGTGCACGACGTGGGCAGCAGATGCAGTTTTTCAATGCATCCGCTGCCCATTCTGAAGTCCGGGGATGAGGGGGCAGAGTTTCGGCCGCGCATGCGCGGTAGAAAATGACGGATGTGACGGACAAAAAACCTTCACTTGAACGTTTTTTCGTGCCGAATATCCGCCAAAACACGACGGATCCATTGCATGACGGACGCGACATGTGGCGATCCGTCGCTAATACAAATCTATGGGTAAAAAACGCATCCTGCGAGCACATTTGCAGGATCCGTTTTTTCCCAAAACGACTGATTGCGACGGATTGCTAAAAACGTAAGTGTGAAAGTAGCCATAGAAAGATCGGCCTTTCTATTATATATCTATGGATATCTCTATCTATAGATATATTTATAGATAGATATATCTATAGATACATAGATGTATCTATCCATATATATGGCTGCTTATTCAGTCACCATGACAGCACTAACGAGAGAGGGGATCCGCCCTTCAGGGACAGGAAACCTACAGATATAAAAGGGCGGCACCTCTCTCCCGCATCAGTTGGTTTCCTGCCCCTGACAGGGGATGCTACAGACTTACCTTATGAAGAAAGGTGAAGACTGAAGACAGTACCCAGGCTTGGCAGACCGGTTCTGGAAGCGGGGGTTCCCCTTCCACGGTCGGGTGCGGTGCGCTGGAGATGCCACACCACAGAGGGCTGTGGGGGTAGGCAACAGCAGATGGTAGCAGCCTGCAGGGGGAGTGCTGACTTTGGAGTGTCCCATCGCCGCAGGTACAGGTATGTATGCTGTGGGAGGCCTGTCTCCGAAGTCCTGCAACGGAACTGGCGGCGGTGGGGACACGTGCAGCGGCGTCATTGGCATACCGAATAGCAGGAGCCTGGGGAATGTCCGCGCCATGTGTGCGCTGTAGAGAGTGGCAGACGTCAGACCGGCGAGGGGTAAAGACGCGCGACGCATAGGGCCACAGCGGGGATGATGGCGGCGCCCTATGCCTGAGGTCGGCAAGGGTGATGTTGCGCGGCGCATGCACGGTAAGGCCACGGCAGTGATGATGGCGGTGCCAGGTGAACGGCGAGGGCTGCTGACGTGCGGCGCATGCGCGGTAAGGCCGCGGCAGTGATGATGGCAACATCAGGTGACCGGCGAGTGCTTATGATGCGCGGCACATGCGCATTTGAACCAAGGCAAGGAATATGGCGGCGCCCTGCAGCACACAGCAGAGGAATGCGGCTGCGGTTCAGTTCCGGAGGCAGGTGAGGCCGTTAAAAACATACGGCTCAGCTGTGAATGTTCCGATATGCGGGCGGGCTTCTGGGGGATGGGCTTCCCATATGCAATGTACCAGGCAGTTCACCTGGATTAATCTGCTGACCCCATCCGGGGGAGGTACCTAGAGGGGCCGGCTATTTAAGGATTCTGCATGGGCTACCACATGCTTCCTATCCTTTGTTACAATGGAGTCTCAGGAACAGGAACCGTTGCAGTCTGAGCAACAGTGTCAATTCCTGGAGAAGCCCCAAACAGTGAGCACCCAGCGGCGATCTAGTGGCAGTAGTTGTCCTGGAGGTGATAGAGCCAGAAAATCCTCAAGCCGTAAGGATGTTACAATGGTTGAGAGGGTCCCCCTGCAATCTACGGGAAAAAAGCGATCCTCTAAATCTAAACACAAAGAATGTGCAGAATGTGGAATTCCTCTTCCGGATGACTACTTAAGAAAATTATGTGCACCGTGTATTCAAGGGTTAATAGCAGAGGAGACGCCAGATTTCGCTACCAGCCTAAGGCAGATGGTCAGACAAGAGATCAGGCGTTCAGCAAAATCCCTATCTCAAAGTAGGGGATCTAGAGAAATAGATCCTAGATCCTCAAGTTCATTTGAGGACAGTGATTCAGGGGAACTGAAGTCAGAGGTTTCCCATACGTCATCATCTTCCTCAGAGACTGAGTGCAGTCATTCATGTTTTCCCTTTGACCGGATAGACCGCCTCGTGAAGGCAGTAAATAACACTATAGGGATTGAAGAAACTCCGTCAGCAAAGTCTATACAGGATGTTATGGTTAAAGGACTAGACCGTAAATCCCGCAGATGCTTTCTGGTAGTATATAAAGTAAGCTCCCTCCTTACATGAGACTGGAAAAAAACGGAAAGGAAAGGCTCTCTTCCACCATCTTTTAAGAGGAAGTATCCGTTCGAGGAGACAGCATCTGCAACGTGGGATAAAGCCCCAAAATATGATGCAGCCGTGGCTAAAGCTTCCAAGAAATTCTTGCTGCCGTTTGAGGATTTGGGAACTTTAAAGGACCCGCTAGACATGAGAGACCCGATGTGTTTCTTAATGGAGCTTGGGAAACATCAGCAGGGCTCTCAGACCGTCAATTGCAGCCACTTGTACAGCACACTCTATGATGGTGTGGCTGTTCAGCCTAGAGGATCAGCTGAAAAATAAGACCCCGAGGAATGAAATCGTAAGGTACCTTCACACTGAGCAACTTTACAACGAGAACGACAACGATCCGTGACGTTGCAGCGTCCTGGATAGCGATCTCGTTGTGTTTGACACGCAGCAGCGATCAGGATCCCGCTGTGACATCGCTGGTCGTAGCTAGAAGTCCAGAACTTTATTTGGTCGTCAGGTCGGCGTGATTCGTCATGTTTGACAGCAAAAGCAACGATGCCAGCAATGTTTTTACATGGAGCTAACAACCAGCGAGAACGATAAGTACGTCACTGGATCGCTCCTGCATCGTTCTGGTGTTGCCGTGTTTGACGTCTCTACAGCGACCTAAACAGCGACGCTGCAGCGATCGGCTCGTTGTCTATATCGCTTGTTGTGAATTCTGCTTTTGGGCTCCCTCCGGTGGTTGTAGAGGGTAATGCAGTTGTGCCTGGACTGCAGGATTGGACAGGTGTATCTGCTAATTGCAAAGCTGACTGGGGTATATAGCTTTGCAGGACTCTTTAGTCCCTGCCAGTTGTCCATTGTTCCTTTGGAAGTGTTGGTCCTGCCTGGCCTCTCCTGCTTGCTGCCAATTCAGCAAAGTTAAGTGTTTGCTTCATTTTGTTTTAGACACACTGCTGTGTGTTTATTTTCTGTGCTATCTTGTTTCTATTTTGTTCCTGCTAGACTGTGCCTGATGTTTTTCTCAGTCTAGTTGGATTCGCTGGAGTCGTAGATATACTCTCCACATCTTTAGTTAGGTGGTGGAGTTTTTCTATTTTTCTGCTGTGGATATTTTGTTGTGTTTTATGCTGACCGCATAGTATCCTGTACTTTCCTTTCCTTTCTAGGTAGAAGTGGCCTCCTTTGCTTATCCCTGTTTTCTGTCTGCGTGTGTCTTTTCCTCTCCTACTCACAGTCATTATTTGTGGGGGGCTGTCTATCCTTTGGGGGTCTACTCTGAGGCAAGAAAGTTTTCCTATTTCCATCTTTAGGGATATTTAGTTCTCCGGCTGTGTCGAGGTGTCTAGGTCTGGTTAGGCACACCCCACGGCTACTTCTAGTTGCGGTGATAGGATCAGGGTTTGCGGTTAGTATAGTTACCACTGCTCCAGCGAAGGTCATTTCATGCTGCTCCAAGGCCACCTGATCATAACAATCGCTGCAGCGTCGCTGAGTGTGACTGTACCTTTATCCTCCCTCCCTATGATTCAGGGGGCTGCAGCTTATCTTGCTGATGCATCAGTAGATTCTGTGAAATTGGCAGCCAGATCAGCGGCACTTTCTAATTCAGCCCTTAGAGCCATCTGGCTGAAATGTAGGCAGGGGGACATGCAGGCCAGATCAAAGTTGTGCAGCATTCCGTGTGCCCCACACCTATTCGGTCCAGTTTTGGATGAATTATTAGAAAAAGCAGGGGATAGTAAAAAACGATTCCCTTACCTAGGAAGATCCTTATACAGACGGGGCACTAACAGAAGGTGGTTTGACCGCACGAGGTCAAATAGAGAGAAGCCCAGATATGACGCAAAAAAAGGAAGAAAGGTAGAGGCTACATGTTTAACTCCTTTCGGGATAACAGAACCCCACAATGACTGCCGGACCGGGTGGGAGGCAGGCTTTTGGCCTTCTATCCGGCTTGGCTTA
This sequence comes from Ranitomeya imitator, assembly GCF_032444005.1. Lineage (NCBI taxonomy): Eukaryota > Metazoa > Chordata > Amphibia > Anura > Dendrobatidae > Ranitomeya > Ranitomeya imitator. The sequence continues at coordinate 159,960,513 of NC_091285.1, read as the reverse complement.
ATATTTCCAGCAGCCCATGGATTCTGAACATAATTAAATCAGGTCTAAAGTTTGAGTTTCAGAACATTCCTAATGACAAATTTCTAGTAACTCCTGTACGTTCTTCATCTGCAGAACAACTGGCGTTAGAATCTGAGGTCCAGGAACTTCAGCAAAAGGCATATTGGTGGAGGTTCCTGAAGCACAAAGGGGTAAAGGATTTTATTCCCCCCTCTTTTTGATCAAAAAACCAGACAATTCTTTTTGTACCATCATCAACCTTAAGGGCCTGAACAGATTCTTATGGGTTCAATCATTTAAAATGTTGTCCGTCTAAACAGCAATGAAGCTGATGTTTGACAAGTGTTTTATGGTCGTCTTAGATCTTAAAGATGCCTATTATCATGTCCCTATACACGCAGACCACCAGCGGTATTTAAGAGTAGCAGTCTTACTAGAAGGGATGGTTAAACACTTCCAATACAGGGCACTTCCCTTTGGTGTTGCAGTTGCTCCTCGTGTGTTCACAAAGATAATGGTGGAGGTCATGGCACATCTTCATGAACAGGATATTTTAGTGGTTCCATATCTAGATGATCTATTAATAATAGGGAACTCAGAGTCACACTGCTCAGCCAAACTAGCGAAAGTTATTACAGCCTTACAAAGTTTGGGTTGGATTATTAATTTAAAAAAATCTCGCTTACAACCTCTAGAGGTTCAAGAATTCCTGGGTCTCATATTAGACTCAAGATTGCAGGAATGCCGTCTACCGGACACAAAGGTAGAAAAAACTTAAGGTTGTTAATAATCCATTGGTAACATTAAGAGGGGTGATGTCACTGTTAGGCTCACTCACGTTGTGTATCCCGGCGGTTCTTTGGGCCCAATACCCCACCAGAGTCCTACAATGGGAGGTATTGTGTAATACTCGTCTGTTGGACGGCCACCTAGTACCTTTTCCTTGTCTGATGTCTCTATTCAGTCCTTACGTTGGTGGTTACACACGCCAAACCTGCGTACAGGTGTTCCCTGGATAAACCATATATCTCGAGTGGTGACCACAGATGCTAGCCCCAGGGGATGGGGAGCACATATGGGTGATTTGTGGGTCCTGTGTGTTTGGTCACATTCCGAAAAAGAGTTGTCCTCTAACCTTAAAGAGTTGTTGGCAGTAGAACGAGCTCTGAGTTATTTCCTTATGTCCTTACAGGGCCATCACGTCAGGCTATTTTCAGACAATCAGGAAACTGTAGCTTATATTAACCATCAGGGGGGAACCTGATTCAGACCTTTAATGGATGTGGCGGGTCGTATCTTGGGTCGTATCTTGCAGATAGCTGAAACTCATCTACTGTCACTCACATCGCTTCATATAAAGGGAAAACACAACATCATGGCCGATTACCTAAGTCGCAGAAAACTCGGACAAGGAGATTGGGTCCTCAATCAGACCATCTTTGACCAGATCACACTTCTTTGGGGGTGCCCAGATATAGACCTCTTCGCCAGCAAAGAGAACAAAATGTGTCACCGGTAGGGTTGAGCGAAACGGATCGGACAAATTCAAAAATTGTTCATGAAACCCGACCCGATCCTAGTGTGGGATCGGCCATGAGGTCGGCGATCTTCGCGCCAAAGTTGAGCTTCGTATGGCGCTTTCAGCGCTATTTTTCAGCCAATTAAGGAGGACGCAGAGTGTGGGCAGCGTGATGACATAGATCTCGGTCCCCACCATCTTAGAGAAGGGCATGACAGTGATTGGCTTGCTTTCTGCGGCGTCACAGGGGTTATAAAGGGGCATGCACCCCAACGGCCATCTTACTTCTGCCAATCGTATCATAGGGAGAGGTTGCCGCAGCTTCATCAGAAGAAGGGATATAGTTAGGCAGGGTACATTATCCCCCAAACTGCTTGTGCTGTAGCGAATTCCACTGTCCAACACCACCTTTTTTTTGCAGGCACAGTGGAGGCTATAGTTTTGTGCATCAGCTCTGCAGCTTACTAGGCTGCCTTATAAGGCTCCCTGATCGCTGCATCGCTGTTTGCACGCTGCTGTGCAAACCAACTGCTTTTTTAAAAGCAAAAATCCTGTTGCTCCTTTCTGCACAGTTATCTTGCTTATTTGTCCACACTTGTGTGTGGAGCAGTCCTTTTTATTGCTGCCTTACTTGTCCTGAGATCATTGTAGGGAGATTGAAATTGTACTGCAGTCCTTGTTTTTTTTCATATATCTTCCAGCCACTTTCTGCCATTTACATTGTGTTGTTTTATGCACAGGACCTGAGGTTTGGTTTAGTCCCTCCCCCAAAAAATGTGAGATTCAAATTATCACAAAGTGGATATACTTCTGTCCTGTTAGTTTGTGGTATATCAGCCAGCTACTTTCTGCAACTTACATTGTGTTGTTTTATGCACAGGGCCTGAGGTTTGGTTTAGTCTCCCCCCAAAAAAAGTCAGATTCAAATTATCACAAAGTGGATATATTTGAGTCCTGTTAGTTTTTTGTATATCAGCCAGCCACTTTCTGCCACTTACATTGTGTTGTTTTATGCACAGGGCCTGAGTTTTGGTTCAGTCTCCCAAAAAAAAGGGAGATTTAAATTCTCAACAAGTTTATATACACCTTCTACCTTGTTTTACAGTACCATATAATGTTTGTTATTTTGGTTAGATTTTCTGAAAAATGAGGAAGTCTGGTGGAAGAGCCCGTGGGCGGTGGTTGCCAGCTCGTACTGATGGTGGTGGTGCATCTGGTGGTAGTGGCAAAAGCACAATAGCGCCTGAGGCTGGAGGTGTTGAGCCAGCGTCATCGTCTGGCTACACAAGGCCTCGAAGCCTCCCTTATCTGGGAGTAGGAAAACAGCTTTTAAAGCCGGAGCAGCAGGAAAAAGTGTTGGCTTTCCTTGCTGACTCAGCCTCTAGCTCTTTTGCCTCCTCTTCAGAAAGCTCCAAATATAAAAGCAGCGAGTCCTCAGTGGATGCTCCCTGTCAGGAACAAGACGTTTCCTTGTGTCCTTCACCCAAACCAAAAGTGAAGGATGCCTCAGGCGACACTACAGGCTACTCCATGGAGCTCTTTACACATACCGTGCCTGGGTTAGATAGGGAAATTGTTAACTGCCCATTACAAGATGAATCGGACATGGAATGCACTGATGCACAGCCACAGCTAGATTATTATGCTGTTCCATTGACTCAGATCACTACATTGCCCTCACAGTGTACTGAGCCAGAATCTGCCCCTGATGAGACCTGAACGCTATAGCACCTTACACGGTGACACAGAGGAAGGTGCACATGACATTGAAGAGGAGTTGATAGATGACCCAGTTGTTGACCCAGATTGGCAGCCATTGGGGAAAGAGGGTGCCGCTGCCAGTAGCTCAAAAGCGGTGCAGGCATCTACATTGCAACAGCTATCATTTGGCAGGCCCGTGCAAGGAGTCGAGATTCCTCTGCTGCACAGGAGGAATCTCGATCCATGTCTGCTGCGGTCTCCCATTCTGCATCGGCCGCAGTGCAGCCTGCTCAGTGGAGATGTTGCTCCCAGTGTCTCACTGAGACTGATACTGTGCAAAGGGTTACTACTGCCTCTCCAGGCTCTGCTATTGTACACTGCACTGATCTGCGGCAAGCAGGCTTTTCTGGGTCTAAGTCCTGCTTTGCACACACTGAGAATGCCCAGGGCAAGAACTCTCAGTGGAGATCTAGGGTCACATGCTTAGGTACTGCAACGACTTCCATTGGTCCTTCTCACGGAAGGTCCTGCAGGTGCTAGGATTAAGTTCTGGTTTGCACACTGAGCATGCCCAGGGCAAGATCTCTCAGTGGAGATCTAGGGTCACATGCTCAGGTACTGCAGCAATTCTATTGGTCCTTCTTTGAAGGGTCCTGTACGTGCTGCAGCTATTTAAGGCTCCCATGGCCACACAGCCATGCGCTAGTATCAAATGTGTTTTGGCTTATGCCAGTGGATACTATACCACTCAGTTCTATGTGGTGTGAAGCTGTTAGCATTGGAACTGTACACTCAGGCAGGCAGCTAGCGTCAGTGGGGGCAATTAGCCTAGTTAGGGCATTAGCTTTGTGTACAGCGCAACTCTGTGAGGAAACAGAGTTCGCTACCAGTTCACACGAGGGTGAAGCCTAACCCACGTGTGAGCTCAGAGTCCTTCCGCCTTTACTTAGCAGCAGATATTTCTGCACGGTGGATCCCGGGCTGCGAACGCACCTTGTAGCTATCTACCTATTACTTGGTGTGTTGCGCTAGCCCTAACAGCCCGTATCAGGCCAAAAACGTTTGTCAAAAACAAAAACAGTTTTAGGACAGCGTGGCCATCTGGCGAAAGTAGCACAGCGTGCAATGCCTGAAAAGGTATTCCATAGTAGGAAGAGTGCAGTATGGCAATTTTTTAACCAAGATCCGAATGATCAGTCAAAAGTTATCTGTAAGAAATGCTCAAAGACCTTTAGCAGAGGGAAGAATCGTCAAAATTTAAATACAATGTGCATGCTTAGACATTTAACCAGCATGCACTTGCAAGCCTGGACTAACTACCAAATGTCCCGTACCGTTAGTGCACCTGCTCAGAATGAAGGTAGTCAGCAACGCTACATTGCTTCCCTCACTGTAAGCCCACCAGTTAGGACACCACCAGCAGCAAATGTGGAGGTATCGTCGCAAGGCCAAAGCAGTCAGGGAATCACAAGGTTCTTGGTAGGAAACACTGTATGTAGGCCAACATTGAGAATACCATCACCAACCCTCTCTCAATCCGCCATGTCCACCACCACCACCGCTAGTTCCACCATATGCACCTCTCCAGTCCAGCTCACTCTACAAGAGACTCTCGTTAGGAAAAGAAAGTACTCATCCTCTCATCCGCGTACACAGGGTTTGAACGCCCACATTGCTAGACTAATCTCGTTAGAGATGATGCCCTACCGGTTGGTTGAAAGTGATCTTTCAAAGCCCTGATATCCTACGAAGTACCACGCTATGAAATACCCAGTCGACACTTCTTTGCGAGAAAAGCCATCCCAGCCCTCCACCAGCATGTCAAAGACCGCATTGTCCATGCACTGAGGCAATCAGTCAGTAAAAAGGTGCACCTCACAACAGATGCATGGACCAGTAGGCATGGCCATGGACGTTACGTGTCCATCACGGCACACTGGGTTAATGTGGTGGATGCAGGGTCCACAGGGGACAGCCATAGTGGGACAGTTCTGCCTAGCCCACGGTCTAGGAAACAGTTGGCTGTAGGCGTTCGCCCCCCCTCCTCCTCCTCCTCCAGAAGCGAAAGCTCATCCACAGAGCGCAGTTGCATGACCACTCCATCCGCAGCTGCCAGTGTTGCACACGACGTGTCCCATTATCGAACAGCTAGTGATAAGCATCAGCAGGCTGTGTTACAAATGAAGTGTTTGGGCGACAACAGACACACCGTGGAAGCACTGGCCGAGTACTTGCAGCAACAAACTCAGTCATGGCTGGGCAGTGTACATCTTGAGGCAGGCAAGGTAGTCAGCGATAACGGAAGGAATTTTATGGCTGCCATGGCCCTTTCAGAACTTAAACACATTCCTTGCCTGGCTCACACCTTGAACCTGGTGGTGCAGTGCTTCCTCAAAAATTATCCGGAGTTACCAGCCCTGCTCCTGAAGGTGCGAAGACTTTGCTTGCACATCCGCCGGTCGCCCGTACACTCCAGCCGTATCTTCCCCAGCACTGCCTAATAATCACCTGGAACAATGGCCTACTTGGCTGAGTATGCCTTGGGTACCCTAAAATGTGACCCCCGCATTATGAAAATGATGACCAATGACGATCACTGGTTGGCCTGCCTCCTGGATCCACGATACAAAGGAAAATTACAAAATATCATGCCACATGATAACCTTGAGCAAATATTGGCTACCAAACAAGCAACTATTGTAGACCGTTCGGTTCAGGCATTCCCAGCACACAGCGGCGGTGATTGTTCTCACACGAGCCGTAGGGGGCAACACGGCAGAGGTGTTAGAGGTGCACAAATCAGAAGTGGCGTTGGACAGAGGGGTTTTATGACCAGGTTGTGGAGTGATTTCGCAATGACCGGTGACACGACAGGTACTGCTGCATCAATTCAAAGTGACAGGAGACAGCATTTGTCCAGTATGGTTACAAACTACTTTTCCTCTCTTATCAATGTTCTCCCTCACAGGTCATTCCCCTTTGATTACTGGGCATCCAAAATAGACACCTGACCTGAATTGGCAGAATATGCATTACAGGAGCTCGCCTGCCCTGCTTTTAGTGTCCTATCAGAAAGAGTATTCAGTGCTGCTGGTTCAATACTGACCGAAAAAAGGACACGTGTTAACACATGTGTTAATTCATAGTTTTGATGCCTTCAGTGTGATTGTACAATTTTTTATAGTTATGAAAATACAGAAAAATCTTTAAATGAGAAGGTGTGTGCAAACTTTTGGTCTGTACTGTATATATATATATATATATATATATATACATATTTATAAACAATTTTGTTGCAAGTGTTTTTTTATTTGAGCAATTCTGTTAATGAACCATGCCCACCACCATATTCACAAACCGAGCGGCCAACCCTATCTAGCCAACATTCCCTTACATCATACAGGTGACCTCACAGCTACTAGACAATCAGAGAGCGTCCTACGTGTCATAATGGCCTCAGAGTGTAGGACATTCTACTGGCAGCCCACAAGTTATTAGCAACCCGCCTGGTACCAGCAAGACATCATGGCTTCTCACAAGAAAAGCAGAAGATCCTATCGCAGAAGGAGAAGGACTTACAGACCCCATAAAATGGGTAAATGTTATTGAGCCTACACTAAACAGTATAACCTCCATTATAATGCTATACATGTAATTCTTGGCAATGGGCAACCTTATATTTATACTTTGGCTTCTCCTAGGTCATAAACGTAGACACCGTTATTATTCCAGAAGACGGATGTAGCAGAACCAAGAATAACCCGTTCCTGCTGTCACCGATGACCACTTCTCTCCTGATCGAGTCCACGGGGGAAGATGAACACAAGAAATTCAGAACTTCATAATCTGTCACCAAATCAACAGCAGGGCACCGGCATGAAATAAACGACCATGAGCAGATTGCAGTCTCTTCTCTCTTGATTTTATAGAATTAAAACTAAATTTAATTTAAAATTTTTAATTTAAATCATGTAAAATAGGAGGACTTATAGTGGATATAAAAAGTCTACACACCCCTGTTAAAATGCCAGGTTTTTATCATGTAATATAAAAATCATATCAAGAAAAATCATTTTAGACCTTTTTCCACTTTTAAGGTCGCCTATAATCTGTACAAATCCACTGCAAAAGAAACTGAAATCTTTCCAGATGGAGAAAGGAAAAAATAAAATGTTATTAATGTGGTTGAAGAAATATACAAACCCTTAAACTATCACGTCATTGAAGTAAACTTTCAATTTATTGTGGTGTTCAGTCTTTTTGGGCAGTTGTCTATCAGCATGGCACATCTAGAATTGGCAATCTTTCTCCACAATTCTTTGCAGTAGTGCTCCAAATCTGTGAGATTGTGAGGGCATCTCCTGAGTAAAGCGCCCTCTTCAGGTCATACCACACATTTTCAGTTGGATTCAGATCTGGGTTCTGGCAGGGCCATTCCACAACTCTGATCTTGCTCTAGAGAAGCCATTTTGTCATAATTTGGAGGTATGTTTATGGACATTATCATGCTGAAAGGTGAAATTCATATTTCTATTCATCTTTTTAGCACAAGACTTTTACATTTTGTTGCAAAATCAACTGATGTTTGGAACTGTTCAGAATTCCGTCTTCTTTGACTAAAGACCCAGTTATAGTTGCTGAGAAGCAGTCCTATAGCAGTGGCGTACCACTAGTAGCAGCAGACCATGTGGTTGCTATGGGGCCTGTGAGTTGGTCCCCCATGGCCTAGCATTGTACATGTAACTTTATCGGCATTCTGGATGTTGATACAGCTGAAAAGTAATGATGGAAGAGAGAGCCATCAGCTCCATCCTCCATCATTCTCCCTGTGGGTTTGAGCTCTGACATCTAAGAGCAGAGCTTCAGAACACGCGCTGCAGAGACCGGAGCAGTGGGGAATGAGGACAGATGAGTACATTAGGGTGGGTTTTTTAATTAATTGAGGCCATTATACAGTTTGGAGAGCTATGTCGGGGCCATTATACTATTTGAAAAGTAATGTGTTTGAGCCATTACTCAATGTACAGGGTTGTGTTACGGTCATCACACTGTGTGGACGGGTGTGTAGGGGCCATAATAATGTGTGGAGGAGTGTAATGGCCATTATACTGTATGGAGTGATAACAATAAGGGAAAAAAGTATGCAATAAGTGGGATCACTAATAAAAACTCAATGTTTACATATGAGCCAAGGCATACACTAAAACCATTTAAAGAGACAAAAGGCTATAACTAGTGATGGGAGAACCCCCCCACGATGTTCGAGATCGGCGGTTTCGCCTGATTTTTTCTGTGAAGTTCGAGTTCGGGGCCGGAGATGGCGCAAACTTGTATCCGAACCCCAAATTTGGACTACAAACGGGGGGGCTTGTTCAGCGACGCATCCTTCCGTCCCGCTGTTTCCCGGCCTCATCTGCTTCCGGGGCCGCTCATTATCTTCCGGCGTTTTTCACTGCACTCGGCAGTCTTCGGCTTTTTCCGGCAGTGTTCGGGCGGTGACGTCACCGTCATAGGTGCTTCTCACAAAATTAGAATATCAAAAAGTTAATTTATTTCAGTTCTTTAATACAAAAAGTGAAACTCATATAGAGTTTTTACAAACAGAGTGATCTATTTCAAGTGTTCAAGTGTTTCTGTTAATGTTGATGATTATGACTTACAGCCAATGAAAACCCTAAAGTCATTATCTCAGTAAATTAGAATAATTAACAAAAAACATTTGCAAAGGCTTCCTAAGCACTTAACAAGGTCCCTTAGTCTGTTTCAGTAGGCTTCACAATCACCGCAATCATGGGGAAGACTGTTGACTTGACAGATGTCCAGAAGGCAGTCATTGACACACTCCACAAGGAGGGTAAGCCACAAAAGGTCATTGCTAAAGCTGGCTGTTCACAGAGTGCTGTATTCAAGCATATTAAGGGAAAAAGTGAGAGGAAGAGGAGGGAAAAAGTGTGGTGGAAAAAGGTGCACAAGCAACTGGGATAACCGCAGCCTTGAAAGGATTGTTAAGAAAAGGCCATTAAAAAATTTGGGGGAGATTCACAAAGAGTGGACTGCTGCTGGAGTCATTGCTTCAAGAGCCACCACCAGGGCCGGACGGGACAAAAAAGCAGCCCTGCCACACAAACCCCACCAGCCCATATACTATAACACTCCTCACCCCGATCAGTGAATTTTGCTTTTTTTGTCGTGCCCCTCACTCTCCTAAAAGGAGATATTTGAAGAGCCACATGTGAATGCCACCACAGTTCGTATAATCGACCACAGCGGCATTTACATGGTGCTCTACAGAGCTCCGATTTTCAGGATCATGGGGGTCCCTGCAGTCGGATCTCCAGCAATTGGAAAGTTATCCCCTGTCCAGAGGAGAGGGGATGACTTGGGATAATCCATTTAAACAGCTTTTCCAATATTTTATTTTTATTTGACCATAGTAATATTGAAAATACTAAACCATTATTGACCGTTCCAAAGTCCAATGTCGCCTCTTCGACAACAGGACAGGAGAAGTGACACTGTGCAGTGCATACAGGGCCGGCTCCAGGTTTTCAGGGGGCCCCGGGTGAAAGTATCAGTTGGCCCCTTTAGCACGTAACATAATTCATTATGCACAGATACAGCAGAGAAATATAGGGATAGTACAATGCCAAAGATTTCACTTCTTACTTTATATGAGTGATAACTATTATACATTCCACAATAGGTCATAAATCAGACAGTATAGTCCTCCATACAGTATCCTGGGCACCACGTAGTGCACCATACAGTATTATGGGCTCAACATAGCTCTCCATACCAAATAATGAGCCCCATATATTGCTCCATACAGTATTAAGGGTACCATATAGTGCTCCATATAGCATAATGAGCCCCATATATTGCTCCATACAGTATTATGGGCACCACATAGTGATCCATACAGTATAATGAGCCCCATATATTGCTCCATACAGTATTATGGGCACCACATAGTGCTCTATACAGTATAATGAGGCCCATATATTGCTCCATACAGTATTATGGGCACCACATAGTCCTCCATACAGTATTCTGGGCACCACATAGCGCTCCATACAGAATATTATGCCCCATATATTGCTCCATACAGTATAATGAGCCCCATATATTGCTCCATACAGTATTATGGGCACCACATAGTGCACCAAACAGTATAATGAGCCCCATATATTGCTCCATACAGTATTATGGGCACCACATAGTCCTTTTTACAGTATTGTGGGCACCACATAATGCTCCATACAGAATAATATGCCCCATAATGCTCCATACAGTATAATGGCCCCACATATTGCTCTATACAGTATTATGGGTACCACATAGTGCTCCATACAGTATAATGAGCCCGATATATTGCTCCATACAGAACAATGAGCCCCATTTATTGCTCCATACAGAATTATAAGCCCCATATAATGCTCCACACAGAATTATGGGTACCACATAGTGCTCCCTACATTATAATGAACCCCATGTATTGCTCCATACAGAATAATGAGCCCCATATAATGCTCCATACAGAATAATGATCCCCATATATTGCTCCATGCAGCATAAAGAGCCCCATATAATGCTCCAAACAGTATAATGAGACCGATATACAGTGGAGCAAAAAAGTATTTAGTCAGTCAGCAATAGTGCAAGTTCCACCACTTAAAAAGATGAGAGGCGTCTGTAATTTACATCATAGGTAGACCTCAACTATGTGAGACAAACTGAGAAAAAAAAATCCAGAAAATCACATTGTCTGTTTTTTTAACATTTTATTTGCATATTATGGTGGAAAATAAGTATTTGGTCAGAAACAAACAATCAAGATTTCTGGCTCTCACAGACCTGTAACTTCTTCTTTAAGAGTCTCCTCTTTCCTCCACTCATTACCTGTAGTAATGGCACCTGTTTAAACTTGTTATCAGTATAAAAAGACACCTGTGCACACCCTCAAACAGTCTGACTCCAAACTCCACTATGGTGAAGACCAAAGAGCTGTCAAAGGACACCAGAAACAAAATTGTAGCCCTGCACCAGGCTGGGAAGACTGAATCTGCAATAGCCAACCAGCTTGGAGTGAAGAAATCAACAGTGGGAGCAATAATTAGAAAATGGAAGACATACAAGACCACTGATAATCTCCCTCGATCTGGGGCTCCATGCAAAATCCCACCCCGTGGGGTCAGAATGATCACAAGAACGGTGAGCAAAAATCCCAGAACCACGCGGGGGGACCTAGTGAATGAACTGCAGAGAGCTGGGACCAATGTAACAAGGCCTACCATAAGTAACACACTACGCCACCATGGACTCAGATCCTGCAGTGCCAGACGTGTCCCACTGCTTAAGCCAGTACATGTCCGGGCCCATCTGAAGTTTGCTAGAGAGCATTTGGATGATCCAGAGGAGTTTTGGGAGAATGTCCTATGGTCTGATGAAACCAAACTGGAACTGTTTGGTAGAAACACAACTTGTCGTGTTTGGAGGAAAAAGAATACTGAGTTGCATCCATCAAACACCATACCTACTGTAAAGCATGGTGGTGGAAACATCATGCTTTGGGGCTGTTTCTCTGCAAAGGGGCCAGGAAAACTGATCCGGGTACATGCAAGAATGAATGGGGCCATGTATTGTGAGATTTTGAGTGCAAACCTCCTTCCATCAGCAAGGGCATTGAAGATGAAACGTGGCTGGGTCTTTCAACATGACAATGATCCAAAGCACACCGCCAGGGCAACGAAGGAGTGGCTTCATAAGAAGCATTTCAAGGTCCTGGAGTGGCCTAGCCAGTCTCCAGATCTCAACCCTATAGAAAACCTTTGGAGGGAGTTGAAAGTCCGTGTTGCCAAGCGAAAAGCCAAAAACATCACTGCTCTAGAGGAGATCTGCATGGAGGAATGGGCCAACATACCAACAACAGTGTGTGGCAACCTTGTGAAGACTTACAGAAAACGTTTGACCTCTGTCATTGCCAACAAAGGATATATTACAAAGTATTGAGATGAAATTTTGTTTCTGACCAAATACTTTTTTTCCACCATAATATGCAAATAAAATGTTAAAAAAACAGACAATGTGATTTTCTGGATTTTTTTTTCTCAGTTTGTCTCCCATAGTTGAGGTCTACCTATGATGTAAATTACAGACGCCTCTCATCTTTTTAAGTGGTGGAACTTGCACTATTGCTGACTGACTAAATACTTTTTTGCCCCACTGTAATGTTCAAAACAGTATAATGTGCCCCATATAATACACTATACATCATAATGAGCCCCATACCTTGTTCCATATAGAATGGGCCCCATATAATGCTCCATACAGAATATGATGTGCCCCATATAATGCTCCAAACTCCAAACAGAAATGGCCCCATAAAATGCTACATATATAATGGGCCCCATATGAGGCTCCATATATAATGGGCACCATATGATGCTCCATATATAATGGGTCTCATATGATGCTCTGGTGTCTAATGGGCCCCATATTATGCTTCAGTATGATAGGCCCCATATGATGGTCCACATAATACTCCAGTGTATGATGGGCCACATATGATGCTCCAGTATGTGATGGGCCCCATATGATGCTCCAGTATGTAATGGGCCCCATTTAATGCTCCAAACAGTATAATGAGAACGATATAATGCTCAAAACAGTATAATGCGCTGCATATAATACACCATACATTATAAGCCCCATACCTTGCTCCATATAGAATGGGCCCCTTATTATAATATTATATTATTATATTATATATTATATAATATTATATAATAATAATATATTATTATATTATTATTATATTATATATTATTATATTATTATATATTATATTATTATAGCATTTTATGGGGCACATCATATTCTGTATGGAGCATTATGCTCCATACAGAATATGATGTGCCCCATAAAATGCTCCATATATAATGGGCCCCAAATGAGGCTCCATATATAACGGGTCCCATATGATGCTCTTGTATCTAATGGGTCCCATATTATGCTTCAGTATAATAGGCACCATATGATGCTCCATATAATGCTCCAGTGTATGATGGGCCCCATATGATGCTGCAGTATGGGGCCCATATATTGCTCAAAACATTAAAACAAAAAAACTGAAATCCTCACCTCTCCTCGCTGGCCGCTGCTCTGCTTCGGACTCATCAACGTCAGCGTCTTCCGGCTCTCTGCACTGTGACTGTTCAGGCAGAGGGCACACAGACATGATGTCACTGCACCCTCTGACCTGAAATGTCACAGTGAGAAGATGCCGCAGCAGGAAGAGGTAGGTATCGCAGTTACCGGGTCCTGAGCAGTGTGTGATTTAAGGTGTGGTGTGTGTGCTTTAAATGTATGTGGGAAGGGGACTGTGAGCGATCAAATTATGGATTTTGCTGTAGAGACCACCAAACTGTATGTGGAAGGGATTAATTTTGATGCCAATATTCTGTGTTGGGGAACAGTAGGGGCCATTATACAGTGTTGGCATCACTGGAGATCTTAATGTGTGTATATGGGTAGGGACTGTGGGGTCATCACTGGGTGTGGACACTGAATGGGAATCATGGTGTGTATGTGGATGGTACTGTTGAGGAATTAACTGTGAGGGTATCATGTGTTTGTGGGAAAAATGTGTTGGCATCATGCCTTATGGTGGCCATTAATGGGTTATCGTAGTGGGTGAGAACACTAAGGGGGTTCAATAGAGGAAAATTACTTTGTAAGTGCTACAATACATGTCTCTCTCCTCTCTCCCTGCCTTTAAGATCTGGGAGATACAGTCTTCTGTGATTGCACCTATGTGCTGTGACCCCACTGACATTTTGTTTTATTTTGTAAGGGGAAACCCCAATTAAGATGTCTGCTAGGCCTTTCTCCTTCAGACATGGATAACATCATGGGACAGGACGATGGACAAGTATGGTATATTGTTGTTTTTTATTTTTGCTTTATTACAGGAGAACAAGGGCTTTGGTGGAATTAGGTGCTAGGTGAGTATAACTGTAATTTGTTTTATTTCTAATAAAGGATTTTTATTTTATATGTACACTGCTCAAAAAAATAAAGGGAACGCTAAAATCCCACATCCTAGATATCACTGAATGCAATATTCCAGTTGTAAATCTTTATTCATTACATAGTGGAATATGCTGAGAACAATAAAACCTAAAAGTTATCAATGTAAATCACAACTAATACCCCACGGAAGTCTGGAGTTGGAATAATGCTGAAAATCAAAGTGGAAAATGAAGTTACAGGCTGATCCAACTTCAGTGGAAATGCCTCAAGACAAGGAAATGATGCTCTGTAGAGTGTGTGGGCTTCAAGTGCCTGTGTGACCTCCCTACGATGCCTGGGCAGGCTCCTGATGAGGCGGCAGATGGTCTCCTGAGGGATCTCCTCCCAGACCTGGACTAAAGCATCTGCCAACTCCTGGACAGTCTGTGGTGCAACGTGACATTGGTGGATGGTGCGAGACATGATGTCCCAGATGTGTTCAATCGGATTCAGGTCTGGAGAATGGGCGGGGCATTCCATAGCTTCAATGCCTTCATCTTGCTGAAACTGCTGACACACTCCAGCCACATGAGGTCTGGCATTGTCCTGCATTAGGAGGAACCCAGGGCCAACCTCACCAGCATATTGTCTCACAAGGGGTCTGAGGATCTCATCCCGGTACCTAATGGCAGTCAGGCTACCTCTGGTGAACACATGGAGGGCTGTGCGGCACTTCAAAGAAATGCCACCCCACACCATTACATGTGCTCAGTTTGAACATGCTTTCATCAGTAAAGCGCAAAGGACACCAGTGGTGAATTTGCCAATCCTGGCATTCTGTGGCAAATGCCAAGCATCCTGTATGGTGTTTGGGCTGTGAGCACAATCCCCATCTGTGCATGTCGGGCACTCAGGCCATCCTCATGGAGTTGGTTTCTAACTGTTTGTGCAGACACATTCACATTTGTGGCCTGCTGGAGGTGATTTTTCAGGGCTCTGGCAGTGCTCCTCCTGTTCCTCCTTGCACAAATGCTGAGGGAGCGGTCCTGCTGCTTGGTTGATGTCCTCCTACGGCCCCCTGCACATCTCCTGGTGTACTGGCCTGTCTCCTGGTAGCACCTCCAGCCTCTGGACACTACGCTGACACACACAGCAAACCTTCTTGCCACAGCTCGATTTGATGTGCCATCCGGGATGAGGTTCACTACCTGAGCCACTTGTGTGGGTTGTAGAGTCCGTCTCATGCTACCACGAGTGTGAAAGCACAACCAACATTCAAAAGTGACCAAAAAAATCAGCCAGAAAGCATTGGTACTGAGATGTGGTCTGTGGTCCCCACCTGCAGAACCACTCCTTTATTGAGTGTGTCTTGATAATTGCCAATAATTTCCATCTGTTGTCTATTCCATTTGCACAACAGCATTTGAAATTGATTGTTAAACAATGTTGCTTCCTAAGTGGACAGTTTGATTTCACAGAAGTTTGATTTACTTGGAGTTATATTCTGTTGTTTAAGTGTTCCCTTTATTTATTTGGACAGTGTATATGAAGGTCCTGAGGCTGGTGATGTATATACAAGTGCTGGGCTGGGGCTGATTATGTATTGACAGGTGCTGGGTTGGGGATGAAGTATATACAGGTGTCTGACTGGGACTGGTGATGCATATACAGGTGCTGGGCTAGGCTGGTGATGTATATACTGTACATATGCTGGGCTGGGGCTGGTGATGTAGATACAAGTGCTGGGAAGGTGATGTATATACAGGTGCTGGGCTGGGGCTGAAGTATATACAGGTGCTGTGCTGGTGATGCATATACAGGTGCTGGGCTGGGGCTGAAGTATATACAGGTACTGGGCTGGGGCTGAGGTATATACAGGTGCTGGGCTGGGGCTGGTGATCTATATACAGGTGATGGGCTGGGGCGGGTAATGTATATACAGTTGCTGGGCTGGGGCTGGTGACGTATATACAAATGCTGGGCTGGGGCTCAAATATATACAGGTGCTGGGCTGGGGCTGGAGATGCATGTGCAGCGCCCCAGAGTCCTGGTCGTTGCAGTAATGTTATTCTTCCACCAGAGGGAGTGATATTACGTCTGATGGCACTAAAGGAGTTCACCCTGCCAGGTATCACAAACCATACACTACACTTCACACTCCAGTCCACCAGGGGGAGCCTTGCTCCTATCTACTAGGGCACTCCTCACATTAGGGTAAAACTGGTGGGTTGGATAGAAAGTTAGTCAGACGCTGCCTGGGCTTCACCCAGGGAGTTCCTGTCAGGCAGACAGCAGGAAAGGAGGAACACCACAAAGCTGCAGACAGAGGGCCTCAGACAGGTGTGGGATCCTGTCAGAGGCCTAGACAGAAAGACACGGAGCTGTGCCTGCCCCACGTGCGGCAGCATCCTAAGAAAGGATACAAAGAGAATAGTATTGTAGAGAGTGAGAAACGAAGTCATAGCACAAGGAGAAGAAAACCAGAAGGAGTTCTGCCCTGAGAGAGACCGCCTCCTTCTGAGGCACGTAGCCGGTGGCCGGAACACCGAGAGAGTAATAGACTCTACGCTTTACTTCACAGACCGGCAGGACAGTCAATTCCAAGTTGGCTGCCCGACCTTAATACCCAAGAAGACACGGTGGCAAATTGTGGGGGTCAGGGCGTCTCTAGGGTCCCTATAAACAAGCCTCAGGCCATCAGTCATACGGGTTTGTCCTATCCACAACATCTGGGGGACAGAGAGGAAGAAATAACATCTAGAACATCTACAACAGTTGTGAGGACCTTACCGAGTTGCTCAGCAGGGAGGTACTACAACACCGAGGCACTAGTAGGAAGGCTACTGAATTCCACCTGGATAAGGGGACTCTGGATGTGCCTTCAGACCGGCCGGACTCTGCCTACCCTGTGATCTGGTGCCCTGGACTGTGGATGTTGAAGCCTTCAGTAAAGGTAAAGAGATTGCAACCTTGTGTCCTCATTATTTTCTGCGCCTTACAACATCCACAATCTACCAACTACACTCTGGGAAGCCCTGGGGACACACTTCACCTGTGGGAAGGTGTACCATCTAGCTGCCATAACATCACCCCAGCGAACCCCTAAGCAGCGTCGGTCACCCTGACCGAATACCACAGGTGGCATCACGAACACTATCCCTTTAAAGACCTTTCCCCAATTTCATCAACGGACCTCCCGAGGGCACGGACCGGGTCAGCCACCGTGACATCCCCACTGAGTACAGAAGTAGGGCCCGGATCTGAAGACCCCACTGCCCTTGGGGGCGCTCCATATATACAGGTGCTGGGCTGGGGCCGGTGATGTATATACAGGTGCTGGGCTGGGGCTGAAGCATAAACAGGTGCTGGGCTGAGGCTGGTGATATATATACAGGTGCTGGGCTGGGGCTGGTGATGTATATACAGATGCTGGACTGGGGCTGAAGTATATACAGGTGCTGGGCTGGGGCTGGTGATGTATATAAAGGTGCTGGGCTGGTGATGTATATATAGGTTCTGGGCTGGTGATGCATAAACAGGTGCGAGACTGGGGCTGGTGAGGTATATACAGGTGCTGGGCTGGGGCTGGTGATGTACATACAGTTCCTGGGCTGGTGATATATATATACAAGTGCTGGGCTGGAGATGTATATACAGGTGCTGGGCTGGGGCTGGTGATGTATATACAGGTTCTGGGCTGGTGATGTATATACAGGTGCTGGGCTGGAGATGTATATACAGGTTCTGTGCTGGTGATGTTGTCTGGGTCTCTAAAGACCCCCGAGCTCCTGCTTCTTCCCTACACCCAGTGATCACATGACTGTTGGGTCCGGAGGTAAAAGCACTTGGTACACACTTGTTTAGTGCTGTGTATGAAGCGATCGGAAAGAAGAACCGGTAATAAACTGTGGCTGCATTCTCTGCGGGGAGTCTGGCTGTGCCCCTACAATTAAAAAACAAACAACAAATGACATTGCAAAGAACGCAGACAGTGTTCGACACATTTTTCGTCATCAGGTGGTCTGGAAGTGTTTAAAGTTTAAACTTTTTCCACCTTTCTAAAAGTAAAACATTTCAGGAATAAAACAGATTTATGAAAATATAAAATTATTTTTAGGCTTTATGGTATACGCTGAAGCACTAAAGAGTCATACTGTACCCCTAAGTCTATGTGTGCATGGTGAGTATTTTCTTGCAGAAATCTCTTGAAGGTTTCTGCATCTCTTGGCAGGAAAACCGCTACAGAAAAAAACCACGTGTATTTGCCGCGGTTATGCATGCATTTTTTGCTGCGTTTTTGTACAGCAATTAAGGCTCATTTCTAGCTAAATAAAGATATTTAAAAAAAAAAATTGTGATGTAATTTCTTGCTTCTCCACCACCTTTTTCATACGATGCAGTGGCATCAGAATAATATGATTAGGGCTTGGTGTCAGCAACTATCTTTAAAGCACAAAACAAAAACTCAGCAAACACGCAAACATTTTTATACCTGTGTTTTTGCAGCGGATTTCACTGACTCAATTGAAGTCAATGGGTGAAAAATGCTGCAGAAACGCAAAAAGAATTAACATGCTGCAAAAAAAATACTCTGCAAATACTTAAGTAATTTTCGTTATCATGTGCACAACACTTCAGGATTGTCATTGAATAAGCTTGCATAAGGATTCCATAGCTTCTTGGCCCATTTCTGCAAGAAAAAAACGCAAAAATGCATAAAAAAAGGAATGTGTGCACATAGCCTAAAAAGTACAAAAAAACTACAGTGTGATTGTCAACAAAAAAATCCCTCATGGAAAAATAAAAAACTTTTGAGTTTCTGAAAATGGTGACACCAATCAGACATGTTTTTTTTTTATATTCAATTTTTGAGAAATCCCTGTTAAAGAAAGCTGTATAAAACAAAATGTTCTCTCTGTCTGGTTACTGATTATCCAGAAATTGTAAGAAGTTGTTTGAAAGCAACAGAGGAGGTAACTAACCCATACCAAAAATTTGGAGAGTTTAATATGCCATATATACTGTATACTGTGTGTGTGTATATATATATATACCGTATATACTCGAGTATAAGCCGAGATTTTCAGCCCATTTTTGGGGGCTGAAAGTCCCCCTCTCGGCTTATACTCGAGTCATACCCAGGGGTCGGCAGGGGAGGGGGAGCGGGGCTGTCTAATTATACTCACCTGCTCCTGGCGCGGTCCCTGGACGACCCTGCTTCTTCCAGCGCTGCAGCTTCTTCCTGCACTGAGCGGTCACATGGTATCACTCATTACAGTAATGAATATGCGGCTCCACCTCCCATAGGGGTGGATCCGCATTTTCATTACTGTAATGAGCGGTAACTGTGACCGCTCAATACAGGAAGAAGATGCAGCGTCGGGAGAAGCAGGGACTGCACAGTGCCAGGAGCAGGTGAGTATAATGTGGAGGGGAGCGCTGCGCGATATTCATCTGTCCTCGTTCCGGTGTGGCTCCGTCTTCAGCGTCCTCTGACTGTGATGCTCAGGTCAGAGGGCGCGTTGACGTGGTCAGTGTGCGCCCTCTGCCTGAACGTCAGTGCTGAAGACGGAGCCGCACCGGAACGAGGAGCAGGTGACTATTAAAAGTGCCGGGGGCCTGAGCGACGGAGAGGTGAGTATGTGATTTTTTTTTTCATTGCAGCCACAGCATATGGGGCAAGTGTCTGTATGGAGCACCTATGGGGCATAACGTTTGTGTAGCACTATAAGGGGCAAGTGACTATATGGAGCATCTTATGGGGCCATGACGCTTGGGCAGCACTATATGGGGCAAGTGACTGTATGGACCATCTTATGGGGCCATAACGTTTGGGCAGCATTATATGGGGCAAGTGACTGTATGGAGCATCTTATGGGGTCATAACGTTTGTGCAGCACTATATGGGGCAAATGTCTGTATCGAGAATCTTATGGGGCCATAACGTTTGTGCAGCATTATATGGGGCAAGTGACTGTATCGAGCATCTTATGGGGCCATAATGTTTGGGCAGCATTATATGGGGCAAGTGACTGTATCGAGCATCTTATGGGGCCATAACGTTTGTGCAGCATTATTATATGGGGCAAGTGACTGTACGGAGCATCTTATGGGAACATAACGCTTGTGCAGTACTATATGGGGCAAGTGACTGTATGGAGCATCTTATGGGGTCATAACGTTTGTGCAGCACTATATGGGGCAAATGTCTGTATAGAGAATCTTATGGGGCCATAACGTTTGTGCAGCATTATATGGGGCAAGTGACTGTATCGAGCATCTTATGGGGCCATAACGTTTGTGTAGCACTATATAAGGCAAATATCTCTATGGAGCATCTTATGGGGCCCTTATTACCCTTTATGCAGGATTATATGGGGCATATTTTAATATGAAGCATCTAATGGGGCCCTTCAAACTTTATGAAGCATTATATGGGGCTCCTGATTCAATATCGATATTCAAAAACACTTAACCCACTGATGTCTCAATTAATTTTACTTTTATTGGTATCTATTTTTACTTTTGAAATTTACTGGTAGCTGCTGCATTTTCCACCCTAGGCTTATACTCGAGTCATTAAGTTTTCCCAGTTTTTTGTGTGGCAAAATTAGGGGGGTCGGCTTATACTCAGGTCGGCTTATACTGGAGTATATACGGATATACTGTAAATATACAGTACAGACCAAAAGTTTGGACACCTTCTCATTTAAAGATTTTTCTGTATTTTCATGACTATGAAAATTGTACATTCACACTGAAGGCATCAAAACTATGAATTAACACATGTGGAATTATATACTTAACAAAAAAGTGTGAAACAACGGAAAATATGTCTTATATTCTAGGTTCTTCAAAGTAGCCACCTTTTGCTTTGATGACTGCTTTGCACACTCTTAGCATTCTCTTGATGAGCTTCAAGAGGTAGTCACCGGAAATGGTCTTCCAACAGTCCTGAAGGAGTTCCCAGAGATGCTTAGCACTTGTTGGCCCTTTTGCCTTCACTCTGCGGTCCAACTCACCCCAAACCATCTCGATTAGGTACAGGTCTGGTGTAGCACCCCATCACTCTCCTTCTTGGTCAAATAGCCCTTACACAGCCTGGAGTTGTGTTTTGCGGTCATTGTCCTGTTGAAAAATAAATGATGGTCCAACTAAATGCAAACCGGATGGAATAGCATGAAGCTGCAAGATGCTGTGGTAGCCATGCTGGTTCGGTATGCCTTCAATTTTGAATAAATCCCCAACAGTGTCAACGGCAAAGCACCCCCACACCATCACACCTCCTCCTCCATGCTTCACGGTGGGAACCAGGCATGTAGAGTTCATCCGTTCACCTTTTCTGCATCACACAAAGACACGGTGGTTGGAACCAAAGATCTCAAATTTGGACTCATCAGACCAAAGCACAGATTTCCAATGGTCTAATGTCCATTCCTTGTGTTCTTTAGCCCAAACAAGTCTCTTCTGCTTGTTGCCTGTCCTTAGCAGTGGTTTCCTAGCAGCTATTTTACCACGAAGACCTGCTGCACAAAGTCTCCTCTTAACAGTTGTTGTAGAGATTTGTCTGCTGCTAGAACTCTGCGTGCCATTGACCTGATCTCTAATCTGAGCTGCTGTTTACCTGCGATTTCTGAGGCTGGTGACTCGGATAAACTTATCCTCAGAAGCAGAGGTGACTCTTGGTCTTCCTTTCCTGGGGCGGTCCTCATGTGAGCCAGTTTCTTTGTAGCGCTTGATGGTTTTTGCCACTGCACTTGGGGACACTTTCAAAGTTTTCCCAATTTTTCGGACTGACTGACCTTTACTTTTTAAAGTAATGATGACCACTTGTTTTTCTTTACTTAGCTGCATTTTTCTTGCCATAATACAAATTCTAGCAGTCTAATCAGTAGGACTATCAGCTGTGTATCCACCAGATTTCTGCACAACACAACTGATGGTCCCAACCCCATTTATAAGGCAAGAAATCCCACTTATTTAACCTGACAGGGCTCACCTGTGAAGTGATAACCATTCCCGGTGACTACCTCTTGAAGCTCATCAAGAGAATGCCAAGAATGTGCAAAGCAGTCATCAAAGCAAAAGGAGGCTACTTTGAAGAACCTAGAATATAAGACATAATTTCAGTTGTTTCACACTTTTTTGTTAAGAATATAACTCCACATTCCTACATCCATGATCTTTTTGTTACTACCAAACTTTCCTTCCTCGCCATCACCGAAACCTGGCTCACCCCTTCTGACACAGCCTCTCCTGCTGCACTTTCGTATGGTGGCTTCCACCTTTCTCACACACCCGCCCCAGCAGCAAACATGGTGGAGGAGTTGGTATTCTCCTGTCAGATACCTGCTCCTTCACCCAAATCCGACTGCCAACCTCTGTTACCCTCCCTTCGAGGTGCACTCTGTGCGCATCTACTCCCCCTTCAACCTCCAACTGGCTGTCATCTACCGCCCACCAGGGCCAGCCACCACCTTCTTTGACCACTTCACCACCTGACTACGTCATTTCCTTTCCGCAGACATCCCTACTATCATCATGGGCGACTTCAACATCCCTATTGACACTTCCCTCTCAGCTGCCACTAAACTTCTATCTCTCACTTCCTCCTTCGGCCTCACTCAATGGTGTTCTACAGCCACCCACAACGATGGCCACACACTGGACCTCATCTTCACCCGCCTCTGCTCCCTATCTAACCTCTCTAACTCACCTCTTCCTCTCTCTAACCACAACCTTCTCATATTCTCTTCCCTCTCCACTCCATGTCTACAATCCCCACCCCACAAACTTTCACACCCTCGCAGAAATCTTAAACACCTTGACCTACACTCATTCTCTGAATCCATCCTCCCTCTCACAGATATAAGTTCCTTACACAATGCGGATGACTCTGCCGCTCTGCATAACACCACAATAGCTGCAGCTTTGGAATCTGCTGCCCCACTTACACATACCAAAGCTCACAAAATCAACAGATAGCCCTGGCACACCAGCCTGACCAAAGAACGGAGGCGAGCTTCCAGGGCTGCTGAGCGCAGATGGAAAAGACTCCACTCCAAGGAGCACTTCATCGCATTCAGACAGTCCCTCACTACTTTCAAGACCACACACGCCACAGCTAAACAAACAGTTATTCAACACCTTCAATTCTCTCCTCCGTCCCCCAGCACCGCCTCCCTCCCCACTCATCTCAGCTGAAGACTTTGCCTCATTTTTCAAGCAGAAGATTGATAACATCAAAGACAGTTTTGGTTAACAACCCCCAGATCCCTTCCTCCCGACTTCCCAGCCCTCCACCTCCAAAACCAACTTCTTCACCATTACAGAAGATCGACTCTCCACTCTACTCTCAAGATCGCATCTCACCACCTGTGCACTTGACCCGATCACTAACATCTGGTGTTTTCCCCTCAAGCTTTAAACATGCCTCCATCACACCTATCCACAAAAAGCCCTCTCTTGACCCATCCTCTGTATCTAGCTATCGCCCTATATCACTTCTCCCCTATGCCTCCAAGCTACTGGAACAACACGTCTACCTTGAACTGTCCTCCCATCTCTCTTCTTGCTCCCTCTTTGACCCCTTACAATCTGGTTTCCGGTCACACCACTCCACTGAAACTGCCCTTACTAAGGTCACCAATGACCTCTTAATCGCCAAGAGCAAGTGACACTACTCTGTCCTCCTCCTCCTGGACCTGTCGGCTGCCTTTGACACAGTGGACCATTCCCTATTATTACAGACCCTCTCATCCCTTGGCATCACAGACTTGGCCCTCCTGGATCTCATCATACCTAACAGACCGGGCATTCAGTGTCTCCCACTCACACACCACCTCCTCACCTCGACCCCTATCCGTCGGAGTCCCACAAGGTTCAGTCCTAGGGCCCCTGCTCTTCTCCATTTACACCTTTGGCCTGGGACAGCTCATAGAATCTCATGGCTTTCAGTATCATCTCTATGCTGATGACACACAGATCTACATCTCTGGACCAGATATCACCTCCCTACTAACCAGAATCCCTCAATGTCTGAAGACTATTTCATCCTTCTTTTCCGCTAGATTTCTGAAACTTAACATGGACAAAACAGAATTCATCATCTTTCCCGCATCTCACATGACCCCCCCCCAACGAACCTATCCATTACAGTAAATAACTGCCCACTCTCCTCAGTCCCACAAGCTCGCTGCCTCGGGGTAATCCTTGACGCTGATCTCTCCTTCAAACCACATATCCAAGCCCTTTCCACTTCCTGCCGACTTCGACTCAAAAATATTTCACGAATCCGTTCATTCCTCAACCAAGAATCTGCAAAAATCCTAGTCCATGCCCTCATCATCTCTCTACTGCAACCTCCTGCTCTGGCGCCTCCCCTCGAACACTCTTGCACCCCTCCAATCTATTCTAAACTCTGCTGCCCAACTAATCCACCTGTCCCCACACTATTCCCCAGCTTCTCCCCTCTATCAATCCCTTCACTGGCTCCCTATTGCCCAGAGACTCCAGTACAAAACCCTAACCATGATATACAAAGCCATCCACAACCTGTCTCCTCCATACATCTGTGACCTCGTCTCCCGGTACTTTCCTGCATGCAACCTCCGATCCTCACAAGATCTCCTTCTCTACTTCCCTCTTATCTCCTCTTC
The DNA here is from genome assembly GCF_032444005.1 of Ranitomeya imitator. NCBI lineage: Eukaryota > Metazoa > Chordata > Amphibia > Anura > Dendrobatidae > Ranitomeya > Ranitomeya imitator. The sequence continues at coordinate 159,935,625 of NC_091285.1, read as the reverse complement.
CCACAATCGCATACAAGATTTCTCTCGCACATCACCCCTACTCTGGAACTCTCTACCACAACATATCAGACTCTCGCCTACCATCGAAACCTTCAAAAAGAGCCTGAAGACCCACCTCTTCCGACAAGCCTATAACCTGCAGTAACTACCGATTGACCAAACTGCTGCATGACCAGCTCTACCCTCGCCTACTGTATTCTCACCCATCACTTGTAGATTGTGAGCCTTCGCGGGCAGGGTCCTCTCTCCTCCTGTACCAGTTATGACTTGTATTGTTTAACCCTTTAGCGACCGCCGATACGCCTTTTAACGGCGGCCGCTAAGGGTACTTAAACCACAGCGCCGTTAATTAACGGCGCTGTGGAAAAAGTAAATAGCGCCCCCCAGAGTCGGATTTTCTCCGGGGTCTCGGCTGCCGGGGGTAGCCGAGACCCCAGAGAACATGATTCGGGGGGTTTTTTACCCACCCCGCATTTGCGATCGCCGGTAATTAACCATTTACCGGCAATCGCAAAAAAAAAAAAAAAGCGATCTCTTTTTAATTTCTCTGTCCTCCGATGTGATCGCACATCGGAGGACAGAGAAAAGGGGTCCCAGGTGGCCCCCCAATACTTACCTATCTCCCCCGGTGCTCCTCGTGGCTCCCGGTGGGCGCCGCCATCTTAAAAATGGCGGGCGCATGCGCAGTGCGCCCGCCGTCCGGCCCCGCGAGAATCTCTCGGCTGCCGGGGGTAGCCGAGACCCCAAAGAGCATGATCGGGGTCGGTTTTACCGACCCCTGTTTTGCGATCTCCGGTAATTAACTGTTTACCGGCGACCGCAAAAAAAAAAGTAAAGTGTAATTCTCTGCCCTCTGATGTGATTGCACATCAGAGAACAGAGAACTAGGGGGATTCGGGGACCCTACAATACTCACCTGCGTCCCTGGATCCTCCTGCTGCTCCTCATGGCCGCCGGCAAAAGAAAATGGCGGGCGCATGCACAGTGCGCCCGCCATCTGCCTCCATCTGCTGGCCGGCAGGAGAACAGCAGTTGGGGCTAAAATTAGGGTTAGGGTTAGGGTTAGGGGTAGGGTTAGGGTTAGAGGTAGGGCTAGGGTTAGGGGTAGGGTTAGGGCTAGGGTTAGGGCTAGGGTTAGGGCTAGGGTTAGGGGTAGGGTTAGGGCTAGGGTTAGGGCTAGGGTTAGGGTTAGGGCTAGGGGTAGGGTTAGGGTTAAGGCTAGGGTTAGGGTTAGGGGTAGGGCTAGGGTTAGGGTTAGGGCTAGGGTTAGGGTTAGGGCTAGGGTTAGGGCTAGGGTTAGGGCTAGGGTTAGGGTTAGGGTTAGGGCTAGGGTTAGGGCTAGGGTTAGGGCTAGGGCTAGGGTTAGGGCTAGGGTTAGGGTTAGGGCTAGGGTTAGGGCTAGGGTTAGGTCTAGGGTTAGGGCTAAATTTAGGGTTAGGGTTGGGGCTAAATTTAGGGTTAGGGTTGGGGCTAAATTTAGGGTTAGGCTTCTTTCACACTTACGTCGGTACGGGGCCGTCGCAATGCGTCGACCCGACATACCGACGCACGTTGTGAAAATTGTGCACAACGTGGGCAGCGGCTGTAGCTTTTCAACGCATCCGCTGCCCAATCTATGTCCTGGGGAGGAGGGGGCGGAGTTACGGCCACGCATATGCGGTCAGAAATGGCGGATGCGACGTACAAAAAAACATTTAATTGAACGTTTTTTTGTGACGACGGTCCGCCAAAACACAACTGATCCAGTGCACGACGGACGCGACGTGTGGCCATCCGTCACGATCCATCGGCAATACAAGTCTATGGGCAAAAAACGCATCCTGCGGGCACATTTGCAGGATCCGTTTCTTGTCCAAAACGACAGATTGCGACGGATGCCAAACGACGCAAGTGTGAAAGTAGCCTTAGGGCTAGGGCTAGGGTTGGGGCTAAAGTTAGGGCTAGGATTGGTGCTAAAGTTAGGGTTAGAGTTGGGATTAGGGTTAGGGTTTGGATTAGGGTTGGTATTAGGGTTAAGGTTGGCATTAGGGTTACGCTTGGGATTAGGGTTAGGTTTGGGATTAGGGTTAAGGTTAGGGTTGTGATTAGGGTTAGGGTTGTGATTAGGGGTGTATTGGGATTAGGGTTAGGTTTGAGGTTAGGGTTGAGATTAGGATTAGGGGTGTGTTGGATTTAGGGTTTTGATTAGGGTTATGGTTAGGGTTGACATTAGGGTTGTTTTGGGGTAAGGGTTGTGATTATGGTTAGGGTTAGTGATTATGATTATGGATCAGGTTGGGATTAGGGTTAGGGGTGTGTTGGGGTTAGGGTTGGAGCTAGAATTGGGGGGTTTCCACTGTTTAGTTACATCAGGGGGTCTCCAAACACGACAGCCAATTTTGCGCTCAAAAAGTCAAATGGTGCTCCCTCCCTTCTGAGCTCTGCCGTGTGCCCAAACAGTGGGATACCCCCACATATGGGGCATCAGCGTACTCGGGATAAATTGGACAACAACTTCTGAAGTCCAATTTCTCTTATTACCCTTGTGAAAATAAAAACTTGGGGGCTACAAAATCTTTTTTTGTGGAAAAAAAAATATTTTTTATTTTCACGACTCTGCATTCTAAACTTCTGTGAAGCACTTGGGCATTCAAAGTTCTCACCACATATCTAGATAAGTTCCTTGGGGGGTCTAGTTTCCAAAACGGGGTCACTTGTGGGGGGTTACTACAGTTTAGGTACATCAGGGGCTCTGCAATCGCAACATAATGCCCACAGACCATTCTATCAAAGTCTGCATTCCAAAAAGGCGCTCCTTCCCTTCCGAGCTCTGCCGTGCGCCCAAACAGTGGTTTACCCCCACATATAACACATCAGCGTACTCGGGATAAATTGGACAACAACTATTGCAGTCCAATTTCTCCTGTTACCCTTGTGAAAATAAAAACTTGGGGGCTACAATATCTTTTTTGTGGAAAAAAAAATATTTTTTATTTTCACGACTCTGCATTCTAAACTTCTGTGAAGCACTTGGGCATTCAAAGTTCTCACCACACATCTAGATAAGTTCCATGGGGGGTCTAGTTTCCAAAATGGGGTCACTTGTGGGGGATTTCTACTGTTTAGGTACATCAGGGGCTCTCCAAATGCGACATGGCGTCCGATCTCAATTCCAGCCAATTCTACATTGAAAAAGTAAAACGGCACTCTTTCTCTTCCAAGCTCTGCGGTGCGCCCAAACAGTGGTTTACCCCCACATATTGGGTATCGACGTACACAGGAGAAATTGCACAACAACTTTCGTGGTCTAATTTCTCCTGTTACCCTTGTGAAAATAAAAATTTGTGGGCAAAAATATCATTTTTGTAGAAAAAATGCGATTTTTTTTTTTTCACGGCTCTACGTTATAAACTTCTGTGAAGCACATGGAGGTTCAAAGTGCTCACTACACATCTAGATAAGTTCCTTAAGGGGTCTAGTTTCCAAAATGGTGTCACTTGTGGGGGGTTTCCACTATTTAGGCACATCAGGGGCTCTCCAAACGCGACATGTTGTCCAATCTCAATTCCAGCCAATTCTACATTGAAAAAGTAAAACAGCACTCCTTCTCTTCCAAGCTCTGCGGTGCGCCCAAACAGTGGTTTACCCCCACATATTGGGTATCAGCGTACTCAGGAGAAATCGCACAACAACTTTTGTGGTCTAATTTCTCCTGTTACCCTTGTGAAAATAAGAATTTGTGGGCAAAAAGATCATTTTTGTGTAAACAAAAGCGATTTTTTATTTTCACGGCTCTACGTTATAAACTTCTGTGAAGCACTTGGGGGTTCAAAGTGCTCACCACACATCTAGATAAGTTCCTTAAGGCGTCTAGTTTCCAAAATGGTGTCACTTGTGGGGAGTTTCCACTGTTTAGGCACATCAGGGGCTCTCTAAACGTGACATGGCATCCGATCTCAATTCCAGCCAATTCTGCATTGAAAAAGTCAAACGGCGCTCCTTCACTTCTAAGTTCTGCGGTGCGCCCAAAAAGTGGTTTACCCCCACATATGGGGTATTGGCGTATTCAGGAGAAATTGCATAACAAAATTTATGGTTACATTTCTGTTTTTACACTTGTGAAAATAAAAAAAATGGTTCTGAATTAAGATGTTTGCAAAAAAAAGTTAAATGTTCGTTTTTTCCTTCCACATTGTTTCAGTTCCTGTGAAGCACGTAAAGGGTTAATAAACTTCTTGAATGTGGTTTTGAGAACCTTGAGGGGTGTAGTTTTTAGAATGGTGTCACACTTGGGTATTTTCTATCATATAGACCCCTCAAAATGACTTCAAATGTGATGTGGTCCCTAAAAAAAATGGTGTTGTAAAAATGAGAAATTGCTGGTCAAATTTTAACCCTTATAACTCCCTAACAAAAAAAAATGTTGTTTCCAAAATTGTGCTGATGTAAAGTAGACATGTGGGAAATGTTATTTATTAACTATTTTTCGTGACATATCTCTCTGATTTAAGGGCATAAAAATACAAAGTTTGAAAATTGCAAAATTTTAAAAATTTTCGCCATATTTCCGTTTTTTTCATAAATAATCGCAAGTAATATCGAAGAAATGTTACCACTAACATGAAGTACAATATGTCATGAAAAAACAATCTCAGAATCAGCGGGATCCGTTGAAGCGTTCCAGAGTTATAACCTCATAAACTGACAGTGGTCAGAATTGCAAAAATTGGCTCGGTCATTAAGTACCAAATTGGCTCTGTCACTAAAGGGTTAAGATGATTGTACTTGTTTTAATTATGTATACCCCTCCTCACATGTAAAGCGCCATGGAATAAATAGCGCTATAACAATAAATAATAATAATAATGTGTTAATTCATAGTTTTGATACCTTCAGTGTGAATGTACAATTTTCATAGTTATGAAAATACAGAAAAATCTTTAAATGAGGTGTGTCCAAACTTTTGGTTTGTACTATGTATTAATAAACAATTTTGTTACAAGTGTTTTTTTACTTGAGCAATTCTGTAAATGAACCATGCCCTCCACCATATTCACAAACAGAGCGGCCAACCCTATCTAGCCAACATTCCCTTACATCATACAGGTGACCTCACAGCTACTAGACAATCAGAGAGCGTCCTACGTGTCATAATGGCCTCAGAGTGTAGGACATTCTACTGGCAGCCCACAAGTTATTAGCAACCCACCTGGTACCATCAAGACATCATGGCTTCTCACAAGAAAAGCAGAAGATCCTATCGCAGAAGGAGAAGGACTCACAGACCCCATAAAATGGGTAAATGTTATTGAGCCTACACTAAACAGTATAACCTCCATTATAATGCTATACATGTAATTCTTGGCAATGGGCAACCTTATATTTATACTTTGGCTTCTCCTAGGTCATAAACGTAGACACCGTTATTATTCCAGAAGACGGATGTAGCAGAACCAAGAATAACCCGTTCCTGCTGTCACCGATGACCACTTCTCTCCTGATCGAGTCCACGGGGGAAGATGAACACAAGAAATTCAGAACTTCATAATCTGTCACCAAATCAACAGCAGGGCACCGGCATGAAATAAACGACCATGAGCAGATTGCAGTCTCTTCTCTTACTTTTATAGAACTAAAATTACATTTAATTTAAAAAGTTTAATTTAAGTAATGTAAAATAGGAGGACTTATAGTGGATATAAAAAGTCTACACACCCCTGTTAAAATGCCAGGTTTTTATCACTTTTAAGGTCGCCTATAATCTGTACAAATCCACTGCAAAAGAAACTGAAATCTTTTCAGAGAAAAAATAAAAAAATAAAATGTTATTAATGTGGTTGAAGAAATATACAAACCCTTAAACTATCACGCCATTGAAGTACACTTTAAATTTTAGTCTTTTTGGGCAGTTGTCTATCAGCATGGCACATCTAGAATTGGCAATCTTTCTCCACAATTCTTTGCAGTAGTGCTCCAAATCTGTGAGATTGTGAGGGCATCTCCTGAGTACAGCGCCCTCTTCAGGTCATCACACACATTTTCAGTTGGATTCAGATCTGGGTTCTGGCAGGGCCATTCCACAACTCTGATCTTGCTCTAGAGAAGCCATTTTGTCATAATTTGGAGGTATGTTTATGGACATTATCATGCTGAAAGGTGAAATTCATATTTTTATTCATCTTTTTAGCACAAGACTTTTACATTTTGTTGCAAAATCAACTGATGTTTGGAGCTGTTCAGAATTCCGTCTTCTTTGACTAAAGACCCAGTTATAGTTGCTGAGAAGCAGTCCTATAGCAGTGGCGTACCACTAATACCAGCAGACCATGTGGTTGCTATGGGGCCTGTGAGTTGGTCCCCCATGGCCTAGCATTGTACATGTAACATTATCGGCATTCTGGATGTTGATACAGCTGAAAAGTAATGATGGAAGAGAGAGCCATCAGCTCCATCCTCCATCATTCTCCCTGTGGGTTTGAGCGCTGACATCTAAGAGCAGAGCTTCAGAACACGCGCTGCAGAGACCGGAGCAGTGGGGAATGAGGACAGATGAGTACATTAGGGTGGTCTTTTTTTATTAATTGAGGCCATTATACAGTTTGGAGAGCTATGTCGGGGCCATTATACTATTTGAAAAGTAATGTGTTCGAGCCATTACTCAATGTACAGGGTTGTTTTACAGTCATCACAATGTGTGGACGGTTGTGTAGGGGTCATAATAATGTGTGGAGGAGTGTAATGGCCGTTATACTGTATGGAGTGATAACAACAACAAGGGAAAGAAGTATGCAATAAGTGGGATCACTAATAAAAACTCAATGTTTACATATGAGCCAAGGCATACACTAAAAGCATTTAACGAGACAAAAGGCTATAAATAGTGATGGGAGAACCGCCACCCCATGATGTTCGAGATTGGCGGTTTCACCCAAGTTTTCCTGTGAAGTTCGAGTTTGCGGCCGGAGATGGCGCGAACTTGCATCTGAACCCTAAATTTGGATTGCAAACGGGGGGGGGGGGGGGGAGGAAAGATGTCTGTTATGAACAGGTGATTCAGAACCACGATGGACCTAGTGGTTAAGAGCACACAAAGTGACCTAATAGTTACTAACATAGGACGAGCTCTGAGACGTGGGAAACTCTGCTGACCGCAATCCCTAATCCTATCATACCACACTAGAGGTAGCCGTGGATTGCTCCTGACGCTCCCTATGCAACTCGGCACAGCCTGAGAGACTAGCTAGCCCTGAAGATAGAAAAATAAGCCTACCTTGCCTCAGAGAAATTCCCCAAAGGAAAAGGCAGCCCCCCACATATAATGACTGTGAGTTAAGATGAAAATACAAACACAGAGATGAAATAGATTTTAGCAAAGTGAAGCCCGACTTCCTGAATAGACCGAGGATAGGAAAGATAGCTTTGCGGTCAGCACAAAAACCTACAAACAACCACGCAGAGGGGGCAAAAAGACCCTCCGCACCGACTAACGGTACGGAGGTGCTCCCTCTGCGTCTCAGAGCTTCCAGCAAGCAAGAAAAACCAATATAGCAAGCTGGACAGAAAATATAGCAAACAAAAGTAACACAAGCAAAACTTAGCTTATGCAGGGCAGACAGGCCACAAGAACGATCCAGGAGAGAGCAAGACCAATACTGGAACATTGACTGGAGGCAAGGAACAAAGAACTAGGTGGAGTTAAATAGAGCAGCACCTAACGACTTAACCTCGTCACCTGAGGAAGGAAACTCAGAAGCCGCAGCCCCACTCACATCCACCAGAGGAAGCTCATAGACAGAACCAGCCGAAGTACCACTCATGACCACAGGAGGGAGCTTGACCACAGAATTCACAACAGTACCCCCCCTTGAGGAGGGGTCACCGAACCCTCACCAGAGCCCCCAGGCCGACCAGGATGAGCCAAATAAAAGGCATGAACCAGATCGGCAGCATGAACATCAGAGGCAAAGACCCAGGAATTATCTTCCTGACCATAACCCTTCCACTTAACCAGGTAATGGAGTTTCCGTCTCGAAATACGAGAATCCAAAATCTTCTCCACTATATACTCCAACTCCCCCTCAACCAAAACCGGGGCAGGAGGATCAACGGATGGAACCACAGGTGCCACGTATCTCCGCAACAATGACCTATGGAATACGTTATGGATGGAAAAAGAAGCTGGAAGGGTCAAACGAAAAGACACAGGATTAAGAACCTCAGAAATCCTATACGGACCAATGAAACGAGGCTTAAACTTAGGAGAGGAAACTTTCATAGGAATATAACGAGATGACAACCAAACCAAATCCCCAACACGAAGTCGGGGACCCACACAGCGCCTGCGGTTAGCGAAACGTTGAGCCTTCTCCTGAGACGATGTCAAATTGTCCACCACATGAGTCCAAATCTGCTGCAACCTATCCACCACAGTATCCACACCAGGACAGTCAGAAGACTCAACCTGCCCTGAAGAGAAACGAGGATGGAAACCAGAATTGCAGAAAAACGGCAAAACCAAAGTAGCCGAGCTGGCCCGATTATTAAGGGCGAACTCAGCCAAAGACAAAAAGGACACCCAATCATCCTGATCAGCAGAAACAAAACATCTCAGATATGTTTCCAAGGTCTGATTGGTTCGTTCAGTCTGGCCATTTGTCTGAGGATGGAAAGCCGAGGAAAAAGACAAATCAATGCCCATCCTAGCACAAAAAGCTCGCCAAAACCTCGAAACAAACTGGGAACCTCTGTCAGAAACGATATTCTCTGGAATGCCATGTAAACGAACCACATGCTGGAAGAACAATGGCACCAAATCAGACGAGGAAGGCAATTTAGACAAGGGTACCAAATGGACCATCTTAGAGAAGCGATCACAAACAACCCAAATGACCGACATTTTTTGAGAGACGGGGAGATCCGAAATAAAATCCATAGAGATATGTGTCCAGGGCCTCTTCGGGACTGGCAAGGGCAAAAGCAACCCACTGGCACAAGAACAGCAGGGCTTAGCCCGAGCACAAATCCCACAGGACTGCACAAACGAACGCACATCCCGCGACAGAGACGGCCACCAAAAGGATCTAGCCACCAAATCTCTGGTACCAAAGATTCCAGGATGACCAGCCAACACCGAACAATGAACCTCAGAGATAACTCTACTCGTCCATTTATCAGGGACAAACAGTTTCTCCGCTGGGCAACGGTCAGGTCTATTAGCCTGAAATTTTTGCAGCACCTGCCGCAGATCAGGGGAGATGGCAGACAAAATTACGCCCTCTTTGAGAATACTCGCCGGCTCAGACAAACCCGGAGAGTCGGGCACAAAACTCCTAGACAGGGCATCCGCCTTCACATTTTTAGAGCCCGGAAGGTACGAAACCACAAAGTCAAAACGGGAGAAAAACAGCGACCAACGAGCCTGTCTAGGATTCAACCGTTTGACAGACTCGAGATAAGTCAAGTTTTTGTGATCAGTCAAGACCACCACGCGATGCTTAGCTCCTTCAAGCCAATGACGCCACTCCTCGAATGCCCACTTCATGGCCAGCAACTCTCGATTGCCAACATCATAATTACGCTCAGCAGGCGAAAACTTCCTGGAAAAGAAGGCGCATGGTTTCATCTCCGAGCCATCAGAACTTCTTTGCGACAAAAAAGCCCCTGCTCCAATCTCAGAAGCATCAACCTCGACCTGGAACGGGAGCAAAACATCTGGTTGGCACAACACAGGGGAGAAGAAAAACGACGCTTCAACTCTTGAAAAGCTTCCACAGCAGCAGAAGACCAATTGACCACATCAGCACCCTTCTTGGTTAAATCAGTCAACGGTTTAGCAATACTAGAAAAATTATTGATGAAGCGACGATAAAAATTAGCAAAGCCTAGGAACTTTTGCAGACTCTTCAGAGATGTCGGCTGAGTCCAATCATAAATGGCCTGAACTTTAACAGGGTCCATCTCGATAGTAGAAGGGGAAAAGATGAAACCCAAAAATGAAACCTTCTGAACACCAAAGAGACACTTTGACCCCTTCACAAACAAAGAATTCGCACGCAGGACCTGGAAAACCATTCTGACCTGCTTCACGTGAGACTCCCAATCATCCGAGAAGACCAAAATATCATCCAAGTATACAATCAGGAATTTATCCAGGTACTCTCGGAAGATGTCATTCATAAAGGACTGAAACGCTGATGGAGCATTAGAAAGCCCGAATGGCATAACCAGGTACTCAAAATGGCCCTCGGGCGTATTAAATGCTGTTTTCCATTCATCGCCCTGTTTAATACGCACAAGATTATACGCACCACGAAGATCTATTTTGGTGAACCAACTAGCCCCCTTAATCCGAGCAAACAAATCAGACAGCAGCGGCAAGGGGTACTGAAATTTGACCGTGATTTTATTTAGAAGGCGGTAATCAATACAAGGTCTCAGCGAACCATCCTTCTTGGCCACAAAAAAGAACCCTGCTCCCAATGGCGACGACGACGGGCGAATATGACCCTTCTCCAAGGATTACTTTACATAACTCCGCATAGCGGCGTGCTCAGGCACAGACAAATTAAACAGTCGACCTTTAGGAAACTTACTACCAGGAATCAAATCGATAGCACAATCACAATCCCTATGCGGAGGTAGGGCACTGGACTTGGGCTCATCAAATACATCCCGGTAATCCGACAAGAACTCTGGGACCTCAGAAGGGGTGGATGATGAAATAGACAGAAATGGAACATCATCATGTACCCCCTGACAACCCCAGCTGGACACAGACATTGATTTCCAATCCAATACTGGGTTATGGACTTGTAGCCATGGCAACCCCAACACGACCACATCATGCAGATTATGCAACACCAAAAAGCGAATATCCTCCTGATGCGCAGGAGCCATGCACATGGTCAGCTGGGTCCAGTACTGAGGCTTATTCTTGGCCAAAGGCGTAGCATCAATTCCTCTCAATGGAATAGGATACTGCAATGGCTCCAAGAAAAACCCACAGCGCCTAGCATACTCCAAGTCCATCAAATTCAGGGCAGCGCCTGAATCCACAAATGCCATGACAGAATAGGATGACAAAGAGCAGATCAAAGTAACGGACAAAAGAAATTTCGACTGTACCGTACCTATGGAGGCAGACCTAGTGAACCGCTTAGTGCGCTTAGGACAATCGGAGATAGCATGAGTGGAATCACCACAGTAAAAACACAGCCCATTCTGACGTCTGTGTTTTTGCCGTTCAGCTCTGGTCAAAGTCCTATCGCACTGCATAGGCTCAGGTCCATGCTCAGATAATACCGCCAAATGGTGCACAGTTTTACTCTCACGCAAGCGTCGACCGATCTGAATGGCCAAAGACATAGACTCATTCAGACCAGTAGGCATAGGAAATCCCACCATGACATCCTTAAGGGCTTCAGAGAGACCTTTTCTGAAAATTGCTGCCAGCGCACATTCATTCCATTGAGTGAGCACAGACCACTTCCTAAACTTCTGACAATATATCTCTACCTCATCCTGACCCTGACACAGAGCCAGCAAATTTTTCCCTGCCTGATCCACTGAATTAGGCTCATCATAAAGCAATCCAAGCGCCAGAAAAAACGCATCAATATTACATAATGCAGGATCTCCTGGCGCAAGGGAAAATGCCCAGTCTTGAGGGTCGCCACGTAATAAAGAAATAATGATCTTAACTTGTTGAACTGGGTCACCAGAGGAGCGGGGTTTCAAAGCCAGAAACAGTTTACAATTATTCTTAAAGCTCAGAAACTTAGCTCTATCTCCAGAAAACAAATCAGGAATAGGAATTCTTGGCTCCAACATAGAATTCTGAACCACAAAGTCTTGAATATTTTGTACTCTTGCAGTGAGATGATCCACACAAGAAGACAGACCTTTAATGTCCATCACTACACCTGTGTCCTGAACCACCCAAACGTCTAGGGGAAAAGAAAGACAAAACACAGTACAGAGAAAAAAAATGGTCTCAGAACTTCTCTTTTCCCTCTATTGAGAAGCATTAGTACTTTGGGCCTCCAGTACTGTTATGAACAGGTGATTCAGAACCACAATGGACCTAGTGGTTAAGAGCACACAAAGTGACCTGATAGTTACTAACATAGGACGAGCTCTGAGACGTGGGAACTCTGATGACCGCAATCCCTAATCCTATCATACCACACTAGAGGTAGCCGTGGATTGCTCCTAACTCTCCCTATGCAACTCGGCACAGCCTGAGAAACTAGCTAGCCCTGAAGATAGAAAAATAAGCCTACCTTGCCTCAGAGAAATTCCCCAAAGGAAAAGGCAGCCCCCCACATATAATGACTGTGAGTTAAGATGAAAATACAAACACAGAGATGAAATAGATTTTAGCAAAGTGAGGCCCGACTTCCTGAATAGACCGAGGATAGGAAAGATAGCCTTGCGGTCAGCACAAAAACCCACAAACCACCAAGCAGAGGGGGCAAAAAGACCCTCCGCACCGACTAATGGTACGGAGGTGCTCCCTCTGCGTCTCAGAGCTTCCAGCAAGCAAGAAAAACCAATATAGCAAGCTGGACAGAAAATATAGCAAACAAAAGTAACACAAGCAAAACTTAGCTTATGCAGGGCAGACAGGCCACAAGAACGATCCAGGAGAGAGCAAGACCAATACTGGAACATTGACTGGAGGCCAGGAACAAAGAACTAGGTGGAGTTAAATAGAGCAGCACCTAACGACTTAACCTCGTCACCTAAGGAAGGAAACTCAGAAGCCGCAGCCCCACTCACATCCACCAGAGGAAGCTCATAGACAGAACCAGCCGAAGTACCACTCATGACCACAGGAGGGAGCTTGACCACAGAATTCACAACAGATGTCTGTTAAAGAAAACATAAAATTAATAATAAACATTATAATTATACTTACTTGTCCAGCGACGCATCCTCCCGTCCCGCTGTCTCCCGGCCGCATCTGCTTCTGGGGCCGCTCATTACCTTCTGGCGTTATTCACTGCACTCGGCAGTCTTCGGCTTTTTCCGGCAGTGTTCGGGCGGTGACGTCACCGTCATAGGTGCTTCTCACAAAATTAGAATATCAAAAAGTTTATTTATTTCAGTTCTTCAATACAAAAAGTGAAACTCATATTATATAGAGTTTTTACAAACAGAGTGATCTATTTCAAGTGTTCAAGTGTTTCTGTTAATGTTGATGATTATGTCTGTTAGGGCTAGAGGAACGCACCAAGTAAATACAGTCCCTGATACCTGGTATTGTATGCATCCTTATGCACATCTGTCTTTTTATTGTTAGGCAGGTTGGTGCGGTGCGACTCTTTACCTTGGACCTAGAGCGCAGGGATTGACATATTGGTGTGAGCTTCACATTTTGCTACTGTTATATATATTTTTTCTTTATTTATTATCAGCATTTTTTACACATGTATACTGTCCGGGGGAGTGCCAAGGTATTTTTGCCTACATGTACTACATTACGGCCAGGTTGGTTTTTGTGAGAACATATTGTATTTGTAGTCATATTGTTTGAGTCCAATGTGGGTTACTGCCTTATTAGGGGCTGGTATGTATAGCATCACTATGCTTTTTAAATGTTTTTAAATGTAAGTGTTTTTGTTACTTTTTTGTGTGTATTTCAATAAAGCTGTGTTTATATATTTTCCATATCCATATTGTGGTGATCCCCATTTATAGGACCTAGTCTGTTTTTCTCAGTGCATGTACATTATATGAGTGATAACTATTATACATTCTACAATAGGTCCTAAATCAGACAGTATAGTCCTCCATACAGTATCCTGGGCACCACGTAGCGCACATTATACAGTATTATGGGCATAACATAGTCGTCCATACAGTATAATGAGCACATATAGTGCTCCATACAGTATTATGAGCACCACATAGCTCTCCATACAGAATAATGAGCCCCATATATTGCTCCATACAGAATAATGAGCCTCATATATTGCTCCATACAGAATAATGGGCCCCATATATTGTTCCATACCATATTAAGGGTGCCACATAGTGCTCCATACAGTATAATGAGCCCCATATATTGCTCCATACAGTATTATGGGCACCACATAGTGCTCCATACAGTATAATGAGCCCCATGTATTGTTCCATACTGAATAATGAGCCCCATATATTGCTCCATACAGAATAATGAGCCCCATATAAAGCTCCATACAGAATAATGATCCCCATATATTGCTCCATGCACCATAATGAGCCCCATATAATGCTCCAAACAGTATAATGAGACCGATATAATGCCTAAAACAGTATAATGCGCCCCATATAATACACCATACATTATAATGAGCCCCATACCTTGCTCCATATAGAATGGGCCCCTTATAATGCCCCATACAGAATATGATGTGCCCCATATAATGCTCCAAACTCCAAACAGAAATGGCCCCATAAAATGCTCCATTTATAATGGGCCCCATATGAGGCTCCATATATAATGGGCACCATATGATGCTCCATATATAAGGGGTCCCATATGATGCTCTAGTATCTAATGGGCCCCATATTATGCTTCAGTATAATAGGCCCCATATGATGCTCCATATAATGCTCCAGTGTATGATGGGGCCCATATAATGCTCCAGTATATGATGGGCCCTGTTGTGAATTCTGTGGCTGAGTTCACTTCTGTGGTCACAAGTGGTATTGCAGTCTCTGGGCTTCCTCCCTCAGGTGTTTTGGTGAGCTCGTTGGCTGCCTTGCTATTTAGCTCCACCTGAGTCTGTCTTCCTTGCTCCTTGTCAATGTTCCAGTGTTGGATCTGAGCTACTGCATCTTTCCTTGGGCCTGCTGCTCTGCTAGATAAGTGCTTCTAGTTTGTTTTCTGTTTTTTCTGTCCAGCTTGTTATTATCTTTTGCTGGAAGCTCTGAGAAGCAAAGGGGTGCACCGCCGTGCTGTTAGTTCGGCACGGTGGGTCTTTTTGCCCCTTTGCGTGGTTTTCGTTTTAGGGTTTTTTGTAGACTGCATAGTTCTCTTTGCTATCCTCGCTCTGTCTAGAATATCGGGCCTCACTTTGCTGAATCTATTTCATTCCTACGTTTGTCTTTTCATCTTGCTAACAGTCATTATATGTGGGGGCTGCCTATTCCTTTGGGGTATTTCTCTGAGGTAAGTCAGGCTTGTATTTCTATCTTCAGGCTAGTCAGCTCCTCAGGCAGTGCCGAGTTGCATAGGTAGTTGATAGGCGCAATCCACTGCTGCTTCCAGTTGTGTGAGGATAGATCAGGTACTGCAGTCTACAGAGATTCCACGTCTCAGAGCTCGTCCTATTGTTTTGGGTTATTGCCAGATCTCTGTATGTGCGCTGATTACTGCACGCTGTGTTGCCTGATTGCCAGCCATAACAGTACAAGGAGCCTTTCAATGATTTCCAATAGAGGGAAAAAAGAAATCCTGACATCATTTTTTTTTCTTAGCTCTGTCCTCAGTCTTTTTTTTCCCCTAGACATTAGAGTGCTTCAGGACACAGCTGTGGACATGGATATTCAGGCTCTGTGCTCCTCAATGGATAATCTCGTTGTAAATGTACAAAAGATTCAAGATACTATTGATCAGAAATCGATGCTAGAACCAAGAATTCCGATTCCTGATTTGTTTTTTGGTGACAGAACTAAGTTCCTGAGCTTCAGAAATAATTGTAAGTTATTTTTGGCCTTGAAACCTCATTCTTCTGGTAATCCTATTCAACAGGTTTTGATTATTATTTCTTTTTTGCGCGGCGACCCACAGGACTGGGCGTTTTCTCTTGCACCAGGAGATTCTGCATTGAGTAATGTTGATGCATTTTTCCAGGCGCTGGGATTGCTTTACGATGAGCCTAATTCAGTGGATCAAGCTGAGAAAAATCTGCTGGCTTTATGCCAGGGTCAGGATGATGTAGAAGTATATTGTCAGAAATTTAGAAAATGGTCAGTACTCACTCTGTGGAATGAATCTGCACTAGCGGCTTTGTTCAGAAAGGGTCTCTCTGAAGCTCTTAAGGATGTAATGGTGGGATTTCCTATGCCTGCTGGTTTGAATGAGTCTATGTCCTTGGCCATTCAGATCGGTCGTCGCTTGCGCGAGCGTAAATCTGTGCACCATCTGGCGGTATTGTCTGAGAGTAAGCCTGAGCCTATGCAGTGCGACAGGACTATGACTAAAGTAGAACGGCACGAACACAGACGTCTGAACAGACTGTGTTTCTATTGTGGTGATTCTACTCATGCTATTTCTAATTGTCCTAAACGCACTAGGCGGTTCGATAGCTCTGCCGTTATTGGTACTGTACAGTCCAAATTCCTTTTGTCCATTACCTTAATGTGCTCTTTGTCATCATATTCTGTCATGGCGTTTGTGGATTCAGGCGCTGCCCTGAATCTGATGGATTTGGATTATGCTAAACGTTGTGGATTTTTCTTGGAGCCTTTGCGGTGTCCTATTCCGTTGAGAGGAATTGATGCTACACCTCTGGCCAAGAATAAGCCTCAGTACTGGGCCCAGCTGACCATGTGCATGGCTCCTGCACATCAGGAAGTTATTCGCTTTTTGGTACTGCATAATTTGCATGATGTGGTCGTGTTGGGGTTGCCATGGCTACAAACCCATAATCCAGTATTGGATTGGAACTCTATGTCGGTAACCAGCTGGGGTTGTCAGGGAGTACATGGTGATGTTCCATTTTTGTCTATTTCGTCATCCATTCCTTCTGACATCCCAGAGTTCTTGTCGGACTTTCAGGATGTATTTGAAGAGTCCAAGTCTGATGCCCTTCCTCCGCATAGGAATTGTGATTGTGCTATCGATTTGATTCCTGGTAGTAAATTCCCTAAGGGTCGTTTATTTAATTTGTCCGTACCTTAACACACCGCTATGCGCAGTTATGTGAAGGAGTCCCTGGAGAAGGGACATATTCGCCCATCGTCGTCACCATTGGGAGCAGGGTTCTTTTTTGTAGCCAAGAAGGATGGTTCGCTAAGACCGTGTATTGATTACCGCCTTCTTAATAAGATCACTGTTAAGTTTCAGTATCCCTTGCCATTGATTTCTGACTTGTTTGCTCGGATTAAGGGGGCTAGTTGGTTTACTAAGATTGATCTTCGTGGTGCGTATAATCTGGTGAGAATCAGGCAGGGAGATGAATGGAAAACGGCATTTAATACGCCCGAGGGTCATTTTGAGTATCTGGTGATGCCGTTCGGACTTGCCAATGCTCCATCTGTTTTTCAGTCTTTTATGCATGACATTTTCCGTGAGTATCTGGATAAATTCTTGATTGTTTACTTGGATGACATTTTGATCTTCTCAGATGATTGGGAGTCTCATGTGAAGCAAGTCAGAATGGTTTTCCAGGTACTGCGTGCTAATTCCTTGTTCGTGAAGGGATCAAAGTGTCTCTTCGGTGTGCAGAAAGTTTCATTTTTGGGGTTCATCTTTTCCCCTTCTACTATCGAGATGGATCCGGTTAAGGTTCAGGCCATCCAGGATTGGACTCAGCCGACATCTCTAAAAAGTTTGCAGAAATTCCTGGGCTTTGCTAATTTTTATCGTCGCTTCATCTGTAATTTTTCTAGCATTGCCAGACCATTGACCGATTTGACCAAGAAGGGTGCTGATTTGGTTAATTGGTCTTCTGCTGCCGTGGAAGCTTTTCAGGAGTTGAAGCGTCGTTTTTGCTGTGCCCCTGTGTTGTGTCAACCTGATGTTTCTCTTCCGTTCCAGGTCGAGGTTGATGCTTCTGAGATTGGTGCAGGGGCGGTTTTGTCACAGAGAGGTTCTGGTTGCTCAGTGTTCAAACCATGTGCTTTCTTTTCCAGGAAATTTTCTGCTGCTGAGCGTAATTATGATGTGGGCAACCGAGAGTTGCTGGCCATGAAGTGGGCATTCGAGGAGTGGCGTCATTGGCTTGAGGGTGCTAAGCATCGCGTGGTGGTTTTGACTGATCATAAGAACCTTACTTATCTTGAGTCTGCCAAGCGCTTGAATCCTAGACAGGCCCGTTGGTCGTTATTTTTTGCTCGTTTTGATTTTGTGATTTCATACCTTCCGGGCTCTAAAAATGTGAAGGCGGATGCTCTGTCTAGGAGTTTTGTGCCCGACTCTCCGGGGTTATCTGAGCCGGCGAGTATCCTCAAGGAAGGAGTCATTGTGTCTGCCATCTCCCCTGATTTGCGGAGAGTGTTGCAGAAATTTCAGGCTAATAAACCTGATCGTTGTCCGGCCGAGAAACTGTTCGTCCCTGATAGGTGGACTAGTAAAGTTATCTCTGAACTTCATTGTTCGGTGCTGGCCGGTCATCCAGGAATCTTTGGTACCAGGGAGTTGGTTGCTAGATCCTTCTGGTGGCCATCTCTGTCACGGGATGTGCGTGCTTTTGTGCAGTCCTGTGGAATTTGTGCTAGGGCTAAGCCCTGCTGTTCACGTGCCAGTGGGTTGCTTTTGCCCTTGCCGGTCCCGAAGAGGCCTTGGACACATATTTCGATGGATTTCATTTCTGACCTTCCCGTTTCTCAAAAGATGTCTGTCATTTGGGTGGTCTGTGATCGCTTTTCTAAAATGGTCCATCTGGTGCCCTTGGTTAAATTGCCTTCCTCCTCTGATTTGGTGCCTTTGTTCTTCCAGCATGTGGTTCGTTTACATGGCATTCCTGAGAATATTGTTTCTGACAGAGGTTCCCAGTTTGTCTCGAGGTTCTGGCGAGCCTTTTGTGGTAGGATGGGCATTGACCTATCTTTTTCCTCGGCCTTCCATCCTCAGACTAATGGCCAGACCGAACGAACCAATCAGACCTTGGAAACATATCTGAGATGTTTTGTTTCCGCTGACCAGGATGATTGGGTGTCATTTTTGCCGTTGGCTGAGTTCGCCCTTAATAATCGGGCCAGCTCGGCTACCTTGGTCTCTCCATTTTTCTGCAATTCTGGGTTCCATCCTCGTTTCTCTTCAGGACAGGTTGAGTCTTCGGACTGTCCTGGTGTGGATTATGTGGTGGACAGGTTGCAGCAGATCTGGACTCAGGTAGTGGACAATTTGACCTTGTCCCAGGAGAAGGCTCAGCTTTTCGCTAATCGCAGACGCCGTGTGGGACCCCGACTTCGTGTTGGGGATCTGGTTTGGTTATCTTCTCGTCATATACCTATGAAGGTTTCCTCTCCTAAATTTAAACCTCGTTTTATTGGTCCGTATAGGATTTCTGAGATTCTCAATCCGGTGTCTTTTCGTCTGACCCTCCCAGACTCCTTTTCCATACATAATGTATTCCATAGGTCGTTGTTGAGGAGATACGTGGCACCTATGGTTCCATCTGTGGAGCCTCCTGCCCCTGTTTTGGTGGAGGGGGAATTGGAGTATATTGTGGAGAAGATTTTGGATTCTCGTGTCTCTAGACGGAAACTCCAGTATCTGGTCAAATGGAAGGGTTATGCTCAGGAAGATAATTCCTGGGTTTTTGCCTCTGATGTCCATGCCCCAGATCTTGTTCGTGCCTTTCATGTGGCTCATCCTGGTCGGCCTGGGGGTTCTGGTGAGGGTTCGGTGACCCCTCCTCAAGGGGGGGGTACTGTTGTGAATTCTGTGGCTGAGTTCACTTCTGTGGTCACAAGTGGTATTGCAGTCTCTGGGCTTCCTCCCTCAGGTGTTTTGGTGAGCTCGTTGGCTGCCTTGCTATTTAGCTCCACCTGAGTCTGTCTTCCTTGCTCCTTGTCAATGTTCCAGTGTTGGATCTGAGCTACTGCATCTTTCCTTGGGCCTGCTGCTCTGCTAGATAAGTGCTTCTAGTTTGTTTTCTGTTTTTTCTGTCCAGCTTGTTATTATCTTTTGCTGGAAGCTCTGAGAAGCAAAGGGGTGCACCGCCGTGCTGTTAGTTCGGCACGGTGGGTCTTTTTGCCCCTTTGCGTGGTTTTCGTTTTAGGGTTTTTTGTAGACTGCATAGTTCTCTTTGCTATCCTCGCTCTGTCTAGAATATCGGGCCTCACTTTGCTGAATCTATTTCATTCCTACGTTTGTCTTTTCATCTTGCTAACAGTCATTATATGTGGGGGCTGCCTATTCCTTTGGGGTATTTCTCTGAGGTAAGTCAGGCTTGTATTTCTATCTTCAGGCTAGTCAGCTCCTCAGGCAGTGCCGAGTTGCATAGGTAGTTGATAGGCGCAATCCACTGCTGCTTCCAGTTGTGTGAGGATAGATCAGGTACTGCAGTCTACAGAGATTCCACGTCTCAGAGCTCGTCCTATTGTTTTGGGTTATTGCCAGATCTCTGTATGTGCGCTGATTACTGCACGCTGTGTTGCCTGATTGCCAGCCATAACAGGGCCCCATATGATGCTCCAGTTTATGATGGGCCCCATATATTGCTGAAAACATTAAAACAAAAAAACTGAAATCCTCACCTCCCCTCGCTGGCCGCTGCTCTGCTCCGGACTCATCAACGTCAGCGTCTTCCGTCTCTCTGCACTGTGACTGTTCAGGCAGAGGGCACACAGACATGATGCCACTGCACCCTCTGACCTGAAATGTCACACTCAGAAGACGCCGCAGCGGAGGAGCGGGAAGAGGTAAGTATCGCAGGTGCCGGGGTCCTGAGCAGTGTGTGATTTAAGGTGTGGTGTGTGTGCTTTAAGGGTCATCAAATGTATGTGGGAAGGGGACTGTGAGTGATCAAATTGTGGATTTTGCTGTAGAGACCACCAAACTGTATGTGGAAGGGATTACTTTTGGTGCCATTATTCAGTGTTGGGGAACAGTAGGGGCCATCATACAGTGTTGGCATCACTGGAGATCTGAATGTGTGTAAAAGGGTAGGGACTTTGGGGCCATCAATGTGTGTGGACACTGAAAGGGAATCATGGTGTGTATGTGGATGGTACTGTTGAGGAATTAACTGTGAGGGTATCATGTGTTTGTGGGAAAAATGTGTTGGTATCATGCTTTATGGTGGCCATTAATGGGTTATCATAGTGAGTGAGAACACTAAGGGGGTTCAATAGAGGAAAATTACTTTGTAAGTGCTACAATACATGTCTCTCTCTCCTCTCTCCCTGCCATTAAGATCTGGGAGATACAGTCTTCTGTGACTGCACCTAGGTGCTGTGACCCCACTGACATTTTTTTATTTTGTAAGGGGAAACCCCAATTAAGATGTCCGCTAGGCCATTCTCTCCCAGACATGGATAACATCATGGGACAGAACGATGGACAAGTATGGTATATTGTTGTTTTTTATTTTTGTTTTATTACAGGAGAAAGAGGGCTTTGGTGGAATTAGGTGCTAGGTGAGTATAACTGTAATTTGTTTTATTTCTAATAAACGATTTTTATTTTATATGTACACTGCTCAAAAAATAAAGGGAACGCTAAAATCCCACATCCTAGATATCACTGAATGCAATATTCCAGTTGTAAATCTTTATTCATTACATAGTGGAATATGTTGAGAACAATAAAACCTAAAAATTATCAATGTAAATCACAACTAATATCCCACGGAGGTCTGGAGTTGAAATAATGCTGAAAATCAAAGTGGAAAATGAAGTTACAGGCTGATCCAACTTCAGTGGAAATGTCTCAAGACAAGGAAATGATGCTCAGTAGAGTGTGTGGGCTTCAAGTGCCCGTGTGACCTCCCTTCAATGCCTGGGCAGGCTCCTGATGAGGCGGCAGATGGTCTCCTGAGGGATCTCCTCCCAGACCTGGAATAAAGCATCTGCCAACTCCTGGACAGTCTGTGGTGCAACGTGACGTTGGTGGATGGTGCAAGTCATGATGTCCCAGATGTGTTCAATCGGATTCAGGTCTGGAGAATGGGTGGATCATTCCATAGCTTCAATGTCTTCATCTTGCTGAAACTGCTGACACACTCCAGCCACATGAGGTCTGGCATTGTCCTGCATTAGGAGGAACCCAGGGCCAACCTCACCAGCATATTGTCTCACAAGGGGTCTGAGGATCTCATCCCGGTACCTAATGGCAGTCAGGCTACCTCAGGAGAACACATGGAGGGCTGTGCGGCCCTTCAAAGAAATGCCACCCCACACCATTACTGACCCACTGTCAAACCAGTTATGCTGAAGGATTTTGCAGGCAGCAGATCGCTCTCCATGGCGTCTCCAGACTCTGTCACGTCTATCACATGTGCTTAGTTTGAACGTGCTTTCATCAGTGAAGAGCAAAGGGCACTAGTGGTGAATTTGCCAATCCTGGCGTTCTGTGGCAAATGTCAAGCGTCCTGTATGGTGTTGGGCTGTGAGCACAATCCCCATCTGTGCACGTCGGGCACTCAGACCATCCTCATGGAGTCGGTTTCTAACCGTTTGTGCAGACACATGCACATTTGTGGCCTGCTGGAGGTTATTTTGCAGGGCTCTGGCAGTGCTCCTCCTGTTCCTCCTTGCACAAAGACTGAGGTAGCTGTCCTGCTGCTGAGTTGTTCCCTCCTATGGCCCCTGCACATCTCCTGGTTTACTGGTCTGTCTCCTGGTAGCTAGTGTTGAGCATTCCGATACTGCAAATATCTGGTATGGGCCGATATTCGCTGTATCGGAATTCCGATACCGAGTTCCGATACTTTTGCGATATCGGATACCCGAATCAGAAGTTCCTGAACTGCAATGATGCACTCTAATGGAGTGTGGGTGGTGTGTGAGCGGAGACTGTGTGTGTGCGGGTGGGGTCTGTGCGTGATCGTGGGGGGTCTGTGTGTGCCTGGCGGGGGTTTGTGCGGCGTGCTGGGGCTCTGTGCATGCCTGCCGGGGGTCTGGGCAGCGTGCTGGGGCTCTGTGCGGCGTGTCGGGGCTCTGTGCGTGCGTACCGGGGCTCTGTGTGTCATGCGGGGCTCTGTGCGGGGCTCTGTGCGTGTGTTCCGGGGCTCTGTGCGGCGTGCCGGGGCTCGGTGCAGCGTACAGGGCTCTGTGCCGGGGCTCTGTGCGGTGTGCCGTGGCTCTGTGCAGCGTGCCGGGCACTGTGAAGCGTGCCAGGGCTCTGTGCGGCGTGCCGGGGCTCTACATCTGGCGTAGCATCCCATCACTCTCCTTCTTGGACAAATAGCCCTTACACAGCCTGGAGGTGTGTTTTGGGGTCATTGTCCTGTTGAAAAATAAATGATGGTCCAACTAAATGCAAACCGGATGGAATAGCATGCCGCTGCAAGATGCTGTGGTAGCTATGCTGGTTGAGTATGCCTTCAATTTTGAATAAATCCCCAACAGTGTCAACTAGGGTTTAGTGAAACGGATCGGACAAATTCAAAAATCGCCGACTTTCGGCAAAGTCGGGTTTCATGAAACCCGATCCTAGTGTGGGATCGGCCATGAGGTCGGCGATCTTCCCGCCAATGTCGCGTTTCGAATGACGCCATTTTTCAGCCAATGAAGGAGGACGCAGAGTGTGGGCAGCGTGATGACATAGGTCTCGGTCCCCACCATCTTAGAGAAGGTCATGACAGTGATTGGCTTGCTTTCTGATGCGTCACAGGGGCTATAAAGGGGCATGCACGCCGACCGCCATCTTACTTCTGCTGATCGTAAAATAGGGAGAGATTGCCGCAGCTTCATCAGAAGAAGGGATATAGTTTAGGAGGGAAGATTAAGCCCTGAAACTGCTTGTGCTGTAGCGATTTCCACTGTCCAATGCCACCATTTCTTTGCAGGGACAGTGGAAGCTATATTTTTGTGCATCAGCTCTGTAGCTTATTAGGCTGCCTTATAAGGCTCCCTGATAGCTGCATTGCTGTTTGCACGCCGCTGTGCAAACCAACTGCTTTTTTAAAAGCAAAAATCCTGTTGCTCCTTTCTGCACAGTTATCTTGTTTATTTGTCCACACTTTTGTGTGCAGCAGTCCTTTTTATTGCTGCCATACTTTTCCTGAGATCATTGTAGGGAGATTGAAATTGTACTACAGTCCTTGTATTTTTTCATATATCTTCCATCAACTTTCTGCCACTTACATTGTGTTGCTTTATACACTGGGCTTGAGTTTTGGTTCAGTCTCCCCCCCAAAAAAGTGAGATTCAGATTCTCACAAAGTCGATATACTTCTGTCCTGTTAGTTTGTCATATATCAGCCAGCCACTTTCTGCCACTTAGATTGCGTTGTTATATACACTGGGCCTAAGTTGTGGTTCAGTCTCCCAAAAAAGGGGAGATTCAAACTCTCACAAAGTGGATATACTTTTGTCCTGTTAGTTTGTCGTATATCAGCCAGCCACTTTCTGCCACTTAGATAGCGTTGTTATATACACTGGGCCTAAGTTTTGGTTCAGTCTCCCCCCCAAAAAAGGGGAGATTCAAATTCTCACAAAGTGGATATGCTTCTGTCCTGTTAGTTTGTCGTATATCAGCCAGCCACTTTCTGCCACTTAGATTGCATTGTTATATATGGATCTCCCTCACGTAAGGGCAATGGGGTACTTGGTACCGGGTCCTTCATTTCCCTCAGCGAGGATGCCACGGTGGCCAGACCCGGACCGTGGCCCTATGAGGGGCGCCCAATAAAAAGCAGAGTTCGTAGATAACGGTAGTGTTCGTGACGCCACCTGTGGTATTCAGTCAGAGTGACCGACGCTGCTCAGGTGTCCGCTGAGGTGATGTTATGGCAGCTAGATGGTGTACCTTTTCCACAGGTGAAGTATTTTCCCAGGGCTTCCCAAAAGTGTAGATGATGATGGTGGATGATGTAAGGCGCGGCGAATAACGAGGACACAATGGGTGCAGTCTCTTTTACCTTTACTGAATGCTTCAGCATCCACAATCCAGAGTGCTGGATGACAGGGTAGGCAGGGTCCGGCCGGTCTGATGGCAATTCCAGAGTCCCCTTATCCAGGTGGAAATTAATAGCCTTCCTTCTAGCGCTCATGCGTTGTAGTACCCCCCTGCTGAGCAACTCGGTAAGGTCCTCACAACTTTTGTGGATGTTATGTCTTCCTCTCTCTCTGTCCCCCAGATGGATAGGACAAACCCGTATGACGGTGATGGCCTGAGGTTTTTTTATAGGGACCCTAGAGACGCCCCTCCTCCACATTTGCCACCGTGTCTGCTTAGGTGTTTAGGTCGGACAGCCAACTTAAAATTGACTGCCCTGCCGGTCTCTGAAGTAAAGCGTAGAGTCTATTACTCCCTCGGTGTTCCGGCCACCGGCCCGCGCTCCAGAAGGAGGAGGCCTCTCTTAGGACAGGACTCCTTCTGGTTTTTGTTCTCCTTTTGCTGTGACTTCGTGGCTCACTCCCTACAACACAATTCCTTTTGTGTCCTTTCTTAGGATGCTGCCGCATGGGTTGCAGGCGCAGCTCCGTGTACTTTCTGTCCTCCTCAGACCGCAGTCTGGATCTGACTGGAGATCACTCCAGCCAGCTCGACCTGGAGACCTTTCCTCGTCGGCCTCCAACCTGGAACTCTCTAACTTCCTCCCCAACCCACCAGTTTTACCCTAATGTGAGGAGTGGCCTAATAGATAGAACCTGTTTGCTCCCCCTGGTGGACTGAAGTGTGAAGCGTGTTGTGTGTTTTGTGATACCTGGTAAGATGAACTCCTTTGGTGCCATCAGACGTAACATCACTCCCCCTGGTGGAAGAACAACATTACTGCAATGACCAGGACTCTGGGGCGCTGCATATACACTGGGCCTAAGTTGTGGTTCAGTCTCCCCAAAAAAAGAGAGATTAAAATTCTCACAAAGTGGATATACTTCTGTCCTGTTAGTTTGTTGTATATCAGCCAGCCACTTTCTGCCACTTAGATTGCGCTGTTATATACACTGGGCCTAAGTTGTGGTTCAGTCTCCCACCAAAAAAGGGGAGATTCAAATTCTCACAAAGTGGATATACTTCTGTCCTGTTAGTTTGTTGTATGTCAGCCAACCACTTTCTGCCACTTAGATTGCGTTGTTATATACACTGGGCCTAAGTTGTGGTTCAGTCTCCCCCAAAAAAAGGGAGATTAAAATTCTCACAAAGTGGATATACTTCTGTCCTGTTAGTTTGTCGTATATCAGCCAGCCACTTTCTGCCACTTAGATTGCGTTGTTATATACACTGGGCCTAAGTTGTGGTTCAGTCTCCCAAAAAAAAGGGAAGATTCAAATTCTCACAAAGTGGAAATACTTCTGTCTTGTTAGTTTGTCGTATATCAACCAGCCACTTTCAGCCACTTACATTGTGTTTTTTTTTGCACAGGACCAGATTTTTTGTTCAGTCTCCCCCCAAAAAAAGGGAGATTTAAAATCTCAACACGTTTACAGACATTGCCAAAATTATTGACACCCCTGCAATTCTGTCAGATAATGCTAATTTTCTTCCTGAAAATGATTGCAAACACAAATTATTTGGTATTATTATCTTCATTTAATTTGTCTTAAATGAAAAAACACAAAAGAGAATGAAGCAAAAAGCAAAACATTGATCATTTCACACAAAACTCCAAAAATGGGCCAGACAAAAGTATTGGCACCCTTAGCCTAATACTTGGTTGCACAACCTTTAGCCAAAATATACCCAAAACAACGGCCTAAGTTAGGGCACTTCCAATTTATACAAAATATCAAATCAGAGAGAACACGGAAGCTTCTTGCCAATAAAAACATTAAAGTTTATTGATAATGCATACAAAAACTAAACAAGTCCAATAGTACTCAATGGCGATAAAGTGACAGAATCTACTGACTGCATAAGGTAAATACATCACAAGAAACCTATAATAATCAAATGATCCCAAGACCGTAGAAAGGTAGGCAAAAAAAAAAAGAAAAAAAAAAAGATCTTAAATGTGCATAAAATAATGTGACAAAGTTCTACAAGCCCAAAAGTAAGAAACAAGTTTTAACAAGTTAATTACCGTATATGTGGTTGATTTGAACCATACATGTGTCACAATAAACAAAGTTTGAAGGTATATGGGCTGAAAAAAACATGCCTACAAATATATGCACATGAATAAAATGCCTCAGTTATCATTCACAGGTATGCTACAGAGAAAAAGAGTGATAGAAAATGCATTTTTATAGCGGTACTAGAGATCCAAAGTGGAGTTTCTACACTCACTTATACGGTAACTGTAAAGTGCTTATCAGTGCTAAGGTGCAGGGCAAAGGGACAGGTTAAGATGTACATTACCTGAAATGCAGCTCAGTAGAAGGACCCCGACGCGCGTTTCGCGATTAGGCTTCGTCCAGGGGGATAATCATTTGATTATTATAGGTTTCTTGTGATGTATTTACCTTATGCAGTCAGTAGATTCTGTCACTTTATCGTCATTAAGTACTATTGGACTTGTTTAGTTTTTATATGCATTATCAATAAACTTTAATGTTTTTATTGGCAAGAAGCTTCCGTGTTCTCTCTGATTTGATATTCTTTAGCCAAAATAACTGCGACCAACCGCTTCCGGTGACCATCAATGAGTTTCTTACAATGTTCTGCTGGAATTTTAGACCATTCTTCTTTGGCAAACTGCTCCAGGTCCCTGATAATTGAAGGGTGCCTTCTCCAAACTGCCATTTTTAGATCTCTCCACAGATGTTCTATGGGATTCAGGTCTGGACTCATTGCTGGCCACCGTAGAAGTCTCCAGTGCTTTCTATCAAACCATTTTCTAGTGCTTTTTGAAGTGTGTTTTGGGTCATTGTCCTGCTGGAAGACCCATGACCTCTGAGGGAGCCTCAGCTTTTTCACACTGGGCCCTACATTATGCTGCAAAATTTGTTGGTAGTCTTCAGACTTCATAATGCCATGCACACGGTCAAGCAGTCCAGTGCCAGAGGCAGCAAAGCAACCCCAAAACATCAGGGAACCTCCGCCATGTTTGGCTGTAGGGACCGTGTTCTTTTCTTTGAATGCCTCTTTTTTTCTCCTGGAAACTCTATGTTGATGCCTTTGCCCAAAAAGCTCTACTTTTGTCTCATCTGACCAGAGAACATTCTTCCAAAACGTTTTAGGCTTTTTCAGGTAAGTTTGGGCAAACTCCAGCCTGGCTTTTTTATGTCTCGGGGTAAGAAGTGGGGTCTTCCTGGGTCTCCTACCATACAGCTCCTTTTCATTCAGATGCTGACGGATAGTACGGGTTGACACTGTTGTACCCTCGGACTGCAGGGCAGCTTGAACTTGCTTGGATGTTAGTCGAGGTTCTTTGTCCAACATCTGCACAATCTTGCGTTGAAATCTCTTGTCAATTTTTCTTTTCCATCCACATCTAGAGAGGTTAGCCACAGTGCCATGGGCTTTAAACTTCTTGATGACACTGCGCACGGTAGACACAGGAACATTCAGGTCTTTGGAGATGGACATGTAGCCTTGAGATTGCTCATGCTTCCTCACAATTTGGTTTCTCAAGTCCTCAGACAGTTCTTTGGTCTTCTTTCTTTTCTCCATGCTCAATGTGGTACACACAAGGACACAGGACAGAGGTTGAGTCAACTTTAATCCATGTCAACTGGCTGCAAGTGTGATTTATTTATTGCCAACACCTGTTAGGTGCCACAGGTAAGTTACAGGTGCTGTTAATTACACAAATTTGAGAAGCATCACATGATTTTTCGAACAGTGCCAATACTTTTGTCCACCCCCTTTTTTATGTTTGGTTTGGAATTATATGCAATTTGGCTTTAGGACAATTCTTTTTGTATTTATTTATTTAAGACAAATTAAATGAAGATAATAATACCAAATAATTTGTGTTTGCAATCATTTTCAGGAAGAAAATGAGTATTATCTGACAGAATTGCAGGGGTGTCAATACTTTTGGTCATGACTGTATATACACCTTCTACCTTGATTTACAGTACCATATAACGGTTGTTATTTTGGTTAGATTTTCCAAAAAATGAGGAAGTCAGGTGGAAGAGGCCGTGGGCGGTGGTTGCGAGCTGGTGCTGATGGTGGTGCATCTGGTGGTAGTGGCAAAAGCACAATAGCACCTAAGGCTGGAGGTGTTGAGCCAGCGTCATCATCTGGCTATGCAAGGCCTCAAAGGCTCCCTTATCTGGGAGTAGGAAAATGGCTTTTAAAGCCGGAGCAGCAGGAAAAAGTTTTGGCTTTCCTTGCTGACTCAGCCTCTAGCTCTTTCGCCTCCTCTTCAGAAAGTTCCAAATATAAAAGCAGCGAGTCGTCAGTGGATGCTCCCGTTCAGGAACAAGACGTTTCTTTGTGTCCTTCACCCAAACCAAAAGGGAAGGATGCCTCAGGCGACACTACAGGTTACTCCATGGAGCTCTTTACACATACCATGCCTGGGTTAGAACGAAAAATTGTTAACTGCCAATTACAAGATGAATCGGACATGGAGTGCACTGATGCACAGCCACAGCTAGATCATAATGCTGTTCCATTGACTCAGATCACTACATTGCCCTCGCAGTGTACTGAGCCAGAATATGACCCTGATGAGACTATGGTGCCCCATCACGAACGCTATAGCACCTTACACGGTGACACAGAGGAAGGTGCACATGACATTAAAGAGGAGGTGATGGATGACCCAGTTGTTGACCCCGATTGACAGCCATTGGGGGAATAGGGTGCCGCTGCCAGTAGCTCTGAAGCGGAGGGGATGGTCCGCAGCAGCCATCTACATCGCAACAGCTGTCATCTGGCAGGCCCGTATCAGGCCAAAAACGTTTGTGAAAAACAAAAACAGTTTAAGGACAGCGTGGCCATCCGGTGAAAGTAGCAAAGCGTGCAATGCCTGAAAAGGTATTCCACAGTAGGAAGAGTGCAGTGTGGCAATTTTTTAACCAAGATCCGAATGATCAGTCAAAAGTTATCTGTAAGAAATGCTCAAAGACCTTTAGCAGAGGGAAGAACCTTCAAAATTTAAATACAACGTGCATGCTTAGACATTTAACCAGCATGCACTTGCAAACCAGGACTAACTACCAAACGTCCCGCATCGTGGTGCACCTGCTCAGAATGAAGGTAGTCAGCAACCCTACATTGCTTCCCTCACTGTAAGGCCACCGGTTAGGACACCACCAGCAGCAAATGTGGAGGTATCGTCGCAAGGCCAAAGCAGTCAGGGAATCACAAGGTTCTTGGTAGGAAACACTGTATGTAGGCCAACATTGAGAATACTATCACCAACCCTCTCTCAATCCGCCATGTTCACCACCACCACCACTAGTTCCACCATATGCACCTCTCCAGTCCAGCTCACCCTACAAGAGACTCTCGTTAGGAAAAGAAAGTACTCATCCTCTCATTTGCGTACACAGGGTTTGAACGCCCACATTGCTAGACTAATCTCGTTAGAGATGATGCCCTACCGGTTGGTTGAAAGTGAAGCTTTCAAAGCCCTGGTGGCCTACGCAGTACCACGCTATGACCTACCCAGTCGACACTTCTTTGCGAGAAAAGCCATCGCAGCCCTCCACCAGCATGTCAAAGAACGCATTGTCCATGCACTGAGGCAATCAGTCAGTAAAAAGGTGCACCTCACAACAGATGCATGGACCAGTAGGCATAGCCAGGGATGTTACGTGCCCATCACGGCACACTGGGTTAATGTGGTGGATGCAGGGTTCACAGGGGACAGCCATAGTGGGACAGTTTTGCCTAGCCCACGGTCTAGGAAACAGTTCACTGTAGGCATTCGCCACCCCTCCTCCTCCTCCCCCAGAAGCGAAAGCTCGTCCACAGAGCGCAGTCGCATGACCACTCCATCCGCAGCTGCCAGTGTTGCACACGAGGTGTCCCATTCTCAAACAGCTAGTGGTAAGCGTCAGCAGGCTGTGTTAGAAATGAAGCATTTGGGCGACAACTGACACACTGCGGAAGTACTGGCCAAGTACTTGCAGCAACAAACTCTGTCATGGCTGGGCAGTGTACATCTTGATGTAGGCAAGGTAGTCAGTGATAACGGAAGGAATTTTATGGCTGCCATAGCCCTTTCAGAACTTAAACACATACCTTGCCTGGCTCACACCTTGAACCTGGTGGTGCAGTGCTTCCTCAAAAATTATCCGGAGTTACCAGCCCTGCTCCTAAAGGTGTGAAGACTTTGCTCGCACATCCGCCGGTCGCCCGTACACTCCAGCCGTATGCTGAACCATCAGCGATCGCTGAATCTTCCCCAGCACCACCTAATAATCGACGTTGCAACAAGGTGGAACTCCACACTGTACATGGTTCAGAGGATGTGCGAACAGAGGCGTGCTATAATTAATTTGTGGGAGGATACATATACACGGGCAGGCAGTTGGATGGCAGACATGGAGTTGTCTGGTGTGCAGTGGTCGAAGCTCCAAGACCTCTGTCAAGTCCTTCAGTGTTTTGAGGAATGCACATGGCTGGTAAGTGCAGACAACGCCATCATAAGCATGAGCATCCCACTAATGCGTCTGCTGATGCAAAGTTTGATGCACATTAAGGAGCTGGCGTCTGCAGCCGAGGAGGAGGGAAGCCTTGATGACAGTCAGCCATTGTCTGCTCAGAGAACTCTCCTGGACGAGGTGGCAGATGAAGAGGAGGAGAAGGAGGATGATGGGGATGAATATTTATGGGAGGAGGATTCTTCACAGGGGGCAATAGAAACAGGTGGCGTTGCAAGGTCAGGTACAGGGTTTTTGCAGGACACAAGTGATGTTGATTTCCAAGAAAGTTCTCCTCAATCCAGCTAAAGCAGTGAATTAACACCTGGAACATTGGCCCACATGGCTGAGTATGCCTTGCGTATCCTAAAAAGGGACACCCGCATTATCAAAATGATGACCGATAACGATTACTGGTTGGCCTGCCTCCTGGATCCACGATATAAAGGAAAATTACAAAATATCATGCCACATGATAACCTTGAGCAAATATTGGCTACTCTTGTAGACCATTTGGTTCAGGCATTCCCAGCACACAGCGGCAGTGATGGCTCTCACACGAGCCGTAGGGGGCAACATGGCAGAGGTGTTAGAGGTGCACAAATCCGAAGTGGCGTTGGACAGAGGGGTTTTATGACCAGGTTGTGGAGTGATTTCGCAATGACCGCTGACACGACAGGTATTGCTGCATTGATTCAAAGTGACAGGAAACAGCATTTGTCCAGTATGGTTACAAACTACTTTTCCTCCCTTATCGATGTTCTCCCTCACAGGTCATTCCCCTTTGATTACTGGGCATCTAAAATAGACACCTGGCCTCAGGGCTGGACTGGGACTAAAATCCAGCCCTGGCATTTGAAGTTACACAGGCCAACTTGTCACATGGTGACTGTATAATATCTTTGTGAACTTGTAGGCATGGCCAGTTTTAGGCAAAGTTGGGCCCTAGGCAAAGTTTAAAATGGGGCCCCAAATGCTAACATATTGCACATCACACAAAAGCATTTCGGTTGTATTTATATGCGCTGAGTTCAGGCCGCTAAATGAGTTTGATCGACAATACTGAAGTTGTTCAACACTTGTTTCCCAGCCTCTTTCCACCAGCTGAGGAATAATGATGAGACAGAACCATCACTAACAGATCCCTAACAGATCACCATACAGTATCATGTTATCAGCAGCACATCTACAGTTTACACCGGCGATGTGCTGCTGAGAACAAGGATTTTTGTTCCGGCAAAAATAATCTGAATATGCAGCATTTTACTTGTTTAGTAAAATACACCCCATAGTCCTCCATATATTATAATGTCCACCACAGTCCTCCATATAGTATAATACACTCCCTATAGTCCTCCATATATTAAAATACACTGCTCAGTCCTCCACATAGTATATTACACTCCTCATAGTCCTTCATACAGCATAATACACTCCTCATAGTGCTCCATATAGTATAATGCTCCGCCATAGTCATCCATGTAGTACAATTCACTTCCCATAGTATAATGCACCCCATAGTTCTTCATATAGTATAATGTATTCCCCATAGTCCTCAATACAGTATAATGCAGCCCACATACAGAATAATGCAGCCACCACCCTACAGCGTATAATGCAGCCACCCCAGAGTATAATGCAGCCACCCCAGAGTATAATGTAACCCCCCAAAGAATATAATGCAGCTGCCCCATAGAGTATGATGCAATCACCCCTCATAGAATATAAATATAATACAGCTCCCCATAGAATATAATGTAGCCCCGAATAGAATAGAATACAGCCCAGCTCCCCATACAATATAATGCAGCCCCATCAAAAAGTATGATGCAATCATCCCTCATAAAATCTAATACAGCCCCCCATAGAATATAATGCAGCCCACCTCCCCATAATATATAATGTAGCCCCCCATAGAATATAATGCAGCCCCCCATAGTATATAAGACAGCCTCCCCATAGAATATAATATACCCCCATAGTATATAACACAGCCTCCCCCATAGATTTGAATATACCCCCGCAATAGTATATAACACAGCCACATAGTATATAACACGGCCTCCCCCATAGAATATAATATACCTCCCATAGTATATATCAAAGCCCGCATATAATATAGCATAGTATATAGCACAGCCTGCATAATATAACACAGCCCGCGTAGTAGTATACAGCACAGCCCGTGTAGTAGTATACAGCACAGCCCGCGTAGTAGTATATACAGCACAGCCCGCGTAGTAGTATATACAGCACAGCCCATGTAGTAGTATATACAGCACAGCCCGCGTAGTACTACACACAGAGGTATATACACAGCACAGCCCACACAGTGGTATATACACAGCACAGCCCACACAGTGGTATATACACAGCACAGCCCACACAGTGGTATATACACAGCACAGCCCACACAGTGCTATATACACAGCACAGCCCACACAGTGGTATATACACAGCACAGCCCACACAGTGGTATATACACAGCACAGCCCACACAGTGGTATATACACAGCACAGCCCACACAGTGGTATATACACAGCACAGCCCACACAGTGGTATATACACAGCACAGCCCACACAGTGGTATATACACAGCACAGCCCACACAGTGGTATATACACAGCACAGCCCACACAGTGGTATATACAGCACAGCCCACACAGTGGTATATACACAGCACAGCCCACACAGTGGTATATACACAGCACAGCCCACACAGTGGTATATACACAGCACAGCCCACACAGTGGTATATACAGCACAACCCACATCTCATCCCCCCGATATTGGCTCCACAGTCCAGTTAAAAAAAAAAATCACTCTCCTCACCTTTCCTTTTGCCTGGAAAGTCTGCCCGGGACACAGCAGGTGTGCGATGATATGACGTCATCGCGAACCCGCAGTGTCAGAGGCAGAGCGGGGAATGATGGGCGAGGGAGCGTCAGCGGACGCTCTCTCCTCCATCATTGCATTGAACTATAACGGCATCTGTTGTGAATTCTGTTGTCGGGCTCCCTCCTGTGGTCATGAATGGTACTTCGGCTGGTTCTGTCCATGGACTTCCTCTGGTGGGTGTTTCTGAGTTTCACAGGTGACGAGGTTAATTCGTTAGCTGCTGCTCTATTTAACTCCACTTAGATCTTTGCTCCATGCCACCTGTCAATTTTCCAGTATTGGTCTGTTCACTCCTGGATCATTCTTGTGACCTGTCTTCCCATCAGAAGCTAAGTTCCAGCTTGTATTTCTTTGGTTTGCTATTTTTCTGTCCAGCTTGCTATTTAATTTGTTGTCTTGCTTGCTGGAAGCTCTGGGACGCAGAGGGAGCGCCTCCGCACCGTGAGTCGGTGCGGAGGGTATTTTTGCGCCCTCTGCGTGGTCTTTTTGTAGGTTTTTGTGCTGACCGCAAAGTAACCTTTCCTATCCTCGGTCTGTTCAGTAAGTCGGGCCTCACTTTGCTAAATCTATTTCATCTCTGTGTTTGTATTTTCATCTTTACTCACAGTCATTATATGTGGGGGGCTGCCTTTTCCTTTGGGGAATTTCTCTGAGGCAAGGTAGGCTTTATTTTTCTATCTTCAGGGCTAGCTAGTTTCTTAGGCTGTGCCGAGTTGCATAGGGAGCGTTAGGCGCAATCCACTGCTATTTCTAGTGTGTTTGATAGGTTTAGGGATTGCAGTCAGCAGAGTTCCCACGTCCCAGAGCTCGTCCTTATTATCAGTAACTATCAGGTCATTCCGTGTGCTCTTAACCACCAGGTCCATTATTGTCCTGACCACCAGGTCATAACAGTACAGGTGGCCCAAAGTACTAATGCATCTCAATAGAGGGATAAGAGAAGTTCTGAGACCATTTTTTTTTCTTTGCAGTGTGTTTTGTCTCTATTTTCCCCTTTACCTCTGGGTGGTTCAGGACACTGGTGTAAACATGGACATTCAAGGTCTGTCCTCTTGGATGGGTAATCTCACTACAAGGATACAAAACATTCAAGATTTTGTGGTTCAGAATC
Organism: Ranitomeya imitator; assembly: GCF_032444005.1. Lineage (NCBI taxonomy): Eukaryota > Metazoa > Chordata > Amphibia > Anura > Dendrobatidae > Ranitomeya > Ranitomeya imitator. The sequence goes on along the minus strand of NC_091285.1, from coordinate 159,900,322 downwards.
CGATGTCAGAGCCTAGGATTCCAATTCCTGATTTGTTTTTTGGTGATAGATCTAAGTTCTTGAATTTCAAAAATAATTGTAAATTGTTTCTTGCCTTGAAACCTCGCTCCTCAGGTGACCCTGTTCAACAAGAAAAGATCATTATTTCTTTGTTACGTGGTGACCCTCAAGACTGGGCATTTTCCCTTGCGCCAGGAGATCCGGCATTGCGTGATGTTGATGCGTTTTTCCTGGCGCTTGGATTGCTTTATGACGAACCTAATTCAGTGGATCAGGCAGAGAAAATCTTGCTGGCTCTGTGTCAGGGTCAGGATGAAGCGGAGATATATTGTCAGAAGTTTAGAAAATGGTCTGTGCTCACTCAGTGGAATGAATGTGCCCTGGCAGCAATCTTCAGAAAGGGTCTCTCTGAAGCCCTTAAGGATGTCATGGTGGGGTTTCCCATGCCTGCTGGTCTGAATGAGTCTATGTCCTTGGCCATTCAGATCGATCGACGCTTGCGTGAGCATAAAGCTGTGCACCATTTGGCGGTACTATCTGAGCATGGGCCTGAGCCTATGCAATGTGATAGGACTTTGACCAGAGCTGAACGGCAAGAACACAGACGTCGGAATGGGCTATGTTTTTACTGTGGTGATTCCACTCATGCTATCTCCGATTGTCCTAAGCGCACTAAGCAGTTCGCTAGGTCTGCCACCATTGGTACGGTACAGTCTAAATTTCTATTGTCTGTTACTCTGATTTGCTCTTTGTCATCCTATTCTGTTATGGCATTTGTGGATTCAGGCGCTGCCCTGAATTTGATGGACTTGGAGTATGCTAGGCGCTGTGGTTTTTTCTTGGAGCCCTTGCAGTATCCTATTCCATTGAGAGGAATTGATGCTACGCCTTTGGCCAAGAATAAGCCTCAGTATTGGACCCAATTGACCATGTGCATGGCTCCTGAACATCAGGAGGATATCCGTTTTCTGGTGTTGCATAATCTGCATGATGTGGTCGTTTTGGGGTTGCCATGGCTACAGGTTCATAATCCAGTATTGGACTGGAAATCTATGTCTGTGTCCAGCTGGGGTTGCCAGGGGGTACATGGTGATGTTCCATTTTTGTCTATTTCGTCTTCCACTCCTTCTGAAGTTCCAGAGTTTTTGTCGGATTATCGGGATGTATCTGATGAGCCCAAAGCCAGTGCCCTACCTCCTCATAGGGATTGCGATTGTGCAATTAATTTGATTCCTGGTAGTAAGTTTCCTAAGGGCCGATTGTTCAATTTATCTGTGCCAGAACACGCCGCTATGCGGAGTTATATAAAGGAATCCTTGGAGAAAGGTCATATTCGCCCTTCGTCATCACCGTTAGGAGCAGGGTTCTTTTTTGTAGCCAAGAAGGATGGTTCTTTGAGACCTTGTATTGATTACCGCCTTCTTAATAAAATTACAGTAAAATTTCAGTATCCTTTGCCGTTGCTGTCTGATTTGTTTGCTCGTATTAAAGGGGCTAGTTGGTTCACCAAGATAGATCTTCGAGGGGCGTATAATCTTGTGCGTATTAAACAAGGCGATGAATGGAAAACAGCATTTAATACGCCCGAGGGCCATTTTGAGTACCTGGTTATGCCATTCGGGCTTTCCAATGCTCCATCAGTATTTCAGTCCTTTATGCATGACATCTTCCGAGAGTACCTGGATAAATTCCTGATTGTGTATTTGGATGATATTTTGGTCTTTTCGGATGATTGGGAGTCTCATGTGAAGCAGGTCAGAATGGTGTTCCAGGTCCTTCGTGCGAATTCCTTGTTTGTGAAGGGGTCAAAGTGTCTCTTTGGAGTTCAGAAGGTTTCATTTTTGGGGTTCATTTTTTCCCCTTCTACTATCGAGATGGACCCTGTTAAATTCCAGGCCATTTACGATTGGACTCAGCCGACATCTGTGAAGAGCCTGCAAAAGTTCCTGGGCTTTGCTAATTTTTATCGGCGCTTCATCGCTAATTTTTCTACTGTTGCTAAACCGTTGACTGATTTGACCAAGAAGGGTGCTGATGTGGTCAATTGGTCTTCTGCGGCTGTAGAGGCTTTTCAGGAGTTGAAGCGTCGTTTTTCTTCTGCCCCTGTGTTGTGCCAGCCAGATGTTTCGCTTCCGTTTCAGGTTGAGGTTGATGCTTCTGAGATTGGAGCAGGGGCTGTTTTGTAGCAAAGAAGTTCTGAGGGCTCGGTGATGAAGCCATGTGCTTTCTTTTCTAGAAAGTTTTCGCCTGCTGAGCGTAACTATGATGTTGGTAATCGTGAATTGTTGGCCATGAAGTGGGCATTCGAGGAGTGGCGTCATTGGCTGGAAGGAGCCAAGCATCGCGTGGTGGTCTTGACAGATCACAAGAATTTGACTTATCTTGAGTCTGCCAAACGGTTGAATCCGAGACAGGCTCGATGGTCATTATTTTTCTCCAGTTTTGATTTTGTGGTTTCGTACCTTCCGGGCTCTTAAAATGTGAAGGCTGATGCCCTGTCAAGGAGTTTTGTGCCTGACTCTCCGGGTGTTCCTGAGCCGGCGGGTATTCTGAAAGAGGGGGTAATTTTGTCTGCCATCGCCCCTGATTTGCGGCGGGTGCTGCAAAAATTTCAGGCTGATAGACCTGACCGTTGCCCAGCAGAGAAACTGTTTGTCCCTGATAGATGGGCTAGTAGAGTTATCTCTGAGATTCATTGTTCAGTGTTGGCTGGGCATCCTGGAATCTTTGGTACCAGAGATTTGGTGGCTAGATCCTTCTGGTGGCCGTCTTTGTCGCGGGATGTGCGTTCTTTTGTGCAGTCCTGTGGGACTTGTGCTCGGGCTAAGCCCTGCTGTTCTCGTGCCAGTGGTTGCTTTTGCCTTTGCCGTTCCCGAAGAGGCCCTGGACGCATATTTCTATGGATTTTATTTCGGATCTCCCCGTCTCTCAAAAGATGTCGGTCATTTGGGTGGTTTGTGATCGCTTTTCTAAGATGGTCCATTTGGTACCTTTGTCTAAATTGCCTTCCTCCTCTGATTTGGTGCCATTATTTTTCCAGCATGTGGTTCGTTTACATGGTATCCCGGAGAACATCGTTTCTGACAGAGGTTCCCAGTTTGTTTCAAGGTTTTGGCGATCATTTTGTGCTAGGATGGGCATTGATTTGTCTTTTTCCTCGGCTTTCCATCCTCAGACAAATGGCCAAACCGAACGAACTAATCAAACTTTGGAAACATATCTGAGATGCTTTGTTTCTGCTGATCAGGATGATTGGGTGTCCTTTTTGCCGTTGGCTGAGTTCGCCCTTAATAATCGGGCCAGCTCGGCTACTTTGGTTTCGCCGTTTTTCTGCAATTCTGGTTTTCATCCTCGTTTCTGTTCAGGGCAGGTTGAGTCTTCAGACTGTCCTGGTGTAGATACTGTGGTGGATAGGTTGCAGCAGATTTGGACTCATGTGGTGGACAATTTGACATTGTCCCAGGAGAAGGCTCAACGTTTCGCTAACCGCCGGCGCTGTGTGGGTCCCCGACTTCGTGTTGGGGATTTGGTTTGGTTGTCGTCTCGTTATGTTCCTATGAAGGTTTCCTCTCCTAAGTTTAAGCCTCGTTTCATTGGTCCGTATAAGATTTCTGAGGTTATCAATCCTGTGTCATTTCGTTTGGCCCTTCCTGCTTCTTTTGCCATCCATAATGTGTTCCATAGGTCGTTATTGCGGAGATACGTGGCGCCTGTGGTTCCATCCGTTGATCCTCCTGCCCCGGTGTTAGTTGAGGGGGAGTTGGAGTATGTGGTGGAGAAGATTTTGGATTTTCGTGTTTCGAGACGGAAACTCCAGTACCTGGTCAAGTGGAAGGGTTATGGTCAGGAAGATAATTCCTGATGTTCATGCTGCCGATCTGGTTCGTGCCTTTCATTTGGCTCATCCTGGTCAGCCTGGGGGCTCTGGTGAGGGTTCGGTGACCCCTCCTCAAGGGGGGGGGGTACTGTTGTGAATTCTGTTGTCGGGCTCCCTCCTGTGGTCATGAATGGTACTTCGGCTGGTTCTGTCCATGGACTTCCTCTGGTGGGTGTTTCTGAGTTTCACAGGTGACAAGGTTAATTCGTTAGCTGCTGCTCTATTTAACTCCACTTAGATCTTTGCTCCATGCCACCTGTCAATGTTCCAGTATTGGTCTGTTCACTCCTGGATCGTTCTTGTGACCTGTCTTCCCATCAGAAGCTAAGTTCCAGCTTGTATTTCTTTGGTTTGCTATTTTTCTGTCCAGCTTGCTATTTAATTTGTTGTCTTGCTTACTGGAAGCTCTGGGACGCAGAGGGAGTGCCTCCGCACCGTGAGTCGGTGCGGAGGGTCTTTTTGCGCCCTCTGCGTGGTCTTTTTGTAGGTTTTTGTGCTGACCGCAAAGTAACCTTTCCTATCCTCGGTCTGTTCAGTAAGTCGGGCCTCACTTTGCTAAATCTATTTCATCTCTGTGTTTGTATTTTCATCTTTACTCACAGTCATTATATGTGGGGGGCTGCCTTTTCCTTTGGGGAATTTCTCTGAGGCAAGGTAGGCTTTATTTTTCTATCTTCAGGGCTAGCTAGTTTCTTAGGCTGTGCCGAGTTGCATAGGGAGCGTTAGGCGCAATCCACTGCTATTTCTAGTGTGTTTGATAGGTTTAGGGATTGCAGTCAGCAGAGTTCCCACGTCCCAGAGCTCGTCCTTATTATCAGTAACTATCAGGTCATTCCGTGTGCTCTTAACCACCAGGTCCATTATTGTCCTGACCATCAGGTCATAACAGGCATCATAGACGCCGGTATAGTTGAATGCGGTGGCGGCACTGGTGGGGGGAGGTGGGAAAAGAGTGCAGTGGCCCACTACTGGCACCGGCCCTTCTGGCATTTGCCAGAAGTGCCCGATGGCCAGTTCGGCCCTGCCTGGCCTGAATTGGCAGAATATGCATTACAGGAGCTCGCTTGCCCTGCTTCTAGAGTGCTATCAAAAAGAGTCTTCAGTGCTGCTGGTTCAATACTGACCAAAAAAAGGACATGTCTGGCTACCCAGAATGTTGATGATCTAACCTTCATTAAAATGAACCAATCATGGATTTCAAATTATTTTGCCCCACCTTCTCCTGCTGACACGTAGCTTGCCTGAAAAATGTCTTGCTTTTGGCCTCCTCTTACTGACTTCTATAATTCCACCATTTGCAGTTGCTGAATGTCCACCATAGGCCATTTTTATACCTCTCTAAATGGGCTGACTTCCCCCACAGGGCCGTGGTCACCACCTGGCGCAAGCACCCGTGCGAGTGCCGTTTGCCTGGACAGGTGGGTGCACCCATTAAGTTTCCTCTTAACAGTTGTTGTAGAGATTTGTCTGCTGCTAGAACTCTGCGTGGCATCGACCTGGCCTCTAATCTGAGCTGCTGGTTACCTGCGATTTCTGAGGTTGGTGACTCGGATAAACTTATCCTCAGAAGCAGAGGTGACTCTTGTTTTTCCTTTCCTGGGGCGGTCCTCTTGTGAGTCAGTTTCTTTGTAGCGCTTGATGGTTTTTGCCACTGCACTTGGGGACACTTTCAAAGCTTTCCCAATTTTTTGGACTGACTGACCTTCATTTCTTAAAGTAATGATGGCCACTCGTTTTTCTTTACTTAGCTGCTTTTTTCTTGGCATAATACAATTTCTAACAGTCTATTCAGTAGGACTATCAGCTGTGTATCCACCAGATTTCTGCACAACACAACTGATGGTCCCAACCCCATTTATAAGGCAAGAAATCCCACTTATTTAACCTGACAGGGCACACTTGTGAAGTGAAAACCATTCCCGGTGACTACCTCTTGAAGCTCATCAAGAGAATGCCAAGAGTGTGCAAAGCACATAGTCCCCTCTATATTTGTAAAGCGCTGCGGAATATGTTGGCGCTATATAAATAAAAGTATTATTTATTATTATTATAAAGCAGTCATCAAAGCAAAAGGTGGCTACTTTGAAGAACCTAGAATAAAAGACATATTTCAGTTGTTTCACACTTTTTTGTTAAGTTTATAACTCCACGTGTTAATTAATAGTTTTGATGCCTTCAGTGTGAATGTACAATTTTCATAGTTATGAAAATACAGAAAAATCTTTAAATGAGAAGGTGTGTCCAAACTTTTGGTCTGTACTGTATATGTATATATACAGTATATATAAATATAAACAATTTTGTTACAAGTGTTTTTTTACTTGAACAATTCTGTAAATGAACCATGCCCACCACCATATTCACAAACAGAGCGGCCAACCCTATCTAGCCAACATTCCCTTACATCATACAGGTGACCTCACAGCTACTAGACAATCAGAGAGCGTCCTACGTGTCATAATGGCCTCAGAGTGTAGGACATTCTACTAGCAGCCCACAAGTTATTAGCAACCCGCCTGGTACCATCAAGACATCATGGCTTCTCACAAGAAAAGCAGAAGGTCCTATCGCAGAAGGAGAAGGACTCACAAACCCCATAAAATGGGTAAATGTTATTGAGCCTACACTAAACAGTATAACCTCCATTATAATGCTATACATGTAATTCTTGGCAATGGGCAACCTTATATTTATACTTTGGCTTCTCCTAGGTCATAAACGTAGACACCGTTATTATTCCAGAAGACGGATGTAGCAGAACCAAGAATAACCCGTTCCTGCTGTCACCGATGACCACTTCTCTCCTGATCGAGTCCACGGGGGAAGTTGAACACAAGAAATTCAGAACTTCATAATCTGTCACCAAATCAACAGCAGGGCACCGGCATGAAATAAACGACCATGAGCAGATTGCAGTCTCTTCTCTTAGTTTTATAGAACTAAAATTAAATTTAATATAAAAATGTTAATTTAAATCATGTAAAATAGGAGGACTTTTAGTGGATATAAAAAGTCTATACACCCCTGTTAAAATGCCAGGTTTTTATCATGTAATATAAAAATCATATCAAGAAAAATCATTTTAGACCTTTTTCTACTTTTAAGGTCGCCTATAATCTGTACAAATCCACTGCAAAAGAAACTGAAATCTTTTCAGATGGAGAAAGGAAAAAATAAAATGTTATTAATGTGGTTGAAGAAATATACAAACCCTTAAACTATCACGTCATTGAAGTAGACTTTCAATTTATTGTGGTGTTCAGTCTTTTTGGGCAGTTGTCTATCAGCATGGCACATCTAGAATTGGCAATCTTTCTCCACAATTCTTTGCAGTAGTGCTCCAAATCTGTGAGATTGTGAGGGCATCTCCTGAGTACAGCGCCCTCTTCAGGTCATCACACACATTTTCAGTTGGATTCAGATCTGGGTTCTGGCAGGGCCATTCCACAACTCTGATCTTGCTCTAGAGAAGCCATTTTGTCATAATTTGGAGGTTTGTTTATGGACATTATCATGCTGAAAGGTGAAATTCATATTTCTATTTATCTTTTTAGCACAAGACTTTTACATTTTGTTGCAAAATCAACTGATGTTTGGAACTGTTCAGAATTCCGTCTTCTTTGACTAAAGACCCAGTAATAGTTGCTGAGAAGCAGTCCTATAGCAGTGGCGTACCACTAGTAGCAGCAGACCATGTGGTTGCTATGGGGCCTGTGAGTTGGTCCCCCATGGCCTAGCATTGCACATGTAACTTTATCGGCATTCTGGATGTTGATACAGCTGAAAAGTAATGATGGAAGAGAGAGCCATCAGCTCCATCCTCCATCATTCTCCCTGTGGGTTTGAGCTCTGACATCTAAGAGCAGAGCTTCAGAACACGCGCTGCAGAGACCGGAGCAGTGGGGAATGAGGACAGATGAGTACATTAGGGTGGTTTTTTAATTAATTGAGGCCATTATACAGTTTGGAGAGCTATGTCGGGGCCATTATACTATTTGAACAGTAATGTGTTCGAGCCATTACTCAATGTACAGGGTTGTGTTACGATCATCACACTGTGTGGACGGTTGTGTAGGGGCCATAATAATGTGTGGAGGAGTGTAATGGCCGTTATACTGTATGGAGTGATAACAATAAGGAAAAAAAGTATGCAATAAGTGGGATCACTAATAAAAACTCAATGTTTACATATGAGCCAAGGCATACACTAAAAGCATTTAAAAAGACAAAAGGCTATATCTAGTGATGGGAGAAACCCCCCCTCCCCCACGATGTTCGAGATCGGCTGTTTCGCCCGAGTGTTTCTGTGAAGTTCGAGTTTGGGGACGGAGATGGCGCGAACTTGCATCCGAACCCCATATTTGGACTACAAAAAAGGGGGGGGCTGTTAAAGAAAACAGAAAATAATAAAACATCATAATTATACTTACTTGTCATGCGAGGCGTCCTCCCGTCCCGCTGTCTCATCTGCTTCCGGGGCCGCTCATTACCTTCCGGCGTAATTCACTGCACTCGGCAGTCTTCGGCTTTTTCCGGCAGTGTTCGGGCGGTGACGTCACCGTCATAGGTGCTTCTCACAAAATTAGAATATCAAAATGTTAATTTATTTCAGTTCTTCAATACAAAAAGTGAAACTCATATTATATAGAGTTTTTACAAACAGAGTGATCTATTTCAAGTGTTCAAGTGTTTCTGTTAATGTTGATGATTATGTCTGTTAGGGCTAGAGGAACGCACCGAGTAAATATAGATGTTTTATTGTAATTGATGCTTTCGCAGCCCGGGGTCCACCGTGCAGGAGAACCTGCTGCTAGCAATGGCGGCACTATATGGCGGTATGAACTAGCTCTGTTATTTCACAGAGTAGCTGTGAAAGCAAAGCACTGCGCCCTTTTAGACTTCACAGAGGCACAGGCTAACTACCCAAACTGAGAGCAGTCAGTGGTCATGCATGCACACAAAACTCCTCGCCGGAGGGGCCAGTATTCTAGGGTCTTATTTCATCCGGGTCCCTGAACACAATCTTACATGACCACACTGGCACAAAGCACATAACTTAGAAAGATACTAGCACATTGCAGCAAGTACAGGACCTTCATAGAAGGACCAATGAGAGGTTGCTACAGAGCCAAAGCACCTACAGGACCTTCCTGGAGGACCAATGGATTTAGCTGCAGTATCTGAACATGTGACCCTCGATCTCGACTGAGAGATCTCACTCTGGGCATGCTCAGAACGAGAAAAGCAGGACTTAGTCCTAAAAGCGTCTACTCGCCGCTGCCCAGCACTGGCTTCAATGGCAGAAGCAGGAAAAGCAGCAGTAACTCTTTGTACATAGTCAGACTGAGCGAGATGCTGGGACTGACGTCTCCGCTGAGCAGGCTCCACTGCGGCAGGAGAAGAATGGGAGACCGCAGCGGTGATGGCCCGAGATTCCCCCTGTGCAGAGGCGTGAACTCGACCCCTAACAACGTCTTACAGCCAATGAAAACCATAAAGTCATTATCTCAGTGAATTAGAATAATTAACAAAAAACACCTGCAAAGGCTTCCTAAGCACTTAAAAAGGTCCCTTAGTCTGTTTCAGTAGGCTTCACAATCACCACAATCATGGGGAAGACTGTTGACTTGACAGATGTCCAGAAGGCAGTCATTGACACTCTCCACAAGGAGAGTAAGCCACAAAAGGTCATTGCTAAAGCTGGCTCTTCACAGAGTGCTGTATTCAAGCATATTAGGGGAAAAATGTGGTGGAAAAAGGTGCACAAGCAACTGGGATAACCGCAGCCTTGAAAGGATTGTTAAGAAAAGGCCATTCAAAAATTTTGGGGAGATTCACAAAGAGTGGACTGCTGCTGGAGTCATTGCTTCAAGAGCCACCACCAGGGCCGGACTGGGATAAAAAAGCAGCCCTGCCACACAGACCCCACCAGTCCACATACTATAACACTCCTCACCCCGATCAGTGAATTTTGCTTTTTTTGTCGTGCCCCTCACTCTCCTAAAAGGAGATATTTGAAGAGCCACATGTGAATGCCGCCACAGTGCGTATGATCGACCACAGCTGCATTTACATGGTGCTCTACAGAGCTCCGATTTTCAGGATCATGGGGGTCCCTGCAGTCAGATCTCCAGCAATTGGAAAGTTATCCCCTGTCCAGAGGAGAGGGAGTTACTTGGGATAATCCATTTAAACAGCTTTTCCAATATTTTATTTTTATTTGGCCATAGTGATATTGAAAATACTAAACCATTATTGACCGTTCCGAAGTCCAATGTCGCCTCTTCGAAAACAGGACAGGAGAAGTGATACTGTGCAGTGCATACAGGGCCGGCTCCAGGTTTTCAGGGGGCCCCGGGTGAAAGTCTCAGTTGGCCCCTTTAGCACGTAACATAATTCATTATGCACAGATACAGCAGAGAGATATAGAGATAGTACAATGCCAAAGATTTTACTTCTTACATTATATGAGTGATAACTATTATACATTCTAAAATAGGTCATAAATCAGTCAGTATAGTCCTCCATACAGTATCCTGGGCACCACGTAGCGCACCATACAGTATTATGGGCACAACATAGTCGTCCATACAGTATAATGAGCACATATAGTGCTCCATACAGTATAATGAGTCCCATATATTGCTCCATACGGTATTATAAGCCCCATATAATGCTCCACACAGGATTATGGGTACCACATAGTGTTCGATACAGTATAATAAGCCCCATGTATGGCTCCATACAGAACAATGAGCCCCATATATTGCTCCATACGGTATTATAAGCCCCATATAATGCTCCACACAGAATTATGGGTACCACATAGTGTTCCATACAGTATAATGAGCCCCATGTATTGCTCCATACTGAATAATGAGCCCCATATATTGCTCCATACATAATAATGAGCCCCATATAATGCTCCATACAGAACAATGATCCACATATATTGCTCCATGCAGCATAATGAGCCCCATATAATGCTCCAAACAGTATAATGAGACCGATATAATGCTCAAAACAGTATAATGCACCCCATATAATAAACAATACATTGTAATGAGCCTCATACCTTGCTCCATATAGAATGGGCCCCATATAATGCTCCATACAGAATATGATGGGCCCCATATAATGCTCCAAACTCCAAACAGAAATGGCCTGATAAAATGCTCCATATATAATGGGCCCCCTATGAGGCTCCATATATAAGGGGCACCATATGATGCTCCATATATAATGGGTCCCATATGATGCTCTAGTATCTAATGGGCCCCCTATTATGTTTCAGTATAATAGGCCCCATATGATGCTCAATGTAATGCTCCAGTGTATGATGGGCCCATATGATGCTTCAGTATATGATGGGCCCCATAGATGCTCCATATATAATGGGTCCCATATAGAGTTGAGCGACCTTGACCTTTTTAGAGTCGAGCCGGGTTTCGCGAAACCCGACTATCTCAAAAGTCGGGTCGAGTGAAATCGGCCGATTATGACGTAAAGTCGGGATCGACCGAAACACGAAATCCAATGCAAGTCAATGGGGCAGCATAGTCGGCAGTGAGTGGGGGCCAGGAAAACACCTAGAGTGCCAATTTTAATGTCAAAACCATCCATTCTTCTTAATGAAGCTTGTCAAGCGTAATTTACCTTATAATAATTGGAAGGCATTTGAAATTGGGGGTCATTTGGCTAAAGTTGTGGTGGGTAGGGCTGGTTCAAGTAATTAGTGGGCCCAGGAAATCTGGACCACGTCACGGCAGTGGAGCAGGGAGAGGTAAGTATTTCAACTTTGCAAGTGCTGTGAACCTGAGCAAGCAGGGGGGGCCCACTCGTTGGCATTGGCACTGGCACAGGGCCCCTCAAAGTACAGCGGTGTGTTTGCACGGCGGGGGCGCCTCCCACCGGCAGCAACACTTTTGCGTACCATGAGAGGCCCTGTGCCAGTGACGTCGCCAACTAGTATTCCTCCCCCCACCTGATGAAGGAACCTGCACTTTCATCTGCACCTTCCTGTTTGTCCCCGTGTAAGGTGGTATGGTATGCGGGAAGGGGGACCTGACTTTCAGCAGGGTCACAATCTTGCAGTGTAGCGTGCACGGGAAATGTTGCGTTATGGGTCAATGTACCAGCAGACTCATCTATCACTGGCTGGGCAATGGGCAGGATGAGGAGGAAACACAGATATAGGCCCAAAGAATAAAGTGGGCTAAATGCAGTTCAAAATTGGTAACACAGGACTAATCAGGGGGCATTGCAGTGGAGGACAACTGGAATGAGAGGCTGACACAGAGAGTAGGCCCAAATCAGTAAGTAGTCGAAATGCAGTTCAAAATTGGCAACAGTAGTAAACAGGCGGCACAGCTTTGTTCAGTGGAGGAGAACAGCAAGGAGTGGCAGACACCGATAGTAGGCCCCAACCCAACTAGTAGGCCAAATGCAGTCTAACATTAACAACTACTTAACGAGCGCCTGAAAACGGAATTTCAGGACAGGAAACCAGGAGAACAGCAAGGAGCGGCAGACACCGATAGTAGGCCCCAAACCAACTAGTACGCCAAATGCAGTTGTTCCGTTTAACCACAATTTAATGAGAGCCTGAAGATAGAAGTTCAGGAAAGGCAACCTGGAGAACACCTTGGAGTGGAACACACCATCTCTCTACACCCCATACCCAATTTGTAGGTCTAATGCAGCGTAGTTTCCAACAACTACTAAACGAGAGCATGATGATCGAAGCATTGGCGAGGAAACCTGGGGAACACCTTGGAGTGGAACACACCATCTCTCTACACCCCATACCCAATTTGTAGGCCTAATGCAGCGTAGTTTCCAACAACTACTAAACGAGAGCATGATGATCGAAGCATTGGCGAGGAAACCTGGGGAACACCTTGGAGTGGAACACACCATCTCTCTACAGTGGAACACACCATCTCTCTACACCCCATACCCAATTTGTAGGCCTAATGCAGCGTAGTTTCCAACAACTACTAAACGAGAGCCGGAAGATCGAAGCTCAGGAAAGGCAACCTGGAGAACAACTTGGAGTGGAACACACCATCTCTCTACACCCCATACCCAATTTGTAGGCCCAATGCAGCGTAGTTTCCAACAACTACTAAACGAGAGCCGGAAGATCGAAGCAATGGAGAGGAAACCTGGGGAACACCTTGGAGTGTAACACACCATCTCTCTACACCCCATACCCAATTTGTAGGCCTAATGCAGCGTAGTTTCCAACAACTACTAAACGAGAGCTGGAAGATCGAAGCAATGGAGAGGAAACCTGGGGAACACCTTGGAGTGGAACACACCATCTCTCTACACCCCATACCCAATTTGTAGGCCTAATGCAGCGTAGTTTCCAACAACTACTAAACGAGAGCATGAAGATCGAAGCAATGGAGAGGAAACCTGGGGAACACCTTGGAGTGGAACACACCATCTCTCTACACCCCATACCCAATTTGTAGGCCTAATGCAGCGTAGTTTCCAACAACTACTAAGCGAGAGCATGATGATCGAAGCATTGGCGAGGAAACCTGGGGAACACCTTGGAGTGGAACACACCATCTCTCTACAGTGGAACACACCATCTCTCTACACCCCATACCCAATTTGTAGGCCTAATGCAGCGTAGTTTCCAACAACTACTAAACGAGAGCCGGAAGATCGAAGCTCAGGAAAGGCAACCTGGGGAACACCTTGGAGTGGAACACACCATCTCTCTACACCCCATACCCAATTTGTAGGCCTAATGCAGCGTAGTTTCCAACAACTACTAAACGAGAGCCGGAAGATCGAAGCAATGGAGAGGAAACCTGGGGAACACCTTGGAGTGTAACACACCATCTCTCTACACCCCATACCCAATTTGTAGGCCTAATGCAGCGTAGTTTCCAACAACTACTAAACGAGAGCCGGAAGATCGAAGCAATGGAGAGGAAACCTGGGGAACACCTTGGAGTGTAACACACCATCTCTCTACACCCCATACCCAATTTGTAGGCCTAATGCAGCGTAGTTTCCAACAACTACTAAACGAGAGCCGGAAGATCGAAGCAATGGAGAGGAAACCTGGGGAACACCTTGGAGTGTAACACACCATCTCTCTACACCTCATACCCAATTTGTAGGCCTAATGCAGCGTAGTTTCCAACAACTACTAAACGAGAGCATGAAGATCGAAGCAATGGAGAGGAAACCTGGGGAACACCTTGGAGTGGAACACACCATCTCTCTACACCCCATACCCAATTTGTAGGCCTAATGCAGCGTAGTTTCCAACAACTACTAAACGAGAGCATGATGATCGAAGCATTGGCGAGGAAACCTGGGGAACACCTTGGAGTGGAACACACCATCTCTCTACAGTGGAACACACCATCTCTCTACACCCCATACCCAATTTGTAGGCCCAATGCAGCGTAGTTTCCAACAACTACTAAACGAGAGCCGGAAGATCGAAGCTCAGGAAAGGCAACCTGGGGAACACCTTGGAGTGTAACAAACCCTCTCTCTACACCACGGAAGGGCTGATTCTTAGGAAGGAAGGCTGTCGGAAAGAAGCAGGGCGCGTCCGAGGGTGATTATATTCTTATTAGGTATATACTCACCCTCGGACGCGCCCTACTTCTTTATTTGTAATGAATGTTTATTTGCAATGTGGTTTTGACTTACTCTATTTTTTTGGTAAATAATGATTTTATTATTTTCATTGTTTTGCATCTTCTTGGCAATAATATAAAGAAGACGCGACAGGACAACACTCGGTGGATGCCATATCTGTGTTTAAAATTGAAAAAACCTTTCAGTTAACTACTTGCAGGAGAAAGTTATTGTAGCTGGTGGCCATTTTTAGTACTGTACCAGATTTTTGTTGTATGTGTTTGTTTTTAATGTTAAAATGTCTGCATTTAATATCTCTCCAGTATTTTCTTTTTTATAAGCAAAATACTTATTTTTATATTTTCTGATGTTGGTTCCAGGGGTACACGGGCAGCAGTGGTGTGGTCAGTGGAGGCCTAGTGGAAGGAGTGACCGCAGACAGGCATTGAAGGCCTAAAATAATAACACATGGCTGTAGGCAATTTTAAATTGGTTCCAGGGGTACACGGGCAGCAGTGGTGTGGTCAGTGGAGGCCTAGTGGAAGGAGTGACCGCAGACAGGCATCGAAGGCCTAAAATAATAACACATGGCTGTAGGCAATTTTAAATTGGTTCCAGGGGTACACGGGCAGCAGTGGTGTGGTCAGTGGAGGCCTAGTGGAAGGAGTGACCGCAGACAGGCATCGAAGGCCTAAAATAATAACACATGGCTGTAGGCAATTTTAAATTGGTTCCAGGGGTACACGGGCAGCAGTGGTGTGGTCAGTGGAGGCCTAGTGGAAGGAGTGACCGCAGACAGGCATGGAAGGCCTAAAATAATAACACATGGCTGTAGGCAATTTTAAATTGGTTACAGGGGTACACGGGCAGCAGTGGTGTGGTCAGTGGAGGCCTAGTGGAAGGAGTCACCGCAGACAGGCATCGAAGGCCTAAAATAATAACACATGGCTTGAGGCAATTTTAAATTGGTTCCAGGGGTACACGGGCAGCAGTGGTGTGGTCAGTGGAGGCCTAGTGGAAGGAGTGACCGCAGACAGGCATCGAAGGCCTAAAATAATAACACATGGCTGTAGGCAATTTTAAATTGGTTCCAG
The DNA here is from genome assembly GCF_032444005.1 of Ranitomeya imitator. Classification (NCBI taxonomy): domain Eukaryota; kingdom Metazoa; phylum Chordata; class Amphibia; order Anura; family Dendrobatidae; genus Ranitomeya; species Ranitomeya imitator. The sequence goes on along the minus strand of NC_091285.1, from coordinate 159,884,734 downwards.
GGGTACACGGGCAGCAGTGGTGTGGTCAGTGGAGGCCTAGTGGAAGGAGTGACCACAGACAGGCATCGAAGGCCTAAAATAATAACACATGGCTGTAGGCAATTTTAAATTGGTTCCAGGGGTACACGGGCAGCAGTGCCCTGGTCAGTGTAGTAGTAGTAGAAAGAATGGACCGCAGACAGGCATCGAAGGCCTAAAATAAAAAAATTGGGCTGGCTGTAGGCAATTTTAAATTGGTTCCAGGGGTACACGGGCAGCAGTGGTGTGGTCAGTGGAGGCCTAGTGGAAGGAGTGACCGCAGACAGGCATCGAAGGCCTAAAATAATAACACATGGCTGTAGGCAATTTTAAATTGGTTCCAGGGGTACACGGGCAGCAGTGGTGTGGTCAGTGGAGGCCTAATGGAAGGAGTGACCGCAGACAGGCATCAAAGGCCTAAAATAATAACACATGGCTGTAGGCAATTTTAAATTGGTTCCAGGGGTACACGGGCAGCAGTGGTGTGGTCAGTGGAGGCCTAGTGGAAGGAGTGACCGCAGACAGGCATCGAAGGCCTAAAATAATAACACATGGCTGTAGGCAATTTTAAATTGGTTCCAGTGGTACACGGGCAGCAGTGGTGTGGTCAGTGGAGGCCTAGTGGAAGGAGTGACCGCAGACAGGCATCGAAGGCCTAAAATAATAACACATGGCTGTAGGCAATTTTAAATTGGTTCCAGGGGTACACGGGCAGCAGTGGTGTGGTCAGTGGAGGCCTAGTGGAAGGAGTCACCGCAGACAGGCATGGAAGGCCTAAAATAATAACACATGGCTGTAGGCAATTTTAAATTGGTTACAGGGGTACACGGGCAGCAGTGGTGTGGTCAGTGGAGGCCTAGTGGAAGGAGTCACCGCAGACAGGCATCGAAGGCCTAAAATAATAACACATGGCTGTAGGCAATTTTAAATTGGTTACAGGGGTACACGGGCAGCAGTGGTGTGGTCAGTGGAGGCCTAGTGGAAGGAGTGACCACAGACAGGCATCGAAGGCCTAACATAACAAAAATGTCAATACAATGGTATTGTCAGTGGCAGGCATTGAAGGATGTCAGCGCATAGACTAAACATTGGTGGAGCTGTGAGATAATTTTGCAAGTGGTAGAGCACTGTTTGAGCTGGGGTGTTGGGAAACTGTCTTGTGGCCGGCGGTACAGGCCCAGGGCCCCTCATATTACAACGGTGTGTCTGACGTTGGGTGCGCACCACCACCGCCAGAGACACTTTATTGTACTAGGAGGGACCCAGTGGCAGTGCCGTCAACCAAAAGCGGGCTCACCCACCTCTTCAGACAAACTGCACTCTCACGGGTGCTGTCGCCAAGTGTTGATACCACGGCCCCGTGTGGGGAGTTTGGCCATTTATTGAGGTGTAAACATGTCGTATGCTGGACAATCAGGTGCAGAAAATTACGAGATTGGAAAAGGCATTCAGAATAGTCCACAGGCAAGACCTTTTCATAGGAAAGCTAGGTGTCAGCCGGGCAAGGTGGGGCAAAAGATTTCGAAATCCAGTTGTGGTTCATTTTAATGAAGGTTAGATCATCTACATTTTGGGTAGCCAGACGAGTCCTTTTTTCTGTTAGTATTGAACCTGCAGCACTGAATACTCTTTCTGATAGGACACTAGCTGCCGGGCAAGCAAGCTCCTGCAATGCATATTCTGCCAATTCTGGCCAGGTGTCTAATTTTGATGCCCAGTAATCAAATGGGAATGACGGTTGAGGGAGAACATCGATAAGGGATGAAAAATAGTTTGTAACCATACTGGACAAATGTTGTCTCCTGTCACTTTGAATTGATGCTGCAGTACCTGTCCTGTCTACGGTCATAGCAAAATCACTCCACAACCTGGTCAGAAAACCCCTCTGGCCAACGCCACTTCTGATTTCTGCCCCTCTAACTCCTCTGGTCTGCTGGCCCCTGCAGCTCGTGTGAGAACGATCACGGGCGCTGTGTGCAGGGAATGCCAGAAGCAAACGGTCAACAAGAGTTGATTGTTTGGTTGCTAATATTAGTTCCAAGTTCTCATGTGGCATTATATTTTGCAATTTGCCTTTATAGCGAGGATCAAGGAGGCAGGCCAACCAGTAATCGTCATCATTCATCATTTTAGTTATGCGTGTGTCCCTTTTGAGGATACGTAAGGCATAATCCGCCATGTGGGCCAAAGTTCCAGTTCTCAAATCTGCGGTTGTGCTTGGTTGAGGGGCAGTTTCAGGCAAATCCACGTCACTTGTGTCCCTCAAAAAACCAGAACCCGGCCTTGCCGCGCCACCAATTTCCAGTGGCCCCGGAAAAGCTTCCTCATTAAAAATATAATCATCCCCATCATCCTCCTCGTCCTCCTCCTCCTCTTCGCCCGCTACCTCGTCCTGTACACTGCCCTGGCCAGACAATGGCTGACTGTCATCAAGGCTTTCCTCTTCCTCAGCTGCAGACGCCTGATCCTTTATGTGCGTCAAACTTTGCATCAGCAGACGCATTAGGGGGATGCTCATGCTTATTATGGCGTTGTCTGCACTAACCAGCCGTGTGCATTCCTCAAAACACTGAAGGACTTGACACATGTCTTGAATCTTCGACCACTGCACACCTGACAACTCCATGTCTGCCATCCTACTGCCTGCCCGTGTATGTGTATCCTCCCACAAAAACATAACAGCCCGCCTCTGTTCACACAGTCTCTGAAGCATGTGCAGTGTTGAGTTCCACCTTGTTGCAACGTCTATGATTAGGCGATGCTGGGGAAGGTTCAAAGAACGCTGATAGGTCTGCATACGGCTGGAGTGTACGGGCGAACGGCGGATATGTGAGCAAAGTCCACGCACTTTGAGGAGCAGGTCGGATAACCCCGGATAACTTTTCAGGAAGCACTGCACCACCAGGTTTAAGGTGTGAGCCAGGCAAGGAATGTGTTTCAGTTGGGAAAGGGAGATGGCAGCCATGAAATTCCTTCCGTTATCACTCACTACCTTGCCTGCCTCAAGATCTACAGTGCCCAGCCACGACTGCGTTTCTTTCTGCAAGAACTCGGACAGAACTTCCGCGGTGTGTCTGTTGTCGCCCAAACACTTCATAGCCAATACAGCCTGCTGACGTGTGCCAGTAGCTGCCCCATAATGGGAGACCTGGTGTGCAACAGTGGCAGCTGCGGATGGAGTGGTTGTGCGACTGCGGTCTGTGGACGAGCTCTCGCTTCTGCAGGAGGATGAAGAGGAGGAGGAGGGGGTGCGAACGGCTACAGCCAATTGTTTCCTAGACCGTGGGCTAGGCAGAACTGTCCCAAACTTGCTGTCCCCTGTGGACCCTGCATCCACCACATTTACCCAGTGTGCCGTGATGGACACGTAACGTCCCTGGCCATGCCTACTGGTCCATGCATCTGTTGTCAGGTGCACCTTTGTGCTCACAGATTGCCTGAGTGCATGGACGATGCGCTCTTTAACATGCTGGTGGAGGGCTGGGATGGCTTTTCTGGAAAAAAAGTGTTGACTGGGTAGCTCGTAGCGTGGTACAGCGTAGTCCATCAGGGCTTTGAAAGCTTCGCTTTCAACTAACCGGTAGGGCATCATCTCTAACGAGATTAGTCTAGCCATGTGTGCGTTCAAACCCTGTGTACGCGGATGCGAGGCTAAGTACTTCCTTTTTCTAACCATAGTCTCATGTAGGGTGAGCTGGACTGGAGAGCTGGAGATCGTGGAACTAGCGGGGGTGCCGGTGGACATGGCAGACTGAGAGACGGTGGGAGATGGTATTGTTGCCACCGGTGCCCTAGATGCAGTGTTTCCTACTACGAAACTGGTGATTCCCTGACCCTGACTGCTTTGGCCTGGCAAAGAAACCTGCACAGATACTGCAGGTGGTGCGGAAAATGGTGGCCCTACACTGCCGGAAGGGATGTTGCGTTGCTGACTAGCTTCATTGGCCGAGGGTGCTACAACCTTAAGGGACGTTTCGTAGTTAGTCCAGGCTTGCAAATGCATGGTGGTTAAATGTCTATGCATGCAACTTGTATTGAGACTTTTCAGATTCTGTCCTCTGCTTAAGGTAGTTGAACATTTTTGACAGATGACTTTGCGCTGATCAATTGGATGTTGTTTAAAAAAATGCCAGACTGCACTCTTTCTAGCATCGGATACCTTTTCAGGCATTGCAGACTGAGCTTTAACCGGATGGCCACGCTGTCCTCCAACAGGTTTTGGCTTTGCCACGCGTTTTGGGCAAGATACGGGCCCGGCAGATGGAACCTGTTGCGATGTTGATGCCTGCTGCGGCCCCTCCTCCTCCACTTCAGAACTGCTGCCGCCTGCACCCTGTTCCCCCAATGGCTGCCAATCGGGGTCAAGAACTGGGTCATCTATTACCTCTTCTTGTAGCTCGTGTGCAACTTCGTCTGTGTCACCGTGTCGGTCGGTGGTATAGCGTTCGTGATGGGGCAACATAGTCTCATCAGGGTCTGATTCTTGATCAGCACCCTGCGAGGGCAATGTTGTGGTCTGAGTCAAAGGACCAGCATAGTAGTCTGGCTGTGGCTGTGCATCAGTGCACTCCATGTCAGATTCAACTTGTAATGGGCATTGGACAGTTAACTGCTTCACTTTCTAAGCCAGGGACGGTATGTGTAAAGAGTTCCATGGAGTAACCCGTTGTGTCGCCTGCTGCATTCTTCTCTGTTGTTGTTTTTGCTGAAGAGGACAAGGAAGCGACTTGTCCCTGACCGTGAACATCCACTAACGACGCGCTGCTTTGACATTTACCAGTTTCACGAGAGGAGGCAAAAGAGCTAGAGGCTGAGTCAGCAAGATAAGCCAAAACTTGCTCTTGCTGCTCCGGCTTTAAAAGCGGTTTTCCTACTCCCAGAAAAGGGAGCGTTCGAGGCCTTGTGTAGCCAGACGACGAACCTGGCTCCACAGCTCCAGACTTAGGTGCAATATTTTTTTTCCCACGACCAGCTGATGCTCCACCACTACCACTACCCTCATTACCAGCTGACAATGAACGCCCCCGGCCATGACCTCTTCCACCATACTTCCTCATTGTTTTAAAAACGTAAACAAACTAACGGTATTTGTTGCTGTCACACAAATTACACGGTGAGCTATAACTTCAGTATGATTTAGGTACCCCTTTACAGGTGAGTGAGACCACAACGAAAATCAGGCACAATGTTACACACTCTGTTGTTGGTGGCAACAAATGAGAGAGATGCCACACACGCAGGACTGTCACTGAAGCACAAATGTAAATATTAATCTCCCACTGATTTGATTTTTTTTTTTTTTTAAGGGAGAGTTTAGGAAAAAAAAATAATAGAATAAAATGATTTTTTCAGGAAGAATTTAGAAACCAAATAAAATAAAATGATTTTTTCAGGGAGAATTTAGAAAACAAATAAAACAAAAAAAGGCTTTCTATGGCCCACTGAGTGAGAGATGACGCACACAGGAGTCAGGAGTGGCACACAAGCCCAGAGGCCAATATTTATCTCCCACTGATTGATGTAGTGATTTTTTCAGGTAGATTTTGGAACCCAAATCAAGCTAAAAAAAATAATAGGCTTTCTATGGCCCACAATTGGAGAGAGAGAGAGAGATGGCACACCCAGGAGTCAAGACTGGCACACAAGCAGAAAGGGCAATATTAATCTCCCACTGATTTGTTTTTTTTTTTTTTTTTTCAGGGAGACTTTAGGAAAAAAAAAATAGAATAAAATGATTTTTTCAGGAAGAATTTAGAAACCAAAGAAAATAAAATGATTTTTTCAGGGAGAATTTAGAAAACAAATAAAACAAAAAAAGGCTTTCTATGGCCCACTGAGTGAGAGATGACGCACACAGTAGTCAGGAGTGGCACACAAGCCCAGAGGCCAATATTTATCTCCCACTGATTGATGTAGTGATTTTTTCAGGTAGATTTTGGAACCCAAATCAAGCTAAAAAAAATAATAGGCTTTCTATGGCCCACAATTGGAGAGAGAGAGAGAGATGGCACACCCAGGAGTCAAGACTGGCACACAAGCAGAAAGGGCAATATTAATCTCCCACTGATTTTTTTTTTTTTTTTTCAGGGAGACTTTAGGAAAAAAAAAAATAGAATAAAATGATTTTTTCAGGAAGAATTTAGAAACCAAATAAAATAAAATGATTTTTTCAGGGAGAATTTAGAAAACAAATAAAACAAAAAAAGGCTTTCTATGGCCCACTGAGTGAGAGATGACGCACACAGGAGTCAGGAGTGGCACACAAGCCCAGAGGCCAATATTTATCTCCCACTGATTGATGTAGTGATTTTTTCAGGTAGATTTTGGAACCCAAATCAAGCTAAAAAAATAATAGGCTTTCTATGGCCCACAATTGGAGAGAGAGAGAGAGATGGCACACCCAGGAGTCAAGACTGGCACACAAGCAGAAAGGGCAATATTAATCTCCCACTGATTTGTTTTTTTTTTTTTTTTTTTTCAGGGAGACTTTAGGAAAAAAAAAAAATTGAATAAAATGATTTTTTCAGGAAGAATTTAGAAACCAAAGAAAATAAAATGATTTATTCAGGGAGAATTTAGAAAACAAATAAAACAAAAAAAGGCTTTCTATGGCCCACTGAGTGAGAGATGACGCACACAGGAGTCAGGAGTGGCACACAAGCCCAGAGGCCAATATTTATCTCCCACTTTTTTTTTTTTGTTCCAGGGAAAATTTATAAACCCAATAAAAAAAATAATAAATAGGCTTTCTATGGCCCACTATCTGAGAGACAGAGAGAGATGGCACGCTTAGGACTGGCACACAAACCCAAAGGCCAATATTAATCTCCCTTTTTTTTTAAGGGAGAATTTATAAAACCAAAAAAAAATAAATAAATAGGCTTTCTATGGCCCACTATTTGTGAGAGAGATGGCACGCTCAGGACTGGCACACAAGCCCAGAGGCCAATATTAATCTCCCACTTTTTTTTTTTTTCCAGGGAAAATTTATAAACCCAATAAAAAAAAATAAAAATAAATAGGCTTTCTATGGCCCACTATCTGAGAGAGAGAGATGGCACGCTTAGGACTGGCACACAAGCCCAAAGGCCAATATTAATCTCCCACTGATTGATTTATTGATTTTTTCAGGTAGAATTTAGAACCCAAATAAAGCAAAAAAAAAAAAAAAATGGGCTTTCTATGGCCCACTGAGTGAGTGATGATGCACACAGGAGTCAGGAGTGGCACACAAGCCCTGAGGCCAATATTTTTCTCCCACTGATTGATGTAGTGATTTTTTCAGGTAGATTTTAGAACCAAAATCAAGCAAAAAAATAAATAGGCTTTCTATGGCCCACTGAGTGAGTGATGATGCACACAGGAGTCAAGAGTGGCACACAAGCCCTGAGGCCAATATTTTTTTCCCACTGATTGATGTAGTGATTTTTTCAGGTAGATTTTATAACCCAAATCAAGCAAAAAAATAAATAGGCTTTCTATGGCCCACTGAGTGAGAGATGACACAGACAGGGATGGCACTCTAGCAGAAATGTCAATCTTAATCTCCCACAAAAAAAAAAAAAAAAACAGGGAGTGTCCTTCAATTACTATCTCCCTGCAGTAATCTCAGCCAGGTATGGCAGGCAGCAATAAGGAGTGGACTGATGCACAAATTAAATAAAAAGTGTGTACAAACCAAAAAGATAGCTGTGCAGAAAGGAAGGAACAAGAGGATTTGTGCTTTGAAAAAAGCAGTTGGTTTGCACAGTGGCGTACACACAGCAATGCAGCTATCAGGGAGCCTTCTAGGGCAACCCAATGAGCTACAGCGCTGAGGGGGAAAAAAAAAAAAATGTAGCTTCCACTGTCCCTGCACACCGAAGGTGGTGTTGGGCAGTGGAAATCGCTACAGCACAAGCGGTTTGGTGGTTAATGGACCCTGCCTAACGCTATCCCTGCTTCTGACGAAGCGGCAGCAACCTCTCCCTAAGCTCAGATCAGCAGCAGTAACATGGCGGTCGGCGGGAACTCCCCTTTATAGCGCCTGTGACGCCGCAGACAGCAAGCCAATCACTGCAATGCCCTTCTCTAAGATGGTGGGGACCAGGACCTATGTCTTCACGCTGCCCACACTCTGCGTTTACCTTCATTGGCTGAGAAATGGCGCTTTTCGCGTCATTGAAACGCGACTTTGGCGCGAAAGTCGCGTACCGCATGGCCGACCCCGCACAGGGGTCGGATCGGGTTTCATGAAACCCGACTTTGCCAAAAGTCGGCGACTTTTGAAAATGAACAACCCGTTTCGCTCAACCCTAGTCCCATATGATGCTCTAGTATCTAATGGGCCAAACATTATGCTTCAGTATAATATGCCCCATATGATGCTCCATATAATGCTCTAGTGTATGATGGGCCCCATATGATGCTCCAGTATATGATGGGCCCCATATGATGCTCCAGTTTATGATGGGCACCATATATTGCTCAAAACATTAAAACAAAAAAACTGAAATCCTCACCTCTCCTCGCTGGCCGCTGCTCTGCTCCGGACTCATCAAGGTCAGCGTCTTCTGGCTCTCTGCACTGTGACTGTTCAGGCAGAGGGCACACAGACATGATGTCACTGCACCCTCTGACCTGAAATGTCACAGTCAGAAGACGCCGCAGCGGAGGAGCGGGAAGAGGTAAGTATCAAGTGCCGGGGTCCTGAGCAGTGTGTGATTTAAGGTGTGGTGTGTGTGCTTTAAGGGTCATTAAATGTATTTGGAAAGGGGACTGTGAGTGATCAAATTGTGGATTTTGTATTTAGGGTATTTAGGGTATTTAGTTAATACATTTTTGCAAAAAAATGTATATTAAGCTGCTCCACCAATCGCCAAGGTATACCCATAATAGAGCAGTCCTATCTAATGTATATAATCCCTATCTGATGTATTTAAAAACCTGATCATCTGTATAGTACCTGTATAAGCAGGGTTCAGAGGGAAAATATCCATGTGGACATGCAGGATGGAACAGCTTCAGTGCAAATGGCCCACGGAGGAGTGATGGACTCCCTAGTCTTGTAGAAACAATAGAACAATTATAGAACCAAAAACACATGGGCTACTTGCACAGTGAACAAGTCTGTAGAAACCTGTTCACACCAGCAAGAAACTTGAAGACACAAAAAGAGCACAGCGAGGTCAAAAATACTCTGTTGTAAAGAAGTCACAGTAAATAAGCAAGTGCTAGTCAAAAAATAATAAAAAAAAAAGGTTATGTACCAAGTGTGTACCAAGTACTTTTACCTCTGGACCCAATAGTCATGTGATCACTGGGTGTAGGGAAGAAGCTGGAGCTCGGTGGTCTTTAGAGACCCAGTCAACATCACCAGCCCAGAACCTGTATATACATCACCAGCCCCAGCCCAGCACCTGTATATACATCTCCAGCCCAGCACTTGTATATATATCACCAGCCCAGGAACTGTATGTACATCACCAGCCCCAGCCCAGCACCTGTATATACATCTCCAGCCCCAGTCTAGCACCTGTTTATGCATCTCCAGCCCAGAACCTATATATAAATCACCAACCCAGCACCTTTATATACATCACCAGCCCCAGCCTAGCACCAGTATATACTTCAGCCCCAGCCCAGCATCTGTATATACATCACCAGTCCCAGCCCAGCACCTGTATATATATCACCAGCCTCAGCCCAGCACCTGTATATACATCGCCCGCCCCAGCCCAGCACCTGCATATACATCACCAGCCCCAGCCCAGCATCTGTATATACATCACCAGCCCCAGCCCAGCACCTGTATATACATCACCAGCCCCAGCCCAGCATCTGTATATACATCAGCCCCAGCCCAGCAATTTGTATATACGTCACCAGCTCCAGCTCAGCACCTGTATAAACATCACCAGCCTCAGCCCAGCACCTGTATATACTTCAGCCACAGCCTAGCACCTGTATATGCATCACCAGCACAGCACCTGTATATACTTCAGCCCCAGCCCAGCACCTGTATATACATCACCAGCTCCAGCCCAGCATATGTATATACATCACCAGCCCCAGCCCAGCACCTGTATATGCATCACCAGCCCCAGTCAGGCACCTGTATATACTTCAGCCCCAGCCCAGCACCTGTCAATACATCATCAGCCCCAGCCCAGCACCTGTATATACATCACCAGCCTCAGGACCTTCATATACACTGCCCCCAAAAAATAAAGGGAACACTTAGGCCATGTTCACACAGTGCGTTTTTTACTGCGGAACCGCAGCGGTTTTGCCGCTGCGGTTCCGCAGCTGTTTTCCATGCAGGGTACATAACAATGTAACCCTATGGAAAACAGTCACTGCTGTGCACATGATCCGGAATTTCGTTTAAAAAGCCGCGCAGAATAGCTGCGGCAAAAAAGAAGGAGCATGTCACTTCTTTTTCCTGAACCGCAGCGGTTCTGCACCCATAGACCTCCATTGTGAGGTCAAAACCGCAGTAAAACCCGCAGATCAAAAATATATCTGCGGGTTTTACTGCGATTTGATGTGCAGAACCGCTGCAGCAGGAAGTGCGGGGGAGCGGGCGGAAGTGCGTGGGCGGAGTGTGGCTGCCCCCCCGTGCTCCGATCCCGCCCCCCGTGCTCCGATGCCCCCCCCCGTGCTCCGATGCCCCCCCCAGTGCTCCGATGCCCCCCCGTGCCCTAATCTCCCCCCCTTATACTTACCCGGCGTCCCGGTGTCCGTCCGGCCATCTTCTCCCTGGGCGCCGCCATCTTGCAAAATGGCGGGCGCATGCGCAGTGCGCCCGCCGAATCTGCCGGCCGGCAGATTCGCTCCAAAGTGCATTTTGATCACTGAGATATAACCTATCTCAGTGATCAAAATAAAAAAATAGTAAATGACACCCCCCCACTTTGTCACCCCCATTGGTAGGGACAATAAAAAAATTAAGAATTTTTTTTTTTTTTTCACTAAGGTTAGAATAGGGGTAGGGGTAGGGTTAGGGTTAGGGGTAGGGTTAGGGGTAGGGTTAGGGTTAGGGTTAGGGTTAGGGTTAGAAAACTGCATAAAAAAAAAGGATCAAAAAACGCATCAAAAAACGCATCAAAAAAGGACAAAAAAGGACCAAAAAAAGGACCTGCGTTTTCTGCCAAGAGCTGCAGTTTTTTTAAAAAAACAGTCCTGAAAAAAAAAGGATGGAAATCCTGAACGTGTGAACATACCCTTAAACAACAGAATATAACTCCAAGTAAATCAATCTTCTGTGAAATCAAACTGTCCACTTAGGAAGCAACATTGTTTGACAATCAATTTCACATGCTGTTGTGCAAATGGAATAGACAACAGATGGAAATTATTGGCAATTATCAAGACACCCTCAATAAAGGAGTGGTTCTGCAGGTGGGGACCACAGACCACATCTCAGTACCAATGCTTTCTGGCTGATGTTTTGGTCACTTTTGAATGTTGGTTGTGCTTTCACACTCTTGGTAGCAAGAGACGAACTCTACAACCCACACAAGTGGCCCAGGTAGTGCACCTCACCCAGGATGGCACATCAAATCGAGCTGTGGCAAGAAGGTTTGCTGTGTCTGTCAGCATAGTGTCCAGAGGCTGGAGGTGCTACCAGGAGACAGGCCAGTACACCAGGAGATGTGCAGGGGGCCGTAGGAGGGCAACAACCCAGCAGCAGGACCGCTACCTCAGCCTTTGTGCAAAGAGGAACAGGAGGAAACCGACTCCATGAGGATGGTCTGAGTGCCCGACGTGCACAGATGGGGATTGTGCTCACAGCCCAATACCATACAGGACGCTTGGCATTTGCCACAGAACGCCAGGATTGGCAATTTCATCACTGGCGCCCTGTGCTCTTCACTGATGAAAGCATGTTCAAACTGAGCACATGTGACAGACGTGACAGAGTCTGGAGACGCCATGGAGAGCGATCTGCTGCCTGCAACATCCTTCAGCATAACTGGTTTGACAGTGGGTCAGTAATGGTGTGGGGTGACATTTCTTTGAAGGGCTGCACAGCCCTCCATGTGTTCGCCAGAGGTAACCTGACTGCCACTAGGTATCGGGATGAAATCCTCAGACCCCTTGTGAGACAATATGCTGGTGAGGTTGGCCCTGGGTTTCTCCTAATGCAGGACAATGCCAGACCTCATGTGGCTGGAGTGTGTCAGCAGTTTCAGCATGATGAAGAAATTGAAGCTATGGAATGCCCCGCCTGTTCTCCAGACCTTAATCCGATTGAACACATCTGCGACATCATTTATCGCACCATCCACCAACGTCACGTTGCACCACAGACTGTCCAGGAGTTGGCAGATGCTTTAGTCCAGGTCTGGGAGGAGATCCCTCAGGAGACCATCTGCCGCCTCATCAGGAGCCTGTCCAGGCATTGTAGGAAGGTCACACAGACACTTGAAGCCCACACACTCTACTGAGCATCATTTCCTTGTCTTGAGGCATTTCCACTGAAGTTGGATCAGCCTGTAACTTCATTTTCCAGTTTGATTTTCAGCATTATTCCAACTCCAGACTTCCGTGGGATATTAGTTGTGTTTTACATTGATCATTTTTAGGTTTTATTGTTCTCAACATATTCCACTATGTAATGAATAAAGATTTACAACTGGAATATTGCATTCAGTGATATCTAGGATGTGGGATTTTAGCGTTCGCTTTATTTTTTGAGCAGTGTACATATAAAATAAAAATCCTTTATTAGAAATAAAACAAATTACAGTTATACTCACCGAGCACCTAATTCCACCAAAGTCCTCGTTCTCCTGTAATAAAACAAAAATTAAAAACAACAATTTACCATACTTGTCCATCGTTCTGTCCCATGCCGTTATCCATGTCTGGGGGACAAAGGCCTAGCGGACATCTTAATTGGGGTTTCCCCTTACAAAATAAAAGAATATCAATGGGGTCACAGCACATAGGTGCAGTCACAGAAGACTGTATCTCCCAGATCTTAAAGGCAGGAAGAGAGGAGAAAGACATGTATTGCAGCACTTACAAAGTAATTTTCCTCTATTGAACCCCCTTAGTGTTCTCACCCACTATGATAACCCATTAATTGCCACCATAAAGCAAGATACCAACACATTTTTCCCACAAACACATGATACCCTCACAGTTAATTCCTCAACAGTACCATCCACATACACACCATGATTCCCATTCAGTGTCCACACACTGTATGATGGCCGCACAGTCCCTACCCATATACACACATTAAGATCTCCAGTGATGCCAACACTGTATGATGGCCCCTACTGTTCCTCAACACAGAATAATGGCACCAAAAGTAATCCCTTCCACATACAGTTTGGTGGTCCCTACAGCATAATCCACAATTTGATCACTCACAGGCCCCTTCCCACATACATTTTATGACCCTTAAAGCACACACACCACACCTTAAATCACACACTGCTCAGGACCCCGTAACCTGCGATACTTACCTCTTCCCGCTCCTCCGCTGCAGCGTCTTCTGAGTGTGACATTTGAGGTCAGAGGGTGCAGTGACATCATGTCTGTGTGCCCTCTGCCTGAACAGTCACAGTGCAGAGAGCCGGAAGATGATGACGTTGATGAGTCCGGAGCAGAGCAGCAGCCAGCGAGGAGAGGTGAGGATTTCAGTTTTTTTGTTTTAATGTTTTGAGCAATATATGGGGCCCATCATATACTGGAGCATCATATGGGGCCCATCATATACTGGAGCATTATATAGGGCCCATCATACACAGGAGCATTATATGGAGCATCACATGGGGCCTATTATACTGAAGCATAATATGCGGCCCATAAGATACTAGAGCATCTCATAAGTAAAGAAAAATGAGTGGACATCATTTCTTTAAGCAACAAAGGTCAGTCAGTCCGAACAATTGGGAAAACTTTGAAAGTGTCCCCAAGTGCAGTGTCAAAAACCATCTAGCGCTACAAAGAAACTGTCTCACAAGAGGACCACCCCAGGAAAGGAAGACCAAGAGTCACCTCTGCTTCTGAGGATAAGTTTATCCGAATCACCAGCCTCAGAAATCGCAGGTAAACAGCAGCTCAGATTAGAGACCAGGTCAATGCCACGCAGAGTTCTAGCAGCAGACAAATCTCTACAACAACTCTACAACAACTGTTAATAGGAGACTTCGTGCAGCAGGCCTTCATGGTAAAATAGCTGCTAGGAAACCACTGCTAAGGACAGGCAACAAGCAGAAGAGGCTTGTTTGGGCTAAAGAACACAAGGAATGGACATTAGACCATTGGAAATCTGTGCTTTGGAGTCCAAGTTTGAGATCTTTGGTTCCAACCACCGTGTCTTTGTGCAACGCAGAAAAGGTGAACGGATGAACTCTACATGCATGAAGCATGGAGAAGGAGGTGTAATGGTGTGGGGGTGCTTTGCTGTTGACACTTGAGTTGAGCGACTTTTACTTTTTTAGGATCGAGTCGGGTTTCGCGAAACCCAACTTTGTCAAAAGTCGGGTCGGGTGAAATCGGCCGATTATTTCGAAAAGTCGGGGGCCAACCGAAACACGAAACCCAATGCAAGTCAATGGGGAATCAAAGTCGGAAGTGAGTGGAGGACAGGAAAACACCTACAGTGCCCATTTTAATGCCAAAAACATCAATTCTTATTTCTTAAGCTTGTCAATCTTAATTTACTTTATAATAATAGTTAGGCATTGAAAACAGGGGGCCATTTGGCTAAAGTTGTGGGGGGGGTAGGGCTGGAAAAGCGGAGGAAACATGGAATACGTCATGGCAGTGGAGCAGGGAGAGGTAAGTATTTCAACTTTGCAAGTGCTGTGATCCTGAGCAAGCAGGGGGGGCCCACTCGTTGGCACTTGGCACTGGCACAGGGTCCCTCATAGTACGGCGGTGTGTTTGACGGCGGGTGACGCCTCCCACTGCCAGAGACACTTTTGCATACTGTGAGGGGCCCTGTGCCAGTGACGTCGCCAACGAGTATGCCCCCCACCTGATGAAGGAACCTGCAATTTCATCTGCACCTTCCTCTTTGTCCCCGTGTAAGGTGGTATGGTATGCGGGAAGGGGAACCTGACTTTCAGCAGGGTCACAATCTTGCTGTGTAGCGTGCACGGGGAATGTTGCGTTATGGGTCAATGTACCAGCAGACTCATCTATCACTGGCTGGGCAATGGGCATGATGAGGAGGAAACACAGATAAAGGACCAAAGAATAAAGTGGGCTAAATGCAGTTCAAAATTGGTAACATGACTAAACCAGGGGGCATTGCTTTGTTCAGTGGAGTACAACTGTAATGAGAGGCTGACACAGTGAGTAGGCCCAAATCAGTAAGTAGGCTAAATGCAGTTCCAAATTGGTAACAGAAGTAAACAGGCGGCACTGGTTTGTTCAGTGTAGGAAAACATCAAGGAGTGGCAGACACCGTTAGTAGGGCCAACAAAAAAGTAGGCCAAATGCAGTGTTATATTAAAAACAATTTAACGAGAGCCTGAAGATAGAAGCTAGGTAAAGGCAACCTGGAGAACACTTGGAGCGGAAGACACCGTTTGTAGAACCCAGACCCAACTTGTAGGACTAATGCAGTGTTGTTTCAACAACTACTTAATGAGATCTTCATGATAGAAGCAAGTAAGAGGCAACCTGGAGAACATCTTGGAGCAGCAGACACGGTCTCTACAACCCAGACCCAACTTGTAGGCCTAATGCAGTGTTGTTTCAACAACTACTTAACGAGAGCTTCAAGATAGAAGCTAGAGAGAGGCAACCTGGAGAACACCTTGGAGCGGCAGACAGCGTCTCTACAACCCAGACCCAACTTGTAGGCCTAATTGTTGTGAATTCTGTGGTCGGGCTCCCTCCTGTGGTCATGAGTGGTACTTCGGCTGGTTCTGTCTATGAGCTTCCTCTGGTGGATGTGAGTGGGGCTGTGGCTTCTGAGTTTCCTTCCTCAGGTGACGAGGTTAAGTCGTTAGGTGCTGCTCTATTTAACTCCACCTAGTTCTTTGTTCCTTGCCTCCAGTCAATGTTCCAGTATTGGTCTTGCTCTCTCCTGGATCGTTCTTGTGGCCTGTCTGCCCTGCATAAGCTAAGTTTTGCTGGTGTTACTTTAGTTTGCTATTTTTTCTGTCCAGCTTGCTATATTGGTGTTTCTTGCTTGCTGGAAGCTCTGAGACGCAGAGGGAGCACCTCCGTACCGTTAGTCGGTGCGGAGGGTCTTTTTGCGCCCTCTGCGTGGTTGTTTGTAGGTTTTTGTGCTGACCGCAAAGCTATCTTTCCTATCCTCGGTCTATTCAGTAAGTCGGGCCTCACTTTGCTACAATCTATTTCATCTCTGTGTTTGTATTTTCATCTTTACTCACAGTCATTATATGTGGGGGGCTGCCTTTTCCTTTGGGGAATTTCTCTGAGGCAAGGTAGGCTTATTTTTCCAGCTTCAGGGCTAGCTAGTTTCTCAGGCTGTGCCCGAGGCGCCTAGGTCTGGTCAGGAGCACTCCACGGCTACCTCTAGTGTGGTATGATAGGATTAGGGATTGCAGTCAGCAGAGTTCCCACGTCTCAGAGCTCGTCCTATGTTATTAGTAACTATCAGGTCACTTTGTGTGCTCTTAACCACTAGGTCCATTGTGGTTCTGAATCACCAGTTCATAACAGTACTGGAGGCCCAAAGTACTAATGCTTCTCAATAGAGGGAAAAGAGAAGTTCTGAGACCATTTTTTTTCTCTGCACTGTGTTTTGTCTTTCTTTTCCCCTAGACATTTGGGTGGTTCAGGACACAGGTGAAGTGATGGACATTAAAGGTCTGTCTTCTTGTGTGGATCATCTCACTGCAAGAGTACAAAATATTCAAGACTTTGTGGTTCAGAATTCTATGTTAGAACCAAGAATTCCTATTCCTGATTTGTTTTCTGGAGATAGAGCTAAGTTTCTGAGTTTTAAAAATAATTGTAAACTGTTTCTGGCTTTGAAACCCCGCTCCTCTGGTGACCCAGTTCAACAAGTTAAGATCATTATTTCTTTATTACGTGGCGACCCTCAAGACTGGGCATTTTCCCTTGCGCCAGGAGATCCTGCATTATGTAATATTCATGCGTTTTTTCTGGCGCTCGGATTGCTTTATGATGAACCTAATTCAGTGGATCAGGCAGAGAAAAATTTGCTGGCTCTGTGTCATGGTCAGGATGAGGTAGAGATATATTGTCAGAAGTTTAGGAAGTGGTCGGTGCTCACTCAATGGAATGAATGTGCGCTGGCAGCAATTTTCAGAAAGGGTCTCTCTGAAGCCCTTAAGGATGTCATGGTGGGATTTCCTATGCCTGCTGGTCTGAATGAGTCTATGTCTTTGGCCATTCAGATCGATCGACGCTTGCGTGAGCGTAAAACTGTGCACCATTTGGCGGTATTATCTGAGCATAAACCTGAGCCTATGCAATGCGATAGGACTTTGACCAGAGCTGAACGGCAAGAACACAGACGTCAGAATGGGCTGTGTTTTTACTGTGGTGATTCCACTCATGCTATCTCCGATTGTCCTAAGCTCACTAAGCGGTTCGCTAGGTCTGCCACCATTGGTACGGTACAGTCGAAATTTCTTTTGTCCGTTACTTTGATCTGCTCTTTGTCATCCTATTCTGTCATGGCATTTGTGGATTCAGGCGCTGCCCTGAATTTGATGGACTTGGAGTTTGCTAGGCGCTGTGGGTTTTTCTTGGAGCCCTTGCAGTATCCTATTCTATTGAGAGGAATTGATGCTACGCCTTTGGCCAAGAATAAGCCTCAGTACTGGACCCAACTGACCATGTGCATGGCTCCTGCGCATCGGGAGGATATTCGCTTTTTGGTGTTGCATAATCTGCATGATGTGGTCGTGTTGGGGTTGCCATGGCTACAAGTCCATAACCCAGTATTGGATTGGAAATCAATGTCTGTGTCCAGCTGGGGTTGTCAGGGGGTACATGGTGATGTTCCATTCCTGTCTATTTCATCATCCACCCCTTCTGAGGTCCCAGAGTTCTTGTCGGATTACCGGGATGTATTTGATGAGCCCAAGTCCAGTGCCCTACCTCCGCATACGGATTGCGATTGTGCTATCGATTTGATTCCTGGTAGTAAGTTTCCTAAAGGTCGACTGTTTAATTTGTCTGTGCCTGAGCACGCCGCTATGCGGAGTTACGTAAAGGAATCCTTGGAGAAGGGTCATATTCGCCCGTCGTCATCGCCATTGGGAGCAGGGTTCTTTTTTGTGGCCAAGAAGGATGGTTCGCTGAGACCTTGTATTGATTACCGCCTTTTAAATAAAATCACAGTCAAATTTCAGTACCCCTTGCCGCTGCTGTTTGATTTGTTTGCTCGGATTAAGGGGGCTAGTTGGTTCACCAAGATAGATCTTCGTGGTGCGTATAATCTTGTGCGTATTAAACAGGGCGATGAATGGAAAACAGCATTTAATACGCCCGAGGGCCATTTTGAGTACCTGGTTATGCCATTCGGGCTTTCTAATGCTCCATCAGTATATCAGTCCTTTATGCATGACATCTTCCGAGAGTACCTGGATAAATTCCTGATTGTATACTTGGATGATATTTTGGTCTTCTCGGATGATTGGGAGTCTCACGTGAGGCAGGTTAGAATGGTGTTCCAGGTCCTGCGTGCGAATTCTTTGTTTGTGAAGGGGTCAAAGTGTCTCTTTGGTGTTCAGAAGGTTTCATTTTTGGGTTTCATTTTTTCCCCTTCTACTATCGAGATGGACCTTGTTAAAGTTCAGGCCATTTATGATTGGACTCAGCTGACATCTTTGAAGAGTCTGCAAAAGTTCCTGGGCTTTGCTAATTTTTATCGTCGCTTCATCAATAATTTTTCTAGTATTGCTAAACCGTTGACTGATTTAACCAAGAAGGGTGCTGATGTGGTCAATTGGTCTTCTGCTGCTGTGGAAGCATTTCAGGAGTTGAAGCGTCGTTTTTATTCTGCCCCTGTGTTGTGCCAACCAGATGTTTCGCTCCAGTTCCAGGTCGAGGTTGATGCTTCTGAGATTGGAGCAGGGGCTGTTTTGTCGCAAAGAAGTTCTGATGGCTCGGTGATGAAACCATGCGCCTTCTTTTCCAGGAAGTTTTCGCCTGCTGAGCGTAATTATGATGTTGGCAATCGAGAGTTGCTGGCCATGAAGTGGGCATTCGAAGAGTGGCGTCATTGGCTTGAAGGAGCTAAGCATCGCGTGGTGGTCTTGACTGATCACAAGAACTTGACTTATCTCGAGTCTGCCAAACGGTTGAATCCTAGACAGGCTCGTTGGTCGCTGTTTTTTTCCCGTTTTGACTTTGTGGTTTCGTACCTTCCGGGCTCTAAAAATGTGAAGGCGGATGCCCTGTCTAGGAGTTTTGTGCCCGACTCTCCGGGTTTGCCTGAGCCGGTGGGTATTCTCAAAGAGGGGGTAATTTTGTCTGCCATCTCCCCTGATTTGCGGCGGGTGCTGCAAATATTTCAGGCTAATAGACCTGACCGTTGCCCAGCGGAGAAACTGTTTGTCCCTGATAAATGGACGAGTAGAGTTATCTCTGAGGTTCATTGTTCGGTGTTGGCTGGTCATCCTGGAATCTTTGGAACCAGAGATTTGGTGGCTAGATCCTTTTGGTGGCCGTCTCTGTTGCGGGATGTGCGTTCGTTTGTGCAGTTCTGTGGGATTTGTGCTCGGGCTAAGCCCTGCTGTTCTCGTGCCAGTGGGTTGCTTTTGCCCTTGCCGGTCCCGAAGAGGCCCTGGACACATATCTCTATGGATTTTATTTCGGATCTCCCCGTCTCTCAAAAAATGTCGGTCATTTGGGTGGTTTGTGATCGCTTCTCTAAGATGGTCCATTTGGTACCCTTGTCTAAATTGCCTTCCTCCTCTGATTTGGTGCCATTGTTCTTCCAACATGTGGTTCGTTTACATGGCATTCCGGAGAACATCGTTTCTGACAGAGGTTCCCAGTTTGTTTCGAGGTTTTGGCGAGCCTTTTGTGCTAGGATGGGCATTGATTTGTCTTTTTCCTCGGCTTTCCATCCTCAGACAAATGGCCAGACTAAACGAACCTATCAGACCTTGGAAACATATCTGAGATGTTTTGTTTCTGATGACCAGGATGATTGGGTGTCCTTTTTGCCTTTGGCTGAGTTCGCCCTTAATAATCGGGCCAGCTCGGCTACTTTGGCTTCGCCGTTTTTCTGCAATTCTGGTTTCCATCCTCGTTTCTCTTCAGGGCAGGTTGAGTCTTCTGACTGTCCTGGTGTGGATACTGTGGTGGATAGGTTGCAGCAGATTTGGACTCATGTAGTGGAAAATTTGACATTGTCCCAGGAGAAGGCTCAACGTTTCGCTAACCGCAGGCGCTGTGTGGGTCCCCGACTTCGTGTTGGGGATTTGGTTTGGTTGTCATCTCGTTATATTCCTATGAAAGTTTCCTCTCCTAAGTTTAAGCCTCGTTTCATTGGTCCGTATAGGATTTCTGAGGTTCTTAATCCTGTGTCTTTTCGTTTGACCCTTCCAGCTTCTTTTTCCATCCATAATGTATTCCATAGGTCATTGTTGCGGAGATACGTGGCACCTGTGGTTCCATCCGTTGATCCTCCTGCCCCGATTTTGGTTGAGGGGGAGTTGGAGTATATAGTGGAGAAGATTTTGGATTCTCGTATTTCGAGACGGAAAATCCAGTACCTGGTTAAGTGGAAGGGTTATGGTCAGGAAGATAATTCCTGGGTCTTTGCCTCTGATGTTCATGCTGCCGATCTGGTTAGTGCCTTTCATTTGGCTCATCCTGGTCGGCCTGGGGGCTCTGGTGAGGGTTCGGTGACCCCTCCTCAAGGGGGGGGGGTACTGTTGTGAATTCTGTGGTCGGGCTCCCTCCTGTGGTCATGAGTGGTACTTCGGCTGGTTCTGTCTATGAGCTTCCTCTGGTGGATGTGAGTGGGGCTGCGGCTTCTGAGTTTCCTTCCTCAGGTGACGAGGTTAAGTCGTTAGGTGCTGCTCTATTTAACTCCACCTAGTTCTTTGTTCCTTGCCTCCAGTCAATGTTCCAGTATTGGTCTTGCTCTCTCCTGGATCGTTCTTGTGGCCTGTCTGCCCTGCATAAGCTAAGTTTTGCTGGTGTTACTTTAGTTTGCTATTTTTTCTGTCCAGCTTGCTATATTGGTGTTTCTTGCTTGCTGGAAGCTCTGAGACGCAGAGGGAGCACCTCCGTACCGTTAGTCGGTGCGGAGGGTCTTTTTGCG
The DNA here is from genome assembly GCF_032444005.1 of Ranitomeya imitator. Lineage (NCBI taxonomy): Eukaryota > Metazoa > Chordata > Amphibia > Anura > Dendrobatidae > Ranitomeya > Ranitomeya imitator. The sequence goes on along the minus strand of NC_091285.1, from coordinate 159,863,484 downwards.
CCCTCTGCGTGGTTGTTTGTAGGTTTTTGTGCTGACCGCAAAGCTATCTTTCCTATCCTCGGTCTATTCAGTAAGTCGGGCCTCACTTTGCTAAAATCTATTTCATCTCTGTGTTTGTATTTTCATCTTTACTCACAGTCATTATATGTGGGGGGATGCCTTTTCCTTTGGGGAATTTCTCTGAGGCAAGGTAGGCTTATTTTTCTATCTTCAGGGCTAGCTAGTTTCTCAGGCTGTGCCCGAGGCGCGTAGGTCTGGTCAGGAGCGCTCCACGGCTACCTCTAGTGTGGTATGATAGGATTAGGGATTGCGGTCAGCAGAGTTCCCACGTCTCAGAGCTCGTCCTATGTTATTAGTAACTATCAGGTCACTTTGTGTGCTCTTAACCACTAGGTCCATTGTGGTTCTGAATCACCAGTTCATAACACCTAATGCAGTGTTGTTTCAACAACTACTTAACGAGAGCTTCAAGATAGAAGCTAGGGAGAGGCAACCTGGAGAACACCTTGGAACGGCAGACACCGTCTCTACAACCCAGACCCAACTTGTAGGCCTAATGCAGTGTTGTTTCAACAACTACTTATTGAGAGCTTCAAGATAGAAGCTAGGCAGAGGCAACCTGGAGAACACCTTGGAGCGGCAGACACCGTCTCTACAACCCAGACCCAACTTGTAGGCCTAATGCAGTGTTGTTTCAACAACTACTTAACGAGAGCTTCAAGATAGAAGCTAGGGAGAGGCAACCTGGAGAACATCTTGGAGTGGCAGACACCATCTCTACAACCCAGACCCAACTTGTAGGCCTAATGCAGTGTTGTTTCAACAACTACTTAACGAGAGCTTCAAGATAGAAGCTAGGAAGAGGCAACCTGGAGAACACCTTGGATCGGCAGACACCGTCTCTACAACCCAGACCCAACTTGTAGGCCTAATGCAGTGTTGTTTCAACAACTATTTAACGAGAGCTTCAAGATAGAAGCTAGGGAGAGGCAACCTGGAGAACACATTGGAGCCGCAGACACTGTCTCTACAACCCAGACCCAACTTGTAGGCCTAATGCAGTGTTGTTTCAACAACTACTTATTGAGAGCTTCAAGATAGAAGCTAGGCAGAGGCAACCTGGAGAACACCTTGGAGCGGAAGACACCGTCTCTACAACCCAGACCCAACTTGTAGGCCTAATGCAGTGTTGTTTCAACAACTATTTAACGAGAGCTTCAAGATAGAAGCTAGGGAGAGGCAACCTGGAGAACACCTTGGAGCGGCAGACAGAGTCTCTACAACCCAGACGCAACTTATGGGCCTAATGCAGTGTTGTTTCAACAACTACTTAACGAGAGCTTCAAGATAGAAGCTAGGGAGAGGCAACCTGGAGAACACCTTGGAACGGCAGACACCGTCTCTACAACCCAGACCCAACTTGTAGGCCTAATGCAGTGTTGTTTCAACAACTACTTAACGAGAGCTTCAAGATAGAAGCTAGGGAGAGGCAACCTGGAGAACATCTTGGAGTGGCAGACATCATCTCTACAACCCAGACCCAACTTGTAGGCCTAATGCAGTGTTGTTTCAACAACTACTTAACGAGAGCTTCAAGATAGAAGCTAGGAAGAGGCAACCTGGAGAACACCTTGGAGCGGCAGACACCGTCTCTACAACCCAGACCCAACTTGTAGGCCTAATGCAGTGTTGTTTCAACAACTACTTAACGAGAGTTTCAAGATAGAAGCTAGGGAGAGGCAACCTGGTGAACACCTTGGAGCGGCAGACACCGTTTCAACAACCCAGACCCAACTTGTAGGCCTAATGCAGTGTTGTTTCAACAACTACTTAACGAGAGCTTCAAGATAGAAGCTAGGGAGAGGCAACCTGGAGAACACCTTGGAGCGGCATACACCGTCTCTACAACCCAGACCCAACTTGTAGGCCTAATGCAGTGTTGTGTCAACAACTACTTAACGAGAGCTTCAAGATAGAAGCTAGGGAGAGGCAACCCGGAGAACACCTTGGAGGGCAGACACCGTCTCTACAACTCAGACCCAACTTGTAGGCCTAATGCAGTGTTGTTTCAACAACTACTTAACAAGCGCTTCAAGATAAAAGCTAGGGAGAGGCAACCTGGAGAACACCTTGGAGCGGCAGACACCGTCTCTACAACCCAGACCCAACTTGTAGGCCTATTGCAGTGTTGTTTCAACAACTACTTAACGAGAGCTTCAAGATAGAAGCTAGGGAGAGGCAACCTGGTGAACACCTTGGAGCGGCAGACACCGTCTCTACAACCCAGACCCAACTTGTAGGCCTAATGCAGTGTTGTTTCAACAACTACTTATTGAGTGCTTCAAGATAGAAGCTAGGCAGAGGCAACCTGGAGAACACCTTGGAGCGGCAGACACCGTCTCTACAACCCAGACCCAACTTGTAGGCCTAATGCAGTGTTGTTTCAACAACTACTTAACGAGAGCTTCAAGATAGAAGCTAGGGAGAGGCAACCTGGAGAACATCTTGGAGTGGCAGACACCGTCTCGACAACCCAGACCCAACTTGTAGGCCTAATGCAGTGTTGTTTCAACAACTACTTAACGAGAGCTTCAAGATAGAAGCTAGGGAGAGGCAACCTGGAGAGCACCTTGGAGCGGCAGACACCGTCTCTACAGCCCAGACCCAACTTGTAGGCCTAATGCAGTGTTGTTTCAACAACTACTTAGTGAGAGCTTCAAGATAGAAGCTAGGGAGAGGCAACCTGGAGAACACCTTGGAGCGGCAGACACCGTCTCTACAACCCAGACCCAACTTGTAGGCCTAATGCAGTGTTGTTTCAACAACTACTTAACGAGAGCTTCAAGACAGAAGCTAGGAAGAGGCAACCTGGAGAACACCTTGGAGCGGCAGACACCGTCTATACAACCCAGACCCAACTTGTAGGCCTAATGCAGTGTTGTTTCAACAACTACTTAACGAGAGCTTCAAGATAGAAACTAGGGAGAGGCAACCTGGAAAACACCTTGGAGCGGCAGACACCGTCTCTACAACCCAGACCCAACTTGTAGGCCTAATGCAGTGTTGTTTCAACATCTACTTAACGAGAGCTTCAAGATAGAAGCTAGGGAGAGGCAACCTGGAGAACACCTTGGAGCGGCAGACACCGTCTCTACAACCCAGACCCAACTTGTAGGCCTAATGCAGTGTTGTGTCAACAACTACTTAACGAGAGCTTCAAGATAGAAGCTAGGGAGAGGCAACCCGGAGAACACCTTGGAGGGCAGACACCGTCTCTACAACCCAGACACAACTTGTAGGCCTAATGCAGTGTTGTTTCAACAACTACATAACGAACGCTTCAAGATAAAAGCTAGGGAGAGGCAACCTGGAGAACACCTTGGAGCGGCAGACACCGTCTCTACAACCCAGACCCAACTTGTAGGCCTAATGCAGTGTTGTTTCAACAACTACTTAACGAGAGCTTCAAGATAGAAGCTAGGGAGAGGCAACCTGGAGAACACCTTGGAGCGGCAGACACCGTCTCTACAACCCAGACCCAACTTGTAGGCCTAATGCAGTGTTGTTTCAACAACTACTTAACGAGAGCTTCAAGATAGAAGCTAGGGAGAGGCAACCTGGAGAATATCTTGGAGTGGCAGACACCATCTCTACAACCCAGACCCAACTTGTAGGCCTAATGCAGTGTTGTTTCAACAACTACTTAACGAGAGCTTCAAGATAGAAGCTAGGGAGAGGCAACCTGGAGAACACCTTGGAGCGGCAGACACCGTCTCTACAGCCCATACCCAACTTTTAGGCCTAATGCAGTGTTGTTTCAACAACTACTTAATGAGAGCTTCAAGAAAGAAGCTAGGGAGAGGCAACCTAGAGAACACCTTGGAGCGGCAGACACCGTCTCTACAACCCAGACCCAACTTGTAGGCCTAATGCAGTGTTGTTTCAACAACTACTTAACGAGAGCTTCAAGATAGAATCTAGGAAGAGGCAACCTGGAGAACATCTTGGAGCGGCAGACACCGTCTCTACAACCCAGACCCAACTTGTAGGCCTAATGCAGTGTTGTTTCAACAACTACTTAACGAGAGCTTCAAGATAGAAGCTAGGGAGAGGCAACCTGGAGAACATCTTGGAGTGGCAGACACCATCTCTACAACCCAGACCCAACTTGTAGGCCTAATGCAGTGTTGTTTCAACAACTACTTAACGAGAGCTTCAAGATAGAAGCTAGGAAGAGGCAACCTGGAGAACACCTTGGAGCGGCAGACACCGTCTCTACAACCCAGACCCAACTAGTAGGCCTAATGCAGTGTTGTTTCAACAACTACTTAACGAGAGCTTCAAGATAGAAGCTAGGGAGAGGCAACCTGGAGAACACCTTGGAGCCGCAGACACTGTCTCTACAACCCAGACCCAACTTGTAGGCCTAATGCAGTGTTGTTTCAACAACTACTTATTGAGAGCTTCAAGATAGAAGCTAGGCAGAGGCAACCTGGAGAACACCTTGGAGCGGCAGACACCGTCTCTACATCCCAGACCCAACTTGTAGGCCTAATGCAGTGTTGTTTCAACAACTACTTAACGAGAGCTTCAAGATAGAAGCTAGGGAGAGGCAACCTGGAGAACACCTTGGAGCGGCAGACAGAGTCTCTACAACCCAGACCCAACTTATGGGCCTAATGCAGTGTTGTTTCAACAACTACTTAACGAGAGCTTCAAGATAGAAGCTAGGGAGAGGCAATCTGGAGAACACCGTGGAGCGGCAGACACCGTCTCTACAACCCAGACCCAACTTGTAGGCCTAATGCAGTGTTGTTTCAACAACTACTTAACGAGAGCTTCAAGATAGAAGCTAGGGAGAGGCAACCTGGAGAACATCTTGGAGTGGCAGACACCGTCTCTACAACCCAGACCCAACTTGTAGGCCTAATGCAGTGTTGTTTCAACAACTACTTAACGAGAGCTTCAAGACAGAAGCTAGTGAGAGGCAACCTGGAGAGCACCTTGGAGCGGCAGACACCGTCTCTACAGCCCAGACCCAACTTGTAGGCCTAATGCAGTGTTGTTTCAACAACTACTTAATGAGAGCTTCAAGATAGAAGATAGGGAGAGGCAACCTGGAGAACACCTTGGAGCGGCAGACACCGTCTCTACAACCCAGACTCAACTTGTAGGCCTAATGCAGTGTTGTTTCAACAACTACTTAACGAGAGCTTCAAGATAGAAGCTAGGAAGAGGCAACCTGGAGAACACCTTGGAGCGGCAGACACCGTCTATACAACCCAGACCCAACTTGTAGGCCTAATGCAGTGTTGTTTCAACAACTACTTAACGAGAGATTCAAGATAGAAGCTAGGGAGAGGCAACCTGGAAAACACCTTGGAGCGGCAGACACCGTCTCTACAACCCAGACCCAACTTGTAGGCCTAATGCAGTGTTGTTTCAACAACTACTTAACGAGAGCTTCAAGATAGAAGCTAGGGAGAGGCAACCTGGAGAACACCTTGGAGCGGCAGACACCGTCTCTACAACCCAGACCCAACTTGTAGGCCTATTGCAGTGTTGTGTCAACAACTACTTAACGAGAGCTTCAAGATGGAAGCTAGGGAGAGGCAACCCGGAGAACACCTTGGAGGGCAGACACCGTCTCTACAACCCAGACCCAACTTGTAGGCCTAATGCAGTGTTGTTTCAACAACTACTTAACGAGCGCTTCAAGATAAAAGCTAGGGAGAGGCAACCTGGAGAACAACTTGGAGCGGCAGACACCGTCTCTACAACCCAGACCCAACTTGTAGGCCTAATGCAGTGTTGTTTCAACAACTACTTAACGAGAGCTTCAAGATAGAAGCTAGGGAGAGGCAACCTGGAGAACACCTTGGAGCGGCAGACACCGTCTCTACAACCCAGACCCAACTTGTAGGCCTAATGCAGTGTTGTTTCAACAACTACTTAACGAGAGCTTCAAGATAGAAGCTAGGGAGAGGCAACCTGGAGAATATCTTGGAGTGGCAGACACCGTCTCTACAACCCAGACCCAACTTGTAGGCCTAATGCAGTGTTGTTTCAACAACTACTTATTGAGAGCTTCAAGATAGAAGCTAGGGAGAGGCAACCTGGAGAACACCTTGGAGCGGCAGACACCGTCTCTACAGCCCATACACAACTTTTAGGCCTAACGCAGTGTTGTTTCAACAACTACTTAATGAGAGCTTCAAGAAAGAAGCTAGGGAGAGGCAACCTAGAGAACACCTTGGAGCGGCAGACACCGTCTCTACAACCCAGACCCAACTTGTAGGCCTAATGCAGTGTTGTTTCAACAACTACTTAACGAGAGCTTCAAGATAGAAGCTAGGAAGAGGCAACCTGGAGAACATCTTGGAGCGGCAGACACCGTCTCTACAACCCAGACCCAACTTGTAGGCCTAATGCAGTGTTGTTTCAACAACTACTTAACGAGAGCTTCAAGATAGAAGCTAGGGACAGGCAACCTGGAGAACATCTTGGAGTGGCAGACACCATCTCTACAACCCAGACCCAACTTGTAGGCCTAATGCAGTGTTGTTTCAACAACTACTTAACGAGAGCTTCAAGATAGAAGCTAGGAAGAGGCAACCTGGAGAACACCTTGGAGCGGCAGACACCGTCTCTACAACCCAGACCCAACTAGTAGGCCTAATGCAGTGTTGTTTCAACAACTACTTAACGAGAGCTTCAAGATAGAAGCTAGGGAGAGGCAACCTGGAGAACACCTTGGAGCCGCAGACACTGTCTCTACAACCCAGACCCAACTTGTAGGCCTAATGCAGTGTTGTTTCAACAACTACTTATTGAGAGCTTCAAGATAGAAGCTAGGCAGAGGCAACCTGGAGAACACCTTGGAGCGGCAGACACCGTCTCTACAACCCAGACCCAACTTGTAGGCCTAATGCAGTGTTGTTTCAACAACTACTTAACGAGAGCTTCAAGATAGAAGCTAGGGAGAGGCAACCTGGAGAACACCTTGGAGCGGCAGACACCGTCTCTACAACCCAGACGCAACTTATGGGCCTAATGCAGTGTTGTTTCAACAACTACTTAACGAGAGCTTCAAGATAGAAGCTAGGGAGAGGCAACCTGGAGAACACCTTGGAACGGCAGACACCGTCTCTACAACCCAGACCCAACTTGTAGGCCTAATGGAGTGTTGTTTCAACAACTACTTAACGAGAGCTTCAAGATAGAAGCTAGGGAGAGGCAACCTGGAGAACATCTTGGAGTGGCAGACACCATCTCTACAACCCAGACCCAACTTGTAGGCCTAATGCAGTGTTGTTTCAACAACTACTTAACGAGAGCTTCAAGATAGAAGCTAGGAAGAGGCAACCTGGAGAACACCTTGGAGCGGCAGACACCGTCTCTACAACCCAGACCCAACTTGTAGGCCTAATGCAGTGTTGTTTCAACAACTACTTAAAGAGAGCTTCAAGATAGAAGCTAGGGAGAGGCAACCTGGAGAACACCTTGGAGCGGCAGACACCGTCTCTACAACCCAGACCCAACTTGTAGGCCTAATGCAGTGTTGTTTCAACAACTACTTAACGAGAGCTTCAAGATAGAAGCTAGGGAGAGGCAACCTGGAGAACACCTTGGAGCGGCATACACCGTCTCTACAACCCAGACCCAACTTGTAGGCCTAATGCAGTGTTGTGTCAACAACTACTTAACGAGAGCTTCAAAATAGAAGCTAGGGAGAGGCAACCCAGAGAACACCTTGGAGGGTAGACACCGTCTCTACAACTCAGACCCAACTTGTAGGCCTAATGCAGTGTTGTTTCAACAACTACTTAACAAGCGCTTCAAGATAAAAGCTAGGGAGAGGCAACCTGGAGAACACCTTGGAGCGGCAGACACCGTCTCTACAACCCAGACCCAACTTGTAGGCCTAATGCAGTGTTGTTTCAACAACTACTTAAAGAGAGCTTCAAGATAGAAGCTAGGGAGAGGCAACCTGGTGAACACCTTGGAGCGGCCGACACCGTCTCTACAACCCAGACCCAACTTGTAGGCCTAATGCAGTGTTGTTTCAACAACTACTTATTGAGAGCTTCAAGATAGAAGCTAGGCAGAGGCAACCTGGAGAACACCTTGGAGCGGCAGACACCGTCTCTACAACCCAGACCCAACTTGTAGGCCTAATGCAGTGTTGTTTCAACAACTACTTAACGAGAGCTTCAAGATAGAAGCTAGGGAGAGGCAACCTGGAGAACACCTTGGAGCGGCAGACACCGTCTCTACAACCCAGACCCAACTTATAGGCCTAATGCAGTGTTGTTTCAACAACTACTTAACGAGAGCTTCAAGATAGAAGCTAGGGAGAGGCAACCTGGAGAACACCTTGGAGCGGCAGACACCGTCTCTACAACCCAGACCCAACTTGTAGGCCTAATGCAGTGTTGTTTCAACAACTACTTAACGAGAGCTTCAAGATAGAAGCTAGGGAGAGGCAACCTGGAGAACATCTTGGAGTGGCAGACACCGTCTCTACAACCCAGACCCAACTTGTAGGCCTAATGCAGTGTTGTTTCAACAACTACTTAACGAGAGCTTCAAGATAGAAGCTAGGAAGAGGCAACCTGGAGAACACCTTGGAGCGGCAGACACCGTCTATACAACCCAGACCCAACTTGTAGGCCTAATGCAGTGTTGTTTCAACAACTACTTAACGAGAGCTTCAAGATAGAAGCTAGGGAGAGGCAACCTGGAAAACACCTTGGAGCGGCAGACACCGTCTCTGCAACCCAGACCCAACTTGTAGGCCTAATGCAGTGTTGTTTCAACATCTACTTAACGAGAGCTTCAAGATAGAAGCTAGGGAGAGGCAACCTGGAGAACACCTTGGAGCGGCAGACACCGTCTCTACAGCCCATACCCAACGTTTAGGCTTAATGCAATGTTGTTTCAACAACTACTTAATGAGAGCTTCAAGAAAGAAGCTATGGAGAGGCAACCTGGAGAACACCTTGGAGCAGCAGACACCGTCTCTACAACCCAGACCCAACTTGTAGGCCTAATGCAGTGTTGTTTCAACAACTACTTAACGAGAGCTTCAAGATAGAAGCTAGGGAGAGGCAACCTGGAGAACACCTTGGAGCGTCAGACACCGTCTCTACAACCCAGACCCAACTTTTAGGCCTAATGCTGTGTTGTTTCTACAACTACTTTACGAGAGCTTCAAGATAGAAGCTAGTAAGAGGCAACCTGGAGAACACTTTGGAGCGGCAGACACCGTCTCTAGAACCAAGACCCAACTGTAGGCCTAATGCAGTGTTGTTTCAACAACTACTTAGCGAGAGCTTCAAGATAGAAGCCAGGGAGAGGCAACCTGGAGAACACCTTGGAGCGGCAGACACCGTCTCTACAACCCAGACCCAACTTGTAGGCCTAATGCAGTGTTGTTTCAACAACTACTTAACAAGAGCTTCAAGATAGAAGCTAGGGAGAGGCAACCTGGAGAACATCTTGGAGCGGCAGACACCGTCTCTAATGCAGTGTTGTTTCAACAACTACTTAACGAGAGCCTGAAAATGGAATTTCAGGACAGGAAACCATGAGAACTGCACGGAGCGGCATACACCGTTAGTAGGCCCAAACCACACTAGTAGGCCAAATTCAGTGTAATATTAACAACTACTTAACGAGAGCCTGAAAATGGAATTTCAGGTCAGGAAACCAGGAGAACAGCAAGGAGCGGCAGACACCGTTAGTAGGCCCCAACCCAACTAGTAGGCCAAATGCAGTTGTTCCATTTAACAACTATTTAACAAGAGCCTGAAGATAGAAGCTCAGGAAAGACAACCAGGAGAACACCGTGGAGTGGCATACACCGTTAGTAGGCCCCAACCAAACTAGTAGCCCCACTGCACTTGTTCGATTAAAAAACTATTTAACGAGAGCCTGAAGATTGAAGCTCAGGAAAGGCAACCAGGAGAACACCTTGGAGCGGCAGACACTGTTAGTAGGCCCCAACCAAACTAGTAGCCCCACTGCAGTTGTTCGATTTAAAAACTTTTTAACAAGAGCCTGAAGATTGAAGCTCAGGAAAGGCAACCAGGAGAACACCTTGGAGCGGCAGACACTGTTAGTAGGCCCCAACCAAACTAGTAGCCCCACTGCAGTTGTTCGATTAAAAAACTATTTAACAAGAGCCTGAAGATGGAAGCTCAGTAAAGGCAATCAGGAGAACACCTTGGAGCGGCAGACACTGTTAGTAGGCCCCAACCAAACTAGTATCCCCACTGCAGTTGTTCGATTAAAAAACTATTTAACAAGAGTCTGAAGATTGAAGCTCAGGAAAGGCAACCAGGAGAACACCTTGGAGCGGCAGACACTGTTAGTAGGCCCCAACCAAATTAGTAGCCCCACTGCAGTTGTTCGATTAAAAAACTATTTAACAAGAGCCTGAAGATTGAAGCTCAGGAAAGACAACCAGTAGAACACCTTGGAGCTGCAGACACTGTTAGTAGGCCCCAACCAAACTAGTAGCCCCACTGCAGTTGTTCGATTAAAAAACTATTTAACAAGAGCCTGAAAATAGAAACTCAGTAAAGGCAATCAGGAGAACACCTTGGAGCGGCAGACACTGTTAGTAGGCCCCAACCAAACTAGTAGCCCCACTGGAGTTGTTCGATTAAAAAACTATTTAACAAGAGCCTGAAGATTGAAGCTCAGGAAAGGCAACCAGGAGAACACCTTGGAGCGGCAGACACTGTTAGTAGGCCCCAACCAAACTAGTAGCCCCACTGCAGTTGTTTGATTAAAATACTATTTAACAAGAGCCTGAAGATAGAAGCTCAGTAAAGGCAATCAGAACACCTTGGAGCGGAAAACTCAGTTTGTAGACCACAATGAAACTTGTGGCCCCAATGCAGTTTTATAATTCTGACAGGCTGAAAACCAGACTTTTTTTTTTTTCTTTAGAGGAGGACAGCTGTATTAAGTAGCGCAGACAGACACTGCTACTAGGCCTTACACCACAAAGTAGGCTCTCTGCAGGTTGAAAAAAAGTTACATGGGTACACGGTCGGCATTGGTGTGCTCAGCGGAGGACAAATGGAAGGAGGGACCGCAGACACACTTAGTAGGCCTAAAATTAAAAAAAATAGGCTCAAAGCACCTTCGATTATGTGGCAGGGGTACACAGGCAGCATTGGTGTGGTCAGCGGAGGAAGATTGGAAGGAGTGTGTGACACAGTTAGTACTCCCAAAAAATAAATAGATGTTAATGTCTCGCAAAACAACAAAACCAAAAAACAAAAGGGTGGCATACTTAGGTACAGGGGTGGGATCCTCTGCTGAGTTTCAGACATAGTAATTTGGTGCTAAGTATTTACTGGTGTCAATATAGGACACTGACCCTGACTATTTTAACTAGCATCATACATGTCAACAAATTGGTATTGTCAGTGCCAGGCATTGAAGGATGTCAGCGCATAGAGTAAACATTGTTGGAGCTGTGAGAGATAATTTTGCAAGTGGTAGAGCACTGTTTGAGCTGGGGGGGAACTCTCTTGTGGCCGGCGGTACAGGCCCAGGGCCCCTCATGTTACAACGGTGTGTCTGACGTTGGGTGCACACCACCACCGCCAGAGACACTTTATTGTACTATGAGGGACCCAGTGGCAGTGCCGTCGACCAAAAGCGGGCACACCCACCTCTTCAGACAAACGGCACTCTCACGGGTGCTTGTGCCAAGTGGCGAGACCACGGCCCCGTGGGGGGAGTTAGCCCATTTAGGGAGGTGTAAACATGTCGTATGCTGTACAAACAGCTGCTGCAAATTATGAGATTGGAACAGTCAGTAAGACCAGTCCACAAGCAAGACCTTTTTATAGGAAAGCTAGGTGTCAGCCGGGAGAGGTGGGGCAAAATAATTAGAAATCCATGAGTGGTTCATTTTAATGAAGGTTAGATCATCAACATTTTGGGTAGCCAGACGAGTCCTTTTTTCGGTCAATATTGAACCAGCAGCACTGAATACTCTTTCTGATAGCACACTAGCTGCTGGGCAAGCAAGCTCCTGCAATGCATATTCTGCCAATTCAGGCCAGGTGTCTATTTTGGATGCCCAGTAATCAAATGGGAATGACGGTTGAGGGAGAACATCGATAAGGGATGAAAAATAGTTAGTAACCATACTGGACAAATGTTGTCTCCTGTCACTTTGTATTGATGCTGCAGTACCTGTCCTGTCTGCGGTCATTGCGAAATCACTCCACAACCTGGTCAGAAAACCCCTCTGTCCAATGTCACTTCTGATTTGTGCACCTCTAACATCTCCCCTGTTGCCCCCTGCAGCTCGTGTGAGAACGATCACCGGCGCTGTGTGCTGGGAATGCCTGAATCAAACGGTCTACAAGAGTTGCTTGTTTGGTTGCTAATATTTGTTCGAAGTTCTCATGTGGCATGATATTTTGCAATTTGCCTTTATAGCGAGGATCAAGGAGGCAGGCCAACCAGTAATCGTCATCGGTCATCATTTTAATAATGCGTGGGTCCCTTTTGAGGATACGTAAGGCATAATCCGCCATGTGGGCCAAAGTTCCAGTTGTCAAATCTGCGGTTGTGCTGGGTTGAGGGGCAGTTTCAGGCAAATCTACGTTACTTGTCTCCCTCAAAAAACCTGAACCCGGCCTTGCAATGCCACCAGTTGCTATTGGCCCCAGAGAAGCTTCCTCATTCAAAAAAAACTCATCCCCATCATCCTCCTCCTCTTTGCCCGCTACCTTGTCCTGTAGACTGCCCTGACCAGACAATGGCTGACTGTCATCAAGGCTTCCCTCTTCCTCGGCTGCAGACGCCTGCTACTTTATGTGCGTCAAACTTTGCATCAGCAGACGCATTAGGGGGATGCTCATGCTTATTATGGCGTTGTCTGCACTAAACAGCCGTGTGCATTCCTCAAAACACTGAAGGACTTGACACAGGTCTTGTACCTTCGACCACTGCACACCTGACAACTCCATGTCTGCCATCCAACTGCCTGCCCGTGTATGTGTATCCTCCCACAAATACATAACAGCATGCCTCTGTTCGCACAGTCTCTGAAGCATGTGCAGTGTGGAGTTCCACCTTGTTGCAACATCGATGTTTAGGTGATTCTGGGGAAGGTTCAAAGACCGCTGATGGTTCTGCATACGGCTGGAGTGTACAGGCGAACGGCGGATATGCGAGCAAAGTCTGCGCACTTTGAGGAGCAGGTCGGGTAACTTTTCAGGAAGCACTGCACCACCAGGTTTAAGGTGTGAGCCAGGCAAGGAATGTGTTTCAGTTGTGAAAGGGCTATGGCAGCCATAAAATTCCTTCCGTTATCACTCACTACCTTGCCTGCCTCAATATGTACACTGCCCAGCCATGACTGAGTTTCTTGCTGCAAGAACTTGGACAGAACTTCCACGGTGTGTCTGTTGTCGCCCAAACAGTTCATTGCCAATACAGCCTGCTGACACCTCGTGTGCAACAGTGGCAGCTGCGGATGGAGTGGTCGTGCGACTGCGGTCTGTGGACGAGTTTTCGCTTCTGCAGCAGGACGAGGAGGGGGGGGGCGAACGCCTACAGCCAACTGTTTCCTAGACCGTGGGCTAGGCAGAACTGTCCCAATATTGCTGTCCCCTGTGGACCCTGCATCCACCACATTAACCCAGTGTGCCGTGATGGACACGTAACGTCCCTGGCCATGCCTACTGGTCCATGCATCTGTTGTCAGGTGCACCTTTGTACTCACAGATTGCCTGAGTGCATGGACGATGCAGTCTTTTACATGCTGGTGGAGGGCTAGGATGGCTTTTCTCGAAAAGAAGTGTAAACTGGGTAGCTCGTAGCGTGGTACAGCGTAGTCCATCAGGGCTTTAAAAGCTTCGCTTTCAACTAACCGGTAGGGCATCATCTCTAACGAGATTAGTCTAGCATTGTGGGTGTTCAAACCCTGTGTACACGGATGCGAGGATGAGTACTTCCTTTTCCTAACGAGAGTCTCATGTAGGGTGAGCTGGACTGGAGAGCTGCAGATGGTGGAACTAGCGGGGGTGCCGGTGGACATGGCAGACTGAGAGAGGGTTGGAGATGGTATTCTAGCTGGTGCCCTACATGCAGTGTTTCCTACCACGAACCTGGTGATTCCCTGACTGCTTTGGCCTGGCGACGAAACCTGCACATTTACCGCAGGTGGTGCGGGAAATGGTGGGCTTACAGTGAGGGAAGGGATGTAGCGTTGCTGACTAGCTTCATTGGCCGAGGGTGCTACAACCTTAAGGGACGATTGGTAGTTAGTCCAGGCTTGCAAATGCATAGTGGTTAAATGTCTATGCATGCAACTTGTATTCAGACTTTTAAGAATCTGACCTCTGCTTAAGGTAGTTGAACATTTTTGACAGATGACTTTGCGCTGATCATTTGGATGTTGTTTAAAAAAATGCCAGACTGCACTCTTTCTACTATCGGATACCTTTTCAGGCATTGCAGACTGAGCTTCTTTAACCGGATGGCCACGCTGTCCTACAACTGATTTTGCCACGCGTTTTTGGCCAGATACGGGCCTGGCAGATGGAACTTGTTGCGAGGTTGATGCCTGCTGTAGCTCCTCCTCTTCTGCTTCAGAGCTACTGCTGCCTGCACCCTGTTCCCCCAATGGCTGCCAACCGGGGTCAACAACTGGGTCATCTATGACCTCCTCTTCTATCTCATGTGCAACTTCGTCTGTGTCACCGTGTAAGCCGGTGGTATAGTGTTCGTGACGGGGCACCATAGTCTCATCAGGGTCTGATTCTGGATCAGTACACTGCGAGGGCAATGTTCTGGTCTGAGTCAAAGGAACAGCATAGTAATCAGGCTGTGGCTGTGCATCTGTGCACTCCATGTCCGATTCAACTTGTAATGGGCATGGCCTGTTAACTATTTCACTTTCTAACCCAGGAACGGTATGTGTAAAGAGCTCCATGGAGTAACCCGTTGTGTCGCCTGACGCATCCTTCTCTGTTGTTCTTGGTGAAGAAGACAAGGAAGCGACTTGTCCCTGACCGTGAACATCCACTAACGACGCACTGCTTTTACATTTAGCAGTTTCAGAAGAGGAGGCGAAAGAGCTAGCTAGAGGCTGAGTCAGCAAGGAGAGCCAAAACTTGTTCTTGCTGCTCCGGCTTTAAAAGCGGTTTTCCCACTCCCAGAAAAGGGAGCGTTCGGGGCCTTGTGTAGCCAGACGACGAACCTGGCTCAACAACTCGAGACTTAGGTGCTGTATGTTAGATCTTGAGTTCCCGCTTCTGCACAGGGGAAATCTTGAGCCATCTACGCTGCGGTCTCCCATTCTTATCCAGCCGCAGTGGAGTCTGCTCAGCAGGGACGTCGGTCCCAGTGTCTTGCTCAGTCTCACTCTGTACAGAGAGTTACTGCTGCTTCTTCAGCTTCTGCCATTAAAGCCAGTGCTGGTCAGCAGCGAGCAGACTTCTCTGGGACTAAGTCCTTGTCTGCACACACTGAGCATGCCCAGGGCAAGATCTCCCATTGGAGATCGAGGGTCATGTGCTCAGACCCTGCAGCACATTCCATTGGTCCTCTTGGCAGGTCTTGGAAGGGCAGAGTTTCTGTGGCCACTTCCTGTGCTGCAACTATATAAACTGCGCATGACCGCACGGCCATGCGCTAGTGTACATTTGCATATGTGTGTTTGTTGTGAGTGCAAGTCGTCCTTGGATACCCCTTCCCTATTGAATGTCTGTTCGCAGAAGGTGTATGGTTGCTATCTAGCGCCCGACTTATCCTACAGCACGAATCACACATTACAGCGTCCAGTTGCTGTGACCGCCAGTACGGCGCTGTGCACTTCCTCTGTGCTTTCCTTACCCAAGCCTGGGTGGTTAGTGGCGTTCATCAGTGCGGCACCGCATGCACTCTTGTGCTCTAAATATTGTTATTCAGCTTCCTTACACACCCAGTTGCGGTGTTGTGCCAGCAAGGGTCTAATCGGACTTCAATCCTAGTTGGGGTTGAGTTCGCTGACTACTTGCTCGCGCTCTATGTGCGGTACCGCGATCCTGTGACGCAACAGGATCGCTTCCTTCACGCTGGGTGAAGTTTAACCCACGTGTGTATACTTATGAGTACCGCCATATAGTCCGTCATTACTTGGCAGCAGGTTCCATCTCTGCACGGTGGACCCCGGGCTGCGAACGTACCATACTCTATCTGTCTTTGTATTTGGTGGGTTCCGCTAGCCCTAACATTACACTAGTGCCAGGGTCTGGCTAGTAATGACGGACAAACAGCAATCCTTGCGGTATATCCAGCAGCTGGAGGGTAGGTTGGCGGCTCTTGAGAGCGCAACCTCAGCTGTGGATGTTACCGCAGTTGCTGTACAGGCTGCTAGCGTGGCTGCAGCAACCCTGTCCATTGCCACCCCTGCTCCGACATTTTCTCGCCTCCCGCTGCCAGAAAAATGTTCTGGTGATAGCAAATTTTGTAGGGGATTTGTGAGTCAGTGCTCTATTCACCTCGAGCTCCTGGCTGCATGTTTTCCCACAGAGCGGGCTAAGGTGGGATTTATAGTGTCTCTCTTGTCGGACAGGGCGTTGGAATGGGCTACGCCGCTGTGGGAGCGTGGCGATCATGTGGTGCAGAGTGCTCCGCTGTTTCTGAGCACTCTGAAACAGGTCTTTTTAGGACTTCAAGTCACCCATGATACGGCGCTCCAACTGCTGGCATTAACTCAGGGTGAGTCCTTGGTCAGTCAGTTTGCCGTCCAATTCCGCACTTTAGCTTCTGAGCTGGATTGGTCGGATAAAGCTCTCATCCCCATATTTTGGAGGGGCCTGGCTGACCACGTTAAGGACGCTCTGGCCACTAGGGAGATTCCTGCCACACTGGAGGAGTTAATAACTGTCTCCACTCGAATTGACCTCCGTTTTAACGAGCGGAGGTTAGAGCGAGCCCAGTGTAGGCAGAGGTTTCGGCTGTCTCCTACCTTCGCCAAACCTCTGGAATCTCCGGTCCTGGTTCCTGAGTCACATGAGGCCAGGGAAGTGTCACAAGCGGGATCTAAGTCCCGGACCGCTTGTGCACTCAAGGTCTGTCATGTTTGCCAGCAGTCAGGACATCTAGCCACCAGATGTCCTCAGCGGTCGAGGAAACGTCAGCTTCTAGTGGTAGTAGGTGGAGGTACACTAGACACGGCGACGTTTGCCTCTAAATTGTCCTTTAAGGGGACAATTACTATAGGCTCATTCTCCCACTCGGTAGAGCTCTGCGTGGATTCTGGGGCGGAGGGCAATTTTATGTCTTCTGCCTTCGCCCAACGTCACGCAATACCCCTGGTTATGCTAGCTCAACCAGTAACAGTACGAGTGGTGAATGGGTCGACACTGCCCTCACAGATTACACACCAGACCATCCCTTTTACTCTGTCCATGTCGCCATCTCATCAGGAGATTATATCTCTGCTCGTCATTCCTGAGGGAATTGATGAGGTCCTGTTGGGAATACCTTGGCTACGGTACCACTCTCCTCATATTGAGTGGTCCTCTGGCAGAATCCTGGGATGGGGCGAATTTTTTGGGGGTAGGTGTCAGAGGGAGTGCGTTCAGGTTGCTACTACAGAGGTACCCGCAGATCTTTCCTCTCTCCCCAAGCAGTATTGGTCTTATGCAGACGTGTTCTCCAAAAAGGCGGCGGAGATCCTTCCGCCCAATCGCCCCTATGACTGTCCTATTGATCTCTTGCCTGGTGCTGAGCCTCCCCGGGGTCGAGTCTATCCGTTATCTCTCCCGGAGACGGAGGCAATGTCACAGTACATCCAGGAGAATCTGGCAAGAGGATTCATTAGGAAGTCAGTGTCACCTGCTGGGGCAGGGTTCTTCTTCGTGCAGAAGAAGAATGGGGAATTGCGTCCATGCATAGACTACAGGGGTCTTAATGCCATCACCGTTAAAAATAAGTATCCTTTGCCCTTGATATCTGAGCTCTTCGATAGGCTTCGGGGAGCAAGGGTATTTACTAAACTAGATCAGCGGGGTGCTTACAACCTGATTCGCATCCGTGAGGGGGACGAATGGAAGACGGCTTTTAACACCAGGGATGGGCACTATGAATATCTGGTGATGCCCTTCGGGCTCTGTAATGCCCCAGCCGTTTTCCAAGACTTTGTGAACGATATCTTCCGGGATATGCTTTCCACCTCAGTCGTAGTCTATCTGGATGATATTCTCATCTACTCTCCAGATATTGACTCCCACCGGAGAGATGTTTGCAAAGTCTTCGACCTCCTACAGGCAAACTCCCTCTATGCCAAGTTGGAGAAGTGTATGTTTGAGCAGGAGTCCTTACCTTTCCTAGGCTACATCATCTCTGCCCAGGGATTGGCTATGGATCCTGCCAAACTACAGGCTGTGATGGACTGGCAGGAACCCCATTCTCTTAAAGCGGTGCAGCGCTTTATGGGGTTCATTAATTATTATCGCCAGTTCATTCCGCACTTCTCAACTTTGGTAGCTCCCTTGGTTGCTCTCACCAAGAAGGGGGTGAATCCCAAATTGTGGTCTGAGGAGGTCTCCAAGGCCTTTAACTCTATAAAGTCACACTTCGCTAGCGCTCCCATCCTACATCGCCCCGATGTTGATAAGCCATTTATCATGGAGGTGGATGCCTCTTCTGTTGGTGCTGGAGCAGTCCTCTTCCAAAAGGATGCTCAAGGTCGGAAGCATCCTTGCTTCTTTTTCTCCAAGACCTTCTCACCAGCAGAGAGGAATTATTCCATCGGGGACAGGGAGTTGCTAGCCATGAAGTTGGCTTTCTCGGAGTGGAGACATCTCTTGGAGGGAGCACGTTTTCCCTTCCAAGTCTTCACAGACCATAAAAATTTGGTGTACCTGCAGACAGCCCAGTGGTTGAATTCTCGCCAGGCCAGATGGTCCTTATTCTTCTCCCGGTTTCATTTCACCCTCCATTTTCTTTCTGGGGAGAAGAACATTTGGGCCGACGCTCTCTCTCGCTCCGTTGTGTCATCTGCGGAGGAGGAGGAGGAGCCTCGGCTTATTGTCCCCACCGAGAGCTTGAGAACTGTAGCTCCGGTTTCGCTAGAGTCTGTGCCCCCGGGCAAGACTTTTGTTCCATCCAATTTGCGACCGAAGGTTCTCTCTTGGGCACACTCGTCCAGGGTGGGTGGACATTTTGATACCAAAAGGACATCTGAGTTACTGGCGAGGACATACTGGTGGCCGCATATGGCTTGTGATGTCGCAGAGTATGTTCGGGCATGTGTCTCTTGCGCCAAGAACAAGACTCCTCGGCAACGGCTAGCTGGTTTGCTTTATCCTCTGCCGGTGGCGGACAGGCCCTGGGAGATGGTCGGGATGGACTTTGTGGTGGGCTTACCCAAGTCTCGTAACTGCACCATTATCTGGGTGATCACCGACCATTTTTCCAAAATGGTGCACTTGGTGCCTCTTCCACGGCTACCTTCTGCACGGGCGTTGGCTGTCTTGTTCGTCAAGCATATATTTCGCCTACACGGTATGCCAGACAAAATTGTTAGTGACCGGGGTCCCCAGTTTGCATCTCGATTCTGGAGAGTGCTTTGTCGTCTGCTCAGTATTGAGTTGAATCTCTCTTCGGCATATCATCCCGAGACGAATGGGTTGGTAGAGAGGGCCAACCAGACCTTGGTCACATATTTACGACATTTTGTTTCTGCCAGGCAGGATGACTGGGCATCCTTGCTACCGTGGGCAGAGTTTGCACTTAACAATGCCGTAGCCGACTCCACCGGTCAGACTCCATTCCTCCTAAATTACGGCCAGCATCCGCGTGTTCCTGTGCCCATGCCTGTGTCTTCTGCTGACTCCAGGGTGGCAGACTGGGCTGTGGAGGCACGGGACATTTGGGACCGCACGCAGGATGCCATTCGGGCCTCCAAGGAGAGAATGAGGTCCTCCGCCGATGTTCATCGGCGCCCCGCTCGACCTTTGCTCCTGGCGACTTGGTGTGGCTCTCCGCCCGTAACATCAGGCTGCGAGTTGAGTCCACTAAGTTTGCTCCTCGCTACTTGGGTCCCTTCAAGGTTCTCGAACAGGTTAACCCTGTGGTCTACCGTCTGGCCCTTCCTCCACGCTTGGGTATCACCGACACCTTTCATGTGTCCCTCTTGAAACTCGTATACATGTCCCGGTTTTCCGAGTCATCTGCCGGGACATCGGGTTCGTCTACGGACGATTACGAGGTGAACGCTATTTTGGGGTGCAAGGTGGTACGCGGCAAAAAGTTCTATCTGGTGGATTGGAAGGGTTATGGCCCAGAGGACAGGTCATGGGAGCCTGCTGAAAACATTCGGGCCCCACAGCTCATTGCTGCCTTCGAGCGTAGCGAGGCCCAAGGAGGGGGGGCCCTAGGAGGGGGGGTAATGTTAGGTCTCGAGTTCCCCCTTCTGCACAGGGGGAACCTCGAGCCATCTCCGCTGCGGTCTCCCATTCTTATCCAGCCGCAGTGGAGTCTGCTCAGCAGGGACGTCAGTCCCAGCGTCTTGCTCAGTCTCACTCTGTACAGAGAGTTACTGCTGCTTCTTCAGCTTCTGCCATTAAAGCCAGTGCTGGTCAGCAGCGAGCAGACTTCTCTGGGACTAAGTCCTTGTCTGCACACACTGAGCATGCTCAGGCCCTGCAGCACATTCCATTGGTCCTCTTGGCAGGTCTTGGAAGGGCAAAGTTTCTGTGGCCACTTCCTGTGCTGCAACTATATAAACTGCGCATGACTGCACGGCCATGCGCTAGTGTACATTTGCATATGTGTGTTTGTTGTGAGTGCAAGTCGTCCTTGGATACCCCTTCCCTATTGAATGTCTGTTCGCGGAAGGTGTATGGTTGCTATCTAGCGCCCGACTTATCCTACAGCACGAATCACACATTACAGCGTCCAGTTGCTGTGACCGCCAGTACGGCGCCGTGCACTTCCTCTGTGCTTTCCTTACCCAAGCCTGGGTGGTTAGTGGCGTTCGTCAGTGTGGCACCGCATGCACTCTTGTGCTCTAAATATTGTTATTCAGCTTCCTTACACACCCAGTTGCGGTGTTGTGCCAGCAAGGGTCTAATCGGACTTCAATCCTAGTTGGGGTTGAGTTCGCTGACTACTTGCTCGCGCTCTATGTGCGGTACCGCGATCCTGTGACGCAACAGGATCGCTTCCTTCACGCTGGGTGAAGTTTAACCCACGTGTGTATACTTATGAGTACCGCCATATAGTCCGTCATTACTTGGCAGCAGGTTCCATCTCTGCACGGTGGACCCCGGGCTGCGAACGCACCATACTCTATCTGTCTTTGTATTTGGTGCGTTCCGCTAGCCCTAACACTGTATTGCTTTTCCCACGACCATTTGATGCTCCACCACCACTACCATCATTACCAGCTGGCAATGACCACCCACGGCCACGACCTCTTCCAGCAGACTTCCTCATTGTTTGAAAAACGTAACCAAACTAACGGTATTTGTTACTGTAAAACCAGTTACAAGGTGAACTCAAACTTCTGTTGGATTTATATATCCCTTTATAGGTGGGTGAGACTGCAGGGAAAATCAGGCCCAATGCATAACAGTACACAGCTTCTGTGGCAGACAAATATGTCACTAACAGGACTGACGCAGATGCAGACACTACCAATAAAAATCTCCCCCTTTTTATTTTTTCTGGGAGAATATTGAAGAAATGTGGCCCACTCTTATACAGTATATGTTCTGTGGCATAAAATGAAAGACAAATGCCACACACACGCCTGGCACTGAGGCAGAATTGCCAATTTTAATCTCCCACTATTTTTTTTTTCTGGGAGAATTGTCAAAAAATCTGGCACCATGTTACACACTAGGTTTTATTTGGCACAAAATGAGAGAGATGGCACACACTGGACTGGCACTGAGGCAGAAATGCCAATCTTAATCTCCCACTATTTTTTTTTTATTTATGGGAGAATTGTCAAAAAATCTGGCACCGTGTTACACACTAGGTTTTATGTGGCACAAAATGAGAGACAGATGGCACACACTGGACTGGCACTGAGGCAGAAATGCCAATCTTAATCTCCAACTATTTTTTTTTCCTGGGAGAATTGTCAAAAAATCTGGCACCGTGTTACACACTAGGTTTTATATGGCACAAAATGAGAGAGATGGCACACACTGGACTGGCACTGAGGCAGAATTGCTAATCTTAATCTCCCACTTTTTTTTTCCTGGGAGAATTTAAAAAAAATCTGGCCCAGTATTACACACTAGGTTTTCTGTGGCACAAAATTAAAGACAGATGCCACACACACACACGACTGGCACTGAGGCAGAATTGCCAATCTTAATCTCCCACTTTTTTGTAACTTTATTGTGGGAGAATTGTCAAGAAATCAGGCCCAGTGTTACACACTAGGTTTTCTGTGGCACAAAATAAAAGACAGATGCCACACACACGACTGGCACTGAGGCAGAATTGCCAATCCTAATCTCCCACTATTTTTTTTTCTGAGAGAATTTTAAAAAAAATCTGGCCCAGTATTACACACTAGGTTTTCTGTGGCACAAAATTAAAGACAGATGCGACACACACGATTGGTCTGAGGCAGAATTGCCAATCTTAATCTCCCACTATTTTTTTTTTCTGGGAGAATTTAAAAAAAATCTGGCCCAGTATTACACACTAGGTTTTCTGTGGCACAAAATTAAAGACAGATGCCACACACACGACTGGCACTGAGGCAGAATTGCCAATCTTAATCTCCCACTATTTTTTTTTCTGGGAGAATTTAAAAAAATCTGGCCCAGTATTACACACTAGGTTTTCTGTGGCACAAAATTAAAGACAGATGCCACACACACGATTGGCACTGAGGCAGAAATGCCAATCTTAATCTCCCACTTTTTTTTTCCTGGGAGAATTTTAAAAAAATCTGGCCCAATATTTCACACTAGGTTTTCTGTGGCACAAAATTAAAGACAGATGCCACACACACGACTGGCACTGAGGCAGAATTGCCAATCTTAATCTCCCACTATTTTTTTTTTCTGGGAGAATCTTAAAAAAATCAGGCCCAGTATTACACACTAGGTTTTCTGTGGCACAAAATTAAAGACAGATACCACACACACGACTGGCACTGAGGCAGAATTGCCAATCTTAATCTCCCACTATTTTTTTTTCCTGGGAGAATTTAAAAAAAATCAGGCCCAGTATTACACACTAGGTTTTCTGTGGCACAAAATTACAGACAGATGCCACACACACGACTGGCACTGTGCTTGATAAAGACCCCAATGGGGTTGAAACGTCGCATTTAAGGCACAATAAAGTGTTTATTTCTTTTTCACCCGGATTGGATGCTGTCCTTCACTTCTGAATTTTGAGATGCCACACACACGACTGGCACTGAGGCAGAAATGCCAATCTTAATCTCCCACTATTTTTTTTTTCCTGGGAGAATTGTCAAAAAATCTGGCTCCGTGTTACACACTAGGTTTTATGTGGCACAAAATGAGAGAGATGGCACACACTGGATTGGCACTGAGGCAGAATTGCCATTCTTAATCTCCCACTATTTTTTTTTCCTGGGAGAATTTTTAAAAAATCTGACCCAGTATTACACACTAGGTTTTCTGTGGCACAAAATTAAAGACAGATTCCACACACACGACTGGCACTGAGGCAGAATTGCCAATCTTAATCTCCCCCTTTTTTTTTTCCTGGGAGAATTTTTAAAAATATCTGGCCCATTATTACACACTAGGTTTTCTGTGGCACAAAATTAAAGACAGATGCCACACACACGACTGGCACTGAGGCAGAATTGCCAATCTTAATCTCCCACTATTTTTTTTTCTGGGAGAATTTTAAAAAAATCAGGCCCAGTATTACACACAATAATAATAATAATAATAATTTTATTTATATAGCGCCAACATATTCCGCAGCGCTTTACAAATTATAGAGGGGACTTGTACAGACAATAGACATTACAGCATAACAGAAATACAGTTCAAAACAGATACCAGGAGGAGTGAGGGCCCTGCTCGCAAGCTTACAAACTATGGGGAAAAGGGGAGACACGAGAGGTGGATGGTAACAATTGCTTTAGTTATTCGGAGCAGCTATAGTGTAAGGCTCAGGTGTTCATGTAAAGCTGCATGAACCAGTTACCTGCCTAAGTATGTAGCAGTACAGACACAGAGGGCTAATACTGCATAAAGTGTATGAGAACATGATGCGAGGAACCTTTTTTTTTTTTTTTTTTTTTTTTTATTATAAATAGGCCACACAGGGATCGTTAGGTTAATGCATTGAGGCGGTAGGCCAGTCTGAACAAATGAGTTTTTAGGGCACGCTTAAAACTGTGGGGATTGGGGATTAATCGTATTAACCTAGGTAGTGCATTCCAAAGAATCGGCGCAGCACGTGTAAAGTCTTGGAGACGGGAGTGGGAGGTTCTGATTATTGAGGCTGCTAACCTGAGGTCATTAGCGGAGCGGAGGGCACGGGTAGGGTGGTAGACTGATACCAGGGAGGAGATGTAGGGTGGTGCTGAGCCATGGAGTGCTACACAAGGTTTTCTGTGGCACAAAATTACAGACAGATGCCACACACACGACTGGCACTGAGGCAGAAATGCCAATCTTAATCTCCCACTTTTTTTGTAACTTTATTGTGGGAGAATTGTAAAGAAATCAGGCCCAGTGTTACACACCAGGTTTTCTGTGGCACAAAATAAAAGACAGATTTCACACACACGACTGGCACTGAGGCAGAATTGCCAATATTAATCTCCCACTATTTTTTTTCCTGGGAGAATTTAAAAAAAATCTGGCCCAGTATTACACACTAGGTTTTCTGTGGCACAAAATTAAAGACAGATTCCACACACACGACTGACACTGAGGCAGAATTGCCAATATTAATCTCCCATTATTTTTTTTTTCTGGGAGAATTTAAAAAAAATCAGGCCCAGTATTACACACTATGTTTTCTGTTGCACAAAATCAAAGACAGATGACACACACACGACTGGCACTGAGGCAGAATTGCCAATCTTAATCTCCCACTATTTTTTATTTATTTATGGGAGAATTGTCAAAAAATCTGGCACCGTGTGTTAGGACTGGCGGAACGCACCAAGACAGATGATATAGATGCGTTCGCAGTCCGGGGTCCACCGTGCAGGTGAAAACCTGCTGCTAGCAATTTGCAGACTTTATGGCGGTACACTAAAGTATACACGCGTGGGTTAACCTCACCCAGCGTGAAAGAAGCAATCCTGTTGAGTCACAGGACCGCGGTACCGCACCTAAAGCGCGAGCAAGTAGTCAGCGAACTCAACCCCAACTAGGATTGAAGTCCGATTAGACCCTTGCTGGCACAACACCGCAACTGGGTGTGTAAGGAAACTGAACCACAATATTAAGGCACAAGAGTGCATGCGGTGCCGCACTGACGAACGCCACTAACCACCCAGGCTTGGGTAAGGAAAGCACAGAGGAAGTGCACGGCGCCGTACTGGCGGTCACAGCAACTGGACGCTGTAATGTGTGATTAGTGCTGTAGGATAAGTCGGGCGCTAGATAGCAACCATACACCTTCCGCGAACAGACATTCAATAGGGTAGGGGTATCCAAGGACGACTTGCACTCACAACATACACACATTAACAATTGTAAGACAATACTAGCGCATGGCCGTGCGGTCATGCGCAGTTTATATAGCTGCAGCACAGGAAGTGGCCACAGCACCTTTGCCCTTCCAAGACCTGCCAAGAGGACCAATGGAATGTGCTGCAGAGCCTGAGCACATGACCCTCGATCTCCAATGGGAGATCTTACCCTGGGCATGCTCAGTACGTGCAGACAAGGACTTAGTCCCAGAGAAGTCCGCTCGCTGCTGACCAGCACTGACTTTAATGGCAGAGACTGGAGAAACAGCAGTAACTCTCAGAGCAGAGTGAGAATGAGCAAGACGCTGGGACCGACGTCTTTGCTGAGCAGACTCCACTGCGGCTGGACAAGAATGGGAGACCGCAGCGGAGGTGGCTCGAGATTCCCCCTGTGCAGAAGCGGGAACTCGACCCCTAACATCACTCCCCCTCCTAGGGCCCCCCCCTTGGGCCTCGCTACGTTCGAAGGCAGCAATGAGCTGCGGAGCCCGAATGTGCTCAGCAGGCTCCCAGGATCTATCCTCAGGGCTGTAACTCCTCCAGTCCACCAAATAAAATTTTTTGCCACGAACCACCTTGTACCCCAAGATAGCGTTCACCTCGTAATCATCCGTAGACGAACCCGACGTCCCAGTAGATGACTCAGAAAACCGGGACATGTAGACGGGCTTAAAGAGGGACACATGAAAGGTGTCGGTGATACCTAGGCGTGGAGGAAGGGCCAGACGGTAAACCACAGGATTAACCTGTTCGAGGACCTTAAAAGGACCTAAGTAGCGAGGTGCAAACTTGGTAGACTCAACTCGCAGCCTGATGTTACGGGCGGAGAGCCACACTAAGTCGCCAGGAGCAAAGGTTGGAGCGGGGCGCCGATGTGCGTCGGCGGAGGACCTCATTCTCTCCTTGGAAGCCTGAATGGCATCCTGAGTGCGATCCCAAATGTCCCGTGCCTCCACAGCCCAGTCTGCCACCCTGGAATCGGCGGAAGACACGGGCATGGGCACAGGTACCCGCGGATGCTGACCATAGTTAAGGAGGAATGGAGTCTGTCCAGTGGACTCACCAACAGCATTGTTAAGAGCAAACTCCGCCCACGGTAGCAAAGATGCCCAGTCATCCTGCTTAGCAGAAACAAAATGTCGCAGATATGTGACCAAGGTCTGGTTGGCTCTCTCTACCAACCCATTCGTCTCGGGATGATAAGCCGAAGAGAGATTCAACTCGATACTGAGAAGACGACAAAGCTCTCTCCAGAACCGAGACGCAAACTGGGGACCTCGGTCACTGACAATTTTGTCTGGCATACCGTGAAGACGAAAGATGTGTCCTTCACATGGTCTGCCAGTCCCCTCCAGAACACCGGAATAAGAACTTTGTCAGGCCACTCTAACTCTGAAGCTAGAGTCCGGAACTGGATGGCAAACTGGCTGACCACGGACGTACCCTGTGTAATAGACAACAATTGGAGTGCGGTGTCGTGGGTAACCCGAGGCCCTAGAAAGACCTGCTTCAGAGTGTCCAATAAGAGAGGAGCACTCTGTACCACACGATTATCTCGCTCCCAGAGTGGCGTTGCCCACTCCAACGCCCTGCCCGACAAGAGAGATAGGATAAATCCCACTCTCGCCCGCTCCGTAGGAAAACGTGACGCCAGGAGCTCAAGATGTATAGAGCACTGGCTCAAGAATCCGCGACAATGTTTACTGTCGCCAGCAAACTTATCAGGAAGCGGGAGACGGGATAAAGTCGGAGCAGGGGTGGCAGCGGACAAACTGGCTGCGGCTACACTTGCAGCCTGCACAGCTACAGCAGTGACATCCACAGCTGAGGTTGTACGCTCAAGAGCCGCCAACCTTCCCTCCAGCTGCTGGATGTACCGCTGTAAACGCTGGTCGTCCGCCATTTTACTAGCCAGACCCTGGCGCTAGTATTCTGTTAGGACTGGCGGAACGCACCAAGACAGATGATATAGATGCGTTCGCAGTCCGGGGTCCACCGTGCAGGTGAAAACCTGCTGCTAGCAATTTGCAGACTATATGGCGGTACACTAAAGTATACACGCGTGGGTTAACCTCACCCAGCGTGAAAGAAGCAATCCTGTTGAGTCACAGGACCGCGGTACCGCACCTAAAGCGCGAGCAAGTAGTCAGCGAACTCAACCCCAACTAGGATTGAAGTCCGATTAGACCCTTGCTGGCACAACACCGCAACTGGGTGTGTAAGGAAACTGAACCACAATATTAAGGCACAAGAGTGCATGCGGTGACGCACTGACGAACGCCACTAACCACCCAGGCTTGGTTAAGGAAAGCACAGAGGAAGTGCACGGTGCCGTACTGGCGGTCACAGCAACTGGACGCTGTAATGTGTGATTAGTGCTGTAGGATAAGTCGGGCGCTAGATAGCAACCATACACCTTCCGCGAACAGACATTCAATAGGGTAAGGGTATCCAAGGACGACTTGCACTCACAACATACACACATTAACAATTGTAAGACAATACTAGCGCATGGCCATGCGGTCATGCGCAGTTTATATAGCTGCAGCACAGGAAGTGGCCACAAAAACTTTGCCCTTCCAAGACCTGCCAAGAGGACCAATGGAATGTGCTGCAGAGCCTGAGCACATGACCCTCGATCTCCAACGGGAGATCTTACCCTGGGCATGCTCAGTACGTGCAGACAAGGACTTAGTCCCAGAGAAGTCCGCTCGCTGCTGACCAGCACTGACTTTAATGGCAGAGACTGGAGAAACAGCAGTAACTCTCAGAGCAGAGTGAGAATGAGCAAGACGCTGGGACCGACGTCTTTGCTGAGCAGACTCCACTGCGGCTGGACAAGAATGGGAGACCGCAACGGAGGTGGCTCGAGATTCCCCCTGTGCAGAAGCGGGAACTCGACCCCTAACACTGTGTTACACACTAGGTTTTATGTGGCACAAAATGAGAGACAGATGGCACACACTGGACTGACACTGAGGCAGAAATGCCAATCTTAATCTCCCACTATTTTTTTTTTCCTGGGGGAATTTAAAAAAAAATCTGGCCCAGTATTACACACTAGGTTTTCTGTGGCACAAAATTAGAGACAGATGGCACACACAGGACTGGCACTAAGGCAGAAATGCCAATCTTAATCTCCCACTATTCTTTTTTCTGGGAGAAATTTTAAAAAATCAGGCTGAGTATTACACACTAGGTTTTCTGTGGCACAAAATTACAGACATATGCCACACACACGACTGGCACTGAGGCAGAAATGCCAATCTTAATTTCCCACTTTTTTTGTAACTTTATTGTGGGAGAATTGTCAAGAAATCAGGCCCAGTGTTACACACTAGGTTTTCTGTGGCACAAAATTAAAGACAGATGCCACACACACGACTGGCACTGAGGCAGAATTGCCAATCTTAATCTCCCACTTTTTTTTTCCTGGGATTATTTTAAAAAAATCAGGCCCAGTATTACACACTAGGTTTTCTGTGGCACAAAATTAAAGACAGATGCCACACACACGACTGGCACTGAGGCAGAATTGCCAATCTTAATCTCCCACTATTTTTTTTCTGGGAGAATTTTTAAAAAATCAGGCCCAGTATTACACACTAGGTTTTCTGTGGCATAAAATTAAAGACAGATGCCACACACACGACTGGCACTGAGGCAGAATTGCTAATCTTAATCTCCCACTTTTTTTTTCCTGGGAGAATTTTTAAAAAATCTGGCCAGGAATTACACATTAGGTTTTCTGTGGCATAAAATTAAAAAAAGACAGATGCCACATACACACACGACTGGCACTGAGGCAGAATTGCCAATCTTAATCTCCCACTTTTTTGTAACTTTATTGTGGGAGAATTGTCAAGAAATCAGGCCCAGTGTTACACACTAGGTTTTCTTTGGCACAAAATAAAAGACAGATGCCACACACACGACTGGCACTGAGGCAGAATTGCCAATCTTAATCTCCCACTATTTTTTTTTCTGAGAGAATTTTAAAAAAAATCTGGCCCAGTATTACACACTAGGTTTTGGCACAAAATTAAAGACAGATGCCACACACACGATTGGCTCTGAGGCAGAATTGCCAATCTTAATCTCCCACTTTTTTGTAACTTTATTGTGGGAGAATTGTCAAGAAATCAGGCCCAGTGTTACACACTAGGTTTTCTGTGGCACAAAATAAAAGACAGATGCCACACACACACGACTGGCACTGAGGCAGAATTGCCAATATTAATCTCCCACTATTTTTTTTTTCTGGGAGGATTTTAAAAAAATCAGGCCCAGTATTACACACTAGGTTTCCTGTTGCACAAAATCAAAGACAGATGACACACACACGACTGGCACTGAGGCAGAATTGCCAATCTTAATCTCCCACTATTTTTTATTTATTTATGGGAGAATTGTCAAAAAATCTGGCACCGTGTTACACACTAGGTTTTATGTGGCACAAAATGAGAGACAGATGGCACACACTGGACTGACACTGAGGCAGAAATGCCAATCTTAATCTCCCACTATTTTTTTTTCCTGGGGGAATTTAAAAAAAATCTGGCCCAGTATTACACACTAGGTTTTCTGTGGCACAAAATTAGAGACAGATGGCACACACAGGACTGGCACTAAGGCAGAAATGCCAATCTTAATCTCCCACTATTTTTTTTTCTGGGAGAAATTTAAAAAAATCAGGCCCAGTATTACACACTAGGTTTTCTGTGGCACAAAATTACAGACAGATGCCACACACACGACTGGCACTGAGGCAGAAATGCCAATCTTAATTTCCCACTTTTTTTGTAACTTTATTGTGGGAGAATTGTCAAGAAATCAGGCCCAGTGTTACACACTAGGTTTTCTGTGGCACAAAATAAAAGACAGATGCCACACACACACGACTGGCACTGAGGCAGAATTGCCAATATTAATCTCCCACTATTTTTTTTTTCTGGGAGAATTTTAAAAAAATCAGGCCCAGTATTACACACTAGGTTTTCTGTGGCACAAAATTAAAGACAGATGCCACACACACGACTGGCACTGAGGCAGAATTGCCAATCTTAATCTCCCACTTTTTTTTTCCTGGGAGAATTTAAAAAAAATCTGGCCCAGTATTACACACTAGGTTTTCTGTGGCATAAAATTAAAGACAGATGCCACACACACGACTGGCACTGAGGCAGAATTGCTAATCTTAATCTCCCACTTTTTTTTCCTGGGAGAATTTAAAAAAAATCTGGCCCAGAATTACACACTAGGTTTTCTGTGGCACAAAATTAAAGACAGATGCCACACACACACACGACTGGCACTGAGGCAGAATTGCCAATCTTAATCTCACACTTTTTTGTAACTTTATTGTGGGAGAATTGTCAAGAAATCAGGCCCAGTGTTACACACTAGGTTTTCTGTGGCACAAAATTAAAGACAGATGCCACTCACACGACTGGCACTGAGGCAGAATTGCCAATCTTAATCTCCCACTATTTTTTTTTCTGAGAGAATTTTAAAAAAAATCTGGCCTAGTATTACACACTAGGTTTTCTGTGGCACAAAATTAAAGACAGATGCCACACACAGGATTGGCTCTGAGGCAGAATTGCCAATCTTAATCTCCCACTATTTTTTTCCTGGGAGAATTTTAAAAAAATCTGGCCCATTATTTCACACTAGGTTTTCTGTGGCACAAAATTAAAGACAGATGCCACACACACGACTGGCACTGAGGCAGAATTGCCAATCTTAATCTCCCACTATTTTTTTTTCTGGGAGAATATTAAAAAAATCAGGCCCAGTATTACACACTAGGTTTTCTGTGGCACAAAATTAAAGACAGATGCCACACACACGACTGGCACTGAGGCAGAATTGCCAATCTTAATCTCCCACTTTTTTTTTCCTGGGAGAATCTTAAAAAAATCTGGCCCAGTATTACACACTAGGTTTTCTGTGGCACAAAATTAAAGACAGATGCCACACGCACGACTGGCACTGAGGCAGAATTGCCAATCTTAATCTCCCACTATTTTTTTCCTGGGAGAATCTTAAAAAAATCTGGCCCAGTATTACACACTAGGTTTACTGTGGCACAAAATTAAAGACAGATGCCACACACACGACTGGCACTGAGGCAGAATTGCCAATCTTAATCTCCCACTATTTTTTTTTCTGGGAGAATTTAAAAAAAATCTGGCCCAGTATTGCACACTAGGTTTTCTGTGGCACAAAATTAAAGACAGATGCCACACACACGACTGGCACTGAGGCAGAATTGCCAATCTTAATCTCCCACTTTTTTTTTCCTGGGAGAATCTTAAAAAAATCTGGCCCAGTATTGCACACTAGGTTTTCTGTGGCACAAAATTAAAGACAGATGCCACACACACGACTGGCACTGAGGCAGAATTGCCAATCTTAATCTCCCACTTTTTTTTTTCCTGGGAGAATCTTAAAAAAATCAGGCCCAGTATTACACACTAGGTATGTTAGGTCTTGAGTTCCCGCTTCTGCACAGGGGGAATCTCGAGCCATCTCCGCTGCGGTCTCCCATTCTTATCCAGCCGCAGTGGAGTCTGCTCAGCAGGGACGTCGGTCCCAGCGTCTTGCTTAGTCTCACGCTGTACAGAGAGTTACTGCTGCTTCTTCAGCTTCTGCCATTAAAGTCAGTGCTGGTCAGCAGCGAGCGGACTTCTCTGGGACTAAGTCCTTGTCTGCACACACTGAGCATGCCCAGGGCAAGATCTCCCGTTGGAGATCGAGGGTCATGTGCTCAGGCTCTGCAGCACATTCCATTGGTCCTCTTGGCAGATCTTGGAAGGGCAAAGTTTCTGTGGCCACTTCCTGTGCTGCAACTATATAAACTGCGCATGACCGCACGGCCATGCGCTAGTGTACAATTGTTAATGTGTGTATGTTGTGAGTGCAAGTCGTCCTTGGATACCCCTATCCTATTGAATGTCTGTTCGCGGAAGGTGTATGGTTGCTATCTAGCGCCCGACTTAGCCTACAGCACCAATCACACATTACAGCGTCCAGTTGCTGTGACCGCCAGTACGGTGCCGTGCACTTCCTCTGTGCTTTCCTTACCCAAGCCTGGGTGGTTAGTGGCGTTCGTCAGTGCGGCACCGCATGCACTCTTGTGCCTTAAAATCGTTATTTAGTTTCCTTACACACCCAGTTGCGGTGTTATGCCAGCAAGGGTCTAATCGGACTTCAATCCTAGTTGGGGTTGAGTTCGCTGACTACTTGCTCGCGCTTTAGGTGCGGTACCGCGGTCCTGTGACGCAACAGGATCGCTTCCTTCACATTGGGTGAAGTTTAACCCACGTGTGTATACTTCTGAGTACCGCCATATAGTCCGTTGTTACTTGGCAACAGGTTCCATCTCTGCACAGTGGACCCCGGGCTGCGAACGCACCATACTCTATCTGTCTTAATATTTGGTGCGTTCCGCTAGCCCTAACATTACACTAGCACCAGGGTCTGGCTAGTAATGACGGACAAACAGCAATCCTTGCGGTATATCCAGCAGCTGGAGGGTAGGTTGGCGGCTCTTGAGAGCGCAACCTCAGCTGTGGATGTTACCGCGGTTGCTGTACAGGCTGCTAGCGTGGCTGCAGCAACCCTGTCCATTGCCACCCCTGCTCCGACATTTTCTCTCCTCCCGCTGCCAGAAAAATTTTCTGGTGATAGCAAGTTTTGTAGGGGATTTGTGAGTCAGTGCTCTATTCACCTCAAGCTCCTGGCTGCACGTTTTCCCACAGAGCGGGCTAAGGTGGGATTTATAGTGTCTCTCTTGTCGGACAGGGCGTTGGAATGGGCTACACCGCTGTGGGAGAGTGGCGATCATGTGGTGGAGAGTGCTCCGCTGTTTCTGAGCACTCTGAAACAGGTCTTTTTAGGACCTCAAGTCACCCATGATACGGCGCTCCAACTGCTGGCATTAACTCAGGGTGAGTCCTTGGTCAGTCAATTCGCCGTCCAATTCCGCACTTTAGCTTCTGAGCTGGATTGGTCGGATAAAGCTCTTATCCCCATATTTTGGAGGGGCCTGGCTGACCACGTTAAGGACGCTCTGGCGACTAGGGAGATTCCTGCCACACTGGAGGAGTTAATAACTGTCTCCACTCGAATTGACCTCCGTTTTAACGAGCGGAGGTTAGAGCGAGCCCAGTGTAGGCAGAGGTTTCGGCTGGCTCCTACCTTCGCCAAACCTCTGGAATCTCCGGTCCTGGTTCCTGAGTCACATGAGGCCAGGGAAGTGTCACAAGCGGGATCTAAGTCCCGGACCGCTTGTGCACTCAAGGTCTGTCATGTTTGCCAGCAGTCAGGACATCTAGCCACCAGATGTTCTCAGCGATCGAGGAAACGTCAGCGTTTAGTGGTAGTAGGTGGAGGTACACTTAACACGGCGATGTTTGCCTCTAAATTGTCCTTTAAGGGGACAATTACTATAGGCTCATTCTCCCACTCGGTAGAGCTCTGCGTGGATTCTGGGGCGGAGGGCAATTTTATGTCTTCTGCCTTCGCCCAACGTCACGCAATACCCCTGGTTATGCTAGCTCAACCAGTAATGGTACGAGTGGTGAATGGGTCGGCACTGCCCTCACAGATAACACACCAGACCATCCCTTTTACTCTCTCCATGTCGCCATCTCATCAGGAGATTATATCTCTGCTCGTCATTCCTGAGGGAATTGATGAGGTCCTGTTGGGAATACCTTGGCTACGGTACCACTCTCCTCATATCGAGTGGTCCTTTGGCAGAATCCTGGGATGGGGCTAATCTTGTGGGGGTAGGTGTCAGAGGGAGTGCGTTCAGGTTGCTACTACAGAGGTACCCGCAGATCTTTCCTCTCTCCCCAAGCAGTATTGGTCTTATGCAGACGTGTTCTCCAAAAAGGCGGCAGAGATCCTTCCGCCCCATCGCCCCTATGACTGTCCTATTGATCTCTTGCCTGGTGCTGAGCCTCCCCGGGGTCGAGTCTATCCGCTATCTCTCCCGGAGACGGAGGCAATGTCACAGTACGTCCAGGAAAATCTGGCAAGAGGATCCATTAGGAAGTCAGTGTCACCTGCTGGGGCAGGGTTCTTCTTCGTGCAGAGGAAGAATGGAGAATTGCGTCCATGCATAGACTACAGGGGTCTTAATGCCATCACCGTTAAAAATAAGTATCCTTTGCCCTTGATATCTGAGCTCTTCGATAGGCTTCGGGGAGCAAGGGTATTTACTAAACTAGATCAGCGGGGTGCTTACAACCTGATTCGCATCCGTGAGGGGGACGAATGGAAGACGGCTTTTAACACCAGGGATGGGCACTATGAATATCTGGTGATGCCCTTCGGGCTCTGTAATGCCCCAGCCGTTTTCCAAGACTTTGTGAACGATATCTTCCGGGATATGCTTTCCACCTCGGTCGTAGTCTATCTGGATGATATTCTCATCTACTCTCCAGATATTGACTCCCACCGGAGAGATGTTTGCAAAGTCTTCGACCTCCTACGGGCAAACTCCCTCTATGCCAAGTTGGAGAAGTGTATGTTTGAGCAGGAGTCCTTACCTTTCCTAGGCTACATCATCTCTGCCCAGGGATTGGCTATGGATCCTGCCAAACTACAGGCTGTGATGGACTGGCAGGAACCCCATTCTCTTAAAGCGGTGCAGCGCTTTATGGGGTTCATTAATTATTATCGCCAGTTCATTCCGCACTTCTCAACTTTGGTAGCTCCCTTGGTTGCTCTCACCAAGAAGGGGGTGAATCCCAAATTGTGGTCTGAGGAGGTCTCCAAGGCCTTTAACTCTATAAAGTCACACTTCGCTAGCGCTCCCATCCTACATCGCCCCGATGTTGATAAGCCATTTATCATGGAGGTGGATGCCTCTTCTGTTGGTGCTGGAGCAGTCCTCTTCCAAAAGGATGCTCAAGGTCGGAAGCATCCTTGCTTCTTTTTCTCCAAGACCTTCTCACCAGCAGAGAGGAATTATTCCATCGGGGACAGGGAGTTGCTAGCCATGAAGTTGGCTTTCTCGGAGTGGAGACATCTCTTGGAGGGAGCACGTTTTCCCTTCCAAGTCTTCACAGACCATAAAAATTTGGTGTACCTGCAGACAGCCCAGCGGTTGAATTCTCGCCAGGCCAGATGGTCCTTATTCTTCTCCCGGTTTCATTTCACCCTCCATTTTCTTTCTGGGGAGAAGAACATTTGGGCTGACGCTCTCTCTCGCTCCGTTGTGTCATCTGCGGAGGAGGAGGAGGAGCCTCGGCTTATTGTCCCCACCGAGAGCTTGAGAACTGTGGCCCCGGTTTCGCTAGAGTCTGTGCCCCCGGGCAAGACTTTTGTTCCATCCAATTTGCGACCGGAGGTTCTCTCTTGGGCACACTCGTCCAGGGTAGGTGGACATTTTGGTACCAAAAGGACATCTAAGTTACTGGCGAGGACGTACTGGTGGCCGCATATGGCTCGTGATGTCGCAGAGTATGTTCGGGCGTGTGTCTCTTGCGCCAAGAACAAGACTCCTCGGCAACGGCCAGCTGGTTTGCTTTATCCTCTGCCGGTGGCGGACAGGCCCTGGGAGATGGTCGGGATGGACTTTGTGGTGGGCTTACCCAAGTCTCGTAACTGCACCATTATCTGGGTGATCACCGACCATTTTTCCAAAATGGTGCACTTGGTGCCTCTTCCACGGCTACCTTCTGCACGGGCGTTGGCTGTCTTGTTCGTCAAGCATATCTTTCGCCTACACAGTATGCCAGACAAAATTGTTAGTGACCGGGGTCCCCAGTTTGCGTCTCAATTCTGGAGAGAGCTTTGTCGTCTACTCAGTATTGAGTTGAATCTCTCTTCGGCATATCATCCCGAGACAAATGGGTTGGTAGAGAGGGCCAACCAGACCTTGGTCACATATTTACGACATTTTGTTTCTGCCAGGCAGGATGACTGGGCATCCTTGCTACCGTGGGCAGAGTTTGCACTTAACAATGCCGTAGCCGACTCTACCGGTCAGACTCCATTCCTCCTAAATTACAGCCAGCATCCGCGTGTTCCTGTGCCCATGCCTGTGTCTTCTGCTGACTCCAGGGTGGCAGACTGGGCTGTGGAGGCACGGGACATTTGGGACCGCACGCAGGATGCCATTCGGGCCTCCAAGAAGAGAATGAGGTCCTCCGCCGATGTTTATCGGCGTCCCGCTCCGACCTTTGCTCCTGGCAACTTGGTGTGGCTCTCCGCCCGTAACATCAGGCTGCGAGTTGAGTCCACTAAGTTTGCTCCTCGCTACTTGGGTCCCTTCAAGGTTCTCGAACTGGTTAATCCTGTGGTCTACCGTTTGGCTCTTCCTCCACGCTTGGGTATCACCGACACCTTTCATGTGTCCCTCTTGAAACCCGTATACATGTCCCGGTTTTCCGAGTCATCTGCCGGGACAACGGGTTCGTCTACGGACGATTACGAGGTGAACGCTATTTTGGGGTGCAAGGTGGTACGCGGCAAAAAGTTCTATCTGGTGGATTGGAAGGGTTATGGCACAGAGGACAGGTCATGGGAGCCTGCTGAAAACATTCGGGCCCCACAGCTCATTGCTGCCTTCGAGCGTAGCGAGGCCCATGGAGGGGGGGTAATGTTAGGTCTCGAGTTCCCGCTTCTGCACAGGAGGAATCTCGAGCCATCTCCGCTGCGGTCTCCCATTCTTATCCAGCCGCAGTGGAGTCTGCTCAGCAGGGACGTCGGTCCCAGCGTCTTGCTCAGTCTCACGCTGTACAGAGAATTACTGCTGCTTCTTCAGCTTCTGCCATTAAAGTCAGTGCTGGTCAGCAGCGAGCGGACTTCTCTGGGACTAAGTCCTTGTCTGCACACACTGAGCATGCCCAGGGCAAGATCTCCCGTTGGAGATCGAGGGTCATGTGCTCAGGCTCTGCAGCACATTCCATTGGTCCTCTTGGCAGGTCTTGGAAGGGCAAAGTTTCTGTGGCCACTTCCTGTGCTGCAACTATATAAACTGCGCATGACCACACGGCCATGCGCTAGTGTACAATTGTTAATGTGTGTATGTTGTGAGTGCAAGTCGTCCTTGGATAACCCCTCTCCTATTGAATGTCTGTTCGCGGAAGGTGTATGGTTGCTATCTAGCGCCCGACTTAGCCTACAGCACCAATCACACATTACAGCTTCCAGTTGCTGTGACCGCCAGTACGGCGCTGTGCACTTCCTTTGTACTTTCCTTACCCAAGCCTGGGCGGTTAGTGGCGTTCGTCAGTGCGGCACCGCATGCACTCTTGTGCCTTAAAATCGTTATTTAGTTTCCTTACACACCCAGTTGCGGTGTTATGCCAGCAAGGGTCTAATCGGACTTCAATCCTAGTTGGGGTTGAGTTCGCTGACTACTTGCTCACGCTCTATGTGCGGTACCGCGGTCCTGTGACGCAACAGGATCGCTTCCTTCACGTTGGGTGAAGTTTAACCCACGTGTGTATACTTCTGAGTACCGCCATATAGTCCGTCGTTACTTGGCAGCAGGTTCCATCTCTGCACGGTGGACCCCGGGTTGCGAACGCACCATACTATATCTGTCTTAATATTTGGTGCATTCCGATAGCCCTAACAAGGTATTCTGTGGCACAAAATTAAAGACAGATGCCACACACACGACTGGCACTGAGGCAGAAATGCCAATCTTAATCTCCCACTATTTTTTTTTTGCTTGGAGAATTGTCAAAAAATCTGGCTCCGTGTTACACACTAGGTTTTATGTGGCACAAAATGAGAGAGATGGCACACACTGGATTGGCACTGAGGCAGAATTGCCAATCTTAATCACCCATTATTTTTTTTTCCTGGGAGAATTTAAAAAAAATCAGGCCCAGTATTACACACTAGGTTTTCTGTGGCACAAAATTTAAGACAGATGCCACACACACGACTGGCACTGAAGCAGAATTGCCAATCTTAATCCCCACTATGTTTTTTTTCTGGGAGAATTTTTAAAAAAATCAGGTCCAGTATTACACACTAGGTTTTCTGTGGCACAAAATTAAAGACAGATGCCACACACACGACTGGCACTGATGCAGAATTGCCAATCTTAATCTCCCACTATTTTTTTTTTCTGGGAGAATTTAAAAAAAATCTGGCCCAGTATTACACACTAGGTTTTCTGTGGCACAAAATTAAAGACAGATTCCACACACACGACTGGCACTGAGGCAGAATTGCCAATCTTAACCTCCCCCATTTTTTTTTCCTGGGAGAATTTAAAAAAAATCTGGCCCATTATTACACACTAGGTTTTCTGTGGCACAAAATTAAAGACAGATGCCACACACACGACTGGCACTGAGGCAGAATTGCCAATCTTAATCTCCCACTATTTTTTTTTTCTGGGAGAATTTAAAAAAAATCAGGCCCAGTATTACACACTAGGTTTTCTGTGGCACAAAATTAAAGACAGATGCCACACACATGACTGGCACTGAAGCAGAATTGCCAATCTTAATCCCCCACTATTTTTTTTTTCTGGGAGAATTTAAAAAAAAATCAGGTCCAGTATTACACACTAGGTTTTCTGTGGCACAAAATTAAAGACAGATGCCACACACACGACTGGCACTGAGGCAGAATTGCCAATCTTAATCTCCCACTTTTTTTTTCCTGGGAGAATTTTAAAAAAATCAGGCCCAGTATTACACACTAGGTTTTCTGTGGCACAAAATTAAAGACAGATGCCACACACACGACTGGCACTAAGGCAGAAATGCCAATCTTAATCTCCCACTTTTTTTGCAACTTTATTGTTGGAGAATTGTCAAGAAATCAGTCCTAGTATACTAGGTTTTCTGTGGCACAAAATTAAAGACAGATGCCACACACACGACTGGCACTGAGGCAGAATTGCCAATCTTAATCTCCCACTATTTTTTTTTCTGGGAGAATTTTAAAAAAAATCAGGCCCAGTATTACACACTAGGTTTTCTGTGGCACAAAATAAAGACAGATGGCACACACTGGACTGGCACTGAGGCAGAAATGCCAATCTTAATCTCCCACTTTTTTTTTTCCTGTAAGTATTTTTAAAAAAATCAGGCCCAGTATTACACACTAGGTTTTCTGTGGCACAAAATAAAGACAGATGGCACACACTGGACTGGCACTGAGGCAGAAATGCCAATCTTAATCTCCCACTTATTTTTTCCTGGGAGAATTTAAAAAAAATCTGGCCCAGTACTGCTTTGAAAAAAGCAGTTGGTTTGCACAGCGGCGTACAAACAGCAATGCAGCTATCAGGGAGCCTTCTAGGGCAGCCCAATGAGCTACAGCGCTGAGGAAAAAAAATGTAGCCTCCACTGTCCCTGCAAACAAAAGGTGGTGTTGGACAGTGGAAATCGCTACAGCACAAGCAGTTTGGGGGTTAATGTACCCTGCCTAACACTATCCCTGCTTCTGACGAAGCGGCAGCAACCTCTTCCTATGCTCAGATCAGCAACAGTAAGATGGCGGTCGGCGGGAACGCCCCTTTATAGCCCCTGTGACGCAGCAGAAAGCAAGCCAATCACTGCAATGCCCTTCTCTAAGATGGTGGGGACTGAGACCTATGTCATCAAACTGCCCACATTCTGCGTCCACCTTCATTGGCTGAGAAATGGTGCTTTTCGTATCATTGAAACGCGACTTTGGCGCGAAAGTCGCGTACCGCGTGGCCGACCCCACACAGGGATCGGATCGGGTTTCATGAAACCCGACTTTGCCAAAAGTCGGCGACTTATGAAAATGACCTATCCGTTTTGCTCAACCCTACTCACGAGAAATTGCCCAATAAATTTTAGGATCCATTTTATCCTGTTGCCCATGTGGAAATGAACAAATTGAGGCTAAATGAAATTTTTTGTGAAAAAAAGTACTTTTTCATTTTTTCGGATCAATTTGTGAAGCATCTGGGGGTTCAAAGTGTTCACTATGCATCTAGATAAGTTCCTTGGGGGGTCTAGTTTTGAAAATGGGGTCACATGTGGGGGAGCTCCAATGTTTAGGCACACAGGGGCTCTCCAAACGCGACATGGTGTCCGCTAATGATTGGAGCTAATTTTTCATTCAAAAGTCAAATGGCGCTCCTTCCCTTCTGAGCCTTGCCGTGTGCACAAACAGTGGTTTTTGACCACATATGAGGTATTGGTGTACTCAGGAGACATTGTCCAATACATTTTAGGAACCATTTTATCCTGTTGCCCATGTGAAAATGAAAAAATTGAGGATAAAATAAATTTTTTGTGAAAAAAAAGTATTTTTTCATTTTTACGGATCAATTTGTGAAGCACCTGGGGGTTCAAAGTGCTCACTATGCATCTAGATAAGGTCTGTGGGGGGTCTAGTTTCCAAAATGGGGTCACTTGTGGGGAAACTCCAATCTTTAGGCACACAGGGGCTCTCCAAACGCGACATGGTGTCCGCTAAAGATTGGAGCCAATTTTACATTGAAAAAGTCAAATGGCACTCCTTCCCTTCAGAGCCCTGTCGTGCGCCCAGACCGTGGTTCCCCCCCACATATGAGGTATCGGCATACTCAGGACAAATTGTACAATAACGTTTGGGGTCCAGTTTCTCTTTTTTTACCCTTGGGAAAATAAAAAATGTGTTGCTAAAACATCATTTTTGTTACTAAAAAGTTAAATGTTCTTTTTTTCCTTCCATGTTGCTTCTGCTGCTGTGAAGTACCTGAAGGGTTAATACACTTCTTGAATGTGGTTTTGAGCACCTTGAAGGGTGCAGTTTTTAGAATGGTGTCTGTTATGATCTGGTGATTAGGGAGCGACATGCGTCTAGCTCTGAGCAGGTGGCAACTATACTGACCGCAGTCCCTAAGCTCAACACAACACTAGAAGCAGCCGTGGAATGCTCCTAACTCGGCCTAGGAATCTCGTCACAGCCTAAGAGCTAACTATCCCTAAAGATAGAAGCAGGAAAATTATCTTACCTCAGAGAAAATCCCCAAAGGATAGATTAGCCCCCCACAAATAATGACTGTGAAAGGAGAAGGAAATGACATACGTAGTATGAAACAAGATTTAGCACAGGAGGCCACTTCTAGCTAAATAGAAATAGTACAGAACAGAACGCTGTGCGGTCAGTAAAAAAAACTAGAAAAAGTCCACTGCAGGGAAATGCAAAAATCTCCACACCTGACTAAAGATGTGGAGGGCAAACTCTGCTGCCCAGAGCTTCCAGCTTAACTGAATAGATCCATACTGAAAAGTTGGACAAAAGAACAAAAACAAAGAAAGTGCTGAACAACAAGTCCACAACAAGAGAACCGCAAAAGGACAAGCAAGGACTTAGCTTTGATGAACTGGTCAGAGTGTCAGGAAAGTCCTAAGAGCAATGACTCCAGGCAGGAACGATTGACAACTAACATTGAATGAGGGATAAGGCCAGACTAATATAGCCGAGCCAGAAAGACGATCAGTGAAAACAGCTGCAGAAGCTAAATCCAAGAAGCAGCCATACCACTCAAAACCACAGGAGGGAGCCAAAGAGCAGAACTCATAAAAATGCTACTTACAACCACCGGAGGGAGCCCAAGAGCGGAATTCACAACAGTACCCCCCCATAAGGAGGGGTCACCGAACCCTCACCAGAGCCCCCAGGCCGATCAGGATGAGCCAAATGAAAAGCACGAACCAAATCGGCGGCATGAACATCGGAGGCAACAACCCAAGAATTATCCTCTTGGCCATAACCCTTCCACTTCGAAAAACGAGAATCCAAAATTTTCTCAACCACATATTCCAACTCCCCCTCAACCAACACCGGGGCAGGAGGATCAACAGATGGAACAACGGGCACCACATATCTCCGCAACAAAGATCTATGGAAAACATTGTGGATGGCAAAAGAGGCTGGAAGGGCCAAACGAAAAGACACAGGATTGATAATCTCAGAAATCTTATAAAAACCAATAAACCAAGGCTTGACCTTAGGGGAAGAAACCTTCATAGGAACATGACGAGAGGACAACCAAACCAAATCCCCCACACGAAGCCGAGGACCAACACACCGACGGCGGTTAGCAAAACGCTGAGCCTTTTCCTGGGACAACATCAAATTGTCTACCACATGAGCCCAAATCCGCTGTAGCCTGTCCATCATAGAATCAACACCAGGACTATCAGAAGGCTCAACCTGCCCTGAAGAAAAACGAGGATGAAAACCAAAATTACAAAAGAAAGGCGAAACCAAAGTAGCCGAACTGGCCCGATTATTAAGGGCAAACTTGGCCAACGGCAAGAAAGTCACCCAATCATCGTGATCAGCAGACACAAAGCATCTCAAATAGGTTTCCAAGGACTGATTAGTTCGCTCAGTTTGGCCATTGGTCTGAGGATGGAACGCCGAAGAAAAAGACAAATCAATACCCATCCTAGCACAAAAGGCCCGCCAAAACCTGGAAACAAACTGGGAACCTCTGTCAGACACAATAT
The DNA here is from genome assembly GCF_032444005.1 of Ranitomeya imitator. Taxonomy (NCBI): domain Eukaryota; kingdom Metazoa; phylum Chordata; class Amphibia; order Anura; family Dendrobatidae; genus Ranitomeya; species Ranitomeya imitator. The sequence continues at coordinate 159,820,320 of NC_091285.1, read as the reverse complement.
TCTCCGGAATGCCATGCAAACGAACCACATGCTGAAAAAACAATGGAACCAAATCAGAGGAGGAAGGCAATTTAGGCAAAGGTACCAAATGGATCATTTTAGAGAACCGGTCACAAACCACCCAGATAACAGACATCCTCTGGAACACAGGAAGATCCGAAATAAAATCCATGGAAATATGCGTCCAAGGCCTCTCCGGGACGGGCAAAGGCAAAAGCAACCCACTAGCGCGGGAACAGCAAGGCTTGGCTCGGGCGCAAGTCCCATAGGACTGCACAAAAGCACGGACATCACGCGACAAGGAAGGTCACCAAAAGGACCTAGCAACCAAATCTCTGGTACCAAAAATCCCAGGATGACCAGCCAACACTGAACAATGGACCTCAGAAATCACCTTACTCGTCCATCTATCAGGAACAAACAGCTTCCCCACAGGACAACGGTCAGGCCTATCAGCCTGAAATTCCTGAAGCACCCGCCGCAAATCAGGGGAGATGGCAGAAAGAATCACCCCTTCCTTAAGAATGCCAACCGGCTCAAGGACTCCAGGAGAATCTGGCAAAAAACTCCTAGAGAGGGCATCTGCCTTAACATTCTTAGATCCTGGAAGATATGAGACCACACAATCAAAACGGGAGAAAAACAGGGACCACCGAGCCTGTCTACGGTTCAGCCGCTTGGCCGACTCGAGGTAAATCAAATTCTTATGATCGGTCAAGACCACAATGCGGTGCTTGGCTTCCTCAAGCCAATGTCGCCACTCCTCAAATGCCCACTTCATAGCCAACAACTCCTGATTGCCGACATCATAATTGCGTTCCGCAGGCGAAAACTTTCGGGAAAAGAAGGCACATGGCTTCATCAAGGAACCATCAGAATTCCTCTGTGACAAAACGGCCCCTGCCCCAATCTCAGAAGCGTCAACCTCAACCTGAAAAGGAAGAGAAACATCCGGTTGACGCAACACAGGGGCAGAAGTAAATCGGCGTTTAAGCTCCTGAAAGGCCTCAACAGCCTCAGAGGACCAATTAGTCACATCAGTGCCTTTCTTCGTCAAATCGGTCAGGGGTTTAATCACACTAGAGAAGTTGGCAATGAAACGGCGATAAAAATTAGCAAAGCCCAAAAATTTCTGAAGGCTCTTCACTAGTGTTGAGCGATACCGTCCGATACTTGAAAGTATCGGTATCGGATAGTATCGGCCAATACCCGAAAAGTATCAGATATCGCCGATACCGATATCCGATACCAATACAAGTCAATGAGACACCAAGTATCGGAAGGTATCCTGATGGTTCCCAGGGTCTGAAGGAGAGGAAACTCTCCTTCAGGCCCTGGGATCCATATTAATGTGTAAAATAAAGAATTAAAATAAAAAATATTGATATATTCACCTCTCCAGCGGCCCCAGGACATCACCGCGGGTAACCGGCAGGCTTCTTTGTTTAAAATGAGCGCGTTTAGGACCTGAGAATGACGTCGCGGCTTCTGATTGGTCGCGTGCCACCCATGTGACCGCCACGCGACCAATCAGAAGCCGCAACGTCATTCCTCAGGTCCTAAATTCCTAGAATGAGGAGCTTAGTGCCTGAGAATGACGTCGCGGCTTCTGATTGGTCGCGTGGCGGTCACATGGGTGGCACGCGACCAATCAGAAGCTGCGACGTCATTCTCAGGTCCTAAACGCGCTCATTTTAAACAAAGAAGCCTGTCGGTTACCCGCGGTGATGTCCAGGGGCCGCCGGAGAGGTGAATATATCAATATTTTTTATTTTAATTCTTTATTTTACACCTCACTATGGATCCCATACCGATACCCGATACCACAAAAGTATCGGATCTCGGTATCGGAATTCCAATACCACAAGTATCGGCCGATACCCGATACTTGCGGTATCGGAATGCTCAACACTACTCTTCACAGATGTGGGTTGAATCCAGTCATGAATGGCTTGGACCTTAACAGGATCCATTTCTATGGACGAAGGAGAAAAAATAAACCCCAAAAAAGAGACCTTGTGAACTCTTAATAGGCACTTAGACCCCTTCACAAATAGAGCATTATCACGAAGGATCTGGAATACCATCGTGACCTGCTTCTCATGAGACTCCCAATCATCGGAAAAAATCAAAATATCATCCAAATACACAATCAGGAATTTGTCAAGATAATTGCGGAAAATATCATGCATGAAAGACTGGAACACAGATGGAGCATTAGAGAGCCCGAATGGCATCACAAGGTATTCAAAATGGCCTTCGGGCATATTAAATGCAGTCTTCCATTCGTCACCCTGTTTAATACGAACAAGATTATATGCCCCTCGAAGGTCAATCTTGGTAAACCAAGTAGCCCCTTTAATCCTAGCAAACAAATCAGAGAGCAAAGGTAAAGGATGTTGGAATTTGACCGTGATCTTATTAAGAAGGCGATAATCAAAACAGGGTCTTAAGGAGCCATCCTTCTTGGCAACAAAAAAGAATCCCGCTCCCAATGGTGACGAAGACGGCCGAATATGCCCCTTCTCTAAAGACTCCTTAACATAGCTCCGCATGGCGGCATGCTTTGGCACAGACAGGTTGAAAAGTCGGCCTTTAGGGAACTTACAGCCAGGAATCAAGTCAATAGCACAATCACAGTCCCTGTGTGGTGGAAGGGAACTGGACTTGGGCTCATCGAATACATCCTTGAACTCTAACAAAAATTCAGGAACATCAGAAGAGGGGGAAGAGGAAATTGACATCAAAGGAACATCACTATGTACCCCTTGACAACCCCAACTAGTCACAGACATTGATTTCCAATCCAGCACTGGATTGTGTACTTGTAACCATGGAAAACCCAGTACAACAACATCATGTAAATTATGCAACACCAGAAAACGGCAATCTTCCTGATGTGCAGGAGCCGTGTACATAGTCATCTGCGTCCAGTACTGAGGTTTATTCTTGGCCAATGGTGTAGCATCAATACCCCTCAAGGGTATGGGACTCTGCAAAGGCTCCAAAGAAAAACCACAGCGCCTAGCGAATTCTAAGTCCATTAAGTTCAGAGCAGCGCCTGAATCCACAAATGCCATGACAGAAAAAGATGACAATGAGCAAATCAGGGTCACAGACAGGAGAAACTTAGGCTGCACAGTACTAATGGTAACAGATCTAGCGACCCTCTTAATACGCTTAGGGCAATCAGAAATAGTATGAACAGAATCACCACAGTAAAAACACAACCCATTCTGACGTCTGTATCCCCTCTGTTCCGCTCTAGTCAAAATCCTATCACATTGCATGGGCTCAGGACTTTGCTTAGAGGACACTGCCATATGGTGCACCACTTTGCGTTCGCGCAGGCGCCGATCAATCTGAATGGCCAGAGACATAGATTCGTTCAAACCAACAGGCGTGGGAAACCCCACCATAACATCTTTAAGGGCTTCAGAAAGACCCTTTCTGAAAATTGCTGCCAGAGCGTCCTCATTCCATTTAGTGAGCACAGACCATTTCTAAATTTCTGGCAGTATAATTCTGCCGCTTCCTGACCCTGACACAGGGCCAACAGTGTTTTCTCAGCATGCTCTACAGAGTTAGGTTCATCATACAATAATCCGAGCGATTGAAAAAATGCATCTACATTAAGCAATGCCGGATTCCCTTACTCAAGTGAGAATGCCCAGTCCTGAGGGTCGCCACGCAGTAGAGAAATAACTATCTTTACTTGCTGAACGGGGTCACCAGAGGAACGGGGTTTCAGAGCAAAAAACAATTTGCAGTTATTTTTAAAGTTCAAAAACTTAGATCTATCCCCGTAAAACAAATCCGGAGTAGGGATTCTAGGCTCTAAGGCTGGAGTCTGAACCACATAATCTTGAATACTCTGTACTCTTGCAGCAAGCTGATCCACACGAGAAAACAAACCCTGAACATCCATGCCTACATCCAAATCCCGAATCACCCAGAGATCAAGAGGAAGGAAAAATAAAAAACAAACTAAAGAAAAAAAAATGGCTCAGAACTCTTTTTCTCTTCCTTCTTTTGAGAGGCATTCAGCTCATTTTTGGCCATTTGTACTGTTATGATCTGGTGATTAGGGAGCGACATGCGTCTAGCTCTGAGCAGGTGGCAACTATACTGACCACAGTCCCTAAGCTCAACACAACACTAGAAGCAGCCGTGGAATGCTCCTAACTCGGCCTAGGCATCTCGTCACAGCCTAAGAGCTAACTACCCCTAAAGATAGAAGCAGGAAAACTATCTTGCCTCAGAGAAAATCCCCAAAGGATAGATTAGCCCCCCACAAATAATGACTGTGAGAGGAGAAGGAAATGACATACGTAGTATGAAACAAGATTTAGCACAGGAGGCCACTTCTAGCTAAATAGAAATAGTACAACAGAACAGAACGCTGTGCGATCAGTAAAAAAAACTAGAAAAAGCTGGACAAAAGAACAAAAACAAAGAAAGTGCTGAACAACAAGTCCACAACAAGAGAACCGCAAGAGGACAAGCAAGGACTTAGCTTTGATGAACTGGTCAGAGTGTCAGGAAAGTCCTAAGAGCAATGACTTCAGGCAGAAACAATTGACAACTGGCATTGAATGAGGGATAAGGCCAGACTAATATAGCCGAGCCAGAAAGACGATCAGTGAAAACAGCTGCAGAAGCTAAATCCAAGAAGCAGCCATACCACTCAAAACTAGAGTTGAGCGACCTTGACCTTTTTAGAGTCGAGCCGGGTTTCGCGAAACCCGACTATCTCAAAAGTCGGGTCGAGTGAAATCGGCCGATTATGACGTAAAGTTGGGATCGACCGAAACACGAAACCCAATGCAAGTCAATGGGGCAGCATAGTCGGCAGTGAGTGGGGGCCAGGAAAACACCTAGAGTGCCCATTTTAATGTCAAAACCATCCATTCTTCTTAATGAAGCTTGTCAAGCGTAATTTACCTTATAATAATTGGAAGGCATTTGAAATTGGGGGTCATTTGGCTAAAGTTGTGGTGGGTAGGGCTGGTTCAAGTAATTAGTGGGCCCAGGAAATCTGGATCACGTCACGGCAGTGGAGCAGGGAGAGGTAAGTATTTCAACTTTGCAAGTGCTGTGAACCTGAGCAAGCAGGGGGGGCCCACTCGTTGGCATTGGCACTGGCACAGGGCCCCTCAAAGTACAGCGGTGTGTTTGCACGGCGGGGGCGCCTCCCACCGGCAGCAACACTTTTGCGTACCATGAGAGGCCCTGTGCCAGTGACGTCGCCAACTAGTATTCCTCCCCCCACCTGATGAAGGAACCTGCACTTTCATCTGCACCTTCCTGTTTGTCCCCGTGTAAGGTGGTATGGTATGCGGGAAGGGGGACCTGACTTTCAGCAGGGTCACAATCTTGCAGTGTAGCGTGCACGGGAAATGTTGCGTTATGGGTCAATGTACCAGCAGACTCATCTATCACTGGCTGGGCAATGGGCAGGATGAGGAGGAAACACAGATATAGGCCCAAAGAATAAAGTGGGCTAAATGCAGTTCAAAATTGGTAACACAGGACTAATCAGGGGGCATTGCAGTGGAGGACAACTGGAATGAGAGGCTGACACAGAGAGTAGGCCCAAATCAGTAAGTAGTCGAAATGCAGTTCAAAATTGGCAACAGTAGTAAACAGGCGGCACAGCTTTGTTCAGTGGAGAACAGCAAGGAATGGCAGACACCGATAGTAGGCCCCAACCCAACTAGTAGGCCAAATGCAGTCTAACATTAACAACTACTTAACGAGCGCCTGAAAACGGAATTTCAGGACAGGAAACCAGGAGAACAGCAAGGAGCGGCAGACACCGATAGTAGGCCCCAAACCAACTAGAACGCCAAATGCAGTTGTTCCGTTTAACCACAATTTAATGAGAGCCTGAAGATAGAAGTTCAGGAAAGGCAACCTGGAGAACACCATCTCTCTACACCCCATACCCAATTTGTAGGCCTAATGCAGCGTAGTTTCCAACAACTACTAAACGAGAGCATGATGATCGAAGCATTGGCGAGGAAACCTGGGGAACACCTTGGAGTGGAACACACCATCTCTCTACAGTGGAACACACCATCTCTCTACACCCCATACCCAATTTGTAGGCCTAATGTAGCGTAGTTTCCAACAACTACTAAATGAGAGCCGGAAGATCGAAGCTCAGGAAAGGCAACCTGGAGAACACCTTGGAGTGGAACACACCATCTCTCTACACCCCATACCCAATTTGTAGGCCCAATGCAGCGTAGTTTCCAACAACTACTAAACGAGAGCCGGAAGATCGAAGCAATGGAGAGGAAACCTGGGGAACACCTTGGAGTGTAACACACCATCTCTCTACACCCCATACCAAATTTGTAGGCCTAATGCAGCGTAGTTTCCAACAACTACTAAACGAGAGCCGGAAGATCGAAGCAATGGAGAGGAAACCTGGGGAACACCTTGGAGTGTAACACACCATCTCTCTACACCCCATACCCAATTTGTAGGCCTAATGCAGCGTAGTTTCCAACAACTACTAAACGAGAGCATGAAGATCGAAGCAATGGAGAGGAAACCTGGGGAACACCTTGGAGTGGAACACACCATCTCTCTACACCCCATACCCAATTTGTAGGCCTAATGCAGCGTAGTTTCCAACAACTACTAAACGAGAGCATGATGATCGAAGCATTGGCGAGGAAACCTGGGGAACACCTTGGAGTGGAACACACCATCTCTCTACAGTGGAACACACCATCTCTCTACACCCCATACCCAATTTGTAGGCCTAATGCAGCGTAGTTTCCAACAACTACTAAACGAGAGCCGGAAGATCAAAGCTCAGGAAAGGCAACCTGGGGAACACCTTGGAGTGGAACACACCATCTCTCTACACCCCATACCCAATTTGTAGGACTAATGCAGCGTAGTTTCCAACAACTACTAAACGAGAGCCGGAAGATCGAAGCAATGGAGAGGAAACCTGGGGAACACCTTGGAGTGTAACACACCATCTCTCTACACCCCATACCCAATTTGTAGGCCTAATGTAGCGTAGTTTCCAACAACTACTAAACGAGAGCCGGAAGATCGAAGCAATGGAGAGGAAACCTGGGGAACACCTTGGAGTGTAACACACCATCTCTCTACACCCCATACCCAATTTGTAGGCCTAATGCAGCGTAGTTTCCAACAACTACTAAACGAGAGCATGAAGATCGAAGCAATGGAGAGGAAACCTGGGGAACACCTTGGAGTGGAACACACCATCTCTCTACACCCCATACCCAATTTGTAGGCCTAATGCAGCGTAGTTTCCAACAACTACTAAACGAGAGCATGATGATCGAAGCATTGGCGAGGAAACCTGGGGAACACCTTGGAGTGGAACACACCATCTCTCTACAGTGGAACACACCATCTCTCTACACCCCATACCCAATTTGTAGGCCTAATGCAGCGTAGTTTCCAACAACTACTAAACGAGAGCCGGAAGATCGAAGCTCAGGAAAGGCAACCTGGGGAACACCTTGGAGTGGAACACACCATCTCTCTACACCCCATACCCAATTTGTAGGCCTAATGCAGCGTAGTTTCCAACAACTACTAAACGAGAGCCGGAAGATCGAAGCAATGGAGAGGAAACCTGGGGAACACCTTGGAGTGTAACACACCATCTCTCTACACCCCATACCCAATTTGTAGGCCTAATGCAGCGTAGTTTCCAACAACTACTAAACGAGAGCCGGAAGATCGAAGCAATGGAGAGGAAACCTGGGGAACACCTTGGAGTGTAACACACCATCTCTCTACACCCCATACCCAATTTGTAGGCCTAATGCAGCGTAGTTTCCAACAACTACTAAACGAGAGCATGAAGATCGAAGCAATGGAGAGGAAACCTGGGGAACACCTTGGAGTGGAACACACCATCTCTCTACACCCCATACCCAATTTGTAGGCCTAATGCAGCGTAGTTTCCAACAACTACTAAACGAGAGCATGATGATCGAAGCATTGGCGAGGAAACCTGGGGAACACCTTGGAGTGGAACACACCATCTCTCTACAGTGGAACACACCATCTCTCTACACCCCATACCCAATTTGTAGGCCTAATGCAGCGTAGTTTCCAACAACTACTAAACGAGAGCCGGAAGATCGAAGCTCAGGAAAGGCAACCTGGGGAACACCTTGGAGTGGAACACACCATCTCTCTACACCCCATACCCAATTTGTAGGCCTAATGCAGCGTAGTTTCCAACAACTACTAAACGAGAGCCGGAAGATCGAAGCAATGGAGAGGAAACCTGGGGAACACCTTGGAGTGTAACACACCATCTCTCTACACCCCATACCCAATTTGTAGGCCTAATGCAGCGTAGTTTCCAACAACTACTAAACGAGAGCATGAAGATCGAAGCAATGGAGAGGAAACCTGGGGAACACCTTGGAGTGTAACACACCATCTCTCTACACCCCATACCCAATTTGTAGGCCTAATGCAGCGTAGTTTCCAACAACTACTAAACGAGAGCATGATGATCGAAGCATTGGCGAGGAAACCTGGGGAACACCTTGGAGTGGAACACACCATCTCTCTACAGTGGAACACACCATCTCTCTACACCCCATACCCAATTTGTAGGCCTAATGCAGCGTAGTTTCCAACAACTACTAAACGAGAGCCGGAAGATCGAAGCTCAGGAAAGGCAACCTGGGGAACACCTTGGAGTGGAACACACCATCTCTCTACACCCCATACCCAATTTGTAGGCCCAATGCAGCGTAGTTTCCAACAACTACTAAACGAGAGCCGGAAGATCGAAGCTCAGGAAAGGCAACCTGGGGAACACCTTGGAGTGTAACAAACCCTCTCTCTACACCACGGAAGGGCTGATTCTTAGGAAGGAAGGCTGTCGGAAAGAAGCAGGGCGCGTCCGAGGGTGATTATATTCTTATTAGGTATATACTCACCCTCGGACGCGCCCTGCTTCTTTATTTGTAATGAATGTTTATTTGCAATGTGGTTTTGACTTACTCTATTTTTTTGGTAAATAATGATTTTATTATTTTCATTGTTTTGCATCTTCTTGGCAATAATATAAAGAAGACGCGACAGGACAACACTCGGTGGATGCCATATCTGTGTTTAAAATTGAAAAAAACTTTCAGTTAACTACTTGCAGGAGAAAGTTATTGTAGCTGGTGGCCATTTTTAGTACTGTACCAGATTTTTGTTGTATGTGTTTGTTTTTAATGTTAAAATGTCTGCATTTGATATCTCTAATAACACGCCCCAGTTGAAGAAGCTTGTGCGAAACGGCGCTCGTCGGGCTCGGGACCATAGCACCGGCTATCCTGTACGCCACACAGCCGGCCTTCTCATGATATAGCAGCTACATTACAGGTAACCATTACCTCCCTCTTGGATTTCTCTTACATTGGGTATACTACATTGTAGGCTTTGGGTTAGTGCTTTGCACACATACCAGATATATTAGCAATCTCTGCATTTTCTGGCATATAAGCCTTGCATTGTTAGTCCCCACACTCTATGTGTAGTTGTTTGATTTTTGGACAATTAGTACATTCCTTTGGAGAATTCTGGTTGCAATCAATATATCTTTTATAATTTGGTACCTGCTAGAACTTGGCTGAAGCTATTATGACCTAATGATAATATTACTGGTGTATTATACATAGTTTCACTGTGCTGTGCTGACTCAATGTAGCTACAGTGGGGCAAAAAAGTATTTAGTCAGTCAGCAATAGTGCAAGTTCCACCACTTAAAAAGATGAGAGGCGTCTGTAATTTACATCATAGGTAGACCTCAACTATGGGAGACAAACTGAGAAAAAAAAATCTAGAAAATCACATTGTCTGTTTTTTTAACATTTTATTTGCATATTATGGTGGAAAATAAGTATTTGGTCAGAAACAAAATTTCATCTCAATACATTGTAATATATCCTTTGTTGGCAATGACAGAGGTCAAACGTTTTCTGTAAGTCTTCACAAGGTTGCCACACACTGTTGTTGGCATGTTGGCCCATTCCTCCATGCAGATCTCCTCTAGAGCAGTGATGTTTTTGGCTTTTCGCTTGGCAACACGGACTTTCAACTCCCTCCAAAGGTTTTCTATAGGGTTGAGATCTGGAGACTGGCTAGGCCACTCCAGGACCTTGAAATGCTTCTTACGAAGCCACTCCTTCGTTGCCCTGGTGGTGTGCTTTGGATCATTGTCATGTTGAAAGACCCAGCCACGTTTCATCTTCAATGCCCTTGCTGATGGAAGGAGGTTTGCACTCAAAATCTCACGATACATGGCCCCATTCATTCTTTCATGTACCCGGATCAGTCGTCCTTGCCCCTTTGCAGAGAAACAGCCCCAAAGCATGATGTTTCCACCACCATGCTTTACAGTAGGTATGGTGTTTGATGGATGCAACTCAGTATTCTTTTTCCTCCAAACACGACAAGTTGTGTTTCTACCAAACAGTTCCAGTTTGGTTTCATCAGACCATAGGACATTCTCCCAAAACTCCTCTGGATCATCCAAATGCTCTCTAGCAAACTTCAGACGGGCCCGGACATGTACTGGCTTAAGCAGTGGGACACGTCTGGCACTGCAGGATCTGAGTCCATGGTGGCGTAGTGTGTTACTTATGGTAGGCCTTGTTACATTGGTCCCAGCTCTCTGCAGTTCATTCACTAGGTCCCCCCGCGTGGTTCTGGGATTTTTGCTCACCGTTCTTGTGATCATTCTGACCCCACGGGGTGGGATTTTGCGTGGAGCCCCAGATCGAGGGAGATTATCAGTGGTCTTGTATGTCTTCCATTTTCTAATTATTGCTCCCACTGTTGATTTCTTCACTCCAAGCTGGTTGGCTATTGCAGATTCAGTCTTCCCAGCCTGGTGCAGGGCTACAATTTTGTTTCTGGTGTCCTTTGACAGCTCTTTGGTCTTCACCAAAGTGGAGTTTGGAGTCAGACTGTTTGAGGGTGTGCACAGGTGTCTTTTTATACTGATAACAAGTTTAAACAGGTGCCATTAATACAGGTAATGAGTGGAGGAAAGAGGAGACTCTTAAAGAAGAAGTTACAGGTCTGTGAGAGCCAGAAATCTTGATTGTTTGTTTCTGACCAAATACTTATTTTCCACCATAATATGCAAATAAAATGTTAAAAAAACAGACAATGTGATTTTCTAGATTTTTTTTTCTCAGTTTGTCTCCCATAGTTGAGGTCTACCTATGATGTAAATTACAGACGCCTCTCATCTTTTTAAGTGGTGGAACTTGCACTATTGCTGACTGACTAAATACTTTTTTGCCCCACTGTACATAGCTCCAATATCTTTGTTTACAAGAAACTATTAGTTTCGGTGCTATTTCTTCCCGTAGTAGTCTGGTGTTTTTCACCACCCCCCTGTCTATTGTTCTTTTTACGTAATTTATTGTTGTATTATGATTTAATTATGCAATAAAAATTTACCTTTTTATTTAAAAAAAAATAATTTCTTTTTTCTTTCACTTCTTTCCCAGTGAGGGATACCACACCGGGATATGTGTTTATGTATATCGAAGTGACCATAAGTAATATTGTGGACTATGAGTATATTTGATATCTCTCCAGTATTTTCTTTTTTATAAGCAAAATACTTATTTTTATATTTTCTGATGTTGGTTCCAGGGGTACACGGGCAGCAGTGGTGTGGTCAGTGGAGGCCTAGTGGAAGGAGTGACCGCAGACAGGCATCGAAGGCCTAAAATAATAACACATGGCTGTAGGCAATTTTAAATTGGTTCCAGGGGTACACGGGCAGCAGTGGTGTGGTCAGTGGAGGCCTAGTGGAAGGAGTGACCGCAGACAGGCATCGAAGGCCTAAAATAATAACACATGGCTGTAGGCAATTTTAAATTGGTTCCAGGGGTACACGGGCAGCAGTGGTGTGGTCAGTGGAGGCCTAGTGGAAGGAGTGACCGCAGACAGGCATCGAAGGCCTAAAATAATAACACATGGCTGTAGGCAATTTTAAATTGGTTCCAGGGGTACACGGGCAGCAGTGGTGTGGTCAGTGGAGGCCTAGTGGAAGGAGTGACCGCAGACAGGCATCGAAGGCCTAAAATAATAACACATGGCTGTAGGCAATTTTAAATTGGTTCCAGGGGTACACGGGCAGCAGTGGTGTGGTCAGTGGAGGCCTAGTGGAAGGAGTGACCGCAGACAGGCATCGAAGGCCTAAAAAAATAACACATGGTTGTAGGCAATTTTAAATTGGTTCCAGGGGTACACGGGCAGCAGTGGTGTGGTCAGTGGAGGCCTAGTGGAAGGAGTGACCGCAGACAGGCATCGAAGGCCTAAAATAATAACACATGGCTGTAGGCAATTTTAAATTGGTTCCAGGGGTACACGGGCAGCAGTGGTGTGGTCAGTGGAGGCCTAGTGGAAGGAGTGACCGCAGACAGGCATCGAAGGCCTAAAATAATAACACATGGCTGTAGGCAATTTTAAATTGGTTCCAGGGGTACACGGGCAGCAGTGGTGTGGTCAGTGGAGGCCTAGTGGAAGGAGTGACCGCAGACAGGCATCGAAGGCCTAAAATAATAACACATGGCTGTAGGCAATTTTAAATTGGTTCCAGGGGTACACGGGCAGCAGTGGTGTGGTCAGTGGAGGCCTAGTGGAAGGAGTGACCGCAGACAGGCATCGAAGGCCTAAAATAATAACACATGGCTGTAGGCAATTTTAAATTGGTTCCAGGGGTACACGGGCAGCAGTGGTGTGGTCAGTGGAGGCCTAGTGGAAGGAGTGACCGCAGACAGGCATCGAAGGCCTAAAATAATAACACATGGCTGTAGGCAATTTTAAATTGGTTCCAGGGGTACACGGGCAGCAGTGGTGTGGTCAGTGGAGGCCTAGTGGAAGGAGTGACCGCAGACAGGCATCGAAGGCCTAAAATAATAACACATGGCTGTAGGCAATTTTAAATTGGTTCCAGGGGTACACGGGCAGCAGTGGTGTGGTCAGTGGAGGCCTAGTGGAAGGAGTGACCGCAGACAGGCATCGAAGGCCTAAAATAATAACACATGGCTGTAGGCAATTTTAAATTGGTTCCAGGGGTACACGGGCAGCAGTGGTGTGGTCAGTGGAGGCCTAGTGGAAGGAGTGACCGCAGACAGGCATCGAAGGCCTAAAATAATAACACATGGCTGTAGGCAATTTTAAATTGGTTCCAGGGGTACACGGGCAGCAGTGGTGTGGTCAGTGGAGGCCTAGTGGAAGGAGTGACCGCAGACAGGCATCGAAGGCCTAAAATAATAACACATGGCTGTAGGCAATTTTAAATTGGTTCCAGGGGTACACGGGCAGCAGTGGTGTGGTCAGTGGAGGCCTAGTGGAAGGAGTGACCGCAGACAGGCATCGAAGGCCTAAAATAATAACACATGGCTGTAGGCAATTTTAAATTGGTTACAGGGGTACACGGGCAGCAGTGGTGTGGTCAGTGGAGGCCTAGTGGAAGGAGTGACCGCAGACAGGCATCGAAGGCCTAAAATAATAACACATGGCTGTAGGCAATTTTAAATTGGTTATAGGGGTACACGGGCAGCAGTGGTGTGGTCAGTGGAGGCCTAGTGGAAGGAGTGACCACAGACAGGCATCGAAGGCCTAAAATAATAACACATGGCTGTAGGCAATTTTAAATTGGTTACAGGGGTACACGGGCAGCAGTGGTGTGGTCAGTGGAGGCCTAGTGGAAGGAGTGACCGCAGACAGGCATCGAAGGCCTAAAATAATAACACATGGCTGTAGGCAATTTTAAATTGGTTACAGGGGTACACGGGCAGCAGTGGTGTGGTCAGTGGAGGCCTAGTGGAAGGAGTGACCGCAGACAGGCATCGAAGGCCTAAAATAATAACACATGGCTGTAGGCAATTTTAAATTGGTTCCAGGGGTACACGGGCAGCAGTGGTGTGGTCAGTGGAGGCCTAGTGGAAGGAGTGACCGCAGACAGGCATCGAAGGCCTAAAAAAATAACACATGGTTGTAGGCAATTTTAAATTGGTTCCAGGGGTACACGGGCAGCAGTGGTGTGGTCAGTGGAGGCCTAGTGGAAGGAGTGACCGCAGACAGGCATCGAAGGCCTAAAATAATAACACATGGCTGTAGGCAATTTTAAATTGGTTCCAGGGGTACACGGGCAGCAGTAGTGTGGTCAGTGGAGGCCTAGTGGAAGGAGTGACCGCAGACAGGCATCGAAGGCCTAAAATAATAACACATGGCTGTAGGCAATTTTAAATTGGTTCCAGGGGTACACGGGCAGCAGTGGTGTGGTCAGTGGAGGCCTAGTGGAAGGAGTGACCGCAGACAGGCATCGAAGGCCTAAAATAATAACACATGGCTGTAGGCAATTTTAAATTGGTTCCAGGGGTACACGGGCAGCAGTGGTGTGGTCAGTGGAGGCCTAGTGGAAGGAGTGACCGCAGACAGGCATCGAAGGCCTAAAATAATAACACATGGCTGTAGGCAATTTTAAATTGGTTCCAGGGGTACACGGGCAGCAGTGGTGTGGTCAGTGGAGGCCTAGTGGAAGGAGTGACCGCAGACAGGCATCGAAGGCCTAAAATAATAACACATGGCTGTAGGCAATTTTAAATTGGTTCCAGGGGTACACGGGCAGCAGTGGTGTGGTCAGTGGAGGCCTAGTGGAAGGAGTGACCGCAGACAGGCATCGAAGGCCTAAAATAATAACACATGGCTGTAGGCAATTTTAAATTGGTTCCAGGGGTACACGGGCAGCAGTGGTGTGGTCAGTGGAGGCCTAGTGGAAGGAGTGACCGCAGACAGGCATCGAAGGCCTAAAATAATAACACATGGCTGTAGGCAATTTTAAATTGGTTCCAGGGGTACACGGGCAGCAGTGGTGTGGTCAGTGGAGGCCTAGTGTAAGGAGTGACCGCAGACAGGCATTGAAGGCCTAAAATAATAACACATGGCTGTAGGCAATTTTAAATTGGTTCCAGGGGTACACGGGCAGCAGTGGTGTGGTCAGTGGAGGCCTAGTGGAAGGAGTGACCGCAGACAGGCATCGAAGGCCTAAAATAATAACACATGGCTGTAGGCAATTTTAAATTGGTTCCAGGGGTACACGGGCAGCAGTGGTGTGGTCAGTGGAGGCCTAGTGGAAGGAGTGACCGCAGACAGGCATCGAAGGCCTAAAATAATAACACATGGTTGTAGGCAATTTTAAATTGGTTACAGGGGTACACGGGCAGCAGTGGTGTGGTCAGTGGAGGCCTAGTGGAAGGAGTGACCGCAGACAGGCATCGAAGGCCTAAAATAATAACACATGGCTGTAGGCAATTTTAAATTGGTTCCAGGGGTACACGGGCAGCAGTGGTGTGGTCAGTGGAGGCCTAGTGGAAGGAGTCACCGCAGACAGGCATCGAAGGCCTAAAATAATAACACATGGCTGTAGGCAATTTTAAATTGGTTACAGGGGTACACGGGCAGCAGTGGTGTGGTCAGTGGAGGCCTAGTGGAAGGAGTGACCGCAGACAGGCATCGAAGGCCTAAAATAATAACACATGGCTGTAGGCAATTTTAAATTGGTTACAGGGGTACACGGGCAGCAGTGGTGTGGTCAGTGGAGGCCTAGTGGAAGGAGTGACCACAGACAGGCATCGAAGGCCTAACATAACAAAAATGTCAATACAATGGTATTGTCAGTGGCAGGCATTGAAGGATGTCAGCGCATAGACTAAACATTGGTGGAGCTGTGAGATAATTTTGCTAGTGGTAGAGCACTGTTTGAGCTGGGGGGGGAACTGTCTTGTGGCCGGCGGTACAGGCCCAGGGCCCCTCATATTACAACGGTGTGTCTGACGTTGGGTGCGCACCACCACCGCCAGAGACACTTTATTGTACTAGGAGGGACCCAGTGGCAGTGCCGTCGACCAAAAGCGGGCTCACCCACCTCTTCAGACAAACTGCACTCTCACAGGTGCTGTCGCCAAGTGTCGATACCACGGCCCCGTGTGGGGAGTTTGGCCATTTAGTGAGGTGTAAACATGTCGTATGCTGGACAATCAGGTGCAGAAAATTACGAGATTGGAAAAGGCATTCAGAATAGTCCACAGGCAAGACCTTTTCATAGGAAAGCTAGGTGTCAGCCGGGCAAGGTGGGGCAAAAGATTTCGAAATCCAGTTGTGGTTCATTTTAATGAAGGTTAGATCATCTACATTTTGGGTAGCCAGACGAGTCCTTTTTTCTGTTAGTATTGAACCTGCAGCACTGAATACTCTTTCTGATAGGACACTAGCTGCCGGGCAAGCAAGCTCCTGCAATGCATATTCTGCCAATTCTGGCCAGGTGTCTAATTTTGATGCCCAGTAATCAAATGGGAATGACGGTTGAGGGAGAACATCGATAAGGGATGAAAAATAGTTTGTAACCATACTGGACAAATGTTGTCTCCTGTCACTTTGAATTGATGCTGCAGTACCTGTCCTGTCTGCGGTCATAGCAAAATCACTCCACAACCTGGTCAGAAAACCCCTCTGGCCAACGCCACTTCTGATTTCTGCCCCTCTAACTTCTCTGGTCTGCTGGCCCCTGCAGCTCGTGTGAGAACGATCACGGGCGCTGTGTGCAGGGAATGCCAGAAGCAAACGGTCAACAAGAGTTGATTGTTTGGTTGCTAATATTAGTTCCAAGTTCTCATGTGGCATTATATTTTGCAATTTGCCTTTATAGCGAGGATCAAGGAGGCAGGCCAACCAGTAATCGTCATCGTTCATCATTTTAGTTATGCGTGTGTCCCTTTTGAGGATACGTAAGGCATAATCCGCCATGTGGGCCAAAGTTCCAGTTCTCAAATCTGCGGTTGTGCTTGGTTGAGGGGCAGTTTCAGGCAAATCCACGTCACTTGTGTCCCTCAAAAAACCAGAACCCGGCCTTGCCGCGCCACCAATTTCCAGTGGCCCCGGAAAAGCTTCCTCATTAAAAATATAATCATCCCCATCATCCTCCTCGTCCTCCTCCTCCTCTTCGCCCGCTACCTCGTCCTGTACACTGCCCTGGCCAGACAATGGCTGACTGTCATCAAGGCTTTCCTCTTCCTCAGCTGCAGACGCCTGATCCTTTATGTGCGTCAAACTTTGCATCAGCAGACGCATTAGGGGGATGCTCATGCTTATTATGGCGTTGTCTGCACTAACCAGCCGTGTGCATTCCTCAAAACACTGAAGGACTTGACACATGTCTTGAATCTTCGACCACTGCACACCTGACAACTCCATGTCTGCCATCCTACTGCCTGCCCGTGTATGTGTATCCTCCCACAAAAACATAACAGCCCGCCTCTGTTCACACAGTCTCTGAAGCATGTGCAGTGTTGAGTTCCACCTTGTTGCAACGTCTATGATTAGGCAATGCTGGGGAAGGTTCAAAGAACGCTGATAGGTCTGCATACGGCTGGAGTGTACGGGCGAACAGCGGATATGTGAGCAAAGTCCACGCACTTTGAGGAGCAGGTCGGATAACCCCGGATAACTTTTCAGGAAGCACTGCACCACCAGGTTTAAGGTGTGAGCCAGGCAAGGAATGTGTTTCAGTTGGGAAAGGGAGATGGCAGCCATGAAATTCCTTCCGTTATCACTCACTACCTTGCCTGCCTCAAGATCTACAGTGCCCAGCCACGACTGCGTTTCTTTCTGCAAGAACTCGGACAGAACTTCCGCGGTGTGTCTGTTGTCGCCCAAACACTTCGTAGCCAATACAGCCTGCTGACGTTTGCCAGTAGCTGCCCCATAATGGGAGACCTGGTGTGCAACAGTGGCAGCTGCGGATGGAGTGGTTGTGCGACTGCGGTCTGTGGACGAGCTCTCGCTTCTGCAGGAGGACGAAGAGGAGGAGGAGGGGGTGCGAACGGCTACAGCCAATTGTTTCCTAGACCGTGGGCTAGGCAGAACTGTCCCAAACTTGCTGTCCCCTGTGGACCCTGCATCCACCACATTTACCCAGTGTGCCGTGATGGACACGTAATGTCCCTGGCCATGCCTACTGGTCCATGCATCTGTTGTCAGGTGCACCTTTGTGCTCACAGATTGCCTGAGTGCATGGACGATGCGCTCTTTAACATGCTGGTGGAGGGCTGGGATGGCTTTTCTGGAAAAAAAGTGTCGACTGGGTAGCTCGTAGCGTGGTACAGCGTAGTCCATCAGGGCTTTGAAAGCTTCGCTTTCAACTAACCGGTAGGGCATCATCTCTAACGAGATTAGTCTAGCTATGTGTGCGTTCAAACCCTGTGTACGCGGATGCGAGGCTAAGTACTTCCTTTTTCTAACCATAGTCTCATGTAGGGTGAGCTGGACTGGAGAGCTGGAGATCGTGGAACTAGCGGGGGTGCCGGTGGACATGGCAGACTGAGAGACGGTGGGAGATGGTATTGTTGCCACCGGTGCCCTAGATGCAGTGTTTCCTACTACGAAACTGGTGATTCCCTGACCCTGACTGCTTTGGCCTGGCAAAGAAACCTGCACAGATACTGCAGGTGGTGCGGAAAATGGTGGCCCTACACTGCCGGAAGGGATGTTGCGTTGCTGACTAGCTTCATTGGCCGAGGGTGCTACAACCTTAAGGGACGTTTGGTAGTTAGTCCAGGCTTGCAAATGCATGGTGGTTAAATGTCTATGCATGCAACTTGTATTGAGACTTTTCAGATTCTGTCCTCTGCTTAAGGTAGTTGAACATTTTTGACAGATGACTTTGCGCTGATCAATTGGATGTTGTTTAAAAAAATGCCAGACTGCACTCTTTCTAGCATCGGATACCTTTTCAGGCATTGCAGACTGAGCTTTAACCGGATGGCCACGCTGTCCTCCAACAGGTTTTGGCTTTGCCACGCGTTTTGGGCAAGATACGGGCCCGGCAGATGGAACCTGTTGCGATGTTGATGCCTGCTGCGGCCCCTCCTCCTCCGCTTCAGAACTGCTGCCGCCTGCACCCTGTTCCCCCAATGGCTGCCAATCGGGGTCAAGAACTGGGTCATCTATTACCTCTTCTTGTAGCTCGTGTGCAACTTCGTCTGTGTCACCGTGTCGGTCGGTGGTATAGCGTTCGTGATGGGGCAACATAGTCTCATCAGGGTCTGATTCTTGATCAGCACCCTGCGAGGGCAATGTTGTGGTCTGAGTCAAAGGACCAGCATAGTAGTCTGGCTGTGGCTGTGCATCAGTGCACTCCATGTCAGATTCAACTTGTAATGGGCATGGACTGTTAACTGCTTCACTTTCTAAGCCAGGGACGGTATGTGTAAAGAGCTCCATGGAGTAACCCGTTGTGTCGCCTGCTGCATTCTTCTCTGTTGTTGTTTTTGCTGAAGAGGACAAGGAAGCGACTTGTCCCTGACCGTGAACATCCACTATCGACGCGCTGCTTTGACATATACCAGTTTCACGAGAGGAGGCAAAAGAGCTAGAGGCTGAGTCAGCAAGATAAGCCAAAACTTGCTCTTGCTGCTCCGGCTTTAAAAGCGGTTTTCCTACTCCCAGAAAAGGGAGCGTTCGAGGCCTTGTGTAGCCAGACGACGAACCTGGCTCCACAGCTCCAGACTTAGGTGCAATATTTTTTTTCCCACGACCAGCTGATGCTCCACCACTACCACTACCCTCATTACCAGCTGACAATGAACGCCCCCGGCCACGACCTCTTCCACCATACTTCCTCATTGTTTTAAAAACGTAAACAAACTGACGGTATTTCTTGCTGTCACACAAATTACACGGTGAGCTATAACTTCAGTATGATTTAGCTACCCCTTTACAGGTGAGTGAGACCACAACAAAAATCAGGCACAATGTTACACACTCTGTTGTTGGTGGCAACAAATGAGAGAGATGCCACACACGCAGGACTGTCACTGAAGCACAAATGTAAATATTAATCTCCCACTGATTTGATTTTTTTTTTTTTTAAGGGAGACTTTAGGAAAAAAAAATAATAGAATAAAATGATTTTTTCAGGAAGAATTTAGAAACCAAATAAAATAAAATGATTTTTTCAGGGAGGATTTAGAAAACAAATAAAACAAAAAAAGGCTTTCTATGGCCCACTGAGTGAGAGATGACGCACACAGGAGTCAGGAGTGGCACACAAGCCCAGAGGCCAATATTTATCTCCCACTGATTGATGTAGTGATTTTTTCAGGTAGATTTTGGAACCCAAATCAAGCTAAAAAAAATAATAGGCTTTCTATGGCCCACAATTGGAGAGAGAGAGAGAGAGATGGCACACCCAGGAGTCAAGACTGGCACACAAGCAGAAAGGGCAATATTAATCTCCCACTGATTTTTTTTTTTTTTTTTTTTTTCAGGGAGACTTTAGGAAAAAAAAAATAGAATAAAATGATTTTTTCAGGTAGAATTTAGAAACCAAATAAAATAAAATGATTTTTTCAGGGAGAATTTAGAAAACAAATAAAACAAAAAAAGGCTTTCTATGGCCCACTGAGTGAGAGATGACGCACACAGGAGTCAGGAGTGGCACACAAGCCCAGAGGCCAATATTTATCTCCCACTGATTGATGTAGTGATTTTTTCAGGTAGATTTTGGAACCCAAATCAAGCTAAAAAAAATAATAGGCTTTCTATGGCCCACAATTGGAGAGAGAGAGAGAGATGGCACACCCAGGAGTCAAGACTGGCACACAAGCAGAAAGGGCAATATTAATCTCCCACTGATTTGTTTTTTTTTTTTTTTTTTTCAGGGAGACTTTAGGAAAAGAAAAAATAGAATAAAATGATTTTTTCAGGAAGAATTTAGAAACCAAATAAAATAAAATGATTTTTTCAGGGAGAATTTAGAAAACAAATAAAACAAAAAAAGGCTTTCTATGGCCCACTGAGTGAGAGATGACGCACACAGGAGTCAGGAGTGGCACACAAGCCCAGAGGCCAATATTTATCTCCCACTGATTGATGTAGTGATTTTTTCAGGTAGATTTTGGAACCCAAATAAAGCTAAAAAAATAATAGGCTTTCTATGGCCCACAATTGGAGAGAGAGAGAGAGAGATGGCACACCCAGGAGTCAAGACTGGCACACAAGCAGAAAGGGCAATATTAATCTCCCACTGATTTGTTTGTTTTTTTTGTTTTTTTTCAGGGAGACTTTAGGAAAAAAAAAAATAGAATAAAATGATTTTTTCAGGAAGAATTTAGAAACCAAAGAAAATAAAATGATTTTTTCAGGGAGAATTTAGAAAACAAATAAAACAAAAAAAGGCTTTCTATGGCCCACTGAGTGAGAGATGACGCACACAGGAGTCAGGAGTGGCACACAAGCCCAGAGGCCAATATTTATCTCCCACTGATTGATGTAGTGATTTTTTCAGGTAGATTTTGGAACCCAAATCAAGCTAAAAAAAATAATAGGCTTTCTATGGCCCACAATTGGAGAGAGAGAGAGAGAGATGGCACACCCAGGAGTCAAGACTGGCACACAAGCAGAAAGGACAATATTAATCTCCCACTGATTTTTTTTTTTTTTTTTTTTTTTTCAGGGAGACTTTAGGAAAAAAAAAATAGAATAAAATGATTTTTTCAGGAAGAATTTAGAAACCAAATAAAATAAAATGATTTTTTCAGGGAGAATTTAGAAAACAAATAAAACAAAAAAAGGCTTTCTATGGCCCACTGAGTGAGAGATGACGCACACAGGAGTCAGGAGTGGCACACAAGCCCAGAGGCCAATATTTATCTCCCACTGATTGATGTAGTGATTTTTTCAGGTAGATTTTGGAACCCAAATCAAGCTAAAAAAATAATAGGCTTTCTATGGCCCACAATTGGAGAGAGAGAGAGAGATGGCACACCCAGGAGTCAAGACTGGCACACAAGCAGAAAGGGCAATATTAATCTCCCACTGATTTGTTTTTTGTTTTTGTTTTTTTCAGGGAGACTTTAGGAAAAAAAAAATAGAATAAAATGATTTTTTCAGGAAGAATTTAGAAACCAAAGAAAATAAAATGATTTTTTCAGGGAGAATTTAGAAAACAAATAAAACAAAAAAAGGCTTTCTATGGCCCACTGAGTGAGAGATGACGTACACAGGAGTCAGGAGTGGCACACAAGCCCAGAGGCCAATATTTATCTCCCACTTTTTTTTTTTTGTTCCAGGGAAAATTTATAAGCCCAATAAAAAAAATAATAAATAGGCTTTCTATGGCCCACTATCTGAGAGACAGAGAGAGATGGCACGCTTAGGACTGGCACACAAGCCCAAAGGCCAATATTAATCTCCCTTTTTTTTTTAAGGGAGAATTTATAAAACCAAAAAAAAATAAATAAATAGGCTTTCTATGGCCCACTATTTGTGAGAGAGATGGCACGCTCAGGACTGGCACACAAGCCCAGAGGCCAATATTAATCTCCCACTTTTTTTTTTTTTTTTCCAGGGAAAATTTATAAACCCAATAAAAAAAAAAAAAAATAAATAGGCTTTCTATGGCCCACTATCTGAGAGAGAGAGATGGCACGCTTAGGACTGGCACACAAGCCCAAAGGCCAATATTAATCTCCCACTGATTGATTTATTGATTTTTTCAGGTAGAATTTAGAACCCAAATAAAGCAAAAAAAAAAAAAAATGGGCTTTCTATGGCCCACTGAGTGAGTGATGATGCACACAGGAGTCAGGAGTGGCACACAAGCCCTGAGGCCAATATTTTTCTCCCACTGATTGATGTAGTGATTTTTTCAGGTAGATTTTAGAACCAAAATCAAGCAAAAAAATAAATAGGCTTTCTATGGCCCACTGAGTGAGTGATGATGCACACAGGAGTCAAGAGTGGCACACAAGCCCTGAGGCCAATATTTTTCTCCCACTGATTGATGTAGTGATTTTTTCAGGTAGATTTTATAACCCAAATCAAGCAAAAAAATAAATAGGCTTTCTATGGCCCACTGAGTGAGAGATGACACAGACAGGGATGGCACTCTAGCAGAAATGTCAATCTTAATCTCCCACAAAAAAAACAAAAAAACAGGGAGTGTCCTTCAATTACTATCTCCCTGCAGTAATCTCAGCCAGGTATGGCAGGCAGCAATAAGGAGTGGACTGATGCACAAATTAAATAAAAAGTGTGTACAAACCAAAAAGATAGCTGTGCAGAAAGGAAGGAACAAGAGGATTTGTGCTTTGAAAAAAGCAGTTGGTTTGCACAGCGGCGTACACACAGCAATGCAGCTATCAGGGAGCCTTCTAGGGCAGCCCAATGAGCTACAGCGCTGAGGGGGAAAAAAAAAAAAATGTAGCTTCCACTGTCCCTGCACACCGAAGGTGGTGTTGGGCAGTGGAAATCGCTACAGCACAAGCGGTTTGGTGGTTAATGGACCCTGCCTAACGCTATCCCTGCTTCTGACGAAGCGGCAGCAACCTCTCCCTAAGCTCAGATCAGCAGCAGTAACATGGCGGTCGGCGGGAACTCCCCTTTATAGCCCCTGTGACGCCGCAGACAGCAAGCCAATCACTGCAATGCCCTTCTTTAAGATGGTGGGGACCAGGACCTATGTCATCACGCTGCCCACACTCTGCGTTTACCTTCATTGGCTGAGAAATGGCGCTTTTCGCGTCATTGAAACGCGACTTTGGCGCGAAAGTCGCGTACCGCATGGCCGACCCCGCACAGGGGTCGGATCGGGTTTCATGAAACCCGACTTTGCCAAAAGTCGGCGACTTTTGAAAATGAACGACCCGTTTCGCTCAACCCTACTCAAAACCACAGGAGGAAGCCAAAGAGCATAACTCACAAAAATGCTACTTACAACCACCGGAGGGAGCCCAAAAGCGGAATTCATAACAGGTGTCACTTTTGGGTATTTTCAGCCATACAGACCACTCAAACTGACTTCAAATGTGAGGTGGTCCCTAAAAAAATGGTTTTGAGAAATCGCTCATTTTTGTTTCCAATATTATGCTGATGTAAAGTAGACATGTGGGAAATGTTATTTATTAACTATTTTGTGTCACATAACTCTCTGGTTTAACAGAATAAAAATTCAAAATTTGAAAATTGCGAAATTTTCAAAATTTTAGCCAAATTTCCATTTTCTTCACATATAAACGCAAAAATTATTGACCTAAATTTACCACTAACATGAAGCCCAACATGTCACGAAAAAACAATCTCAGAACCGTTACGATCCGTTGAAGCGTTCCCGAGTTATTACCTCATAAATGAACACTGGTCAGTATTGCAAAAAACGGCCAGGTCATTAAGGTCAAAATAGGCTGGGTCATGAAGGGGTTAACAGTTGCTGTAGAGATTTGTCTGCTGCTAGAACTCTGCGTCGCATTGACCTAGTCTCTAATCTGAGCTGCTGTTTACCTGCGATTTCTGTGGCTGGTGACTCGGATAAACTTATCCTCAGAAGCAGAGGTGACTCTTGGTCTTCCTTTCCTGGGGCGGTCCTCTTGTGAGCCAGTTTCTTTGTAGCGCTTGATGGTTTTTGCCACTGCACTTGGGGACACTTTCAAAGTTTTCCCAATTTTTCGGACTGACTGACCTTCATTTCTTAAAGTAATGATGGCCACTCGTTTTTCTTTACTTAGCTGCTTTTTTCTTGGCATAATACAATTTCTAGTCTATTCAGTAGGAGTATCAGCTGTGTATCCACCAGACTTCTGCACTACACAACTGATGGTCCCAACCCCATTTATAAAGCAAGAAATCCCACTTATTTAACCTGACAGGGCACACCTGTGAAGTGAAAACCATTCCCGGTGACTACCTCTTGAAGCTTATCAAGAGAATGCCAAGAGTGTGCAAAGCAGTCATCAAAGCAAAAGGTGGCTACTTTGAAGAACCTAGAATATAAGACATAATTTCAGTTGTTTCACACTTTTTTGTTAAGTATATAACTCCACATGTGTTAATTCATAGTTTTGATGCCTTCAGTGTGAATGTACAATTTTCATAGTTATGAAAACACAGAAAAATCTTTAAAAGAGAAGGTGTGTCCAAAGTTTTGGTCTGTTCTGTATATATATATTGTAGGGGTTCCACTCACTCAGCTGCGACGGCTGACACTCAGGAGGCAGGTTCCTTTAAAGTTCACTGGGTTTATTACTCCATAAACCATATGACAAAACAACAGAAAGCAAATAGCCTTTGGTTCAGGCAAAGAAAAAACAAGTGTCCAGTTCATCCGGCTCAGTCCTGAAGCCGTGACACACTCAGGAGGGTTTCACCTCCACACATATCTACCTGTGTTAAGCATTAGGCTTTCTTTTATATGTCTAACCACACCCAGAACCCATCACATGACCAGACATGTGGTTGTGACATCACCACAGGTCCTGAAACACATATAGGTAGCTATGGTTACATCACAGTAGCAAGCCATCTATAAGGGACATATCTCCCATCGATTAGACATCCTTTAGCCACGCTACATACCTCCCCCCTCTGCCTAAAGCCGTGGGGCTTGGCACTTTCTCCCACTAGACAAGGGATTCTTGACAGGGCATCAGCATTACCGTGCAGCTTTCCGGCCCTATGTTCCACATGGAAACAGAAGTCCTGCAGGGCTAAGAACCAACGGGTGACCCTAGCATTTCTACCCTTCGTTTCCCTCATCCACCTAAGTGGGGCATGGTCGGATATCAGTCTAAATTTACGTCCCAGCAAATAGTACCGTAATGTGTCGACTGCCCATTTTATGGCCAAGCACTCCTTTTCAACGACTGAGTAGTTCTTTTCAGACGAGGACAGCTTCCTACTCAGATAGAGAACAGGATG
Source organism: Ranitomeya imitator (assembly GCF_032444005.1). Lineage (NCBI taxonomy): Eukaryota > Metazoa > Chordata > Amphibia > Anura > Dendrobatidae > Ranitomeya > Ranitomeya imitator. The sequence continues at coordinate 159,794,529 of NC_091285.1, read as the reverse complement.
CTCCTCTCCATGTAGTTCTTGGGAAAGGACTGCTCCCACCCCAACATCTGAGGCATCTGTTTGAAGAATAAACTCTTTCTTGAAGTTTGGGGCCATCAGAACGGGTTGCTTACATAAAGCCTCTTTCATTTCTTGGAAGGCTGAATCTGTTTCTTCGGACCACTTAACCATTACTGATTTTGTCCCTTTTAGCAGGTCAGTCAGAGGCGCCGCCATTGTGGCGAAGTTTGGGATGAACCTCCTGTAATATCCCACGATTCCCAGGAAGGCTTTAACTTGCTTCTTGGAAACTGGTTTTGGCCATGTTTGAATTGCCTCCACTTTACTGATTTGGGGTTTTATTTCTCCATGACCCACTATGTATCCAAGGTACTTAGCTTCTTCTTTACCCAATGCACACTTCTTCGGGTTTATTGTAAATCCGGCCTCTCTTATAGCATCAAACACCGCTTGGACTTTCTCCAGATGACTCTCCCAGTCCGGGCTAAAGATGACGATATCATCTAGGTACGCAGCAGCGTATGCCTTGTGGGGTGCAAGGACTCTATCCATAGCCCTTTGGAAGGTGGACGGAGCTCCCTGTAGGCCAAATGGCATCCGGACATACTGGAAGCACCCATCTGGTGTAGAAAACGCCGTCTTCTCCTTGGCTTCCTGTGCCATGGGGATCTGCCAATACCCCTTCGTCAAATCCAAGGTGGTTATGTACCTGGCGGGCCCAAGCCTTTCGATGAGCTCATCAACGCGGGGCATGGGATATGCGTCGAACTTAGAGACCTCATTCAACTTCCTATAGTCGTTGCAAAATCTCCACTCCCCATCAGGTTTTGGGACCAGGACAATTGGGCTCGACCAACCGCTCTTGGATTCCTCAATGACTCCAAGCTTCAACATACGCTTCACTTCCTTGGAGACTATTTCTCGACGGGCCTCAGGAATTCTATAGGGCTTCACGTTCACGCGCACATGGGGCTCTGTCAGGACCTCATGCTCTATGACCTTCGTGTACCCAGGCAACTCGGAAAACAGGTCCCTGTTTTTCTGGAGTAACTCCCGGCATTGCTGTTTCTGGGACTCCGATAGTGTCTCCGCTATAGTAACCGCTCCAACCTCATCTTCTGGGTTGCTTAACAACGATGGAGTTACTGTCGGCTCTCTATCTTGCCACGGCTTGATAAGGTTGACATGGTATACTTGGAATGGTTTCCGTCTTTCTGGTTGGTGAATTTTATAGTTTACTTCACCAAGTTTCTCGACAACCTCATATGGCCCTTGCCATTTGGCCAAGAACTTGCTTTCCACTGTCGGAACTAACACAAGAACTCGGTCTCCCGGATTGAATTGCCTCACTCTTGCAGACCGGTTGTAGACCCTGGCCTGAGCTTCTTGTGCTTGGAGAAGGTGTTCTTTCACGATAGGCATCACCTTTGCAATCCTCTGCTGCATCAGGGCCACATGCTCAATGACGGTTCTGTGGGGCGTGACTTCGGCTTCCCAGGTTTCCTTGGCTATATCCAGGAGTCCTCGTGGATGTCGGCCATACAGAAGCTCAAATGGTGAGAAACATGTGGAGGCCTGTGGAACTTCACGAATGGAAAACATCAAATAGGGTAAGAGACAATCCCAGTCTCTACCGTCTTTTTCTATAGCTTTTCTCAGCATGCTCTTCAGTGTCTTGTTAAATCTCTCAACAAGGCCATCTGACTGGGGATGGTACACCGAGGTCCTCAACTGGGAGATTTTCAGGGCTTTGCATAGTTCCCTCATCACCTTGCTCATGAAAGGTGTCCCCTGGTCAGTCAGGATCTCCTTCGGCAGACCTGTCCGGGAAAAGACATGGACCAACTCGCGAGCTATACTCTTTGAAGAAGAATTTCTCAAGGGAATTGCCTCAGGATAGCGTGTGGCATAGTCCAGGATGACTAATATATACTGATGGCCCCGGGCTGATTTAACTAAGGGACCGACCAAGTCCATGGCAATTCTCTCGAATGGCACCTCAATAATGGGCAGTGACACAAGGGGGTTTCGGAAATGAGGAGTGGGAGCAGTTAGCTGACATGTAGGGCAGGACCTGCAATAGTTCACTATTTCCCGGTGGCACCCAGGCCAATAGAACCTCTGCACAACCCGTTCCTGCGTTTTTTCCACCCCTAGGTGTCCACCCAAGATGTGTGAATGGGCCATGTCCAACACCTTCCGTCTATATGGACCCGGCACTACCAACTGCTCTACCAACTCCTCCCTTATTTTCGTGACCCGGTACAACAACTCCCTGCTCATTAGAAAATGGGGAAATCTTGTGTCTGCCCCCGGCTCCTGTACCACCCCGTCAATAACTGTGACATTATTAAAGGCTTCCCTCAGAGTGGGGTCCCTATGTTGGGCAGTCCCAAAATTTTCACCGGATACCTCTAACTCCAGAATGTCAGATGCAGGGGACACTTCCTCCTCATCTCCAGCCAGGACACAAAAAGGAAACCTGTCTGACTCTGGGTGTGGCACCACCCTTCCAGGGTTCACTGGTTCCCTACTCTTGCTAGGGAGCTCAGAACCTTTCCCCCACAAATCCCAAAACAAACAGAAATCCCGGCCAATAATTATAGGGTGCAACAAGTCCTGAACGACGCCGACTATGTGGGACTCCGTGCCACATGTCGTTTCAATGTTCACACTGGCCACAGGGTAGTCCTTTGCATCACCATGTATGCACCGCACTCCGACCTTCTTTCCCGGGAGCAGGTGGAGAGGAAAAGTGGCCCTCACCAGGGTCACTAGGCTCCCCGAGTCTAACAGTGCCGTTACTGCTCGACCGTTCACCTTTACGGGACACGCTTGAGGTCCCTCGTTGGGCGGAGAGTTCACACTGCAGGCTGGATACGCATAGTATGAACAACGGCGTCCCATGCTACAGTCCATCTGCTCAGTGGTCTGGGAACATCGGGCAGCTATATGTCCTGGCTTGTGGCACCTCCAACAAACAATATCACCCGTAGGGACCTTGGGCACCACCTCCCCCGCCCTTGGTGACCTTGGACGCGCCACCCCTTTTTGGGGCTCAGCTTCCTTCTGGGACCCCCAGTATGGCATGGGCTGCCTCCTGAAGGAGCCTTCCAACCCTTGGTATCTCTCAACCAGTCCGATCAGCTCGTCGGCATTCTGGGGATCACCCTGGGCAACCCAAGTCTGTATAGGCCTCGGGAGGGAATGGACAAACCGATCCATCATCACCCGTTCTACCATTTGAGCAGGCGTAGATGACTCTGGCTGCAGCCATTTCTGGACCAGGTGCAACAGATCAAACATTTGGGAACGAGGTGGTTTGTCCCGGTGATAGCCCCAGGAGTGAACTCGCTGTGCCCTGACAGTCAGTGTCACCCCCAAACGTGCGAGAATCTCGGCTTTCAATTTGTGATACTCTTTGGCATCCTGCAAGGTCAAATCATAGTACGCCTTCTGGGGTACTCCTGTCAGGTATGGCGCAAGTACCTCTGCCCACTGCTCTGGCGGAAGTTTTTCCCTCTCAGCGACCCTCTCAAACACCGTCAGGAAGGACTCAACATCATCCCCGGGAGTCATTTTCTGCAATGCGCGTCTTACCGTCTTTCGGACGTGGGTGTCATCAGCCAAACCTGGGGTTGGGGCGCTCGCCTTGCCCTGGATGGCGGTTGCCAGAAGCTGCATCTGCTGCTGGCTCTGTTGCAACTGCTGTCGTTGCTCCTGCTGGCTCTGTTGTATCTGCTGCATCAACAGCCTGTTGGTCTCTTGCTGCCTTTGCTCCTGCTGGACCAAGTGTTTCAGCAAGTCCTCCATTTTCTCCGGCAATGCTTGCTGGCTTGCAACAGCCTTGACCCAGGACATTCAAAAATAAACTCACTTCTCCGCTGGGAATGCTGCCCGCATTCTCCACCAATTGTAGGGGTTCCACTCACTCAGCTGCGACGGCTGACACTCAGGAGGCAGGTTCCTTTAAAGTTCACTGGGTTTATTACTCCATAAACCATATGACAAAACAACAGAAAGCAAATAGCCTTTGGTTCAGGCAAAGAAAAAACAAGTGTCCAGTTCATCCGGCTCAGTCCTGAAGCCGTAACACACTCAGGAGGGTTTCACCTCCACACATATCTACCTGTGTTAAGCATTAGGCTTTCTTTTATATGTCTAACCACACCCAGAACCCATCACATGACCAGACATGTGGTTGTGACATCACCACAGGTCCTGAAACACATATAGGTAGCTATGGTTACATCACAGTAGCAAGCCATCTATAAGGGACATATCTCCCATCGATTAGACATCCTTTAGCCACGCTACAATATATATAAACAATTTTGTTACAAGTGTTTTTTTATTTGAGCAATTCTGTTAATGAACCATGCCCACCACCATATTCACAAACAGAGCGGCCAACCCTATCTAGCCAACATTCCCTTACATCATACAGGTGACCTCACAGCTACTAGACAATCAGAGAGCGTCCTACGTGTCATAATGGCCTCAGAGTGTAGGACATTTTACTGGCAGCCCACAAGTTATTAGCAACCCGCCTGGTACCATCAAGACATCATGGCTTCTCACAAGAAAAGCAGAAGATCCTATCGCAGAAGGAGAAGGACTCACAGACCCCATAAAATGGGTAAATGTTATTGAGCCTACACTAAAGAGTATAACCTCCATTATAATGCTATACATGTAATTCTTGGCAATGGGCAACCTTATATTTATACTTTGGCTTCTCCTAGGTCATAAACGTAGACACCGTTATTATTCCAGAAGACGGATGTAGCAGAACCAAGAATAACCCGTTCCTGCTGTCACCGATGACCACTTCTCTCCTGATCGAGTCCACTGGGGAAGTTGAACACAAGAAATTCAGAACTTCATAATCTGTCACCAAATCAACAGCAGGGCAGCGGCATGAAATAAACGACCATGAGCAGATTGCAGTCTCTTCTCTTAGTTTTATAGAACTAAAATTAAATATAATTAAAATTTTTTAATTTAAATAATGTAAAATAGGAGGACTTATAGTGGGTATAAAAAGTCTACACACCCCTGTTAAAATGCCAGGTTTTTATCATGTAATATAAAAATCATATCAAAAAATCATTTTAGACCTTTTTCCACTTTTAAGGTCGCCTATAATCTGTACAAATCCACTGCAAAAGAAACTGAAATCTTTTCAGATGGAAAAAGGAAAAAATAAAATGTTATTAATGTGGTTGAAGAAATATACAAACCCTTAAACGTCATTGAAGTACACTTTCAATTTATTGTGGTGTTAAGTCTTTTTGGGCAGTTGTCTATCAGCATGGCACATCTAGAATTGGCAATCTTTCTCCACAATTCTTTGCAGTAGTGCTCCAAATCTGTGAGATTGTGAGGGCATCTCCTGAGTACAGCGCCCTCTTCAGGTCATCACACACATTTTCAGATGGATTCAGATCTGGGTTCTGGCAGGGCCATTCCACAACTCTGATCTTGCTCTAGAGAAGCCATTTTGTCATAATTTGGAGGTATGTTTATGGAGATTATCATGCTGAAAGGTGAAATTCATATTTCTATTCATCTTTTTAGCACAAGACTTTTACATTTTGTTGCAAAATCAACTGATGTTTGGGACTGTTCAGAATTCCGTCTTCTTTGACTAAAGACCCAGATATAGTTGGCCCGACGTACCGACGCATACTGTGAAATAAAATTACAATGGGGGCAGGGGATTCAGTTTTTCAACGCATCCGCTGCCCCATTGTAAGGTCCAGGTAGGAGGGGGCGTAGTTCCAGCCGTGCATGCGCGGTCGGAAAAAGTGGAACCGACGGACAAAAAAAACATTGCATGCAATGTTTTTTTGTCCGGACGGACTGCAAAAACACGATGCATCCATCACACGATGTATGCGACGTGTGGCAATCTGTCGCAATGCGTCGCTAATGAAAGTCTATGGAGAAAAAAACGCATCCTGCAGGCAACTTTGCAGGATGCGTTTTTTCTCCAAAACGAGTCATTGTGACGTGCGTCGAACGACGCTAGTGTGAAAGTAGCCTATGATGCTGCTGGAGCTGCCCACAGCAGTAAGCCCCGCCCACCAGCACGGATCGGGTCAGGCTGCTGGAGCGTGGGGTCAGGAGAGCTGTGCAGCCACTGCTGAAGAAAGTGAATAGAAGATGGCCTCTCTCTCCCACACTGCTGTCAGACAAGCTCCAAGCTCTGCTGTCGGCACGGCCTGGAGGGGGAGGGGAGCTCCTAAAGGAACACAGTGCTGACCTGAAGTGAGCACTGGAGCTTCCTGTTTATGTCTCTGTCCTGACCTTGTTCTGTCCTCCACCCCAACAAAAGCTGTTTGTCCTGTTTGCCCCATACATCTGCGCTCTCCCTGCCCCCTCTACACTTTCTGCTTTCTAGTTGCTGATATCACAATGTCTCCCCCGACTGCTGTTCTGTGATGGTGACAGGAGATCCCCATCTTCTTCACAGCGCTTGCTGCCCGAGATCCATCTATCTTACTTCTGTGTGCGTATAAGGCTATGTGCACACATTGCTGATTTTGATGCGTTTCCACAGCGTTTTTGGACGCGCGGAATTGCCTCAAATCCGCAGTGTGTTGTGCACACAATGTTAATCAATGGGAAATACAAAAACGCTGTACACATGCTGTGGAAAAAATATGCGGAATCGCTGCGGGTTTTTTTCCGCAGCATGTCAATTCTTTGTGCGGAAACGCAGCGTTTCTGCACCCATTGACTATACACTGAGTAAGGCAAATCCGCACATCAAAAAACGCATGACAATCCGCAACAAATCCGCATCAATTCCGCATGAAATCCGCAAGCATTTTGGCCTGCATTTTCTACCAAGAGATGCAGATTCTGTGTGGAAAATTCCACAGGCCAATCCACAACGTGTGCACATACCCTAAATGTATACACAAATGCACACCTATACACTACATAAATAAGTACAGTGTGCATGTCTGCAATGCATTTATGTAAGTGAATGTGTATACAATACATTTGCCATTTTTAGTGATGGAGTCAGACCAGGTACGGACTGGGGCTGAAATTCAGCCCTGGCATTTGAAACCACACAGGCCCATGTTGTCCTCGTCCCCAAGAACCAAATGGGATATATTACTAATATTACCCTGGATGGAGGAAAGAAAGATTTACTACATGACTAATATTTCAAATGATACCCATGGCATGCTGTGTAAGTGACAGAGTCAGTGACTTTGTGCTTCATCACAACTGTTAACAGTATGGGTGTCCTGAGAACATCGATTCTGTTAACAATGTAGCAGACAAAGCAGCCCACAACCAGACCGGCCCTTCTGGCATTTGCCAGAATTGCCCCATGGCCAGTCCGGCCCTGAGTCAGACATAAAAAAGCATATGTGCTTTAGTTAAATGCGCCACAAAAAAAATGCTCATGTACTTTAAAAAAAACCTTTTAAATGCAGAATGAATAATATATCTATAATGTTATTTACAGCAAAAATATAATAGTAAAAAAAATGACCACCTCCACATGCCCAAATTTGTTAATAAAAGTAGATAATTAAAAGGGTTGTCCCATTTTAAAAAATACTTCATAATCTTCGGGGTATAAAATAAAGGTCAAAAACTGAGGTTTAGGCTGCGTGCCCACGATGCATTCTTTATACGTTTCTGCCGCAGCAGAAACACTTAAAAAACGCATTCCCACGCAATCCTATGGGATTCCACAGTTGTTGTGCCCATGCTGCGGATTTTCCTGCTGCGGAATCGCATAGCGCTAAAATCCACAGCATGTTCATTTCTGCAGAGTCGCGGCGATTCCGCCACCATAGGATTGCATTGAAATGCTCACTTTACACATGTGGCTATGCCCACCATGTGTAAAGTGAGCGCTTCATGTGCAGATGGTACCTGGGGTGGAGGAGAGGAGACTCTCCTCCAGGCCCTGGGTACCATATTCATGTAAAAAAAAAAAAAGAATTAAGATAAAAAATAGGAATATACTTATCTTCTGATGTCTCCCGGAGCCCTCCCGGCTCTCAGCGGTGCTTGCGGCGGCTTCTGTTTCCAGGGATGCTGTGTGCGAATCACCTGCTATGATGTTGTGGTCACGCGACTGTGATGTCTCAAAGGTCCTTCGCGCAAAGCATCCCTGGGAATGGAACGTAGCGGGAACGCCGCTGAGAAGATCATGGGCCGTCAGAAGGTGAGGATAATCATATATATATTTTTTTATTTATTTTTAACATTCTATCTTTTACTATTGATGCTGCATAGGCAGCGTCAATAATAAAAAAATTGGTCAGACTTTTTGCACTATGCTTGTGTGACCAACCTGTCAATCACTTTTCCAACCGATGCTTCAAATTGCTTGGAAAAGCGCAAGCATTCTGCAAACTAAAAACGCTTGTAAAACGCTTGTGTTTTGTGGGAAAATGGCAGGGAGTTGCGGAAATGCTGCAGACATTTCCGCAGCATTTCTGCAATGTGGGCACGTAGCCCAAAGTGATTTATAATCACTTTTATAAATTTCGCGCCATACCTGTATTGAGTCCCGGAGGTATGTCTTCTCCCCGGTGTCAACTGCCTCCGAGACGTCAATCATCTCCCTCTGTGTGCTGCCTCCTGTGTTCAAAATACATGCCCGGCGCCTGTGCTCTGCCAACATTACTCGCCTGATGTAAGTTCACGGGCAACGCGCATGGTGGATGCCCGAGAAAAGTTGGCAGAGTGCAGGCACTGGGCATGTATTTTGAACACAGGGAGCGGTGCACAGACGCAAGAGGGAGATGATTGACGTCTCAGAGGTGGTTGACACCGGGGTAGAAGACATACCTCCCGGACTCAATACAGGTATGGCGCGAAATTTATAAAAGTGATTATTTCAGCATTCCTAGGGATACTTAGCATAAGAGCCACCTTCACAGAATGCAGCCTTAGTGCTGATAAAGGTGGCTCTTTTACTTAAAAACGCCGTGGGGGTGTGACAGGTTCCCTTTAAGTACAGTGATCAGGTCTTTGTTGTTTCCGTTAGAGTGTCTATCTTTTAAGTGAAAAAAAATGTGCAGCATGTTGTACCTGTTCTTCTAATGAATATAATGAAACTTGCTACTGAGCCTCCTAACAAATACTTCAAATCAAAGGTGTACCTAGCCTCAGCATTGAAATTTAGAGTGGGCCCCTGGAGTCAGTTCCATTGGTGGGCCCTAGGCACCCCAGTCCGACACTGCCATACATTATAATGAGCCCCATACCTTGCTCCATACAGAATGGGCCCCATATAATGCTCCATACAGAATATGATGTGCCCCATATAATGCTCCAAACTCCAAACAGAAATGGCCCCATAAAATGCTCCATATATAATGAGCCCATATAAGGCTTCATATATAATGGGTCCCATATGATGCTCTAGTATCTAATGGGCCCCATATTATGCTTCAGACGCTGATGAGTCCGGAGCCGATCAGCGGCCAGCGAGGAGAAGTGAGGATTTCAGTTTTATTTATTTAATGTTTTGAGCAATATATGGGACCCATCATGTTAGGTCTCGAGTTCCCGCTTCTGCACAGGGGGAATCTCGAGCCATCTCCGCTGCGGTCTCCCATTCTTATCCAGCCGCAGTGGAGTCTGCTGGCAGGGACGTCGGTCCCAGCGTCTTGCTCAGTCTCACGCTGTACAGAGAGTTACTGCTGCTTCTTCAGCTTCTGCCATTAAAGTCAGTGCTGGTCAGCAGCGAGCGGACTTCTCTGGGACTAAGTCCTTGTCTGCACACACTGAGCATGCCCAGGGCAAGATCTCCCGTTGGAGATCGAGGGTCATGTGCTCAGGCTCTGCAGCACATTCCATTGGTCCTCTTGGCAGGTCTTGGAAGGGCAAAGTTTCTGTGGCCACTTCCTGTGCTACAACTATATAAACTGCGCATGACCGCACGGCCATGCGCTAGTGTACAATTGTTAATGTGTGTATGTTGTGAGTGCAAGTCGTCCTTGGATACTCCTACTCTATTGAATGTCTGTTCGCGGAAGGTGTATGGTTGCTATCTAGCGCCCGACTTAGCCTACAGCACGAATCACACATTACAGCGTCCAGTTGCTGTGACCGCCAGTACGGCGCCGTGCACTTCCTCTGTGCTTTCCTTACCCAAGCCTGGGTGGTTAGTGGCGTTCGTCAGTGCGGCACCGCATGCACTCTTGTGCCTTAAAATCGTTATCTAGTTTCCTTACACACCCAGTTGCGGTGTTATGCCAGCAAGGGTCTAATCGGACTTCAATCCTAGTTGGGGTTGAGTTCGCTAACTACTTGCTCGCGCTGTATGTGCGGTACCGCGGTCCTGTGACGCAACAGGATCGCTTCCTTCACGTTGGGTGAAGTTTAACCCACGTGTGTATACTTATGAGTACCGCCATATAGTCCGTTGTTACTTGGCAGCAGGTTCCATCTCTGCACGGTGGACCCCGGTGTTGTGAATTCTGTGGCTGAGTTCACTTCTGTGGTCACATTGGTATTGCAGTCTCTGGGCTTCCTCCCTCAGGTGTTTTGGTGAGCTCGTTGGCTGCCTTGCTATTTAGCTCCACCTGAGTCTGTCTTCCTTGCTCCTTGTCAATGTTCCAGTGTTGGATCTGAGCTACTGCATCTTTCCTTGGGCCTGCTGTTCTGCTAGATAAGTGCTTCTAGTTTGTTTTCTGTTTTTTCTGTCCAGCTTGCTATTAACTTTTGCTGGAAGCTCTGAGAAGCAAAGGGGTGCACCGCCGTGCTGTTAGTTCGGCACGGTGGGTCTTTTTGCCCCTTTGCGTGGTTTTCGTTTTAGGGTTTTTTGTAGACTGCATAGTTCTCTTTGCTATCCTCGCTCTGTCTAGAATATCGGGCCTCACTTTGCTGAATCTATTTCATTCCTACGTTTGTCTTTTCATCTTGCTAACAGTCATTATATGTGGGGGGCTGCCTATTCCTTTGGGGTATTTCTCTGAGGTAAGTCAGGCTTGTATTTCTATCTTCAGGCTAGTCAGCTCCTCAGGCAGTGCCGAGTTGCATAGGTAGTTGTTAGGCGCAATCCACTGCTGCTTATAGTTGTGTGAGGATAGATTAGGTACTGCAGTCTACAGAGATTCCACGTCTCAGAGCTCGTCCTATTGTTTTTTGGTTATTGCCAGATCTCTGTATGTGCGCTGATTACTGCACGCTGTGTTGCCTGATTGCCAGCCATAACAGTACAAGGAGCCACACCAATGATTCCCAATAGAGGGAAAAAAGAAATCCTGACATCATTTTTTTTTCTTAGCTCTGTCTTCAGTCTTTTTTTTCCCCTAGACATTAGAGTGCTTCAGGACACAGCTGTGGACATGGATATTCAGGCTCTGTGCTCCTCAATGGATAATCTCGTTGTAAATGTACAAAAGATTCAAGATACTATTGATCAGAAATCGATGCTAGAACCAAGAATTCCGATTCCTGATTTGTTTTTTGGTGACAGAACTAAGTTCCTGAGCTTCAAAAATAATTGTAAGCTATTTTTGGCCTTGAAACCTCATTCTTCTGGTAATCCTATTCAACAGGTTTTGATTATTATTTCTTTTTTGCGCGGCGACCCACAGGACTGGGCGTTTTCTCTTGCACCAGGAGATTCTGCATTGAGTAATGTTGATGCATTTTTCCTGGCGCTCGGATTGCTTTACGATGAGCCTAATTCAGTGGATCAGGCTGAGAAAAATCTGCTGGCTTTATGCCAGGGTCAGGATGATGTAGAAGTATATTGTCAGAAATTTAGGAAATGGTCAGTACTCACTCTGTGGAATGAATCTGCACTAGCGGCTTTGTTCAGAAAGGGTCTCTCTGAAGCTCTTAAGGATGTAATGGTGGGATTTCCTATGCCTGCTGGTTTGAATGAGTCTATGTCCTTGGCCATTCAGATCGGTCGTCGCTTGCGCGAGCGTAAATCTGTGCACCATCTGGCGGTACTGCCTGAGAGTAAACCTGAGCCTATGCAGTGCGACAGGACTATGACTAAAGTAGAACGGCAAGAACACAGACGTCTGAACAGACTGTGTTTCTATTGTGGTGATTCTACTCATGCTATTTCTAATTGTCCTAAACGCACTAGGCGGTTCGATAGCTCTGCCGTTATTGGTACTGTACAGTCCAAATTCCTTTTGTCCATTACCTTAATGTGCTCTTTGTCATCGTATTCTGTCATGGCGTTTGTGGATTCAAGCGCTGCCCTGAATCTGATGGATTTGGATTATGCTAAACGTTGTGGATTTTTCTTGGAGCCTTTGCGGTGTCCTATTCCGTTGAGAGGAATTGATGCTACACCTTTGGCCAAGAATAAGCCTCAGTACTGGGCCCAGCTGACCATGTGCATGGCTCCTGCACATCAGGAAGTTATTCGCTTTCTGGTACTGCATAATTTGCATGATGTGGTCGTGTTGGGGTTGCCATGGCTACAAACCCATAATCCAGTATTGGATTGGAACTCTATGTCGGTAACCAGCTGGGGTTGTCAGGGAGTACATGGTGATGTTCCATTTTTGTCTATTTCATCATCCATTCCTTCTGACATCCCAGAGTTCTTGTCGGACTTTCAGGATGTATTTGAAGAGTCCAAGTCTGATGCCCTACCTCCGCATAGGAATTGTGATTGTGCTATCGATTTGATTCCTGGTAGTAAATTCCCTAAGGGTCGTTTATTTAATTTGTCCGTACCTGAACACACCGCTATGCGCAGTTATGTGAAGGAGTCCCTGGAGAAGGGACATATTCGCCCATCGTCGTCACCATTGGGAGCAGGGTTCTTTTTTGTAGCCAAGAAGGATGGTTCGCTAAGACCGTGTATTGATTACCGCCTTCTTAATAAGATCACTGTTAAATTTCAGTATCCCTTGCCATTGATTTCTGACTTGTTTGCTCGGATTAAGGGGGCTAGTTGGTTTACTAAGATTGATCTTCGTGGTGCGTATAATCTGGTGAGAATCAGGCAGGGAGATGAATGGAAAACGGCATTTAATACGCCCGAGGGTCATTTTGAGTATCTGGTGATGCCGTTCGGACTTGCCAATGCTCCATCTGTTTTTCAGTCTTTTATGCATGACATTTTCCATGAGTATCTGGATAAATTCTTGATTGTTTACTTGGATGACATTTTGATCTTCTCAGATGATTGGGAGTCTCATGTGAAGCAAGTCAGAATGGTTTTCCAGGTACTGCGTGCTAATTCCTTGTTCGTGAAGGGATCAAAGTGTCTCTTTGGTGTGCAGAAAGTTTCATTTTTGGGGTTCATCTTTTCCCCTTCTACTATCGAGATGGATCCGGTTAAGGTTCAGGCCATCCAGGATTGGACTCAGCCGACATCTCTAAAAAGTCTGCAGAAATTCCTGGGCTTTGCTAATTTTTATCGTCGCTTCATCTGTAATTTTTCTAGCATTGCCAGACCATTGACCGATTTGACCAAGAAGGGTGCTGATTTGGTTAATTGGTCTTCTGCTGCCGTGGAAGCTTTTCAGGAGTTGAAGCGTCGTTTTTGCTGTGCCCCTGTGTTGTGTCAACCTGATGTTTCTCTTCCGTTCCAGGTCGAGGTTGATGCTTCTGAGATTGGTGCAGGGGCGGTTTTGTCACAGAGAGGTTCTGGTTGCTCAGTGTTGAAACCATGTGCTTTCTTTTCCTGGAAATTTTCTGCTGCTGAGCGTAATTATGATGTGGGCAACCGAGAGTTGCTGGCCATGAAGTGGGCATTCGAGGAGTGGCGTCATTGGCTTGAGGGTGCTAAGCATCGCGTGGTGGTATTTACTGATCATAAGAACTTGACTTATCTCGAGTCTGCCAAGCGCTTGAATCCTAGACAGGCCCGTTGGTCGTTATTTTTTGCTCGTTTTGATTTTGTGATTTCATACCTTCCGGGCTCTAAAAATGTGAAGGCGGATGCTCTGTCTAGGAGTTTTGTGCCCGACTCTCCGGGGTTATCTGAGCCGGCGAGTATCCTCAAGGAAGGAGTCATTGTGTCTGCCATCTCCCCTGATTTGCGGAGAGTGTTGCAGAAATTTCAGGCTAATAAACCTGATCGTTGTCCGGCCGAGAAACTGTTCGTCCCTGATAGGTGGACTAGTAAAGTTATCTCTGAACTTCATTGTTCGGTGCTGGCCGGTCATCCAGGAATCTTTGGTACCAGGGAGTTGGTTGCTAGATCCTTCTGGTGGCCATCTCTGTCACGGGATGTGCGTGCTTTTGTGCAGTCCTGTGGAATTTGTGCTAGGGCTAAGCCCTGCTGTTCACGTGCCAGTGGGTTGCTTTTGCCCTTGCCGGTCCCAAAGAGGCCTTGGACACATATTTTGATGGATTTCATTTCTGACCTTCCCGTTTCTCAAAAAATGTCGGTCATTTGGGTGGTCTGTGATCGCTTTTCTAAAATGGTCCATCTGGTGCCCTTGGTTAAATTGCCTTCCTCCTCTGATTTGGTGCCTTTGTTCTTCCAGCATGTGGTTCGTTTGCATGGCATTCCTGAGAATATTGTTTCTGACAGTGGTTCCCAGTTTGTCTCGAGGTTCTGGCGAGCCTTTTGTGGTAGGATGGGCATTGACCTATCTTTCTCCTCGGCCTTCCATCCTCAGACTAATGGCCAGACCGAACGAACCAATCAGACCTTGGAAACATATCTGAGATGTTTTGTTTCCGCTGACCAGGATGATTGGGTGTCATTTTTGCCGTTGGCTGAGTTCGCCCTTAATAATCGGGCCAGCTCGGCTACCTTGGTCTCTCCATTTTTCTGCAATTCTGGGTTCCATCCTCGTTTCTCTTCAGGACAGGTTGAGTCTTCGGACTGTCCTGGTGTGGATTCTGTGGTGGACAGGTTGCAGCAGATCTGGACTCAGGTAGTGGACAATTTGACCTTGTCCCAGGAGAAGGCTCAGCTTTTCGCTAATCGCAGACGCCGTGTGGGACCCCGACTTCGTGTTGGGGATTTGGTTTGGTTATCTTCTCGTCATATTCCTATGAAGGTTTCCTCTCCTAAATTTAAACCTCGTTTTATTGGTCCGTATAGGATTTCTGAGATTCTCAATCCGGTGTCTTTTCGTCTGACCCTCCCAGACTCCTTTTCCATACATAATGTATTCCATAGGTCGTTGTTGAGGAGATACGTGGCACCTATGGTTCCATCTGTGGAGCCTCCTGCCCCTGTTTTGGTGGAGGGGGAATTGGAGTATATTGTGGAGAAGATTTTGGATTCTCGTGTCTCTAGACGGAAACTCCAGTATCTGGTCAAATGGAAGGGTTATGCTCAGGAAGATAATTCCTGGGTTTTTGCCTCTGATGTCCATGCCCCAGATCTTGTTCGTGCCTTTCATGTGGCTCATCCTGGTCAGCCTGGGGGTTCTGGTGAGGGTTCGGTGACCCCTCCTCAAGGGGGGGGTACTGTTGTGAATTCTGTGGCTGAGTTCACTTCTGTGGTCACAAGTGGTATTGCAGTCTCTGGGCTTCCTCCCTCAGGTGTTTTGGTGAGCTCGTTGGCTGCCTTGCTATTTAGCTCCACCTGAGTCTGTCTTCCTTGCTCCTTGTCAATGTTCCAGTGTTGGATCTGAGCTACTGCATCTTTCCTTGGGCCTGCTGTTCTGCTAGATAAGTGCTTCTAGTTTGTTTTCTGTTTTTTCTGTCCAGCTTGCTATTAACTTTTGCTGGAAGCTCTGAGAAGCAAAGGGGTGCACCGCCGTGCTGTTAGTTCGGCACGGTGGGTCTTTTTGCCCCTTTGCGTGGTTTTCGTTTTAGGGTTTTTTGTAGACTGCATAGTTCTCTTTGCTATCCTCGCTCTGTCTAGAATATCGGGCCTCACTTTGCTGAATCTATTTCATTCCTACGTTTGTCTTTTCATCTTGCTAACAGTCATTATATGTGGGGGGCTGCCTATTCCTTTGGGGTATTTCTCTGAGGTAAGTCAGGCTTGTATTTCTATCTTCAGGCTAGTCAGCTCCTCAGGCAGTGCCGAGTTGCATAGGTAGTTGTTAGGCGCAATCCACTGCTGCTTATAGTTGTGTGAGGATAGATTAGGTACTGCAGTCTACAGAGATTCCACGTCTCAGAGCTCGTCCTATTGTTTTTTGGTTATTGCCAGATCTCTGTATGTGCGCTGATTACTGCACGCTGTGTTGCCTGATTGCCAGCCATAACACCCCGGGCTGCGAACGCACCATACTCTATCTGTCTTAATATTTGGTGCATTCCGCTAGCCCTAACACATCATATACTGGAGCATCATTTGGGGCCCATCATATACTGGAGCATCATATGGGGCCCATCATACACTGGAGAATTATATCGAGCATCATATGGGGCCTATTATACTGAAGCATAATATGGGGCCCATTAGATACTAGAGCATCATATGGGACCCATTATATATGGAGCATCATATGGTGCCCATTATATATAGAGCCTACATTGTATGGTGTATTATATGGGACGCATTATACTGTTTTGAGCATTATATCGGTCTCATTATACTGTTTGGAGCATTATATAGGGCTCATTATGCAGCATGGAGCAATATATGGGGATAATTATTCTGTATGGAGCATTATATGGGGCTCATTATTCTGTATGGAGCAATATATGGGGCTCATTATTCAGTATGGAGCAATACATGGGGCTCATTATACTCTAAGGAGCACTATGTGGTACCCATAATTCTGTGTGGAGCTTTATATGGGGCTTATAATTCTGTAAGGAGCAATATATGGGGCTCATTGTTCTGTATGGAGCAATATATGGGGCTCATTATACTGTATGGAGCAATATATGGGGCATATTATTCTGTATGGAGCGGTATGTGGTGCCCAGAATACTGTATGGAGGACTATGTGGTGCCCATAATACTGTATGGAGCAATATATAGGGCTCATTATACTGTATGGAGCACTATGTGGTGCCCACAATACTGTATGGAGCGATATATGGGGCTCATTATACTGTATGGAGCAATATATGAGGCTCATTATTCTGTATGGAGCAATATATGAGGTTCATTATTCTGTATGGAGAGCTATGTGGTGCTCATAATACTGTATGGAGGACTATGTGGTGCCCATAATACTGCATGGAGCAATATATGGGGCTCATTATACTGTATGGAGCACTATGTGGTGCCCATAATACTGTATGGAGCAATATATGGAGCTCATTATTTGGTATGGAGAGCTATGTGGTGCTCATAATACTGTATGGAGCACTATATGTGCTAATTATACTGTATGGACGACTATGTTGTGCCCATAATACTCTATGGTGCGCTACGTGGTGCCCAGGATACTGTATGGAGGACTATACTGTCTGATTTATGACCTATTGTAGAATGTATAATAGTTATGACTCATATAATGTAAGAAGTGAAATCTTTGGCATTGTACTATCCCTATATTTCTCTGCTGTATCTGTGCATAATGAATTATGTTACGTGCTAAATGGGCCAACTGAGACTTTCACCCGGGGCCCCCTGAAAACCTGGAGCCGGCCCTGTATGCACTGCACAGTATCACTTCTCCTGTCCCGTTGTCGAAGAGGCGACATTGGACTTTGGAACGGTCAATAATGGTTTAGTATTTTCAATATTACTATGGCCAAATAAAAATAAAATATTGGAAAAGCTGTTTAAATGGATTATCCCAAGTAATCCCCTCTCCTCTGGACAGGGGATAACTTTTTAATTGCTGGAGATCCGACTGCAGGGACCCCCATGATCCTGAAAATCGGAGCTCTGTAGAGCACCATGTAAATGCAGCTGTGGTTGATCATACGCACTGTGGTGGCATTCACATGTGGCTCTTCAAATATCTCCTTTTAGGAGAGTGAGGGGCACGACAAAAAAAGCAAAATTCACTGATCGGGGTGAGGAGTGTTATAATGTGGGCTGGTGGGGTCTGAGGCAGGGCTGCTTTTTTGTCCCAGTCCGGCCCTGGTGGTGGCTCTTGAAGCAGTGACTCCAGCAGCAGTCCACTCTTTGTGAATCTCCACCCAAATTTTTGAATGGCCTTTTCTTAACAATCCTTTCAAGGCTGCGGTTATCCCAGTTGCTTGTGCACCTTTTTCCACCACACTTTTTCCTTCCTCTTCCTCTCACTTTTTCCCTTAATATGCTTGAATACAGCACTCTGTGAACAGCCAGCTTTAGCAATGACCTTTTGTGGCTTACCCTCCTTGTGGAGTGTGTCAATGACTGCCTTCTGGACATCTGTCAAGTCAACAGTCTTCCTCATGATTGTGGTGATTGTGAAGCCTACTGAAATAGACTAAGGGACCTTTTTAAGTGCTTAGGAATCCTTTGCGGGTGTTTTTTGTTAATTATTCTAATTTACTGAGATAATGACTTTAGGGTTTTCATTGGCTGTAAGACATAATCATCAACATTAACAGAAACACTTGAACACTTGAAATAGATCACTCTGTTTGTAAAAACTCTATATAATATGAGTTTCACTTTTTGTATTGAAGAACTGAAATAAATTAACTTTTTGATATTCTAATTTTGTGAGAAGCACCTATGACGGTGACGTCACCGCCCGAACACTGCCGGAAAAAGCCGAAGACTGCCGAGTGCAGTGAATAATGCCGGAAGGTAATGAGCGGCCCCGGAAGCAGATGCGGCCGGGAGACAGCTGGACGGGAGGACGCGTCGCTGGACAAGTAAGTATAATTATAATGCTTATTATTAATTTTATGTTTTCTTTAACAGCCCCCCCCGTTTGTAGTCCAAATTTGGGGTTCGGATGCAAGTTCGCGCCATCTCCGGCCCCGAACTCAAACTTCACAGAAAGACTAGGGGTGAAACTGCTTATTTCGAACATCGTGGGGTGGGGGTGGGGGTTCTCCCATCACTAGTTATAGCCTTTTGTCTTTTTAAATGCTTTTAGTGTATGCCTTGGCTCATATGTAAACATTGAGTTTTTATTAGTGATCCCACTTATTGCATACTTTATTCCCTTATTGTTATCACTCCATACAGTATAATGGCCATTACACTCCTCCACACTAGGGTTGAGCGAAACGGGTCGGCCACTTTCAGAAGTCGCCGACTTTTGGCAAAGTCGGGTTTCATGAAACCCGACCCCTGTGTGGGGTCGGCCATGAAGTCGGCGATCTTCTGAATGTGGTATCGGAATTCCGATCCCGATTCCCGATAAGTTTGCAATATTGGAAATCGGTATCGGAATCCATATTTAATGTAAAATAAAGAATTAAAATAAAAAATATCGCAATACTTACCCTCTGACGCGCCCTGATACTAACCGGAACCTTCCATCCTTTGAATCAGCGCTTCCAGGACCTGGCGGTGACGTCGCGGTGACGTCGCGGCTTGTGATTGGTCGCGCGGCCTCCCATGTGACCGCTCGCGCGACCAATCACAAGCCGCGACGTCACCGCGACGTCACCGAAGGTCCTGGAAGGGCTGATTCGAAGGAAGGAAGGCTGCCGGAAAGAAGCAGGGCGCGTCCGAGGGTGAGTATATTCCTATTAGGTATATACTCACCCTCGGACGGGCCCTGCTTCTTTCCGGCAGCCTTCCTTCCTAAGAATCAGCCCTTCCAGGACCTTCGGTGACGTTGCAGTTTGTGATTGATCGCGCGAGCGGTCACATGGGCGGCCGCGCGACCAATCACAAGCTGTGACGTCACCGCGACGTCACCGCCAGGTCCTGGAAGCGCTGATTCGAAGGAAGGAAGGTTCCGGTTAGTACCAGGGCACGTCAGAGGGTAAGTATTGCGATATTTTTTATTTTAATTCTTTATTTTACACTTAAATATGGATCGCAGGGCCTGAAGGAGAGTTTCCGCTCCTTCAGACCCTGGGAACCATTGGAAACCCAATGCACCGCTTTGGGTTTCGAGTTTCGGCCGACCCCGACCCCGACTTTTTTATAGGATCGGCCGATTTCACTCGACCCGACTTTTGAAAAAGTCGGGTTTCGTGAAACCCGATCCGATCCTATAAAAGTAAAGGTCGCTCAATCCTACTCCACACATTATTATGGCCCCTACACAACCGTCCACACAGTGTGATGACCGTAACACAACCCTGTACGTTGAGTGATGGCTTGAACACATTACTTTTCAAATAGTATAATGGCCCCGACATAGCTCTCCAAACTGTATAATGGCCTCAATTAATAAAAAACAACCCTAATGTACTCATCTGTCCTCATTCCCCACTGCTCCGGTCTCTGCAGCGCATGTTCTGAAGCTCTGTTCTTAGATGTCAGAGCTCAAACCCACGGGGAGAATGATGGAGGATGGAGCTGATGGCTCTCTCTTCCATCATTACTTTTCAGCTGTATCAACATCCAGAATGCCGATAAAGTTACATGTACAATGCTAGGCCATGGGGGACCATCTCACAGGCCCCATAGCAACCACATGGTCTGCTGCTATTAGTGGTGCGCCACTGCTATAGGACTGTTTCTCACCAACTATAACTGGGTCTTTAGTCAAAGAAGACGAAATTCTGAACAGTTCCAAAGATCAGTTGATTTTGCAACAAAATGTAAAAGCCTTGTGCTAAAAAGATGAATAGAAATATGAATTTCACCTTTCAGCATGATAATATCCATAAACATTCCTCCAAATTATGACAAAATGGCTTCTCTAGAGCAAGATCAGAGTTGTGGAATGGCCCTGCCAGAACCCAGATCTGAATCCAACTGATAATGTGTGTGATGACCTGAAGAGGGCGCTGTACTCAGGAGATGCCCTCACAATCTCACAGATTTGGAGCACTACTGCAAAGAATTGTGGAGAAAGATTGCCAATTCTAGATGTGCCATGCTGATAGACAACTGCCCAAAAAGACTTAACACCACAATAAATTGAAAGTTTACTTCAATGACGGGTTAGTTTAAGGGTTTGTATATTTCTTCAACCACATTAATAACATTTTATTTTTTTATTTTTCCATCTGAAAAGATTTCAGTTTCTTTTGCAGTGGATTTGTACAGATTATAGGCGACCTTAAACGTAGAAAAAGGTCTAAAATGATTTTTCTTGATATGATTTTTATATTACATGATAAAAACCTGGCATTTTAACAGGGGTGTGTAGACTTTTTATATCAACTATAAGTCCTCCTATTTTACATTATTTAAATTAAAATTTTTATATTAAATTTAATTTTAGTTCTATAAAACTAAGAGAAGAGACTGCAATCTGCTCATGGTCGTTTATTTCATGCCGGTGCCCTGCTGTTGATTTGGTGACAGATTATGAAGTTCTGAATTTCTTGTGTTCATCTTCCCCCGTGGACTCGATCAGGAGAGAAGTGGTCATCGGTGACAGCAGGAACGGGTTATTCTTGGTTCTGCTACATCCGTCTTCTGGAATAATAACGGTGTCTACGTTTATGACCTAGGAGAAGCCAAAGTATAAATATAAGGTTGCCCATTGCCAAGAATTACATGTATAGCATTATAATGGAGGTTATACTGTTTAGTGTAGGCTCAATAACATTTACCCATTTTATGGGGTCTGTGAGTCCTTCTCCTTCTGCGATAGGATCTTCTGCTTTTCTTGTGAGAAGCCATGATGTCTTGCTGGTACCAGGCGGGTTGCTAATAACTTGTGGGCTGCCAGTAGAATGTCATAGTAACATAGTAACATAGTTAGTAAGGCCGAAAAAAGACATTTGTCCATCCAGTTCAGCCTATATTCCATCATAATAAATACCCAGATCTACGTCCTTCTACAGAACCTAATAATTGTATGATACAATATTGTTCTGCTCCAGGAAGACATCCAGGCCTCTCTTGAACCCCTCGACTGAGTTCGCCATCACCACCTCCTCAGGCAAGCAATTCCAGATTCTCACTGCCCTAACAGTAAAGAATCCTCTTCTATGTTGGTGGAAAAACCTTCTCTCCTCCAGACGCAAAGAATGCCCCCTTGTGCCCGTCACCTTCCTTGGTATAAACAGATCCTCAGCGAGATATTTGTATTGTCCCCTTATATACTTATACATGGTTATTAGATCGCCCCTCAGTCGTCTTTTTTCTAGACTAAATAATCCTAATTTCGCTAATCTATCTGGGTATTGTAGTTCTCCCATCGCCTTTATTAATTTTGTTGCCCTCCTTTGTACTCTCTCTAGTTCCATTATATCCTTCCTGAGCACCGGTGCCCAAAACTGGACACAGTACTCCATGTGCGGTCTAACTAGGGATTTGTACAGAGGCAGTATAATGCTCTCATCATGTGTATGCAGACCTCTTTTAATGCACCCCATGATCCTGTTTGCCTTGGCAGCTGCTGCCTGGCACTGGCTGCTCCAGGTAAGTTTATCATTAACTAGGATCCCCAAGTCCTTCTCCCTGTCAGATTTACCCAGTGGTTTCCCGTTCAGTGTGTAATGGTGATATTGATTCCCTCTTCCCATGTGTATAACCTTACATTTATCATTGTTAAACCTCATCTGCCACCTTTCAGCCCAAGTTTCCAACTTATCCAGATCCATCTGTAGCAGAATACTATCTTCTCTTGTATTAACTGCTTTACATAGTTTTGTATCATCTGCAAATATCGATATTTTACTGTGTAAACCTTCTACCAGATCATTAATGAATATGTTGAAGAGAACAGGTCCCAATACTGACCCCTGCGGTACCCCACTGGTCACAGCGACCCAGTTAGAGACTATACCATTTATAACCACCCTCTGCTTTCTATCACTAAGCCAGTTACTAACCCATTTACACACATTTTCCCCCAGACCAAGCATTCTCATTTTGTGTACCAACCTCTTGTGCGGCACGGTATCAAACGCTTTGGAAAAATCGAGATATACCACGTCCAATGACTCACCGTGGTCCAGTCTATAGCTTACCTCTTCATAAAAACTGATTAGATTGGTTTGACAGGAGCGATTTCTCATAAACCCATGCTGATATGGAGTTAAACAGTTATTCTCATTGAGATAATCCAGAATAACATCCCTCAGAAACCCTTCAAATATTTTACCAACAATAGAGGTTAGACTTACTGGCCTATAATTTCCAGGTTCACTTTTAGAGCCCTTTTTGAATATTGGCACCACATTTGCTATGCGCCAGTCCTGCGGAACAGACCCTGTCGCTATAGAGTCACTAAAAATAAGAAATAATGGTTTATCTATTACATTACTTAGTTCTCTTAGTACTCGTGGGTGTATGCCATCCGGACCCGGAGATTTATCTATTTTAATCTTATTTAGCCGGTTTCGCACCTCTTCTTGGGTTAGATTGGTGACCCTTAATATAGGGTTTTCATTGTTTCTTGGGATTTCACCTAGCATTTCATTTTCCACCGTGAATACCGTGAAGAAGAAGGTGTTTAATATGTTAGCTTTTTCCTCGTCATCTACAACCATTCTTTCCTCACTATTTTTTAAGGGGCCTACATTTTCAGTTTTTATTCTTTTACTATTGATATAGTTGAAGAACAGTTTGGGATTAGTTTTACTCTCCTTAGCAATGTGCTTCTCTGTTTCCTTTTTGGCAGCTTTAATTAGTTTTTTAGATAAAGTATTTTTCTCCCTATAGTTTTTTAGAGCTTCAATGGTGCCATCCTGCTTTAGTAGTGCAAATGCTTTCTTTTTACTGTTAATTGCCTGTCTTACTTCTTTGTTTAGCCACATTGGGTTTTTCCTATTTCTAGTCCTTTTATTCCCACAAGGTATAAACCGCTTACACTGCCTATTTAGGATGTTCTTAAACATTTCCCATTTATTATCTGTATTCTCATTTCTGAGGATATTGTCCCAGTCTACCAGATTAAGGGCATCTCTAAGCTGTTCAAACTTTGCCTTCCTAAAGTTCAATGTTTTTGTGACTCCCTGACAAGTCCCCCTAGTGAAAGACAGGTGAAACTGCACAATATTGTGGTCGCTATTTCCTAAATGCCCAACCACCTGCAGATTTGTTATTCTGTCAGGTCTATTAGATAGTATTAGGTCTAAAAGTGCTGCTCCTCTGGTTGGATTCTGCACCAATTGTGAAAGATAATTTTTCTTGGTTATTAGCAGAAACCTGTTGCCTTTATGGGTTTCACAGGTTTCTGTTTCCCAGTTAATATCCGGGTAGTTAAAGTCCCCCATAACCAGGACCTCATTATGGGTTGCAGCTTCATCTATCTGCTTTAGAAGTAGACTTTCCATGCTTTCTGTTATATTTGGGGGTTTGTAACAGACCCCAATGAGAATTTTGTTACCATTTTTCCCTCCATGAATTTCAACCCATATGGACTCGACATCCTCATTCCCTTCGCTAATATCCTCCCTACACTCTGAGGCCATTATGACACGTAGGACGCTCTCTGATTGTCTAGTAGCTGTGAGGTCACCTGTATGATGCAAGGGAATGTTGGCTAGATAGGGTTGGCCGCTCTGTTTGTGAATATGGTGGTGGGCATGGTTCATTAACAGAACTGCTCAAGTAAAAACACTTGTAACAAAATTGTTTATAAATATTAAATTTTTTGTGGCAAAATTAGGGGGGTCGGCTTATACTCGGGTCGGATTATACTCAAGTATATATGGATATACTGTATATATACAGTACAGACCAAAAGTTTGGACACACCTTCTCATTTAAAGATTTTTCTGTATTTTCATAACTATGAAAATTTTACATTCACACTGAAGGCATCAAAACTGTGAATTAACACATGTGGAATTATATACTCAACAAAAAAGTGTGAAACAACTGAAATGATGTCTTATATTCTAGGTTCTTCAAAGTAGCCACCTTTTGCTTTGATGACTGCTTTGCACACTCTTGAAAAATATTTAGAATTGAGAGTCCTCAGTGGTTGATACCTTTTAATGGCTAACTGTAAAGATGGTAACAAATTGCAAGCTTTCAAGACTACATACTTCTCTTCATCAGGCAAAGACTAAAACAAATTCTGAATAATCACATATTTTAATCATCTGGACGGAGTCTGAGCCACAGCTAAAGACGTTCCATGAACAGTTTAATCAATTTCATCCTACCATCTGACACTCAATTACTCCTGTACTGGAATTAACTTTTTGGACACCATCATTAAGCTGCAGAACAATAAAATAGAGACATCCCTGTATCAGAAGCCAATCGACCGTCCAACATAACTTAAATGGGACAGTTTCCATCCAAAACACATAAAATACTCTATTGTCTACAGCCAAGCCATGAGATACAATCGTATATGTTCCAACCCAATGGATAGGGATGAACACCTTGGTCACCTCAGAAAGACCTTTTTGAATCAGGGCTACCATCCAAGAACAATTGAAAACCAGATCACAAGAGCCACCAGAATATCAAGGAATCACCTGCTACATTACAAAGCTAAAGAAGAAAATAACCGGGTACCTCTAGTAGTTACCTACAATCCAAATCTGGAGGTGCTAAGGGGAGCTGCACGGAAATTACAACCTTTACTGCAAAAAGATGCCAGATTACAATCCATGTTTCCAGACCCCCCCACTACTGTGTTTTAGGCAGCCCCCAAATCTGAGAAGCATCATTGTCAAGAGCTCCCTGTCCTCTCCAACAGCTGCAGGTACCTTTCCTTGCAATCAGAAAAAATGTAAAACCTGTCCATTTATAATGACCACGGACAAGATAAAGATTCCCAACTCACATCAGGACTACAAGATACCCGGTACTTTCAGCTGCGACACTTCTAATGTGGTGTACCTAATTATTTGTACTAAATGTCCAACTGGGGGGGGTCTGTATGTGGGGGAGACAGGGCAGAAACTGAGAACAAGGTTGAACTCTCAACGCTATACAATAAGAGAAAAAAGAATGGATCTACCTGTGGCAATACATTTCTGTCTCCCAAATCATAACATTATGGACATGAAATTACTTGTGCTAAAAGGTAGCTTCAAATCGCAGAAAGACAGGAGAGTCTGGGAATATAAACTGATGACGACCTTTGACAGTCTCACTGCAGGAATGAATGTGTCACATGGATTTATGTCTTTTTACATTAACTAAGGAACTTGCCCCTTAGACTATGTGGGGTCATCACAACAGAGACCCTAATCACAGGACAATAAAACAATCCTTATCTAAGAACTGACCCAATATTTATGGACGTAACTGTTTATCACCCATGGTAAATCTGCTTCATGTCACCTGGCTTATCCATGGTTTTTTCCCCTTTTTTTTCTTTCTATATTTTGTTGTGCATAAATATGTGATTCTTCAGAATTTGTTTTAGTCTTTGCCTGATGCAGAGATGTATGTAGTCTCGAAAGCTTGCAATTTGTTACCATCTTTTCAGTTAGCAATTAAAAGGTATTAACCACTGAGGACTCTCAATTCTAGATATTTTTCTATCTACTGGCTAACATGGTACCAAGATATATTTCTTTCCTGTTGCACACTCTTGGCATTCTCTTGATGAGCTTCAAGAGGTAGTCACCGGAATGGTTTTCACTTCTCAAGTCTGCCCTGTCAGGTTAAATAAGTGGGATTTCTTGCCTTATAAATGGGGTTGGGACCATCAGTTGTGTTGTGCAGAAATTTGGTGGATACACAGCTGATAGTCCAACTGAATAGACTGTTAGAAATTTTATTATGGCAAGAAAAAAGCAGCTAAGAAAAACGAGTGGACATCATTACTTTAAGAAACGAAGGACAGTCAGTCGGAAAAATTGGGAAAACTTTGAAAGTGTCCCCAAGTGCAGTCTCAAAAACCATCAAGCGCTACAAAGAAACTGTCTCACAAGAGGACCACCCCAGGAAAGGAAGAACAAGAGTCACCTCTGCTTCTGAGGGTAAGTTTATCCGAGTCACCAGCCTCAGAAATTGCAGGTAAACAGCAGCTCAGATTAGAGACCAGGTCAATGCCACGCAGAGTTCTAGCAGCAGACACATCTCTACAACAACTGTTAAGAGGAAACTTTGTGCAGCAGGCCTTCATGGTAAAATAGCTGCTAGGAAACCACTGCTAAGGACAGGCAACAAGCAGAAGAGACTTGTTTGGGCTAAAGAACACAAGGAATGGACATTAGACCAGTGGAAATCTGTGCTTTGGTCTTATGAGTCCAAATTTGAGATCTTTGGTTCCAACCACCGTGTCTTTGTGCAACGCAGAAAAGGTGGATGGATGAACTCTACATGTCTGGTTCCCACCATGAAGCATGGAGGAGGAGGTGTGATGGTGTGGGGGTGCTTTGCTGGTGACACTGTTGGGGATTTATTCAAAATTGAAAGCATACTGTACCAGCATGGCTACCACAGCATCTTGCAGCGGCATGCTATTCCATCTGGTTTGCATTTAGTTGGACCATCATTTATTTTTCAACAGGACAATGACCCCAAAACACACCTCCAGGCTGTGTAAGGGCTATTTGACCAAGAAGGAGAGTGATGGGGTGCTACGCCAGACGACATGGCCTCCACAGTCACCAGACCTGAACCCAATTGAGATGGTTTGGGGTGAGTTGAACCGCAGAATGAAGGCAAAAGGGCCAACAAGTGCTAAGCATCTCTGGGAACTCCTTCAAGATTGTTGGAAGACCATTCCCGGTGACTACCTCTTGAAGCTCATCAAGAGAGTGCCAAGAGTGTGCAAAGCAGTCATCAAAGCAAAAGGTGGCTACTTTGAAGAACCTAGAATATAAGACATATTTGCCGTTGTTTCACACTTTTTTGTTAAGTATATAATTCCACATGTGTTAATTCATAGTTTTGATGCCTTCAGTGTGAATGTACAATTTTCATAGTCATGAAAATACAGAAAAATCTTTAAATGAGAAAGTGTCCAAATTTTTGGTCTGTACTGTATATATATACACATACATATATGCACACACAGTATATATATGGCATATTAAACTCTCCAAATTTTTGGTATGGGTTAGTTACCTCCTCTGTTGCTTTCAAACAACGTCTTACAATTTCTGGATAATCAGTAACCAGACAGAGAGAAAATGTTGTTTTATACAGTTTTTCTTTAACAGGGATTTCACAAAAATTGAATATAAAAAAAAATGTCTGATTGGTGTCACCATTTTCAGAGACTCAAAATTTTTTTTATTTTTCCATGGGGAATTTTTTTGTTGACAGTCAAACTGTAGTTTTTTTTAACGTTTTAGGCTATGTGCACAGAGTGCGTTTTTTATGCATTTTCGCAGCGTTTTTTTCCTTGCAGAAATGTGCCAAGAAGCTATGGAATCCTTATGTATTCAATGTATTCAATGTATTCAATGACAATCCTGAAGTGTTGTGCACATGATGACGAAAATTACTTAAGTATTTGCAGAGTATTTTTTTTTGCAGCATGTTAATTCTTTTTGCGTTTCTGCAGCATTTTTCACCCATTGACTTCAATTGAGTCCGTGAAATCCGCCGATCTCGAACATCGTGTGTGTGTGTCTTTTTAAATGCTTTTAGTGTATGCTTTGTGTGTCAAACAGAAATCAGTCCCAGGAGCGCTGAAGGAAACTCAGACAACATATGTCGTTTGCCACAACGCGTTTCAACGGTAAACACCGTCTTCTTCAGGTGGGAGTTTTCAACTCCCACCTGAAGAAGACGGTGTTTCCCGTTGAAACGCGTTGTGGCAAACGACATATGTTGTCTGAGTTTCCTTCAGCGCTCCTGGGACTGATTTCTGTTTGACACACATTCTTATCCTCCTTTGGAGGTATTCAGCTGGAGCTGCGGTGGTGCTCGACAACTTCCTTTCATCTCCCCTTCCCTGGGTCAATTCCTCTGCGCTCCCCTCTGACTGCTTTCACTTATCTTGTTTAGTGTATGCTTTGGCTCATATGTAAACATTGAGTTTTTATTAGTGATCCCACTTATTGCATACTTTTTTCCCTTATTGTTATCACTCCATACAGTATAATGGCCATTACACTCCTCCACACATTATTATGGCCCCTACACAACCGTCCACACAGTGTGATGATCGTAACACAACCCTGTACATTGAGTAATGGCTCGAACACATTACTTTTCAAATAGTATAATGGCCCCGACATAGCTCTCCAAACTGTATAATGGCCTCAAATAATTAAAAAAAAAAACACCCTAATGTACTCATCTGTCCTCATTCCCCACTGCTCCGGTCTCTGCAGCGCGTGTTCTGAAGCTCTGCTCTTAGATGTCAGAGCTCAAACCCACAGGGAGAATGATGGAGGATGGAGCTGATGGCTCTCTCTTCCATCATTACTTTTCAGCGGTATCAACATCCAGAATGCCGATAAAGTTACATGTACAATGCTAGGCCATGGGGGACCAACTCACAGGCCCCATAGCAACCACATGGTCTGCTGCTATTAGTGGTACGCCACTGCTATAGGACTGCTTCTCAGCAACTATAACTGGGTCTTTAGTCAAAGAAGACGGAATTCTGAACAGTTCCAAACATCAGTTGATTTTGCAACAAAATGTAAAAGTCTTGTGCTAAAAAGATGAATAGAAATATGAATTTCACCTTTCAGCATGATAATGTCCATAAACAAACCTCCAAATTATGATAAAATGGCTTCTCTAGAGCAAGATCAGAGTTGTGGAATGGCCCTGCCAGAACCCAGATCTGAATCCAACTGAAAATGTGTGTGATGACCTGAAGAGGGCGCTGTACTCAGGAGATGCCCTCACAATCTCACAGAATTGGAGCACTACTGCAAAGAATTGTGGAGAAAGATTGCCAATTCTAGATGTGCCATGCTGATAGACAACTGCCCAAAAAGACTTAACACCACAATAAATTGAAAGTGTACTTCAATGATGGGTTAGTTTAAGGGTTTCTAAATTTCTTCAACCACATTAATAACATAAAACCAAAAGAACACCAGACCATAAATGCACCCACAATGTCAAGTACCACGGGTGCTCGGATATACAAAAGGGTTCAGTGCAACCAAACGTAAATAGAGAACCTAGAACATTAATAACATTTTATTTTTTTATTTTTCCATATGAAAAGATTTCAGTTTCTTTTGCAGTGGATTTGTACAGATTATAGGCGACCTTAAAAGTGGAAAAAGGTCTAAAATGATTTTTCTTGATATGATTTTTGTATTACATGATAAAAACCTGGCATTTTAACAGGGGTGTGTAGACTTTTTATATCCACTATAAGTCCTCCTATTTTACATTATTATTGTTTATTTTCACCATCCCGGTACCTAATGGCAGTCAGGCTACCTCTGGCGAACACATGGAGGGCTGTGCGGCCCTTCAAAGAAATGCCGCCCCACACCATTACTGACCCACTGTCAAACTGGTTATGCTGAAGGATGCTGCAGGCAGCAGATCACTCTCCATGGTGTCTCCAGGCTCTGTCACGTCTATCACATGTGCTCAGTGGTGGTGATTTTGCCAATCCTGGCGTTCTGTGGCAAATGCCAAGCGTCCTGTATGGTGTTGGGCTGTGAGCACAACCCCCATCTGTGCACGTCAGGCACTCAGACCATCTTCATGGAGTCGGTTTCTAACCATTTGTGCAGACGCATGCACATTTGTGGCCTGCTGGAGGTGATTTTGCAGGGCTCTGGCAGTGCTCCTCCTGTTCCTCCTTGCACAAAGGCTGAGGTAGCGGTCCTGCTGCTGGGTTGTTGCCCTCATATGGCCCCCTGCACATCTCCTGGTGTACTGTTCTGTCTCCTGGTAGCACCTCCAGCCTCTGGACACTACGCTGACAGACACAGCAAACCTTCTTGCCACAGCTCGATTTGATGTGCCATCCTGGATGAGGTGCACTACCTGAGCCAATTGTGTGGGTTGTAGTATCTGTCTCTGGTAAAAATGATTATTTCGCAAAAATATTTAATCAAGACTTAACCAGGTGCGTTATTCTTAAAAGAAAAATGTCATGATATTCTGATGAAAGTATAGTGGTTTATTGAATTATCCACCATTGCAGAAAGAACATAAAAGTAGATGAAATAGTTACGAACAGATTGTCCATGTGTAGATGTCAGCGCATGTCTTGTTACTCATCTTTCCCAAGGTCCTGAATGATAAAACAGTCTGTGTGTGTGAAGTTTGAAAGTCATCATGTCTTCCGCTATCAGCTGTTGCTTCTTCATCTGTTATCCATGGAGAATGAAGTGTAGGAAGGGAGGTGACCGTCCCACGTGACAAAAGGCCCCACACCCTCCTAAGAGACATTTATATATGTCCAACACAGATCACGTGTTCTCTGTATATGGTGTTAACTTATACTCTGAGCTACATACACAGAAATAGCTTTTGATAGTGTCAGCAAGAAACAATGTGCTCGGTACAGAATTGAGAATAATTCAATTAATATTTAACAATTCCCCCTTTTGAGGGTGACAGACATTGATTGGAACCCTCAAATTAAAATATTAATAAGATCTACTTTCTTCTTTGGCAAAATGATGTAATAAATAATAATATCAATAATAATATTGTTATATGTTCTCAATAATATAATGATATGTAACTTCATGTTATGGTAAGCCGTGACTAATATTCATATAAAATATATATTTTATTATACTTCCCTATATATACTTGAAGCATCTCAGGTCTGATGTCATCTGATGTCATCTGATCTTCATATTGATATCTTCTTGGTTCTTTTAAAACAATCTTTATTATAAGTCTTTTGAAATAGATGAT
This sequence comes from Ranitomeya imitator, assembly GCF_032444005.1. NCBI lineage: Eukaryota > Metazoa > Chordata > Amphibia > Anura > Dendrobatidae > Ranitomeya > Ranitomeya imitator. The sequence continues at coordinate 159,762,938 of NC_091285.1, read as the reverse complement.
AGCATGTAGATATGTAGAGACTGTGTGTCATGTGTCAATCAAAGTCCATAAATTCAAATGTTGATAAGAAAACAAAGTTCATAGATGAAATGTAGCTTTAATATCTGTGCAGTGTCACCTTTAAAAACCTGGACTTACATTGGCTCGCCTTGGAAATCATCTGGAATCCTCATATCATCCGCACTGATCTTGGAACAGTTGTGACGTCTTTAGTCAGCACAGCAAGGGTTACATTGACTCTTCCTTGCCAAATATAGCACCATAACCAGTCCTTAGTGCACAGGACACATGTCAGGGTTATTACCTGAGTGTTCACTAGCTTTCATGGAAGTCTTATAGGTGATAGGAAACCACTGGAACGTGATAACACAGTTCATTTTTGATACTGTACTCAGTTGTCAGTGATGGATGCTGTAGTTGTGAGTGTTGACATGAATTGTATTTGACATAGTCTATTATTACTCAGAAATCATAGCATCGTTACCTTGTGGAACTTCTGGATGGCGGCTTTCCTCTTGCAACTTTTTAGAATCAATTGAATTTACAAATATGAAAAATCTTTATTAACGTCTTTAGTATCTTGATTGAAGTCTTCATTCCCTATTCTATACCAAATCTGGTAATTTTCCTAACTTATAATATCACAGCGTACCATAGCAATCAGTAATATCCATATAATTATTAAATGATATTAATATGGAATTTACGAGGGGCGATCCAAAAGTAATGATAATCGGTTATTTCTATTGCACACAAAAATTAAAATAAAATGTTTTCTTCTCTCTTAGGTACCCACTAGTCCAGGAAAAAAAAAATACTTAAATAGACCACGATTCCCGGGAGCTACATTCATTTGAATATGAACTGCCGAGGAGTGAACATCAAAATGGAAAAAAACGAGCTCAGAGCTGTCATCAAATACCTCTGCTTGAAAAAAATGACTACCAAAGACATACACAGCGACTTGGTGGAAACATTGGGGGACTCTTCTCCTCCATATTCCACAGTTGTAAGCTGGGCCAAGGAATTTAAGCTGGGAAGAACATCGACGGAAAATAACCATCGTGAAGGACGCCCATCCACGTCCCTCAATGAAGAAAACGTGAAAAAAGTTGAAGAAGTTGTATTGGCAGATCGAAGAGAGGGTCAAGATCAATAATTTTTTTCGAAGGGAATTCTAAGTTTAGAAAAGAGATGGACTAAATGTATACACTTGTTTCGAGACTATGTAGAAAAATAAATTTATTTTTTGACTATATTCATTGTGTTTAGTATTGATTATCATTACTTTTGGATCGCCCCTCGTATATAGTGTAAATAAAATAATAATAAATGATAATATATTATTAACCATATTCTTCATGTGATTTGGACATTTTTATGTCATAGGTATAATTTCTTTTTGAACCCATAGATGTCAGTGTGTCTTTTATGTAACAAGTGCAGACATTTATTATTAAAACTTTATTAATAAATTATATGTAAGAATGTGTAGCCATGAACCAAAATAAGAATATATATATATATATATATATATATATATATGAATGAATGAATGAGTGAAAGAATTGTTGTACTTAACTCAGGATTGAAACATTTCTTATATAATGAAACCATATGATCATTATATTTAATAAAGCAATATTCTTGTAGGCATTACTTTACTAAATATTGATTTATTCTTGAGATAAAAATAAAAATGAAAAATAAAAATGAAGAAAAAATGAAAAATGAAAAATAAAAATAAAAATAAGGCCTTCATTTGTTGATGAAAAAATGAAAAATGAAAAATAAAAATGAGAATAAAAAAATAAGAATAAGGCCTTTATATATTGATGACAAATGCTGAGATTATGTCTCAGTAACACATTCCCTTAATATTTTCATCATCTAAATGTTGTCTAGACCTTGGATTACCAAAATATTGAAATTATGCAACTTGCATATAATACCCTTCATTAGAGAAAAAAATGACTTTTATAATATTTAATGTTATTGTACCCAATAATACCTTATTAATATTTCTTCTTTATTAAAATGTGTGAAGAAGAGGTATTGATGAAATGTGATGATGTGATCAGGATCAAAAACACATTTCCCCCTTAATATAAAAAAAAAATATTATTTTGTGAAAAAATTAATTTGTAAAAACCCAAGTGAAAAATAATTATTTTTTTTATAACTGTCATACCAGCTTTATGACTTATATTTGTTTGAAGATGTGTACTCATCTATGTAACCATAAAAAAAAACACTGAATATCATAACACTGAATATCATAAAATTATCATTTGGGAAAATGTTCTAAATGTAGGTTTCTTTGATAAACCATATTGATGTGTGATTGCACTTATTAAATAATAATCACTAAAGAAATATATGTTGAATAATAATATTTAAATATATCTTAATATTCTAATATTTTAACTGAATCCTATTATTTCTTAAACACAAAGTTGTTTTTTTTCCCAACATACCATGAATCATAAGGCCTCTGTCAAACTGTGCATACCATGCCCCACTCTTACATGAGGTTCACTCTCATGTAAAGTTCACTCAGCAGCTGCTCATATGCTCTCATCTGTCATCTGTCACATGTGACACACATAGACGTTCACAATACATATTTCACATACAAAGAATACACATATATTAACCCAAAATATTGTATCCTAATTATCAATCAATGCGCATTGTAATCTATTAAATTTAGTATTCTAATACTTTCTTTGAATATTCCCCAAATATTATCTAACAGTAACACTATGTTTTAACCTATAGAAAGGACTTCTCCATTTACAAGAAACCCGAGTTGAATGTTTCACAGCTAAATCGGTACAGGAATCCATTTGCATGTAAAGGCTGAGGAAAATTCCTAAAACTAAAAACAAGGCTATATGATATATTTATTTTCAGCTCACATATGCCACATGCCATGCACCATGCAGTGGGGGAAAACAAGTTTTAGAAATCAGATATAAATTATTTATTTTAAGTGTTAAATATATAAGAATCATGCAGTTAATATAACTGTTATGATCTGGTAATTCAGTACCACAATGGACATAGAAGTCAGAGCACATACAGTGACCTGACAATAACCCAAAAACATAGAACGAGCTCTGAGACGTGGGAACTCTGCAGACCGCAATCCCTAATCCTCTCCAACCACACTAGAGGCAGCCGTGGATTGCGCCTAACGCTCCCTATGCAACTCGGCACAGCCTGAGAAACTAGCTAGCCTGAAGATAGAAAATAAGCCTACCTTGCCTCAGAGAAATACCCCAAAGGAAAAGGCAGCCTCCACATACAGTGGGGCAAAAAAGTATTTAGTCAGTCAGCAATAGTGCAAGTTCCACCACTTAAAAAGATGAGAGGCGTCTGTAATTTACATCATAGGTAGACCTCAACTATGGGAGACAAACTGAGAAAAAAAAATCCAGAAAATCACATTGTTTGTTTTTTTAACATTTTATTTGCATATTATGGTGGAAAATAAGTATTTGGTCAAAAACAAACAATCAAGATTTCTGGCTCTCACAGACCTGTAACTTCTTCTTTAAGAGTCTCCTCTTTCCTCCACTCATTACCTGTAGTAATGGCACCTGTTTAAACTTGTTATCAGTATAAAAAGACACCTGTGCACACCCTCAAGCAGTCTGACTCCAAACTCCACTATGGTGAAGACCAAAGAGCTGTCAAAGGACACCAGAAACAAAATTGTAGCCCTGCACCAGGCTGGGAAGACTGAATCTGCAATAGCCAACCAGCTTGGAGTGAAGAAATCAACAGTGGGAGCAATAATTAGAAAATGGAAGACATACAAGACCACTGATAATCTCCCTCGATCTGGGGCTCCACGGAAAATGCCACCACGTGGGGTCAGAATGATCACAAGAACGGTGAGCAAAAATCCCAGAACCACGCGGGGGGACCTAGTGAATGAACTGCAGAGAGCTGGGACCAATGTAACAAGGCCTACCATAAGTAACACACTACGCCACCATGGACTCAGATCCTGCAGTGCCAGACGTGTCCCACCGCTTAAGCCAGTACATGTCCGGGCCCGTCTGAAGTTTGCTAGAGAGCATTTGGATGATCCAGAGGAGTTTTGGGAGAATGTCCTATGGTCTGATGAAACCAAACTGGAACTGTTTGGTAGAAACACAACTTGTCGTGTTTGGAGGAAAAAGAATACTGAGTTGCATCCATCAAACACCATACCTACTGTAAAGCATGGTGGTGGAAACATCATGCTTTGGGGCAGTTTCTCTGCAAAGGGACCAGGACGACTGATCCGGGTACATGAAAGAATGAATGGGGCCATGTATCGTGAGATTTTGAGTGCAAACCTCCTTCCATCAGCAAGGACATTGAAGATGAAACGTGGCTGGGTCTTTCAACATGACAATGATCCAAAGCACACCGCCAGGGCAACGAAGGAGTGGCTTCGTAAGAAGCATTTCAAGGTCCTGGAGTGGCCTAGCCAGTCTCCAGATCTCAACCCTATAGAAAACCTTTGGAGGGAGTTGAAAGTCCGTGTTGCCAAGCGAAAAGCCAAAAACATCACTGCTCTAGAGGAGATCTGCATGGAGGAATGGGCCAACATACCAACAACAGTGTGTGGCAACCTTGTGAAGACTTACAGAAAACGTTTGACCTCTGTCATTGCCAACAAAGGATATATTACAAAGTATTGAGATGAAATTTTGTTTCTGACCAAATACTTATTTTCCACCATAATATGCAAATAAAATGTTAAAAAAAACAGACAATGTGATTTTCTGGATTTTGTTTTCTCAGTTTGTCTCCCATAGTTGAGGTCTACCTATGATGTAAATTACAGACGCCTCTCATCTTTTTAAGTGGTGGAACTTGCACTATTGCTGACTGACTAAATACTTTTTTGCCCCACTGTATAATGACTGTGAGTTAAGATGAAAAGACAAACGTAGAGATGAAATAGATTTAGCAAAGTGAGGCCCGACTTTCTGAACAGAGCGAGGATAGGAAAGGTAACTTTGCGGTCAACACAAAACCCTACAAACAACCACGCAAAGGGGGCAAAAAGACCCTCCGTACAGAACTAACGGCACGGAGGTACACCCTCTGTGTCCCAGAGCTTCCAGCAAGCAAGAAAAAACAAATAAGCAAGCTGGACAGAAAAAAAACAGCAAACAAATAGCAAAAGCGGAACTTAGCTATGCAGAGCAGCAGGCCACAGGAACGATCCAGGAGGAAACAGGTCCAATACTAGAACATTGACTGGAGGCCAGGATCAAAGCACTAGGTGGAGTTAAATAGAGCAGCACCTAATGACTTCACCACATCACCTGAGGAAGGAAACTCAGAAGCCGCAGTACCACTCTCCTCCACCAACGGAAGCTCACAGAGAGAATCAGCCGAAGTACCACTTGTGACCACAGGAGGGAGCTCTGCCACAGAATTCACAACAGTACCCCCCCTTGAGGAGGGGTCACCGAACCCTCACCAGAGCCCCCAGGACGACCAGGATGAGCCATATGAAAGGCACGAACAAGATCGGGAGCATGGACATCAGAGGCAAAGACCCAGGAATTATCTTCCTAAGCATAACCCTTCCACTTAACCAGATACTGGAGTTTCTGTCTTGAAACACGAGAATCCAAAATCTTCTCCACAATATACTCCAACTCCCCCTCCACCAAAACCGGGGCAGGAGGATCAACAGATGGAACCATAGGTGCCACGTATCTCCGCAACAATGACCTATGGAATACGTTATGAATGGAAAAAGAATCTGGAAGGGTCAGACGAAAAGACACAGGATTAAGAACCTCAGAAATCCTATACGGACCAATGAAACGAGGTTTAAACTTAGGAGAGGAAACCTTCATAGGAATATGACGAGAAGATAACCAAACCAAATCCCCAACACGAAGTCGGGGACCCACACAGCGTCTGCGATTAGCGAAACGTTGAGCCTTCTCCTGGGACAAGGTCAAATTGTCCACTACATGAGTCCAAATCTGCTGCAACCTGTCCACCACAGTATCCACACCAGGACAGTCCGAAGACTCAACCTGCCCTGAAGAGAAACGAGGATGGAACCCAGAGTTGCAGAAAAACGGCGAAACCAAGGTAGCCGAGCTGGCCCGATTATTAAGGGCGAACTCAGCCAAAGGCAAAAAGGACACCCAGTCATCCTGATCAGCAGAAACAAAGCATCTCAGATATGTTTCCAAGGTCTGATTGGTTCGTTCGGTCTGGCCATTAGTCTGAGGATGGAAAGCCGAGGAAAAAGACAAGTCAATGCCCATCCTAGCACAAAAAGCTCGCCAAAACCTCGAAACAAACTGGGAACCTCTGTCAGAAACGATATTCTCTGGAATGCCATGTAAACGAACCACATGCTGGAAGAACAATGGCACCAAATCAGAGGAGGAAGGTAATTTAGACAAGGGTACCAAATGGACCATCTTAGAGAAGCGATCACAAACCACCAAAATGACTGACATTTTTTGAGAGACGGGAAGATCTGAAATAAAATCCATAGAGATATGTGTCCAAGGCCTCTTCGGGACCGGCAAGGGCAAAAGCAACCCACTGGCACGAGAACAGCAGGGCTTAGCCCGAGCACAAATCCCACAGGACTGCACAAAAGAACGCACATCCCGCGACAGAGATAGCCACCAAAAGGATCTAGCCACTAACTCTCTGGTACCAAAGATTCCAGGATGACCAGCCAACACCGAACAATGAACCTCAGAGATAACTTTATTCGTCCACCTATCAGGGACAAACAGTTTCTCCGCTGGGCAACGATCAGGTTTATTAGCCTGAAATTTTTGCAGCACCCGCCGCAAATCAGGGGAAATGGCAGACACAATTACTCCCTCTTTGAGAATACCCGCCGGCTCAGATAAACCCGGAGAGTCGGGCACAAAACTCCTAGACAGAGCATCCGCCTTCACATTTTTAGAGCCCGGAAGGTACTAAATCACAAAATCAAAACGGGCAAAAAACAGCGACCAACGAGCCTGTCTAGGATTCAACCGCTTGGCAGACTCGAGATAAGTCAAGTTGTTATGATCAGTCAAGACCACCACGCGATGCTTAGCTCCTTCAAGCCAATGACGCCACTCCTCGAATGCCCACTTCATGGCCAGCAACTCTCGATTGCCAACATCATAATTTCGCTCAGCAGGCGAAAACTTCCTGGAAAAGAAGGCGCATGGTTTCATCACCGAGCAATCAGAACTTCTCTGCGACAAAACAGCCCCTGCTCCAATCTCAGAAGCATCAACCTCGACCTGGAATGGAAGCGAAACATCTGGTTGACACAACACAGGGGCAGAAGAAAAACGATGCTTCAACTCCTGAAAAGCTTCCACAGCAGCAGAAGACCAATTGACCACATCAGCACCCTTCTTGGTCAAATCGGTCAACGGTTTAGCAATACTAGAAAAATTGCAGATGAAGCGACGATAGAAATTAGCAAAGCCCAGGAACTTTTGCAGACTTTTCAGAGATGTCGGCTGAGTCCAATCATGGATGGCTTGGTCCTTAACAGGGTCCATCTCGATAGTAGAAGGGGAAAAGATGAACCCCAAAAATGAAACCTTCTGAACACCAAAGAGACACTTTGATCCCTTCACAAACAAAGAATTAGCACGCAGGACCTGAAACACCGTTCTGACCTGCTTCACATGAGACTCCCAATCATCCGAGAAGATCAAAATGTCATCCAAGTACACAATCAGGAATTTATCCAGGTACTCTCTGAAGATGTCATGCATAAAGGACTGAAACACTGATGGAGCATTGGCAAGTCCGAATGGCATTACTAGATACTCAAAATGGCCCTCGGGCGTATTAAATGCAGTTTTCCATTCATCGCCTCGCTTAATACGCACAAGATTATACGCACCACGAAGATCTATCTTGGTGAACCAACAAGCCCCCTTAATCCGAGCAAACAAATCAGATAACAATGGCAAGGGGTACTGAAATTTAACCGTGATCTTATTTAGAAGGCGGTAATCTATACAAGGTCTCAGCGAACCATCCTTCTTGCCACAAAAAAGAACCCTGCTCCTAATGGCAACGATGACGGGCGAATATGCCCCTTCTCCAAGGACTCCTTCACATAACTCCGCATAGCGGCGTGCTCAGGCACAGATAAATTAAACAGTCGACCCTTTGGGAATTTACTACCAGGAATCAAATCGATAGCACAATCACAATCCCTATGCGGAGGTAGGGTATCGGACTTGGGCTCATCAAATACATCCTGGTAAACAGACAAGAACTCTGGAACCTCAGAAGGGGTGGATGACGAAATAGACAGAAATGGGACATCACCATGTACCCCCTGACAACCCCAGCTGGACACAGACATGGATTTCCAATCTAATACTGGATTATGGACTTGTAGCCATGGCAACCCCAACACGACCACATCATGCAGATTATGCAACACGAGAAAGCGAATAACCTCCTGATGTGCAGGAGCCATGCACATGGTCAGCTGGGTCCAGTACTGAGGCTTATTCTTGGCCAAAGGCATAGCATCAATTCCTCTCAATGGAATAGGACACTGCAAGGGCTCCAAGAAAAACCCACAACGCCTAGCATACTCCAAGTCCATCAAATTCAGGGCAGCGCCTGAATCCACAAATGCCATGACAGAATAATATGACAAAGAGCAGATCAAGGTAACGGACAAAAGACATTTTGACTGTACCATACCAATGGTGGCAGACCTAGCGAACCGCTTAGTGCGCTTAGGACAATCAGAGATAGCATGAGTGGAATCACCACAGTAGAAACACAGCCCATTCAGACGTCTGTGTTCTTGCCGTTCAACTCTGGTCAAAGTCCTATCGCACTGCATAGGCTCAGGTTTATGCTCAGATAATACCGCCAAATGGTGCACAGATTTACGCTCACGCAAGCGTCGACTGATCTGAATGGCCAAAGACATAGACTCATTCAGACCAGCAGGCATAGGAAATCCCACCATGACATCTTTAAGGGCTTCAGAGAGACCCTTTCTGAAAATAGCTGCGAGCGCACCTTCATTTAATTGAGTGAGTACAGACCACTTTCTAAATTTCTGACAATATACCTCTATCTCATCCTGACCCTGACTCAGAGCCAGCAAATTTTTCTCTGCCTGATCCACTGAATTAGGTTCATCGTACAGCAATCCGAGCGCCAGGAAAAACGCATCGATATTACTTAATGCAGGATCTCCTGAGGCAAGAGAAAATGCCCAGTCCTGAGGGTCGCCACGTAAAGAAGAAATAATGATCCTAACTTGTTGAACTGGGTCACCAGAGGAGCGAGGTTTCAAAGCCAGAAATAGTTTACAATTATTTTTGAAACTCAGAAATTTAGTTCTATCTCCAAAAAACAAATCAGGAATAGGAATTCTTGGTTCTAACATAGAATTCTGAACCACAAAGTCTTGAATATTTTGTACTCTTGCCGTGAGCTGATCCACACATGAAGACAGACCTTTCATGTCCATCGCTACACCTGTGTCCTGAACCACCCAAATGTCTAGGGGAAAAAAAAGGCAAAACACAGTGCAGAGAAAAAAAAATGGTCTCAGAACTTCTTTTTTCCCTCTATTGAGAATCATTAGTACTTTGGGCCTCCAGTACTGTTGTGATCTGGTAATTCAGTACCACAATGGACATAGAAGTCAGAGCACATACAGTGACCTGACAATAACCCAAAAACATAGAACGAGCTCTGAGACGTGGGAACTCTGCAGACCGCAATCCCTAATCCTCTCCAACCACACTAGAGGCAGCCGTGGATTGCGCCTAACGCTCCCTATGCAACTCGGCACAGCCTGAGAAACTAGCTAACCTGAAGATAGAAAATAAGCCTACCTTGCCTCAGAGAAATACCCCAAAGGAAAAGGCAGCCCCCACATATAATGACTGTGAGTTAAGATGAAAAGACAAACGTAGAGATGAAATAGATTTAGCAAAGTGAGGCCCGACTTTCTGAACAGAGCGAGGATAGGAAAGGTAACTTTGCGGTCAACACAAAACCCTACAAACAACCATGCAAAGGGGGCAAAAAGACCCTCCGTACCGAACTAACGGCACGGAGGTACACCCTCTGCGTCCCAGAGCTTCCAGCAAGCAGGAAAAAACAAATAAGCAAGCTGGACAGAAAAAAACAGCAAACAAATAGCAAAAGCGGAACTTAGCTATGCAGAGCAGCATGACACAGGAATGATCCAGGAGGAAACAGGTCCAATACTAGAACATTGACTGGAGGCCAGGATCAAAGCACTAGGTGGAGTTAAATAGAGCAGCACCTAATGACTTCACCACATCACCTGAGGAAGGAAACTCAGAAGCCGCAGTACCACTCTCCTCCACCAACGGAAGCTCACAGAGAGAATCAGCCGAAGTACCACTTGTGACCACAGGAGGGAGCTCTGCCACAGAATTCACAACATATAACTTCCTGTGTGAATAAGACATAAATTCATGAAACAGGTATTTTTTGTTCAATCCTTGCTTTGAAAGTAAAATTCTAAGGGAAAATGAAAGATACGTAAAGGTTAATTTCATATTTATTTAAAAACAAAATAATTTAAATATCTTATACATATGTATATATTTAATAAATGTATTTAATGTAATTCTAAATATTATTACTGGAGTAAATTTTAATTATTTCACTATACATATAAAAATACAGTTAATATAATCTCTACTTATACAAATATGCTACAGTATTTACTGTATATTATATTAATATATGTAACTGCAGAATTATAGTGAATAAAATAATTACATATTAATACATAATACATTGTACAACTCATCATATAATATAATTACATTTTTAGCCAATTCCTATCCCAAAATTTAACTCTCTGTCGATAATCTGTTGGAATGCTTTATTTAATAAGGTCATTTTTAACCCTACAGACTCTTTGAAGAGCTGTGATAATGGAGTGTTCCGCTGAGCACCCTGTTGTGAATTCTGTGGCAGAGCTCCCTCCTGTGGTCACAAGTGGTACTTCGGCTGGTTCTCTCTGTGAGCTTCCGTTGGTGGAGGAAAGTGGTACTGCGGCTTCTGAGTTTCCTTCCTCAGGTGATGTGGTAAAGTCGTTAGGTGCTGTTCTATTTAACTCCACCTAGTGCTTTGATCCTGGCCTCCAGTCAATGTTCTAGTATTGGACCTGTTTCCTCCTGGATGGTTCCTGTGGCCTGCTGCTCTGCATAGCTAAGTTCCTCTTTGCTATTTGTTTGCTGTTTTTTTCTGTCCAGCTTGTCAATTTGTTTTTTTCTGCTTGCTGGAAGCTCTGGGACGCAGAGGGTGTACCTCCGTGCCGTTAGTTCTGTACGGAGGGTCTTTTTGCCCCCTTTGCGTGGTCTTTGTAGGGTTTTGTGTTGACCGCAAAGTTACCTTTCCTATCCTCGCTCTGTTCAGAAAGTTGGGCCTCACTTTGCTAAATCTATTTCATCTCTACGTTTGTCTTTTCATCTTAACTCACAGTCATTATATGTGGGGGCTGCCTTTTCCTTTGGGGTATTTCTCTGAGGCAAGGTAGGCTTATTTTCTATCTTCAGGCTAGCTAGTTTCTCAGGCCGTGCCGAGTTGCATAGGGAGCATCAGGCGCAATCCACGGCTGCCTTTAGTGTGGTTGGAGAGGATTAGGAATTGCGGTCAACAGAGTTCCCACGTCTCAGAGCTCGTTCTTGTTTTTTGGGTTATTGCCAGGTCACTGTTTGTGCGCTGACCTCTATGTCCATTGTGGTACTGAATTACCTTTCATAACAGCACCCCCTGGGATACTCACCTGCTTCCATTTGTCAATTTCCGTCATCTTTACAGAGAGATCTGAGCCTTCAGCTTTTAACCCTTTCAGAGGAACGTCTTTAATAGACTCCTGAACCGTTTCATAGGGTTTGCAGCAAATATGTAATTTTCTTCGTACTTCATAGATGTGATTTGGGGACAGTTTTGGAGATTTTGATTTTGGCTTTTGATAAGATTGAATTCTGCCTGGTTTAAAAAACTTAGTAAAATTTGTTTTCTTTCAAGATTCTCGTGTTTTCTAGAAAAATCAAGGGATTGTGCACATTCATATAAGGAATCTTTCTGTGACACAATTACACGAGATACAGGAGTTAACAATTTAAACTTTTTTACAAAACAATTTATCATGGATTGTTGATTCAAATTTGTACAGACCAATTTATAAATTCTTTCAAAAATGGACAATTCTTCAATTTTAGAAGAATATCAAGATCTGGATAATTTTTTTTTAATCCACAGAAAATCAAAATTTTTAATCTTTCTACATCAGTCATGTCTTCATGGAACTCATCATTCTGCATTTTTAATGAAAATCTTCTGATAAAAGTTACTGGCAGCCAAATTTTAAACAATTTATTTTTCTCCTGATTAGTCAAATCAAACTTATCAGCAAAACTCTCAAATATCTCTGAATTTCTGCACACAGGGATTTTCTCATCATATGCAGGAATGATTTTGCATAACTTTAGCAAGATTTTCCTAGATTTAGGTTGGAGTTGGGCCTCGTCTTCTATTTTTAGTGGTTGTACATCTGTCCCTTGTAGATCATCTTTGTCAGTTGTCATATCTCCTACACTTCCTCCATCTTGTTTTTCATCATGTGTCACAAAGTCAAGGTCACCTTGGGTGGTCATCGTCATCACAGACACGTGTGTATCATCTTCCTCACGCTTCCCATTACAGTCAATCTTGGGAACATCATTAGTTTCCTTAGAAATTCTTTCTACACAATCTTTTTTGGACTTCTCTGTAACAAACTCGTTAAATACATAAACCATATGTAAAATATTTTTCAGTTGCTCTTTTTCTCTTTTCTTAGATACTAGCTTAGAATCTAACTTTAAATTAGCGATTCTGCATTCTGCAAATAAAGAAAACCAAAATATTTCTAAGCTAGATTTGTATAAACGTACAAATTCTATCTGACTTGATTTAGCATATGAATTAACCAAATCCATTGCTTACCTTGAGTTCCTTTGAAATATCTCAGCTTGTAGTCCCTTTGCTGCACAACGCTGGGCTCCGGACTTCAGCACGGCTATTTTCAGTACTTCTGTCTTCAGCACTTCCAGTGCTTGTGTCAATCCGTCTGACACCTGTTAAAGTCTCCGTAATTCGTAGGTTCTTGTATGAGTTCTTTGTGACTTGAAGTTTTGAAGTGGAATTCCTGAATACTTGCACAATCTAGCGGAACTCTTCTGTCTTCCCCCGTGTGCAAGAAGAAGGAAATTAACGCAAAAATAGCTCAAAAAAATCAAAACTGGCTGGCTTGGCCAATGTTAAAAATGATTATTTCGCAAAAATATTTAATCAAGACTTAACCAGGTGCGTTATTCTTAAAAGAAAAATGTCATGATATTCCGATGAAAGTATAGTGGTTTATTGAATCCACCATTGCAGAAAGAACATAAAAGTAGATGAAATAGTTACGAACAGATTGTCCATGTGTAGATGTCAGCGCTTGTCTTGTTACTCATCTTTCCCAAGGTCCTGAATGATAAAACAGTCTGTGTGAAGTTTGAAAGTCATCATGGCTTCCGCTATCAGCTGTTGCTTCTTCATCTGTTGTCCATGGAGAATGAAGTGTAGGATGGGAGGTGACCGTCCCACGTGACAAAAGGCCCCACACCCTCCTAAGAGACGTCTATATATGTCCAACACAGATCACATGTTCTCTGTATATGGTGTTAACTTATACTCTGAGCTACATACACAGAAATAGCTTTTGATAGCGTCAGCAAGAAACAATGTGCTCGGTACAGAATTGAGAATAATTCAATTAATATTTAACAGTCTCATGCTACCACGAGTGTGAAAGCACAACCGACATTCAAAAGTGACCAAAACATCAGCCAGAAAGCATTGGTACTGAGATGTGGTCTGTGGTCCCCACCTGCAGGACCACTCCTTCATTGAGTGTGTCTTGATAATTGCCAATAATTTCCATCTGTTGTCTATTCCATTTGCACAACAGCATGTGAAATTGATTGTCAAACATTGTTGCTTCCTAAGTGGACAGTTTGATTTCACAGAAGTTTGATTTACTTGGAGTTATATTCTGTTGTTTAAGTGTTCCCTTTATTTCTTGGGGCAGTGTATATGAAGATCCTGAGGCTGGTGATGTATATACAGGTGCTGGGCTGGGGCTGATGATGTATTGACAGGTGCTGAGCTGGGGCTGAAGTATATACAGGTGCCTGACTGGGGCTGGTGATGCATATACAGGTGCTGAGCTGGTGATGTATATACATATGCTGGGCTGGGGCTGGTCATGTATATACAAGTGCTGGGCAGGTGATGTATGTACAGGTGCAGGGCTGGGGCTGAAGTATATACAGGTGCTGTGCTGGGGCTGGTGATATATATACAGGTGCTGGGCTGGGGCTGAAGTATATACAGGTGCTGTGCTGGTAATGCATATACAGGTGCTGGGCTGGGGCTGGTGATGTATATATGCAGCTCCCCAGAGACCTGGTCGTTGCAGTATGGCCCCAAGGCGAGTAGCGGTACGTCCGATGGCACTAAAGAGTTCTCCTGACCAGGGATCACCAGAACACATTACACTTCACACTCCGGCCACTAGGGGGAGCAAAAGGCTTTATTTATTGGGCCACTCCTCACACTGGTAAAACTAGGGGCTGGGGAGGAAGTCAGTCAGAAGCTGACTGGGTTGGAACCAGGCAACATCCCGTGGCAGGGGGTGTTGCGGGGAGAAGAAAAAGGGGGGTCCCTGTCAGGCGTGGGAACCTGGCAGGTGCCTAGCGACAGAACAGAACATTACGGAACCGCGCCTGCACACCTTGCGGCAGTATCCTAAGGAAGAGACAAGAGGGGAAGAATATTATGGAACAGTGTAAACGAGATCAGCACAAAGGAGAGCCAGTAAGAATCGTGCCGAGAGAGGAAGGCAACATCTTACTGAGGCACGTAGTCGGTGGCCGGATCACCGTAGGAGTAACTGACTTCAGGCCTTACTTCAAATTCCGCTGGACAGTTGATTATAGGTTGGCTGTCTACCTTCTACACCTACGAAGACATAGGTGGCAACATTGGGAGAGGGGCATCTCTAGGGTCCCGGAAGACCTCCAAGCTTTCCCGTCAAACGGGTGGCGTCCTAGCCATAACATATGTGGGGGATGTTAGAAACTAGCAACATCTGGAACCAAAGAAAGAGAGAGAGAGAGAAAGCTGTAGAGAACGAACAAAAGAGAGTTGTGAGGACTATTCCAAATGCTCAGCAGGGTAGGACTACAACACACAGGCGCTATTGGTAGGCAACGATTTCCATCTGCAAGGGAAGCTCTGGATGTGCCCATCGGACCGGCCGGTCTCTGATAGCCCGGTTGAACGTGCTCTGGACTGAGTGTACTGAAGCCTTCAGTAAAAGGTAAAGAGACTGCAACCCTGTGTCCTCGTTATTGCCTGCACCTCACACCATCTCCATCCACACTACTGGGAAGCCCTGGGGATTTACTTGACCTGTAGGAAGGTATACCATCCGGCTGCTATTCCATCGCCCCAGCGGACCCCACAGCAGCGTCGGTCACCCTGACCGAACACCACAGGTGGCGTAAAAAACTCCTGACAGACTGTACTACCCCTTTCATTGGACGCCCCTTAGCAGGGTCGCGGACCGGGTCTAGCCACCGTGACTGCCTCAGAACCGAACCAGAGAGGCCCGGTACCGAAACGCGTGGCCCTGTGTCTGGGGGCGCTCCATATACAGGTGCCGGGCTGGGGCTGGTGATGTATATACAGGTGCTGGGCTGGGGCTGGTGATGTATATACAGGTTCTGGGCTGGTGATGTACATACAGTTCCTGGGCTGATGATATATACACAAGTGCTGGGCTGGAGATGTATATACAGGTGCTGGGCTGGTGATGTATATACAGGTGCTGGGCTGGGGCTGGTGATGTATATAAAGGTGCTGGGTTGGTGATGTACATATAGGTTCTGGGCTGGGGCTGGTGATGTACATACAGTTCCTGGGCTGGTGATATATATACAAGTGCTGGGCTGGTGATGTATATACAGGTGCTGGGCTGGGGCTGGTGATGTATATACAGGTTCTCGGCTGGTGATGTCTGGGTCTCTAAAGACCCCCGAGCTCCCGCTTCTTCCCTACACCCAGTGATCACATGACTGCTGGGTCCGGAGGTAAAAGCACTTGGTACACACTGGTTTAGTGCTGTGTATGAAGTGATCGGAAAGAAGAAACAGTAATAACCTGTGGGGAGTCTGGCTGTGCCCCTACAATTAAAAAACAAACAACAAATGTCATTGTAGAGAAGAGCGCAGACACTGGTCGACACATTTTTCGTCATCGGGTGGTCTGGAAGTGTTTAAAGTTAAAACTTTTTCCACCTTTCTAAAAGGAAAACATTTAAGGAAAAAAAACAGATTTATCAAAATATAAAATTATTTTAGCCTTTAGTCTATGTGCTCACTTTCAGGAATTCATGCAGAAAATTTCTGTGAAAATCCGGACATTTCTGCCAGATTTCCGCATGAAATCCACATGCGTTTTTTTGCGTGTTTTTGCGCGTTTTTTGCGTGTTTTTTGCGCGTTTTTTCCGGACATTTCCCAATGCATTAGACAGTGGGAAAACCGCGAAAAAACCGCAAACCGCAAAATTAATGAGCAGGTTCATTATTTTTCCGCAATGCGTTTTTCATGCGGAAAAACGCACATCATGTGCACAGGAGTTGCGGATTTCATTAAAAATGATAGTATGCTTAATGTATGCAGATTATTTGCGGTTTTATAGCGTTTTTATAGCGCAAAAATGCCAGAAAACCGCAAATAATCTGCAACGTGTGCACATAGCCTAATGGTATACGCTGTAGAACTAAAGAGTCATACTGTACCCCTAAGTCTATGTGTGCATGGGGAGTATTTTCTTGCAGAAATTTCTTGAAGGTTTCTGCATCTCTTGGCAGGAAAACCGCTGCAGAAAAAAACACGTGTATTTGCCGCGGTTATGCATGCATTTTTTGCTGCGTTTTTGTACAGCAATTAAGGCTTATTTCTAGCTAAATAAAGATATTTTGAAAAAAAAAATTGTGATGTAATTTCTTGGGTCCCCACCACCTTTTTCATACGATGCAGTGGCAGCAGAATAATGGGATTAGGGCTTGGTGTCAGCAGCTGTCAGTAATACACAAAGCACGGATGCCAAGACAGAGAATGCCAAGAGTGTGCAAAGCAGTCATAAAAGCAAAAGGAGGCTACTTTGAAGAACCTAGAATATAAGACATAATTTCAGTTGTTTCACACTTTTTTGTTAAGTATATAGTTCCACATGTGTTAATTCATAGTTTTGATGCCTTCAGTGTGAATGTACAATTTTCATAGTTATGAAAATAAAGAAAAATCTTTAAATGAGAAGGTGTGTCCAAACTTTTCGTCTGAACTGTATATATATATAAAAATTTTGCTACAAGTGTTATTTTACTTGAGCTATTCTGTTAATGAACCATGCCCACCACCATATTCACAAACCGAGCGGCCAACCCTATCTAGCCAACATTCCCTTACATCATACAGGTGACCTCACAGCTACTAGACAATCAGAGAGCGTCCTACGTGTCATAATGGCCTCAGAGTGTAGGACATTCTACTGGCAGCCCACAAGTTATTAGCAACCCGCCTGGTACCAGCAAGACATCATGGCTTCTCACAAGAAAAGCAGAAGATCCTATCGCAGAAGGAGAAGGACTCACAGACCCCATAAAATGGGTAAATGTTATTGAGCCTACACTAAACAGTATAACCTCCATTATAATGCTATACATGTAATTCTTGGCAATGGGCAACCTTATATTTATACTTTGGCTTCTCCTAGGTCATAAACGTAGACACCGTTATTATTCCAGAAGACGGATGTAGCAGAACCAAGAATAACCCGTTCCTGCTGTCACCGATGACCACTTCTCTCCTGATCGAGTCCACGGGGGAAGTTGAACACAAGAAATTCAGAACTTCATAATCTGTCACCAAATCAACAGCAGGGCACCGGCATGAAATAAACGACCATGAGCAGATTGCAGTCTCTTCTCTTAGTTTTATACAACTAAAATTTAATTTAATTTAAAAATGTTAATTTAAATAATGTAAAATAGGAGGACTTATAGTGGATATAAAAAGTCTACACACCCCTGTTATAGGAGGACTTATAGTGGATATAAAAAGTCTACACACCCCTGTTAAAATGCCAGTTTTTTTTATCATGTAATATAAAAATCATATCAAGAAAAATCATTTTAGACCTTTTTCCACTTTTAAGGTCGCCTATAATCTGTACAAATCCACTGCAAAAGAAACTGAAATCTTTTCAGATGGAAAAATAAAAAAATAAAATGTTATTAATGTGGTTGAAGAAATATACAAACCCTTAAACTAACCTGTCATTGAAGTAGACTTTCAATTTATTGCCGTGTTAAGTCTTTTTGGGCAGTTGTCTATCAGCATGGCACATCTAGAATTGGCAATCTTTCTCCACAATTCTTTGCAGTAGTGCTCCAAATCTGTGAGATTGTGAGGGCATCTCCTGAGTACAGCGCCCTCTTCAGGTCATCACACACATATTCAGTTGGATTCAGATCTGGGTTCTGGCAGGGCCATTCCACAACTCTGATTATACTGTATGGAGTGATAACAATAAGGGAAAAAAGTATGCAATAAGTGGGATCACTAATAAAAACGCAATGTTTACATATGAGCCAAGGCATACACGAAAAGCATTTAAAGAGACAAATGGCTATAACTAGCGATGGGAGAACCCCCTCATCCCCCACGATGTTCGAGATCGGCTGTTTCGCCCGAGTGTTTCTGTGAAGTTCGGGGCCGGAGATGGAACTTGCATCTGAACCCCAAATTTGGACTACAAACGGGGGGCTGTTAAAGAAAACATAAAATTAATAATAAACATTATAATTATACTTACTTGTCCAGCGACGCGTCCTCCCGTCCCGCTGTCTCACGGCCGCATCTGCTTCCGGGGCCGCTCATTACCTTCCGGCGTTATTCACTGCACTCGGCAGTCTTCGGCTTTTTCCGGCAGTGTTCGGGCGGTGACGTCACCGTCATAGGTGCTTCTCACAAAATTAGAATATCAAAAAGTTAATTTATTTCAGTTCTTCAATACAAAAAGTGAAACTCATATTATATAGAGTTTTTACAAACAGAGTGATCTATTTCAAGTGTTCAAGTGTTTCTGTTAATGTTGATGTCTGTTAGGGCTAGCGGAACGCACCGAGTAAATATAGATGTTTTATTGTAATTGATGCTTTCGCAGCCCGGGGTCCACTGTGCAGGAGAACCTGCTGCTAGCAATGGCGGCACTATATGGCGGTATGAACTAGCTCTGTTATTTCACAGAGTAGCACTGCGCCCTGTTAGACTTCACAGAGGCACAGACTAACTGCCCAACAGAGAACAGTCAGTGGTCATGTATGCACACAAAACTCCTCGCCGGAGGTGCCAGTATTCTAGGGGCTTATTTCAGCCGGGTCCCTGAACACAATCTTACATGACCACACTGTCGCAAAACACATAACTTAGAAAGATACTAGCGCATGGCCGTGCGGCCATGCAAGCCTTAAATAGTTGCAGCAAGTGCAGGACCTCATGGAAGGACCAATAAGAGCCTGCTGCAGAGCCTGAGCACCTACAGGACCTTCTTGGAGGACCAATGTATTTAGCTGCAGTATCTGAACATGTGACCCTAAATCTCCACTGAGAGATCTTACTCTGGGCATGCTCAGAACGAGAAAAGCAAGACTCAGTCCGAAAAGCATCTGCTCGCCGCTGCCCAGCACTGGCTTCAATGGCAGAAGCAGGAAAAGCAGCAGTAACTCTTTGTACAGAGTCAGACTGAGCGAGACGCTGGGACTGACGTCTCCGCTGAGCAGGCTCCACTGCAGCAGGAGAAGAATGGGAGACCGCAGCGGAGATGGCCTGAGATTCCTCCTGTGCAGAGGCGGGAACTCGACCCCTAACAATGTCTTAAAGCCAATGAAAACCCTAAAGTCATTATCTCAGTGAATTAGAATAATTAACAAAAACACCTGCAAAGGCTTCCTAAGCACTTAAAAAGGTCCCTTAGTCTGTTTCAGTGGGCTTCACAATCACCACAATCATGGGGAAGACTGTTGACTTGACAGATGTCCAGAAGGCAGTCATTGACACACTCCACAAGGAGGGTAAGCCACAAAAGGTCATTGCTAAAGCTGGCTGTTCACAGAGTGCTGTATTCAAGCATATTAAGGGAAAAAGTGAGAAGAAGAGGAAGGAAAAAGTGTGGTGGAAAAAGGTGCACAAGCAACTGGGATAACCGCAGCCTTGAAAGGATTGTTAAGAAAAGGCCATTCAAAAATTTGGGGGAGAATCACAAAGAGTGGACTGCTGCTGGAGTCATTGCTTCAAGAGCCACCACCAGGGCCGGACTGGGACAAAAAAGCAGCCCTGCCACACAGACCCCACCAGCCCACATACTATAACACTCCTCACCTCGATCAGTGAATTTTGCTTTTTTTGTCGTGCCCCTCACTCTCCTAAAAGGAGATATTTGAAGAGCCACATGTGAATGCCACCACAGTGCGTATGATCGACCACAGCTGCATTTACATGGTGCTCTACAGAGCTCCGATTTTCAGGATCATGGGGGTCCCTGCAGTCGGATCTCCAGCAATTGGAAAGTTATCCCCTGTCCAGAGGAGAGGGGATTACTTGGGATAATCCATTTAAACAGCTTTTCCAATATTTTATTTTTACTTGGCCATAGTAATATTGAAAATACTAAACCATTATTGACCGTTCCAAAGTCCAATGTCGCCTCTTCGACAACAGGACAGGAGAAGTGATACTGTGCAGTGCATACAGGGCCGGCTCCAGGTTTTCAGGGGGCCCCGGGTGAAAGTCTCAGTTGGCCCCTTTAGCACGTAACATAATTCATTATGCACAGATACAGCAGAGAAATATAGGGATAGTACAATGCCAAAGATTTCACTTCTTACATTATATGAGTGATAACTATTATACATTCTACAGTAGGTCATAAATCAGACAGTATAGTCCTCCATACAGTATCCTGGGCATCACATAGCGCACCATACAGTAATATGGGCACAACATAGTCGTCCATACAGTATAATGAGCATATATAGTCCTCCATACAGTATACTGGGCACCACGTAGCACACCATACAGTATTATGGGCACAACATAGTCGTTCATACAGTATAATGAGCACATATAGTGCTCCATACAGTATTATGAGCACCACATAGCTCTCCATACCAAATAATGAGCCCCATATCTTGCTCCATACAGTATTATGGGCACCACATAGTGCTCCATACAGTATAATGAGTCCCATATATTGCTCCATACAGAATTATAAGCCTCATATAATGCTCCACACAGAATTATGGGTACCACATAGTGTTCCATACAGTATAATGAGCCCCATGTATTGCTCTATACTGAATAATGAGCTCCATATATTACTCTATATTACTCCATACAGAATAATGAGCCCCATATAATGCTCCATACAGAATAATGAGACTGATATAATACTGAAAACAGTATAATGTGCCCCATATAATACACAATACATTGTAATGAGCCTCATACCTTGCTCCATATAGAATGGGCCCCATATAATGCTTCATACAGAATATGATGTGCCCCATATAATGCTCCAAACTCCAAACAGAAATGGCCCCATAAAATGCTCCATATATAATGGGCCCCCTATGAGGCTCCATATATAATGAGCCCCATATGAGGCTCCATATATAATGGGTCCCATATGATGCTCTTGTATCTAATGGGCCCCATATTATGCTTCGGTATAATAGGCCCCATATGATGCTCCATATAATGCTCCAGTATATGATGGGCCCCATATGATGCTTCAGTATATGATGGGCCCCATGTGATGCTCCAGTATATGATGGGCCCCATATATTGCTCAAAACATTAAAACAAAATAACTGAAATCCTCACCTCTCCTCGCTGGCCGCTGCTCTGCTCCGGACTCATCAACATCAGCGTCTTCTGGCTCTCTGCACTGTGACTGTTCAGGCAGAGGGCACACAGACATGATGTCACTGCACCCTTTGACCTGAAATGTCACAGTCAGAAGACGCCGCAGCGGAGTAGCGGGAAGAGGTAAGTATCGCAGGTGCCGGGGTCCTGAGCAGTGTGTGATTTAAGGTGTGGTGTGTGTGCTTTAAGGGTCATTAAATGTATGTGGGAAGGGGACTGTGAGTGACCAAATTGTGGATTTAGCTGTAGGGACCACCAAACTGTATGTGGGATTACTTTTGGTGGAAGAAAAAAAGGGGTTGAGTTCCAGCTCCTTAAAAATAACTATTTTTATTAGTACTATTAAAAAACATATTGCACATGGTGTACAAGCTCCCTACGGTATATGCTGATAGACAACATAGGCACAAAGGCAACGCGTTTCGATCTGAACGATCTTTGTCAAAGCCATACCATGATCTGACTGTTCACCTCTATATAGGGGAAATCATCCAACCAGATCGCAATTGTTTGTCACATGACATATTGAAAGGTCCTAGTATAAAAACAATGATAAACATATAAACAATACATAGTAAAATCCATCTCATAGTTAACAATAGTGCGGCATTACTTCATTGCGTTTATTTAGTCCTGCCGGGAATCGAGTATTTAAGTGAAAAATCCAAAATGCTTCTCGCATTACGAGACATCGCCTGATATCACCCCCGCGAGGCGGTGCATTTACGTGTTCTATTCCCTGGACTTGAAAGTGTGTTGTGCTGCGGGCATGGTGCGTAATAAAGTGTCTGGACACTGCTGACACATTTCTATCCATGCCAACAGTAGCCATTCTACATGCCAACAGTAGCCACTGTAAACATACGATTAAATCTATCCCAGTGGGGGAGTTCACTAGAATT
The DNA here is from genome assembly GCF_032444005.1 of Ranitomeya imitator. Taxonomy (NCBI): domain Eukaryota; kingdom Metazoa; phylum Chordata; class Amphibia; order Anura; family Dendrobatidae; genus Ranitomeya; species Ranitomeya imitator. The sequence goes on along the minus strand of NC_091285.1, from coordinate 159,739,920 downwards.
AAACGAAATTGCAGTCTAAAAAGGGATCTGATGGGAGAACTTGGACAAGTGTCAAATAAATTAAAATATCGTAAATATCCTCAATGGTCAGTTAATCGGGCAAAAAGTATTGTTGATAAAAAAGACCGAAAAGAGCTCGTAATGTCCCAGAGAAGTACTAACTCAGATATGGAGAAAAAACCCTACATATGTTTTCAATATAGTCCACAATTTACTAAAATCAAGGGCATCATTCACAAATATTTGCCCATTCTATACGAGGATCAACAATTATCTAATATATTAAATTCAGGCATAAATGTGGTATCAAGGAGAGCGCCAACAATCGGAAACAAAATAGCTCCCGGTATGTTCTGTTCGGAAAAGAAAAAACTGACAAAAACCTGGCTTAATTGCAGCGGGTTTATTAGATGTGGAACAAATAATTGCAAAACTTGCAAACATGCAGTTATTACCAAAATCTTTCACAATACGGAGAGAACAATAAAATTTGACATTAAACAGTATATTAATTGCAATTCCACTAATATAGTATATAAAATTGACTGCAAAGAGTGTGATTTATCATATGTGGGATGTACATCTAGGAAATTAAAAACACGAATCAGGGAGCACCTATAGAATATAAATAATACTCACAACATGGATAGAAATGTGTCAGCAGTAGTGTTGAGCGATACCGTCCGATACTTGAAAGTATCGGTATCGGATAGTATCGGCCGATACCCGAAAAATATCGGATATCGCCGATACCGATATCCGATACCAATACAAGTCAATGGGACACCAAGTATCGGAAGGTATCCTGATGGTTCCCAGGGTCTGAAGGAGAGGAAACTCTCCTTCAGGCCCTGGGATCCATAGGGATGTGTAAAATAAAGAATTAAAATAAAAAATATTGATATGCTCACCTCTCCGGCGGCCCCTGGACATCACGCTGGTAACCGGCAGCCTTCTTTGTTTAAAATGAGCGCCTTCAGGACCTGCGAATGACATCGCGGCTTCTGATTGGTCGCGTGCCGCCCATGTGACCGGCACGCGACCAATCAGAAGCCGCGACGTCATTCGCAGGTCCTTATTTCCTAGAATTAGGAGTTTTGTGAATGAGAATGACGTCGCGGCTTCTGATTGGTCGCGTGCCGGTCACATGGGCGGCACGCGACCAATCAGAAGCCGCGACGTCATTCACAGGTCCTGAAGGCGCTCATTTTAAACAAAGAAGCCGGCCGCTTACCAGCGGTGATGTCCAGGGGCCGCCGGAGAGGTGAGCATATCAATATTTTTTATTTTAATTCTTTATTTTACACATCCCTATGGATCCGATACCGATACCTGATACCACAAAAGTATTGGATCTCGGTATCGGAATTCCGATACCGCAAGTATTGGCCGATACCCGATACTTGCGGTATCGGAATGCTCAACACTAGTCAGCAGCGTCCAGACATTTTATTACGCACTATACCCGCAGCACAACACACTTTACAGTCCAGGGAATAGAACACGTAAATGCACCGCCTCGCGGGGGTGATATCAGGCGATGTCTCCTTACGCGAGAAGCATTTTGGATTTTTCACTTAAATACTCGATTTCCGGCAGGACTAAATAAACGCAATGAAGTAATGCTGCACTATTGTTAACTATGAGATGGATTTTACTATGTATTGTTTATATGTTTATCATTGTTTTTATACTAGGACCTTTCAATATGTCATGTGACAAACAATTGCGATCTGGTTGGATGATTTCCCCTATATAGAGGTGAACAATCAGATCATGGTATGGCTTTGACAAAGATCGTTCAGATCGAAACGCGTTGCCTTTGTGCCTTTGTTGTCTATCGGCATATACCGTAGGGAGCTTGTACACCATGTACAATATGTTTTTTAATAGTACTAATAAAAATAGTTATTTTTAAGGAGCTGGAACTCAACCTCCTTTTTCTTCCACCAAAAGTAATCCCACATACAGTTTGGTGGTCCCTACAGCATAATCCACAATTTGATCACTCACAGTCCCCTTCCCACATACATTTAATGACCCTTAAAGAACACACACCACACCTTAAATCACACACTGCTCAGGACCCCGGCACCTGCGATACTTACCTCTTCCCGCTCCTCCGCTGCGGCGTCTTCTGACTGTGACATTTCAGGTCAGAGGGTGCAGTGACATCATGTCTGTGTGACCTCTGCCTGAACAGTCACAGTGCAGAGAGCCGGAAGACGCTGACGTTGATGAGTCCGGAGCAGAGCAGCGGCCAGCGAGGAGAGGTGAGGATTTCAGTTTTTTTGTTTTAATGTTTTGAGCAATATATGGGGCCCATCATAAACTGGAGCATCATATGGGGCCCATAATATACTGGAGCATCATATGGGGCCCATAATATACTGGAGCATCATATAGGGCCCATCATACACAGGAGCATTATATGGAGCATCATATGGGGCCTATTATACTGAATCATAATATGGGGCCCATTAGATACTAGAGCATCATATGGGACCCATTATATATGGAGCATCATATGGTGCCCATTATATATGAAGCCTCATATGGGGTCCATGATATATGGAGCATTTTATGGGGTCATTTCTGTTTGGAGTTTGGAGCATTATATGGGGCACATCATATTCTGTATGGAGCATTATATGGGGCGCATTCTATATGGAGCAAGGTATGGGGCTCATTATAATGTATGGTGTATTATATGGGGTGCATTATACTGTAATGAGCATTATATCGGTCTCATTATACTGTTTGGAGCATTATATGGGGCTCATTATGCTGCATGGAGCAATATATGTTGATCATTGTTCTGTTTGGAACATTATATGGGGCTCATTATTCTGTATGGAGCAATATATGCGGCTGATTACTCAGTATGGAGCAATACATGGGGCTCATGATACTGTATGGAACACTATGTGGTACCCATAATTCTGTGTGGAGCATTATATGGGGCTTATAATTCTGTATGGAGCAATATATGGGGCTCATTGCTCTGTATGGAGCAATATATGGGGCTCATTATACTGTATGGAGCACTATGTGGTACCCATAATACTGTATGGAGTAATATGTGGGGCCATTATACTGTATGGAGCAATATATGGGGCATATTATTCTGTATGGAGCGTTATGTGGTGCCCACAATACTGTATGAAGGACTATGTGGTGCCCATAATACTGTATGGAGCAAAATATGGGGCTCATTATACTGTATGGAGCACTACATGGGGCTCATTATACTGTATGGAGCATTATATGGGGCTCTTTATACTGTATGGAGCAATATGTGGTGCTCATAATACTGTATGGAACAATATATGGGGCTCATTATACTGTATGGAGCACTACATGGTGCTCATAATACTGTATGGAGCAATATATGGGGCTCATTATACTGTATGGAGCAATATATGGGGCTCATTATACTGTATGGAGCACTATGTGTTGCCAATAATACTGTTTTGAGCAATATATGGGGCTCATTGTTTGGTATGGAGAGCTATGTTGTGCCCATAATACTCTATGGAGCACTATATGTGCTCATTATACTGTATGGACGACTATGTTGTGCCCATAATACTGTATGGTGTGCTATGTGGTGCCCAGGATACTGTATGGAGGACTATACTGTCTGATTTATGACCTATTGTAGAATGTATAATAGTTATCACTCATATAATGTAAGAAGTGAAATCTTTTGCATTGTAATATCCCTATATTCTCTGCTGTATCTGTGCATAATGAATTATGTTACGTGCTAAAGGGGCCAACTGAGACTTTCACCCGGGGCCCCCTGAAAACCTGGAGCCGGCCCTGTATGCACTGCACAGTATCACTTCTCCTGTCCTGATGTCGAAGAGGCGACATTGGACTTTGGAACGGTCAATAATGGTTTAGTATTTTCAATATTACTATGGCCAAATAAAAATAAAATATTGGAAAAGCTGTTTAAATGGACTATCCCAAGTAATTCCATCACCTCTGGACAGGGGATAACTTTCCAATTGCTGGAGATCCAACTGCAGGGACCCCCATGATCCTGAAAATCGGAGCTCTGTAGAGCACCATGTAAATGCAGCTGTGGTCGATCACACGCACTGTGGTGGCATTCACATGTGGCTCTTCAAATATCTCCTTTTAGGAGAGTGAGGGGCACGACAAAAAAAGCAAAATTCACTGATCGGGGTGAGGAGTGTTATAGTATGTGGGCTGGTGGGGTCTGTGTGGCAGGGCTGCTTTTTTGTCCCAGTCCGGCCCTGGTGGTGGCTCTTGAAGCAATGACTCCAGCAGCAGTCCACTCTTTGTGAATCTCCCCCAAATTTTTATATGACCTTTTCTTAACAATCCTTTCAAGGAGCGGTTATCCCAGTTGCTTGTGCACCTTTTTCCACCACACTTTTTCCTTCCTCTTCCTCTCACTTTTTCCTTTAATATGCTTGAATACCGCACTCTGTGAACAGCCAGCTTTAGCAATGACCTTTTGTGGCTTACCCTCCTTGTTGGGTGTGTCAATGACTGCCTTCTGGACATCTGTCAAGTCAACAGTCTTCCCCATGATTGCGGTGATTGTGAAGCCTACTGAAACAGACTAAGGGACCTTTTTAAGTGCTTAGGAAGCCTTTGCAGGTGTTTTTTGTTAATTATTCTAATTCACTGAGAAAATGATTTTAGGGCTTTCATTGGCTGTAAGACATAATCATCAACATTAACAGAAACACTTGAATACTTGAAATAGATCACTCTGTTTGTAAAAACTCTATATAATATGAGTTTCATTTTTTGCATTGAACAACTGAAATAAATTTACTTTTTGATATTCTAATTTTGTGAGAAGCACCTATGACGGTGACGTCACCGCCCGAACACTGCCGGAAAAAGCCGAAGACTGCCGAGTGCAGTGAATAATGCCGGAAGGTAATGAGCGGCCCCGGAAGCAGATGAGGCCGTGAGACAGCGGGACGGGAGGACGCGTCGCTGGACAAGTAAGTATAATTATAATGTTTATTATTAATTTTATGTTTTCTTTAACAGCCCCCCGTTTGTAGTCCAATTTGGGGTTCGGATGCAAGTTCGCACCATCTCCGGCCCCGAACTTCACAGAAAGACTCGGGCGAAACAGCCGATCTTGACCATCGTAGGGGGGGGGGGTTCTCCCATCACTAGTTATAGCCTTTCTCTTTAACCCCTTAATGACCGCCAATACGTCTTTTAACTGACCTGAGATATAAGAGAATAGCCTCCCCATACAGATGACAATCCAGCAGCTGTCGGCTGTACACTATAGCTGACAACTTGCTGTACCAGCCACGATCAGTATTTGCACCATCTAAATCTGTTTAACCCCTTAGATGCTGCTGTCAATAGTGACTACATCATTATAAATGGTTAACAGTGTGTGGGGGCTTCTTCTTTGTCACAATTGGTGCCCTCAGATCATGATTTTGTTGTCCTGATGTTTGCCATGGCAATTCATGACCAAATAGTGGCCTTAGAGTCTGACGGCTGTAGTAATCTGTTTAGAAGTTAGCAACATTTAGGTGGTAAAAATACACATTTTCATTTCTGTCATACCACTTTGCATTAATTCCTGTAAAGCACCTGAAGGGTTAATAAACTACCTGACAGCAGTTTTCAATATGTTTAGGGGTGCTGTTTTTAAAATGGTATCACGTTTGTGGGTTTCCCAATATATGGGACCCCTAAAGTCACTTCAAACATGGATAAGTCCCTAAAAAAATAAATTTTGTAAATTTCTTTGAAAAAATGAAAAATTGTTGCTACATTTTTAAACCTCCTAAAATGCTAACAAAATAAAATAACATTTTACAAATGGTGCTGATGTAAAGCAGACATGTGTGAAATGTTATTTATTAATGGTTTGCTGTTGTATGACTATCTGGATTAAAGGGATAATCATTCAAATTTAGAAAATTGCTAATTTTTTAACATTTTTCTAAAATTTTTGATATTTTTTATAAATAAACACAAAAAATGTTGAACAAAATTTACCATTATCATAAACTATAATGTGTCACGAAAAAACAATCTCAAAATCACTGGGATATGTTGAAGTGTTGCAGAGTTATTACCACATAAAGTGACACTGGTCAGATTTCAAAAATTTGGCTCGGTCACTAAGGGGTTAAATGCTTTTAGTGTATGCCTTGGCTCATATGTAAACATTGAGTTTTTATTAGTGATCCCACTTATTGCATACTTTTTTCCCTTATTGTTATCACTCCATACAGTATAATGGCCATTACACTCCTCCACACATTATTATGGCCCCTACACAACCGTCCACACAGTGTGATGACCGTAACACAACCCTGTACATTGAGTAATGGCTCGAACACATTACTTTTCAGATAGTATAATGGCCCCGACATAGCTCTCCAAACTGTATAATGGCCTCAATTAATTAAAAAACCCACCCTAATGTACTCATCTGTCCTCATTCCCCACTGCTCCGGTCTCTGCAGCGCGTGTTCTGAAGCTCTGCTCTTAGATGTCAGAGCTCAAACCCACAGGGAGAATGATGGAGGATGGAGCTGATGGCTCTCTCTTCCATCATTACTTTTCAGCTGTATCAACATCCAGAATGCCGATAAAGTTACATGTGCAATGCTAGGCCATGGGGGACCAACTCACAGGCCCCATAGCAACCACATGGTCTGCTGCTACTAGTGGTACGCCACTGCTATAGGACTGCTTCTCAGCAACTATAACTGGGTCTTTAGTCAAAGAAGACGGAATTCTGAACAGTTCCAAACATCAGTTGATTTTGCAACAAAATGTAAAAGTCTTGTGCTAAAAAGATGAATAGAAATATGAATTTCACCTTTCAGCATGATAATGTCCATAAACATACCTCCAAATTATGACAAAATGGCTTCTCTGGAGCAAGATCAGAGTTGTGGAATGGCCCTGCCAGAACCCAGATCTGAATCCAACTGAAAATGTGTGTGATGACCTGAAGAGGGCGCTGTACTCAGGAGATGCCCTCACAATCTCACAGAATTGGAGCACTACTGCAAAGAATTGTGGAGAAAGATTGCCAATTCTAGATGTGCCATGCTGATAGACAACTGCCCAAAAAAACTTAACACCACAATAAATTGAAAGTCTACTTCAATGACGTGATAGTTTAAGGGTTTGTATATTTCTTCAACCACATTAATAATATTTTATTTCTTTTTTTTCCATCTGAAAAGATTTCAGTTTCTTTTGCAGTGGATTTGTACAGATTATAGGCGACCTTAAAAGTGGAAAAAGGTCTAAAATGATTTTTCTTGATATGATTTTTATATTACATGATAAAAACCTGGCATTTAACAGGGGTGTGTAGACTTTTTATATCCACTGTAAGTCCTATTTTACATTATTTAATCTAAATAATTTTAGTTCTATAAAACTAAGAGAGGAGACTGCAATCTGCTCATGGTCGTTTATTTCATGCCGGTGCCCTGCTGTTGATTTGGTGACAGATTATGAAGTTCTGAATTTCTTGTGTTCAACTTCCCCCGTGGACTCGATCAGGAGAGAAGTGGTCATCGGTGACAGCAGGAACGGGTTATTCTTGGTTCTGCTACATCCGTCTTCTGGAATAATAATGGTGTCTACGTTTATGACCTAGGAGAAGCCAAAGTATAAATATAAGGTTGCCCATTGCCAAGAATTACATGTATAGCATTATAATGGAGGCTATACTGTTTAGTGTAGGCTCAATAACATTTACCCATTTTATGGGGTCTGTAAGTCCTTCTCCTTCTGCGATAGGATCTTCTGCTTTTCTTGTGAGAAGCCATGATGTCTTGCTGGTACCAGGCGGGTTGCTAATAACTTGTGGGCTGCCAGTAGAATGTCCTACACTCTGAGGCCATTATGACACGTAGGACGCTCTCTGATTGTCTAGTAGCTGTGAGGTCACCTGTATGATGTAAGGGAATGTTGGCTAGATAGGGTTGGTCGCTCTGTTTGTGAATATGGTGGTGGGCATGGTTCATTTACAGAATTGCTCAAGTAAAAAAACACTTGTAATAAAATTGTTCATATATATATATATATATATCTATATCTATCTATATCTATATATATATATATATATATATATATATATATATACTATATAAAGTTGAATGTGTGTGTGTGTGTATGTGTGTATGTCCGGGATTGGCATCTGCACCGTCGCAGCTACAGCCACAAAATTTTGCACAGTCACACGTCTGGACCCCAAGAGCGTCATAGGCTACGTTGTGAGGTGAAATTTTAACCCCGCGCATTCCAATTCACCAAACAATTTTGCCCCTATCTACATAATGGGGAAAAAAGTGAAAGGAAAAGTGTTGGAAGCGTCGCAGCTACAGCAACAAAATTTTGCACAGTCACACGTCTGGACCCTGAGAGCGTCATAGGCTATGTTGTGAGGTGAAATTTTAAGTCCGCGCTTTCCAATTCACCAAACTATTTTTCCCCTATCTACATAATGGGGAAAAGTGAAAGGAAAAGTGTTGGAGGCAAATTGACAGCTGCCAGATGTTAACAAGGGGGACTTAAAGAATGAGAGCGATGGCGCCAAAGAGTATATACCGTACAGTTGCTAAGGTGGGGCCCCGACATGGGATACTCACCACACATGGGGATATGAACACACACACAAAATGCGCCACACACTACCACGTGCTTGAACACATATACCACCCTCAGCACACATTTCACCACAAATACGCCAACCTCGCCACATAAAAGTCGAAACACAAAAGTCGCCACTCAAAACTCACCACGCGCAAAACTCGCCACATGCAAAACTTGCACATGCGGAAAAATTGCCATATGCACAAAATTTGCAACACATGCAAAGGTTGCCTCACACAAAACTTGCACATACTCAAAAGGCACCAGACATAAAACTCACCACGCACAAAACTCGCCATGCGCAAAACTTGCTGCACACAACTTGCTACACTAACCTGTCACATGCAACTCGACACACAAAAAGTTGCTACACGCATGTTGCCACACAAAACTCATCTCACAAAAGTCGCTACATGCATGTCGCCACACACAACTCAACACACACAACTTGACAAACGAAACTCGCCCTAAAACACACACAAGTCTGGTATTAGCCTTCAAAAATAAAATTCTGATTAATAAGCAGACAAACTACAAGAGCAACAAATGTACCATATAGGAAATACGGCAGCTGTCAGTCACATGACCTGTCTATTATGTGTATGTGTGAGCTAATATATACTGCCAGGGGGAGGGCTTCCTGTTGGCTAGGGATTTATCAGGCTGCCAATTTATCTTACAAATACTGAGGTAAAAATACTGAGCAAATAACGTGTTAACGAGGTCTAATACAGGAGATCACACAGGTATATACTATATACAGGGGAGATGACACACAGATATATACTATATACAGGAGAGATGACACACAGGTATATACTATATAAAGGAGGAGATGACATACAGGTACATACTATATACAGGAGGAGATGACATACAGGTATATACTATATACAGGAGGAGATGACACACACGACACACAGGTATATACTATATACAGGAGCAGATTACCTACAGGTATATACTATATACAGGAGGAGATGACATACAGGTATATGCTATATATGGAAGATGACATACAGGTATATACTATATACAGGAGGAGATGACACACAGATATATACTATATACAGGGGAGATGACACACAGGTATATACTATATACAGGAGGAGATGACATACAGGTATATACTATATATAGAAGGAGATGACATACAGGTATATACTATATATAGGAGGAGATGACATACAGGTATATACTATATATAGGAGGAGATGACATACAGGTATATACTATATACAGGGGAGATGACACACAGCAGGTATATACTATATACAGGGGAGATGACATACAGGTATATGCTATATACAGGAGATGACATACAGGTGTATACTATATATAAGGGAGATGACAAACATGTGTATACTGAGGTGAAAATGAGAGGTGTGAGGTGAAAATGAAAAGGTGTGAGTGCAAAATGAGAGGAGTGAGGGAAAATAGTGTAGTGATCGGAAAATGACAGATGTGAGGTCGAAATGACAAGTGTTAGGCGGGAATGAGAGGAGTGAGGGAGAAAATGAGAGGTGTGAGGGAGAAAATGAGAGATGTGAGGGGGAAAATTAAAGATGTGATTGGGAAAATGAGAGGCGTAATGGGAAAATAAGAGAAGTGACGTGCTATAACTAACCACAGATATTTACTATGCCCAGGCAACGCCGGCGCTCTTCAGCTAGTATATATATATATATATACATACAGTACAGACCAAAAGTTTGGACACACCTTCTCATTTAAAGATTTTTCTGTATTTTCATAACTATGAAAATTGTACATTCACACTGAAGGCATCAAAACTATGAATTAACACATGTGGAATTATATACTCAACAAAAAAGTGTGAAACAACTGAAATTATGTCTTATATTCTAGGTTCTTCAAAGTAGCCACCTTTTGCTTTGATGACTGCTTTGCAAACTCTTGATGAGCTTCAAGAGGTAGTCATTTGCAGAGGATTTTTTTTTTGCAGCATCTTAATTCTTCTTGCGTTTCTGCAGCATTTTTCACCCATTGACTTCAATTGAGTCAGTGAAATCAGCTGCAAAAACACAGGTATAAAAATGTTTGCATGTTTGCTGAGTTTTTGTTTTGTGTTTTAACGACAGTTGCTGACACCAAGCCCTAATCCCATTATTCTGATGCCACTGCATCGTATGAAAAAGGTGGTGGGGAACCAAGAAATTACATCACAAATTTTTTTTTCAAAATATCTTTATTTAGCTAGAAATAAGCCTTAATTGCTGTACAAAAACGCAGCAAAAATTGCATGCATAACCGCGGCAAATACACGTGTTTTTTTCTGCAGCGGTTTTCCTGCCAAGAGATGCAGAAACCTTCAAGAAATTTCTGCAAGAAAATACTCCCCATGCACACATAGACTTAGGGGTACAGTATGACTCTTTAGTGCTACAGCGTATACCATAAAGTCTAAAACAATTTTATATTTTGATAAATCTGTTTTTTTCCTGAAATGTTTTACTTTTAGAAAGGTGCAAAAAGTTTAAACTTTAAACACTTCCAGACCACCCGATGACGAAAAATGTGTCGAACACTGTCTGCGTTCTTCTCTGCAATGTGAAGTTTGGTAGAGCAGCTTAGTATACATTTTTTTCAAACTGAGTGTTTTTGGTTTTACTATTCTCTTTTGTGTCTTCAGGTTTCTTGGTGGTGTGTGAACATGATCCTACAGACTTGTTCACTGTGCAAGTAGCCCATGTGTTCCTGTTTCCAGAACCTAATAATTGTATGATACAACTAGCTGAAGAGCCCGGCGTTGCCTGGGCATAGTAAATATCTGTGGTTAGTTATAGCACGTCACTTCTCTTATTTTCCCATTACGCCTCTCATTTTCCCAATCACATCTTTAATTTTCCCCCTCACATCTCTCATTTTCTCCCTCACACCTCTCATTTTCTCCCTCACTCCTCTCATTCCCGCCTAACACTTGTCATTTCGACCTCACATCTGTCATTTTCCGATCACTACACTATTTTCCCTCACTCCTCTCATTTTGCACTCACACCTTTTCATTTTCACCTCACACCTCTCATTTTCACCTCAGTATACACATGTTTGTCATCTCCCTTATATATAGTATACACCTGTATGTCATCTCCTGTATATAGTATATACCTGTATGTCATCTCCCCTGTATATAGTATATACCTGCTGTGAGTCATCTCCCCTGTATATAGTATATACCTGTATGTCATCTCCTCCTATATATAGTATATACCTGTATGTCATCTCCTCCTATATATAGTATATACCAGTATGTCATCTCCTTCTATATATAGTATATACCTGTATGTCATCTCCTCCTGTATATAGTATATACCTGTGTGTCATCTCCCCTGTATATAGTATATATCTGTGTGTCATCTCCTCCTGTATATAGTATATACCTGTTTGTCATCTTCTATATATAGCATATACCTGTATGTCATCTCCTCCTGTATATAGTATATACCTGTAGGTAATCTGCTCCTGTATATAGTATATACCTGTGTGTCATCTCCTCCTGTATATAGTATATACCTGTATGTCATCTCCTCCTGTATATAGTATGTACCTGTATGTCATCTCCTCCTTTATATAGTATATACCTGTGTGTCATCTCTCCTGTATATAGTATATATCTGTGTGTCATCTCCCCTGTATATAGTATATACCTGTGTGATCTCCTGTATTAGACCTCATTAACACGTTATTTGCTCACTATTTTTACCTCAGTATTTGTAAGATAAATTGGCAGCCTGATAAATCCCTAGCCAACAGGAAGCCCTCCCCCTGGCAGTATATATTAGCTCACACATACACATAATAGACAGGTCATGTGACTGACAGCTGCCGTATTTCCTATATGGTACATTTGTTGCTCTTGTAGTTTGTCTGCTTATTAATCAGAATTTTATTTTTGAAGGCTAATACCAGACTTGTGTGTGTTTTAGGGCGAGTTTCGTTTGTCAAGTTGTGTGTGTTGAGTTGTGTGTGGCGATATGCATGTAGCGACTTTTGTGAGATGAGTTTTGTGTGGCAACATGCGTGTAGCAACTTTTTGTGTGTCGAGTTGCATGTGACAGGTTAGTGTAGCAAGTTGTGTGCAGCAAGTTTTGCGCATGGCGAGCTTTGCGCGTGGTGAGTTTTATGTCTGGTGCCTTTTGAGTATGTGCAAGTTTTGTGTGAGGCAACTTTTGCATGTGTTGCAAATTTTGTGCATATGGCAATTTTTCCGCATGTGCAAGTTTTGCGTGTGGCGAGTTTTCCATGAGGTGAGTTTTGCACTTGTGGCGAGTTTTGCGTGAGCCTATTTTTTGCATGTGGCGAGTTTTGCGCGTGGTGAGTTTTGAGCGGCGACTTTTGTGTTTCGACTTTTATGTGGCGAGGTTGGCGTATGTGTGGTGAAATGTGTGCTGAGGGTGGTATATGTGTTCAAGCACGTGGTAGTGTGTGGCGCATTTTGTGTGTGTGTTCATATCCCCGTGTGGTGAGTATCCCATGTCGGGGTCCTACCTTAGCAACTGTACGGTATATACTCTTTGGCGCCATCGCTCTCACTCTTTAAGTCCCCCTTGTTCACATCTGGCAGCTGTCAATTTGCCTCCAACACTTTTCCTTTCACTTTTCCCCATTATGTAGATAGGGGAAAAATAGTTTGGTGAATTGGAAAGCGCGGAGTTAAAATTTCACCTCACAACATAGCCTATGACGCTCTCAGGGTCCAGACGTGTGACTGTGCAAAATTTTGTTGCTGTAGCTGCGACGCTTCCAACACTTTTCCTTTCACTTTTTTCCCCATTATGTAGATAGGGGCATAATTGTTTGGTGAATTGGAACGCGCGGGGTTAAAATTTCACCTCACAACGTAGCCTATGACGCTCTCGGGGTCCAGACGTGTGACTGTGCAAAATTTTGTGGCTGTAGCTGCGACGGTGCAGATGCCAATCCCGGACATACACACATACACACACACACACACACATTCAGCTTTATATAGTAGATATTGTTCTGCTCCAGGAAGACATCCAGAATATACCAGAATATAACTCCAAGTAAATCAAACTTCTGTGAAATCAAACTGTCCACTTAGGAAGCAACAATGTTTGACAATCAATTTCACATGCTGTTGTGCAAATGTAATAGACAACAGATGGAAATTATTGGCAATTATCAAGACACACTCAATAAAGGAGTGGTTCTGCAGGTGGGGACCACAGACCACATCTCAGTACCAATGCTTTCTGGCTGATGTTTTGGTCACTTTTGAATGTTGGTTGTGCTTTCACACTCGTGGTAGCATGAGACGGACTCTACAACCCACACAAGTGGCTCAGGTAGTGCACCTCATCCAGGATGGCACATCAAATCGAGCTGTGGCAAGAAGGTTTGCTGTGTCTGTCAGCGTAGTGTCCAGAGGCTGAAGGTGCTACCAGTAGTGTTGAGCGATACCTTCCGATATCCAGAAGTATCGGTATTGGATTGGATCGGCTGATATCCAAAAAATATCGGATATCGCCGATACCGATATCCGATACCAATGCAAGTTAATGGGACACAAATATTGGAATGTAAATAAGCCCTTTCTGTTCTTCTACATCCTGTTCCGGAGGGGGGAAGAGTGCGGGCGGTGCGTGGGCAGCCACTGTGCGTGTCTGTGTGTGCGGGCGGGGTCTGTGCGGGCCTGCCGGGGATCTGTACTGGCCTCTCAGGGGTCTGTGCGTGCCTGCCAGGGGTCTGTGCGGTGTGCCGGGGCTCTGTGCGGCGTGTGGGGCTCTGTGCGGTGTGCGGGGCTCTGTGCGGCGTGCTGGGGCTCTGTGTGGCGTGCGGGGCTCTGTGTGGCGGGCCGGGGCTCTGTGCGGCGAGCAGGGCTCTGTGCGGCATGCCGGGGCTCTGTGCAGCGTGTTGGGGCTCTGTGCCTGTGTGCAGGCATCATCAGATGGGACTACAAAAACACGACGGATCCATTGCACGACGGACGCGACGTGCGGCGATCCGTCGCTAATACAAGTCTATGGGTAAAAAACGCATCCTGCGAGCATATTTGCAGGATTCATTTTTTTCCCAAAACGACTGATTATGACGGATTGCTAAAAACGCAAGTGTGAAAGTAGCCTTAGAATGATCGTCCTTTCTATTATATATCTATGGATATATCTATCTATAGATATATTTATAGATAGATATATCTATAGATACATAGATGTACCTATCCATATATATGGCTGCTTATTCAGTCACCATGACAGCACTAACGAGAGAGAGGATCCGCCCTTCATTGACAGGAAACCTGCAGAGATAAAAGGGCAGCACCTCGCTCCCGCATCAGTTGGTTTCCTGTCCCTGACAGGGGACGCTACAGACTTACCTTATGAAGAAAGGTGAAGACTGAAGACAGTACCCAGGCTCGGCAGACCAGGTCTGGAAGCGGGGGTTCCTCTTCCACGGTCAGGTCCGGTGCGCTGGAGGTGCCACACCACAGAGGGCTGTGGGGGTAGGCAACAGCAGATGGAAGCAGCCTTCAGGGGGAGTGCTGACTTCGGAGTGTCCCATCGCCGCAGGTACAGGTATGTATGCTGTGGGAGGCCTGTCTCCGGAGTCCTACGACGGAACTGGCGGCGGTGGGGACACGGGGAGCGGCGTGATTGGCATACCAAATAGCAGGAGCCTGGGAAATGTCCACGCCATGTGTGCACTGTAGAGAGTGGCAGACATCAGACCGGCGAGGGGTGAAGACGTGCGATGCATAGGGCCACGGCGGGGATGATGGCGGCGTCCTATGGCTGAGGTTGGCAAGGGTGATGACGCGCTGCTCATGCGTGGTAAGGCCATGGCGGTGATGATGGCGGCGCCAAGTGACCGGCAAGGGCTGATGACGTGCGGCGCATACGTGGTAAGGCCGCGGCGGTGATGATGGCGACGTCAGGTGACCGGCGAGGGCTTATGATGAGCGGCACATGCGCGTTTGAACCAAGGCAAGGAATATGGCGGCGCCCTGCAGCACACAGCGGAGGAATGCGGGTGCGGTTCAGTTCTGGAGGCAGGTGAGGCCGTTAAAAACATACGGCTCAGCTGTGAATGTTCCAATATGCGGGCGGGCTTCTGGGGGAGGGGCCTCCCATATGCAATGTACCAGGCAGTTCACCTGGATTAATCTGCTGACCCAATCTGGGGGAGATACCTAGAGGGGCCGGCTATTTAAGGATTTTGCATGGGCTACCACATGCTTCCTATCCATTGTTACAATGGAGCACCCAGCTGCGATCTAGTGGCAGTAGTCGTCCTGGAGGTGATAGAGCCAGAAAAGCCTCAGGCCATAAGGATGTTACAACGGTTGAGAGGCCCCCCCGTAATCTACGGGAAAAAAGCGATCCTCTAGATCTAAACACAAAGAATGTGCAGAATGTGGAATTCCTCTTCGGGATGACTACATAAGAAAATTATGTGCACCGTGTATTCAACGGTTAATAGCAGAGGAGACGCCAGATTTCGCTACCAGCCTAAGGCAGATGGTCAGACAAGAGATCAGGGGTTCAGCAAAATCCCTATCTCAAAGTAGGGGATCTAGAGAAATAGATCCTAGATCCCCAAGTAAGCTCCCTCCTTACACGAGAGTGGAAAAAAATGGAAAGGAAAGGCTCTCTTCCTCCATCTTTTAAGAGGAAGTATCCGTTCGAGGAGACAGCATCTGCAACGTGGGATAAAGCTCCAAAACTTGATGCAGCCGTGGCTAAGGCTTCCAAGAAATCCTCACTGCCGTTTGAGGATTTGGGATCTTTAAAGGACCCGCTAGACAGGTGAGCCGATGTGTTTCTTAAGGGAGCTTGGGAAACATCAGCAGGGGCTCTCAGACCGTCAATTGCAGCCACTTGTACAGCACGCTCTATGATGGTGTGGCTGTTCAGCCTAGAGGATCAGCTGAAAAATAAGACCCCGAGGAATGAAATCTTATCCTCCCTCCCTATGATTCAGGGGGCAGCAGCTTACCTTGCTGATGCATCGGCAGATTCTGTGAAATTGGCAGCCAGATCAGCGGCACTTTCTAATTCAGCCCATAGAGCCATCTGGCTGAAATGTTGGCAGGGGGACATGCAGGCCAGATCAAAGTTGTGCAGCATTCCGTGTGAAGGGGCACACCTATTCGGTCCAGTTTTGGATTAATTATTAGAAAAAGCAGGGGATAGTAAAAAACGATTCCCTTTCCTAGGAAGACCCTCCTACAGACGGGGCACTAACAGAAGGTGGTTTGACCGCACGAGGTGAAATAGAGAGAAGCCCAGATATGACGCAAATAGGAAGAAAGGTAGAGGCTACATGTTTAACTCCTTTCGGGATAACAGAAAGCCACAATGACTGCCGGACCGGGTGAGAGGCAGGCTTTTGGCCTTCTATCCGGCTTGGCTTAATATTTCCAGCAGTCCATGGATTCTGAACATAATTAAATCAGGTCTAAAGTTTGAGTTTCAGAACATTCCTAATGACAAATTTCTGGTTACTCCTGTACATTCTTCATCTGCAGAACAACTGCCGTTAGAATCTGAGGTCCAGGAACTTCAGCAAAAGGCGTATTGGTGGAGGTTCCTGAAGCACAAAGGGGTAAAGGATTTTATTCCCCCCTCTTTTTGATCAAAAAGCCAGACAATTCTTTTTGCACCATCAACCTTAAGGGCCTGAACAGATTCTTATGGGTACAATCATTTAAAATGGTGTCCGTCAAAACAGCAATAAAGCTATTGTTTGACAAGTGTTTTATGGTCGTCTTAGATCTTAAAGATGCCTATTATCATGTCCCTATACACGCAGACCACCAGCGCTATTTAAGAGTAGCAGTTTCACTAGACGGGATAGTTAATCACTTCCAATACAGGGCACTTCCCTTTGGTGTTGCAGTTGCTCCTCGTGTGTTCACAAAGTTAATGGTGGAAGTCGTGGCACATCTTCATGAACAGGATATTTTAGTGGTTCCATATCTAGATGATCTATTAATAATAGGGAACTCAGAGTCACACTGCTCAGCCCAACTAGCGAAAGTAATTACAGCCTTACAAAGTTTGGGTTGGATTATTAATTTTAAAAAATCTCGCCTACAACCTCTAGAGGTTCAAGAATTCCTGGGTCTCATATTAGACTTGCAGGAATGCCGTCTACTGGACACAAAGGTAGAAAAAATTCAACGGCAAATACTCAAGGTTGTTAATAATCCATTGGTAACATTAAGAGGGGCGATGTCACTGTTAGGCTCACTCACGTCGTGCATCCCGGCGGTTCTTTGGGCCCAATACCACACCAGAGTCCTACAATGGGAGGTATTGTGTAATACTCGTCTCTTGGATGGCCACCTATGGGTGATTTGTGGGTCCAGGGTATTTGGTCACATTCTGAACAAGAGTTGTCCTCTAACCTTAAAGAGTTAAAGAGTTGTTGGCAGTAGAACGAGCTCTGAGTCATTTCCTTATGTCCTTACAGGGCCATCACTGTTGTAAATTCTGTTATCAAACTTCCTCCTGTGGTCATGAATGGTACTTCGGCGAGTTCTGTCCATGAACTCCCTCGGGTGGCTGTGAGTGGAGCTGCTGCTTCTGAGTTTCCTTCCACAGGTGACGAGGTTAATTCGTTAGCTGGCTGCTCTATTTAACTCCACTTAGATCATTGCTCCATGCCACCTGTCAATGTTCTAGTATTGGTCTAGTTCGCTCCTGGATCGTTCTGGTGATCTGTCTTCTCCAGCAGAAGCTAAGTTCCTGCTTTATTTTCTCTTGTTTGCTATTTTTTGTCCAGCTTGCTATTTTGATTTTTTGTCTTGCTTGCTGGAAGCTCTGGGTTGCAGAGGGGCGCCTTCGCACCGTGAGTCGGTGCGGAGGTTCTTTTTGCGCTCTCTGCGTGCTTTTCTTGTAGTTTTTGTGCTGACCGCAAAGTTACCTTTCCTATCCTCTGTCTGTTCAGTAAGTCGGGCCTCTCTTTGCTAAAATCTATTTCATCTCTGTGTTTGTGATTTTCATCTTTACTCACAGTCATTATATGTGGGGGGCTGCCTTTTCCTTTGGGGAATTTCTCTGAGGCAAGGTAGGCTTTATTTTTCTATCTTTAGGGCTAGCTAGTTCTTAGGCTGTGACGAGTTGCATATGGAGCGTTAGGAGCAATCCACGGCTATTTCTAGTGTGTGAGATAGGATTAGGGATTGCGGTCAGCAGAGTTCCCACGTCCCAGAGCTTGTCCAGTATTATTGTTACTATCAGGTCTTTCCGTGTACACTTAACCACCAGGTCCATTATTGTCCTAACCACCAGGTCATAACAGGACCCCTCTGAATCCTCCCCGCAACACCCCCTGCCACGGGATGTTGCCTGGACAAAACCCAGCCAGTTTCTGACTAACATCCTATCCAACCCCCAGTTTTACCAAAGTGTGCGGAATGGCCTAATAAATAGAACCTTTTGCTCCCCCTAGTGGCCGGAGTGTGAAGTGTAGTGTGTGACTGTGATACCTGGTCAGGTGAACTCCTTTAGTGCCATCAGACGTACCATCACTCCCCTTAGTGGCAGAGCGACATTACTGCAACGACCAGGTATCTGGGGCGCTGCACTCCCCCCCGGTTAAATCCAGTACTCCCGGACTGGGAAGAAGAACAACAATACATGTTAGCAAAAGACATGCAAATTTTTGAAATGCAAGGAACAAGAGCTGGCTGCTCTATTTAACTCCACTCAGATCGTTACTCCATGCCAGCTGTCAATGTTCTTGTACTGGTTCAGTTCGCTCTTGGATTTTTCTGGTGACCTGTTTACTCCAGTAGAAGCTAAGTCCCTGCTAGTTAATTATTTGTTCATTGTTTTCTTGTCCAGCTTGCTATCATGATTTTGCCTTGCTAGCTGGAAGCTCTGGGATGCAGAGTGGCACCTCCGCACCGTGAGTCGGTGCGGAGGTCTTTTTGCACACTCTGCGTGGTCTTTTTGTAGTTTTTTGTGCTGACCGCAAAGATACCTTTCCTATCCTCAGTCTGTTTAGTAAGTCTGGCCTCCCTTTGCTGAAACCTGTTTCATTTCTGTGTTTGTGACTTCATCTTAACTCACAGTCAATATATGTGGGGGGCTGCCTTTTCCTTTGGGGAATTTCTCTGAGGCAAGATAGGCTTTATTTTCTATTTCTAGGGCTAGTTAGCTCTTAGGCTGTGAAGAGGCGTCTAGGCCGAGTTAGGTACGCTCCACGACTATTTCTAGTTGTGTGATAGGATTAGGGGTTGCGGTCAGCAGAGTTCACACTTCCCAGAGCTTGTCCTGTGTGAGTTTAACTATCAGGTCGTTCCAGGTGCTCCTAACCACCAGGTCCATAACAGTACAGCTGGCCCAAAGTATTAATGCATCTCAATAGAGGGATAAGAGAAGTTCTGAGACCATTTTTTTTTCTCTGCAGTGTGTTTTGTCTTTCTTTTCCCCTTAACCTCTGGGTGGTTCAGGACACAGGTGTAGATATGGACATTCAAGGTCTGTCCTCTTGTGTGGATCATCTCACTGCAAGGGTACAAAACATTCAAGATTTTGTGGTTCAGAATCCGATGTTAGAGCCTAGAATTCCAATTCCTGATTTGTTTTCTGGGGATAGATCTAAGTTCCTGAATTTCAAAAATAATTGTAAACTGTTTCTAGCTTTGAAACCCCGCTCCTCTGGTGACCCCGTTCAACAAGTAAAAATCATTATTTCTTTGTTGCGTGGTGACCCTCAAGACTGGGCATTTTCCCTTGCGCCAGGAGATCCTGCATTGCGTGATGTAGATGCGTTTTTTCTGGCGCTTGGATTGCTTTATGATGAACCTAATTCAGTGGATCAGGCAGAGAAAATCTTGCTGGCTTTGTGTCAGGGTCAGGATGAAGCGGAGGTGTACTGTCAGAAGTTTAGAAAGTGGTCTGTGCTTACTCAGTGGAATGAGTGTGCCCTGGCGGCAATTTTCAGAAAGGGTCTTTCTGAAGCCCTTAAGGATGTCATGGTGGGATTTCCCACGCCTGCTGGTCTGAATGAGTCTATGTCCTTGGCCATTCAGATCGATCGGCGCTTGCGTGAGCGCAAAGCTGTGCACCATTTGGCGGTATTCTCTGAGCATAGGCCTGAGCCTATGCAGTGTGATAGGACTTTGACCAGAGCTGAACGGCAAGAACACAGACGTCGGAATGGGCTATGTTTTTACTGTGGTGATTCCACTCATGCTATCTCCGATTGTCCTAAGCGCACTAAGCGGTTCGCTAGTTCTGCCACCATTGGTACGGTACAGTCTAAATTTCTTTTGTCCGTTACTCTGATTTGCTCTCTGTCGTCCTATTCTGTTATGGCATTTGTGGATTCAGGCACTGCCCTGAATTTGATGGACTTGGAGTTTGCCAGGTGCTGTGGTTTTTTCTTGGAACCCTTGCAGCATCCTATTCCATTGAGAGGAATTGATGCTACGCCTTTGGCCAAGAATAAGCCTCAGTACTGGACTCAATTGACCATGTGCATGGCTCCTGCACATCAGGAGGATATTCGCTTTTTGGTGTTGCATAATCTGCATGATGTGGTCGTTTTGGGGTTGCCATGGCTACAGGTCCATAATCCAGTATTGGATTGGAAATCTATGTCTGTGTCCGGCTGGGGTTGTCAGGGGGTACATGGCGATGTTCCATTGCTGTCAATTTCGCCTTCCACTCCTTCTGAAGTCCCTGAGTTTTTGTCAGATTACCGGGATGTATTTGAAGAGCCCAAATCCGGTGCCCTACCTCCTCATAGGGATTGCGATTGTGCTATTAATTTGATTCCTGGTAGTAAGTTTCCTAAGGGCCGACTGTTTAATTTATCTGTGCCAGAGCACGCCGCTATGCGGAGTTATATAAAGGAATCCTTGGAGAAAGGTCATATTCGTCCGTCGTCATCACCGTTGGGAGCAGGGTTCTTTTTTGTGGCCAAAAAGGATGGCTCTTTGAGACCTTGTATTGATTACCGCCTTCTTAATAAGATCACAGTCAAATTTCAGTACCCTTTGCCGCTGCTGTCTGATTTGTTTGCTCAGATTAAGGGGGCTAGTTGGTTCACCAAGATAGATCTTCGAGGGGCGTATAATCTTGTGCGAATTAAACAGGGCGATGAATGGAAAACAGCATTTAATACGCCCGAGGGCCATTTTGAGTACCTGGTTATGCCTTTCGGGCTTTCTAATGCTCCATCTGTGTTTCAGTCCTTTATGCATGACATCTTCCGAGAGTACCTGGATAGATTCATGATTGTATATTTGGATGATATTTTGGTCTTTTCGGATGATTGGGAGTCTCATGTGAAGCAGGTCAGAATGGTGTTCCAGGTCCTTCGTGCGAATTCCTTGTTTGTGAAGGGGTCGAAATGTCTCTTTGGAGTTCAGAAGGTTTCATTTTTGGGTTTCATTTTTTCCCCTTCTACTATCGAGATGGACCCTGTTAAAGTTCAGGCCATTTATGATTGGCCTCAGCTGACATCTGTGAAGAGCCTGCAGAAGTTCCTGGGCTTTGCTAATTTTTATCGTCGCTTCATCGCTAATTTTTCTAGTGTTGCTAAACCGTTGACTAATTTCACCAAGAAAGGTGCTGATGTGGTCAATTGGT
The DNA here is from genome assembly GCF_032444005.1 of Ranitomeya imitator. Classification (NCBI taxonomy): domain Eukaryota; kingdom Metazoa; phylum Chordata; class Amphibia; order Anura; family Dendrobatidae; genus Ranitomeya; species Ranitomeya imitator. The sequence continues at coordinate 159,717,682 of NC_091285.1, read as the reverse complement.
CCTCTGCGGCTGTAGAGGCTTTTCAGGAGTTGAAGCATCGTTTTTCTTCTGCCACTGTGTTGTGCCAGCCAGATGTTTCACTCCCATTTCAGGTCGAGGTTGATGCTTCTGAGATTGGAGCAGGGGCTGTTTTGTCGCAAAGAAGTTCTGATGGCTCGGTGATGAAACCATGTGCCTTCTTTTCTAGAAAATTTTCGCCTGCTGAGCGAAATTATGATGTTGGCAATCGAGAGTTGTTGGCCATGAAGTGGGCATTCGAGGAGTGGCGACATTGGCTTGAAGGAGCCAAGCATCGCGTGGTGGTCTTGACGGATCACAAGAATTTGACTTATCTCGAGTCTGCCAAACGGTTGAATCCTAGACAGGCTCGATGGTCGCTGTTTTTCTCCCGTTTTGATTTTGTGGTTTTGTACCTTCCGGGCTCTAAGAATGTGAAGGCTGATGCCCTGTCAAGGAGTTTTGTGCCTGACTCTCCGGGTGTTCCTGAGCCGGCGGGTGTTCTCAAAGAGGGGGTAATTTTGTCTGCCATCTCCCCTGATTTGCGGCACGTGCTGCAGAAGTTTCAGGCTGATAGACCTGACCGTTGTCCAGCGGAGAAACTGTTTGTCCCTGATAGATGGACTAGTAAAGTTATCTCTGAGATTCATTGTTCAGTGTTGGCTGGGCATCCTGGAATCTTTGGTACCAGAGATTTGGTGGCTAGATCCTTCTGGTGGCCATCTTTGTCACGGGATGTGCGTTCTTTTGTGCAGTCCTGTGGGACTTGTGCTCGGGCTAAGCCCTGCTGTTCTCGTGCCAGTGGGTTGCTTTTGCCCTTGCCGGTCCCGAAGAGGCCCTGGATGCATATTTCCATGGATTTTATTTCAGATCTCCCTGTCTCTCAAAGGATGTCGATCATTTGGGTGGTTTGTGATTGCTTCTCTAAGATGGTCCATTTGGTACCCTTGTCTAAATTGCCTTCCTCCTCTGATTTGGTGCCATTGTTTTTCCAGCATGTGGTTTGTTTGCATGGCATTCCGGAGAACATCGTCTCGGACAGAGGTTCCCAGTTTGTTTCAAGGTTTTGGCGGTCCTTTTGTGCTAAGATGGGCATTGATTTGTCTTTTTCTTCGGCTTTCCATCCTCAGACAAATGGCCAAACCGAACGAACTAATCAGACTTTGGAAACATATCTGAGATGCTTTGTTTCTGCTGATCAGGATGATTGGGTGTCCTTCTTGCCTTTGGCTGAGTTCGCCCTTAATAATCGGGCCAGCTCGGCTACTTTGGTTTCGCCTTTTTTCTGTAATTCTGGTTTCCATCCTCGTTTCTCTTCAGGGCAGGTTGAGCCTTCGGACTGTCCTGGTGTGGATACTGTGGTGGACAGGTTGCAGCAGATTTGGACTCATGTGGTGGACAATTTGACATTGTCCCAGGAGAAGGCTCAACGTTTCGCTAACTGCCGGCGCTGTGTTGGTCCCCGACTTCGTGTTGGGGATTTGGTTTGGTTGTCATCTCGTCATGTTCCTATGAAGGTTTCCTCTCCTAAGTTTAAGCCTCGTTTCATTGGTCCGCATAAGATTTCTGAAGTTCTCAATCCTGTGTCATTTCGTTTGGCCCTTCCAGCTTCTTTTGCCATCCATAATGTGTTCCATAGGTCGTTATTGCGGAGATACGTGGCGCCTATGGTTCCCTCCGTTGATCCTCCTGCCCCGGTGTTGGTCGAGGTGGAGTTGGAGTATGTGGTGGAGAAGATTTTGGATTCTCGTATTTCGAGACGGAAACTCCAGTACCTGGTCAAGTGGAAGGGTTATGGTCAGGAAGAAAATTCCTGGGTTTTTGCCTCTGATGTTCATGCTGCCGTTCAAGTTCGTGCCTTTCATTTGGCTCGTCCTGATCGGCCTGGGGGCTCTGGTGAGGGTTCAGTGACCCCTCCTCAAGGGGGGGGTACTGTTGTGAATTCTGTTATCGAACTTCCTCCTGTGGTCATGAATGGTACTTCGGAGAGTTCTGTCCATGGACTCCCTCTGGTGGCTGTGAGTGGAGCTGCTGCTTCTGAGGTTCCTTCTACAGGTGACGGAGTTTATTCTTTGGCTGGCTGCTCTATTTAACTCCACTCAGATCGTTACTCCATGCCAGCTGTCAATGTTCTTGTACTGGTTCAGTTCAGCAGAAGCTAAGTCCCTGCTAGTTAATTATTTGTTCATTGTTTTCTTGTCCAGCTTGCTATCATGATTTTGCCTTGCTAGCTGGAAGCTCTGGGATGCAGAGTGGCACTTCCGCACCGTGAGTCGGTGCGGAGGTCTTTTTGCACACTCTGTGTGGTCTTTTTGTAGTTTTTTGTGCTGACCGCAAAGATACCTTTCCTATCCTCAGTCTGTTTAGTAAGTCTGGCCTCCCTTTGCTGAAACCTGTTTCATTTCTGTGTTTGTGACTTCATCTTAACTCACAGTCAATATATGTGGGGGGCTGCCTTTTCCTTTGGGGAATTTCTCTGAGGCAAGGTAGGCTTTATTTTCTATATCTAGGTCCATTATTGTCCTAACCACCAGGTCATAACAGGACCCCTCTGAATCCTCCCCGCAACACCCCCTGCCACGGGATGTTGCCTGGACAAAACCCAGCCAGTTTCTGACTAACATCCTATCCAACCCCCAGTTTTACCAAAGTGTGCGGAATGGCCTAATAAATAGAACCTTTTGCTCCCCCTAGTGGCCGGAGTGTGAAGTGTAGTGTGTGACTGTGATACCTGGTCAGGTGAACTCCTTTAGTGCCATCAGACGTACCATCACTCCCCTTAGTGGCAGAGCGACATTACTGCAACGACCAGGTATCTGGGGCGCTGCACTCCCCCCCGGTTAAATCCAGTACTCCCGGACTGGGAAGAAGAACAACAATACATGTTAGCAAAAGACATGCAAATTTTTGAAATGCAAGGAACAAGAGCTGGCTGCTCTATTTAACTCCACTCAGATCGTTACTCCATGCCAGCTGTCAATGTTCTTGTACTGGTTCAGTTCGCTCTTGGATTTTTCTGGTGACCTGTTTACTCCAGTAGAAGCTAAGTCCCTGCTAGTTAATTATTTGTTCATTGTTTTCTTGTCCAGCTTGCTATCATGATTTTGCCTTGCTAGCTGGAAGCTCTGGGATGCAGAGTGGCACCTCCGCACCGTGAGTCGGTGCGGAGGTCTTTTTGCACACTCTGCGTGGTCTTTTTGTAGTTTTTTGTGCTGACCGCAAAGATACCTTTCCTATCCTCAGTCTGTTTAGTAAGTCTGGCCTCCCTTTGCTGAAACCTGTTTCATTTCTGTGTTTGTGACTTCATCTTAACTCACAGTCAATATATGTGGGGGGCTGCCTTTTCCTTTGGGGAATTTCTCTGAGGCAAGGTAGGCTTTATTTTCTATTTCTAGGGCTAGTTAGCTCTTAGGCTGTGAAGAGGCGTCTAGGCCGAGTTAGGTACGCTCCACGGCTATTTCTAGTTGTGTGATAGGATTAGGGGTTGCGGTCAGCAGAGTTCACACTTCCCAGAGCTTGTCCTGTGTGAGTTTAACCATCAGGTCATTCCGGGTGCTCCTAACCACCAGGTCCATCACACATCACGTCAGGCTATTTTCAGACAATCAGGCAACTGTAGCTTATATTAACCATCAGGGGGAACCTGATCCAGATCTTTAATGGATGTGGCGAGTCGTATCTTGCAGATAGCTGAAACTCATCTACTGTCACTCACATCGCTTCATATAAAGGGAAAACACAACATCATGGCCGATTACCTAAGTCGCAGAAAACTCGGACAAGGAGATTGGGTCCTCAATCATACCATCTTCGACCAGATCACACTTCTTTGGGGGTGCCCAGATATAGACCTCTTCGCCAGCAAAGAAAACAAAATGTGTCACCAGTAGGGTTGAGCGAAACGGATTGGACAAATTCCAAAATTGCCGACTTTCGGCAAAGTCGGGTTTCATGAAACCCGACCCGATTCTAGTGTGGGATCGGCCATGAGGTCAACGATCTTCGCGCCAAAGTCGAGCTTCATATGGCGCTTTCAGCGCCATTTTTCAGCCAATTAAGGAGGACGCAGAGTGTGGGCAGCATGATGACATAGGTCTCGGTCCCCACCATCTTAGAGAAGAGCATGACAGTGATTGGCTTGCTTTCTGCAGCGTCACAGGGGTTATAAAGGGGCGTTCCCGCCGACCGCCATCTTACTGCTGCTGATCTGAGCATAGGGAGAGGTTGCTGCAACTTCGTCAGAAGCAGGTATAACGTTAGGCAGGGTACATTAACCCCCAAAACCGCTTGTGCTGTTTCCACTGTCCAACACCACTTTTTTTGCAGGCACAGTGGAGGCTATATTTTTGTGCATCAGCTCTGTAGCTTATTAGGCTGCCTTATAAGGCTTCCTGATCGCTGCTGTTTGCACGCTGCTGTGCAAACCAACTGCTTTTTTAAAAGCAAAAATCCTGTTGCTCCTTTCTGCACAGTTATCTTGTTTATTTGTCCACACTTTTGTGTGCAGCAGTCCTTTTTCTTGCTGCCATACTTGTCCTGAGATCATTGTAGGGAGATTGAAATTGTACTACAGTCCTTGTTTTTTTTTCATTTATCTTCCAGCCACTTTCTGCCACTTACATTGTGTTGTTTTATGCACAGGGCCTGAGGTTTGGTTTAGTCTCCCCCCAAAAAAAAGTGAGATTTAAATTATCACAAAGTGGATATATTTCAGTCCTGTTAGTTTGTGTTATATCAGCCAGCCACATTCTGCCACTTACATTGTGTTGTTTTATGCACAGGGCCTGAGGTTTGGTTTAGTCTCCCCCCCAAAAAAGTGAGATTCAAATTATCACAAAGTGGATATATTTCAGTCCTGTTAGTTTGTCGTATGTCAGCCAGCCACTTTCTGCCACTTAGATTGCGTTGTTATATACACTGGGCCTGAGTTTTGGTTCAGTCTCCCCCCAAAAAAGGGAGATTTAAATGCTCAACAAGTTTATATACACCTTCTAACTTGTTTTACAGTACCATATAACATTTGTTATTTTGGTTAGATTTTCCAAAAAATGAGGAAGTCTGGTGGAAGAGCCCGTGGGCGGTGGTTGCCGGCTGGTACTGATGGTGGTGGTGGTGGTGCATCTGGTGGTAGTGGCAAAAGCACAATAGCACCTAAGGCTGGAGGTGTTGAGCCAGCGTCATCGTCTGGCTACACAAGGCCTCGAAGGCTCCCTTATCTGGGAGTAGGAAAACAGCTTTTAAAGCCGGAGCAGCAGGAAAAAGTGTTGGCTTTCCTTGCTGACTCAGCCTCTAGCTCTTTCGCCTCCTCGTCAGAAAGTTCCAAATATAAAAGCAGCGAGTCGTTAGTGGATGCTCCCTGTCAGGAACAAGACGTTTCCTTGTGTCCTTCACCCATACCAAAAGTGAAGGATGCGTCAGGCGACACTACAGGTTACTCCATGGAGCTCTTTACACATACCGTGCCTGGGTTAGAAAGGGAAATTGTTAACTGCCCATTACAAGATGAATCGGACATGGAGTGCACTGATGCACAGCTACAGCTAGATTATTATGCTGTTCCATTGACTCAGATCACTACATTGCCCTCGCAGTGTACTGAGCCAGAATCTGACCTTGATGAGACTATGGGGCCCTGTCCCGAACGATATAGCTGTTCTGTCCCCACATGAGGTGAATGAAGGTGTCGCAGACTTATAAGAGTTGTGAGAGAGATAATCGTACCTTCGTATTTCCTCGATATGAGGCAGACAGGACCAATGCTGCTCAGCGTCCAGAGAGATGATGCACTCCAGGGATTTTGTAATCCAGACTTGTTTATTTTGTAGATCTGGACATACAGCGTATAACTGGTAATACAGAACTTCTCCAGAAATGCAGGGTAGACAGGGTACAGTAAGATGTAGCACCAAATGTGTCTGCAAGTGTGAGCAGCATGAGAGAGTGGTCGAAAGACTGATACCTTCCTAAGCCCAGTTCAAAAGCACGTCCTCTCACAACAGAAAGTAAACTGGAAATGGCTGCCAGAGGAAGAGAAGATTTGACCCCTGAACCGGATGTAAGACATGCCCACAAGAAATACATGAAAAACAAGCTGCCATACAGAAAAAGGCCATTGGGTGGCAGCAGAGTAAAATATAACAACATACATGGAAACTGAGGAATATACATGGAACAGCACAATAGCACCTTACAAGGTGACACAGAGGAAGGTGCACATGACAATGAAGAGGAGGTGATAGATGACCCAGTTGTTGACTCAGATTGGCAGCCATTGGGGGAAGAGGGTGCCGCTGCCAGTAGCTCAAAAGCAGAGGAGGATGATCTGCAGCAGCCATCTACATCGCAACAGCTGTCATCTGGCAGGCCCGTATCAGGTCAAAAACGTTTGTGAAAAACAAAAACAGTTTTAGGACAGCGTGGCCATCCGGCGAAAGTAGCACAGCGTGCAATGCCTGAAAAGATATTCCATAGTAGGAAGAGTGTAGTGTGGCAATTTTTTAACCAAGATCCGAATGATCAGTCAAAAGTTATCTGTAAGAAATGCTCAAAGACCTTTAGCAGAAGGAAGAATCGTCAAAATTTAAATACAACGTGCATGCTTAGGCATTTAACCAGCATGCACTTGCAAGCCTGGACTAACTACCAAACGTCCCGTACCGTTGGTGCACCTGCTCAGAATGAAGGTTGTCAGCAAAGCTGCATTGCTTCCCTCACTGTAAGCCCACCGGTTAGGACACCTCCAGCAGCAAATGTGGAGGTATCGTCGCAAGGCCAAAGCAGTCAGGGAATCACAAGGTTCTTGGTAGGAAGCACTGTATGTAGGCCAACATCGAGAATACAATCACCAACCCTCTCTCGATCCGCCATGTCCACCACCACCACCACCGCTATTTCCACCATATGCACCTCTCCAGTCCAGCTCACCCTACAAGAGACTCTCATTAGGAAAAGAAAGTACTCATCCTCTCATCCGCGTCCACAGGGTTTGAACACCCATATTGATATACTAATTTCGTTAGAGATGATGCCCTACCGGTTGATTGAAAGCGAAGCTTTCAAAGACCTGATGACCTACGCAGTACCACACCAGTCGACACTTCTTTGCGAGAAAAGCCATCCCAGCCCTCCACCAGCATGTCAAAGACCACATTGTCCATGCACTGAGGCAATCAGTCAGTAAAAAGATGCACCTCACAACAGATGCATGGACAGGTAGGCATGGCTATGGACGTGATGCACACTGGGTTAATGTGGTAGATGCAGGGTCCACAAGGGACAGCCATATTGGGACAGTTCTGCCTAGCCCACGGTCTAGGAAACAGTTGGCTGTAGGCGTTCGCCACCCCTCCTCCTCCTCCTCCAAAAGCGAAAGCTCATCCACAGAGCGCAGTTGCATGACCACTCCATCCGCAGCTGCCAGTGTTGCACATGAGGTGTCCGATTATCGAACAGCTAGTGGTAAGTGTCAGCAGGCTGTTAGAAATGAAGTGGTTGGGCAACAACAAACACACCACGGAGGTACTGGCCGAGTACTTGCAGCAACAAACTCAGTCATGGCTTGGCAGGGTACATCTTGAGGCAGGCAAGGTAGTCAGTGATAATAGAAGGAATTTTATGGCTGCTATAGCCCTTTCACAACTGAAACACATACCTTGCCTGGCTCACACCTTGAACCTGGTGGTGCAGTGCTTCCTCAAAAATTATCCGGAGTTACCAGCCCTGCTCCTGAAGGTGCGAAGACTTTGCTCGCACATCCGCCGGTCGCACGTACACTCCAGCCGTATGCTGAACCATCAGCGATTGCTGAATCTTCCCCATCACTGCCTAATAATCGACGTTGCAACAAGGTGCAACTCCACACTGCACATGGTTCAGAGGCTGTGTGAACAGAGGCGTGCTGTAATTAATTTGTGGGAGGATACACATACACGGGCAGGCAGTTAGATGGCAGACATGGAGTTGTCTGGTGTGCAGTGTTTTGAGGAATGCACATGGCTGGTAAGTGCAGACGATGCCATCATAAGCATGAGCATCCCACTAATGCATCTGCTGATGCAAAGTTTGATGCACATTAAGGAGCTGGCGTCTGCAACCGAGGAGGAGGGAAGCCTTGATGACAGTCAGCCATTGTCTGCTCAGGGAACTCTCCTGGACGAGGTGGTGGACAAAGAGGAGGAGGAGGAGGATGATGGGGATGAATATTTATGGGAGGAGGATGCTTCACAGGGGGCAATAGAAACTGGTGGCGTTGCAAGGTCAGGTACAAGGTTTTTGCGGGCCACAAGTGATGTTGATTTGCAAGAAAGTGCTCCTCAACCCAGCACAAGCAGTGAATTGAAACCTGGAACAATGGCCCACATGGCTGAGTATGCCTTGCGTATCCTAAAAAGGGACCCCCGCATTATCAAAATGATGATCAATGACGATTACTGGTTGGCCTGCCTCCTGGATCCACGATATAAATGAAAATTACAAAATATCATGCCACATGAGAACCTTGAGCAAATATTGGCTACCAAACAAGCAACTCTTGTAGACCGTTTGGTTCAGGCATTCCCAGCACACAGCGGCGGTGATTGTTCTCACACGAGCCATAGGGGGCAACATGGCAGAGGTGTTAGAGGTGCACAAATCCAAAGTGGCATTGGACAGAGGGGTTTTATGACCAGGTTGTGGAGTGATTTTGCAATGACCGCTGACACGACAGGTAGAGCTGCATCAATTCAAAGCGACAGGAGACAGCATTTGTCCAGTATGGTTACGAACTACTTTTCCTCCCTTATCGATGTTCTCCCTCACAGGTCATTCCCCTTTGATTACTGGGGATCTAAAATAGACACCTGGCCTGAATTGGCAAAATATGCATTACAGGAGCTCGCTTGCCCTGCTTCTAGTGTGCTATCAGAAAGAGTCTTCAGTGCTGCTGGTTCAATACTGACCGAAAAAAGGACACGTCTGGCTACCCAGAATGTTGATGATCTAACCTTTATTAAAATGAACCAATCATGGATTTCAAATTATTTTGCCCCACCTTCTCCTGCTGACACATAGCTTGCCTGAAAAATGTCTTGCTTTTGTCCTCCTCTTATGACTTCTCCAATTCCGCCATTTGCAGCTGCTGAATGTCCAACATAGACCATTTTTATACCTCCCTAAATGGGCTGACTCCCCCCACAGGGCCGTGGTCACCACCTGGCGCAAGCACCCGTGCGAGTGCCGTTTGCCTGGTCAGGTGGGTGCGCCCACTCTTGGGCGACGGCACCGGCACAGGGTTCCTCATAGTACAATGAAGTGTCTCTGACAGTGGTGGTGCACAACCAACATGAGACATACCGTCATAATATGAGGGGACCTGTGCCAGTACCGCCGCCCACAAAAGAGTGTTCCCTTCCAGCTCGAACATTGCTCTACCACTTGCAATACTTACCTCTCCCTGCTCCACCACTGTGTAGTCAGTGCCATTGAAGGATTTAACAGCACAGCCAATACAAATTTGTTGAAATGATAGATGATAGTTAAAATATACAGGGGCCCTGGCCTCCATTTAGACCAGTTAATACTTTGTGCCTACTACCACTGTCTGCTACTCAGCAGAGGAGCCCACCCCAATACCTAGCTATGCCGTCTGTTTAGTCCTGTTACCAATTTTGAACTGCTTATAGCCTTCTTTTGTATTTGGGCCCACTAACTGTGTCTGCCCCACTCATTACAGTTGTCCTCCACTGAACAAAGCTAGGCCGCCTGTTTAGTCCTTTTACCAATTTTAACAGCATTTAGCCTACTTTTGTATTTAGGCCTACTAACCGTGTCTGCGCCACTCACTACAGTTGTCCTCCACTGAACAAAGCTAGGCCGCCTGTTTAGTCCTGTTACCAATTTTGAACTGCATTTAGCCAACTTTTTTATTTTGGGCCTACTAACTGTGTCTGGCTTCCACTCATTACAGTTGTCCTCCACTGAACAAAGCAATGCCGCCTGTTTAGTCCTGTTACCAATTTTGAACTGCATTTTTGCCTACTTTTTTATTGTGGGCCTACAAACTGTGTCTGCGCCACTCATTACAGTTGTCTTCCACTGAACAAAGCAATGCTGCCAGTTTAGTCCTGTTACCAATTTTTAACTGCTTTTAGCCTACTTTTTTATTTTGGGCCTACTAACTGTGTCTGCGCCACTCATTACAGTTTTGCTCCACTGAACAAAGCAATGCCGCCTGTTTAGTCCTGTTACCAATTTTGAACTGCTTTTAGCCTACTTTTTTATTTTGGGCCTACTAACTGTGTCTGCGCCACTCATTAAAGTTGTCCTGCACTGAACAAAGCTATGCCGCCTGTTTAGTCCTGTTACCAATTTTGAACTGCTTTTAGCCTTCTTTATTATTTGGGCCTATATCTGTGTTTTCTCCTCATCCTGCCCATTGCCCAGCGATTGCTAGATGAGTCTGTTGGTACATTGACCCAGACCACTACATTCCCCTTGCACTCTACACAGCCTGAATCTGATCCTGCTGAAAGTCAGGTTCCCCTTCCCGCATACTATACCACCTTACACGGGGACAAAGAGGAAGGTGCAGATGAAAGTGCAAGTTCCTTCATCAGGTGGGAGTGCATGCTTGTTGGCAACGTCACTGGCACAGGGTCCCTCATAGAGCGCAAAAGTGTCTCTGGCAGTGGGAGGCGCCACACACCATCAAACACACCGCCGTATTATGAGGGGCCCTGTGCCAGTGCCAAGTGCCAACGAGTGGGCCCCCCTGCTTGCTCAGGATCACAGCACTTGCAAAGTTGAAATACTTACCTATTCCTGCTCCACCGCCGTGACGTATTCTGCGTTTCCTGGGCCCACAAAAATCTTGAGCCAGCCCTACCCCCCACAACTTTAGCCAAATGACCCCCTGTTTTCAATGCCTAACTATTATTATAAAGTAAATTAAGATTGACAAGGTTGAAATAAGAATTGATGTTTTTGGCATTAAAATGGGCACTGTAGGTGTTTTCCTGTCCTCCACTCACTGCCGACTTTGATTTCCCATTGACTTGCATTGGGTTTTGTGTTTCGGTCGGCCCCCGACTTTTCGAAATAATCGGCCGATTTCACCCGACCCGACAAAGTTGGGTTTCGCGAAACCCGACTCGAACCTAAAAAAGTAAAAGTCGCTCAACTCAAGTGTCAACAACAAAGCACCCCCACACCATCACACCTCCTCCTCCATGCTTCACGGTGGGAACCAGGCATGTAGAGTTCATCCATTCACCTTTTCTGTGTTACACAGTTACATGGTGGTTGGAACCAAAGATCTCAAATTTGAACTCCTCAGACCAAAGCACAGATTTCCAATGGTTTAATGTCCATTCCTTGTGTTCTTTAGCCCAAACAAGTCTCTTCTGCTTGTTGCCTGTCCTTAGCAGTGGTTTCCTAGCAGCTATTTTACCATGAAGGCCTGCTGTTGAAAGTATAATCTTAACGGTTGTTGTAGAGATTTGTCTGCTGCTAGAACTCTGCGTGGCATTGAACTAGTCTCTTATCTGAGCTGCTGTTTACCTGTGATTTCTGAGGCTGGTGACTCGGATAAACTTATCCTCAGAAGCAGAGGTGACTTTTGGTCTTCCTTTCCTGGGGCAGTCCTCTTGTGAGCCAGTAGTAGTGCTTGATGGTTTTTGCCACTGCACTTTTGGACACTTTCAAAGTTTTCCCAATTTTTCGGACTGACTGACCTTCATGTCTTAAAGTAATGATGTCCACACGTTTTTCTTTACTTAGCTGCTTTTTTCTTGCCATAATACAATTTCTAACAGTCTATTCAGTAGGACTATCAGCTGTGTATCCACCAGATTTCTGCACAACACAACTGATGGTCCCAACCCCATTTATAAGGCAAGAAATCCCACCTATTTAACCTGACAGTGCACACCTGTGAAGTGAAAACCATTCCCGGTGACTACCTCTTGAAGCTCATCAAGAGAATGCCAAGAGTGTGCAAAGCAGTCATCAAAGCAAAAGGTGGCTACTTTGAAGAACCTAGAATATAAGACATAATTTCAGTTGTATATAACTCCACATGTGTTAATTCATAGTTTTGATGCCTTCAGTGTGAATGTACAATTTTTATAGTTATGAAAATACAGAAAAATGTTTAAATGAGAAGGTGTGTCCAAACTTTTGGTCTGTACTGTATATATATATATTTATAAACAATTTTGTTACAAGTGTTTTTTTATTTGAGCAATTCTGTTAATGAACCATGCCCACCACCATATTCACAAACAGAGCGGCCAACCCTATCTAGCCAACATTCCCTTACATCATACAGGTGACCTCACAGCTACTAGACAATCAGAGAGCGTCCTACGTGTCATAATGGCCTCAGAGTGTAGGACATTCTACTGGCAGCCCACAAGTTATTAGCAACCCGCCTGGTACCAGCAAGACATCATGGCTTTTCACAAGAAAAGCAGAAGATCCTATCGCAGAAGGAGAAGGACTCACAGACCCCATAAAATGGGTAAATGTTATTGAGCCTACACTAAACAGTATAACCTCCATTATAATGCTATACATGTAATTCTTGGCCATGGGCAACCTTATATTTATACTTTGGCTTCTCCTAGGTCATAAACGTAGACACCGTTATTATTCCAGAAGACGGATGTAGCAGAACCAAGAATAACCCGTTCCTGCTGTCACCGATGACCACTTCTCTCCTGATCGAGTCCACGGGGGAAGATGAACACAAGAAATTCAGAACTTCATAATCTGTCACCAAATCAACAGCAGGGCAGCGGCATGAAATAAACGACCATGAGCAGATTGCAGTCTCTTCTCTTAGTTTTATAGAACTAAAATTAAATTTAATTTAAAAATTTTAATTTAAATAATGTAAAATAGGAGGACTTATAGTGGATATAAAAAGTCTACACACCCCTGTTAAAATGCCAGGTTTTTATCATGTAATATAAAAATCATATCAAGAAAAATTATTTTAGACCTTTTTCCACTTTTAAGGTCGCCTATAATCTGTACAAATCCACTGCAAAAGAAACTGAAATCTTTTTGGATGGAAAAATAAAAAAATAAAATGTTATTAATGTGGTTGAAGAAATATACAAACCCTTAAACTAACCCGTCATTGAAGTAGACTTTCAATTTATTGTGGTGTTAAGTCTTTTTGGGCAGTTGTCTATCAGCATGGCACATCTAGAATTGGCAATCTTTCTCCACAATTCTTTGCAGTAGTGCTCCAAATCTGTGAGATTGTGAGGGCATCCCCTGAGTACAGCGCCCTCTTCAGGTCATCACACACATTATCAGTTGGATTCAGATCTGGGTTCTGGCAGGGCCATTCCACAACTCTGATCTTGTTCTATAGAAGCCATTTTGTCATAATTCGGAGGTTTGTTTATGGACATTATCATGCTGAAAGGTGAAATTCATATCTCTATTAATCTTTTTAGCACAAGACTTTTACATGTTGTTGCAAAATCAACTGATGTTTGGAACTGTTCAGAATCCCGTCTTCTTTGACTAAAGACCCAGTTATACCGTATATACTCGAGTATAAGCCGACCCGAGTATAAGCCGACCCCCCTAATTTTGCCACAAAAAACTGGGAAAACTTATTGACTCGAGTATAAGCCTAGGGTGGAAATGCAGCATTTACCGGTGAATTTCAAAAATAAAATAGATCATTCTTGCCCCATAGCTGTGCCATATAGTGCTCTGCACCGTTCATTATTGCCCATAGCTGTACCATATAGTGCTCTGCACCGTTCATATTTCCCCATAGCTGTGCCACATAGTGCTCTGCACCGTTCATATTTCCTCATAGCTGTGCCATATAATGCCCTGCACCGTTCATATTTCCCCATAGCTGTGCCCCATATAGTGCTCTGCACCGTTCATATTTCCCCATAGCTGTGCCATATAGTGCTTGCACCGTTCATATTTCCCCATAGCTGTGCCATATAGTGCTCTGCACCGTTCATATTTCCCCATAGCTGCCATCTAGTGCTCTGCACCGTTCATATTTCCCCATAGCTGTGCCATATAGTGCTCTGCACCGTTCATATTGCCCCATAGCTCTGCCATATAGTGCTCTGCACCGTTCATATTGCCCCATAGCTCTGCCATATAGTGCTCTGCACCGTTCATATTTCCCCATAGCTGTGCCATATAGTGCTCTGCACCATTCATATTTCCCCACAGCTCTGCCATATAGTGCTCTGCACCGTTCATATTGCCCCATAGCTCTGCCATATAGTGCTGTGCACCGTTCATATTTCCCCATAGCTGTGCTCCATATAGTGCCCTGCACCTTTCATATTTCCCCATAGCTGTGCCACATAGTGCTCTGCACCATTCATATTTCCCCATAGCTCTGCCATATAGTGCTCTGCACCGTTCATATTTCCCCATAGCTCTGCCATATAGTGCTCTGCACCATTCATATTTCCCCATAGATGCTCCACATATATCTGTGCCATTGCTGCTGCTGCAATAAAAAAAAAAACCGCCATACTCACCTCTCTTTCTTGCAGCTCCCAGCGTCCGATCCCGGCGTCTCTCCGCTCTGACTGATCAGGCAGAGGGCGCCGCGCACACTATATGCGTCATCGCGCCCTCTGACCTGAACAGTCAGTGCAGATAGACGCCGGGAAGATGGAGCGGCGCCCGGCGGCTGGAACACGGATAGGTGACTATGCGATACTTACCTGCTCCCGGCGTCCCGCTCCTTCTCCCGGACAGCTGTCTTCGGTGCCGCAGCTTCTTCCTCTATCAGCGGTCACCGGCACCGCTGATTAGAGAAATGAATAGGCGGCTCCACCCCTATGGGAGGTGGAGACGCTTATTCATTTCTCTAATGAGCGGTCACACGTGACTGCTGAAGAGGGGAAGAGCTGCAGCACAGGCGGGGAGCGCCAGGCGGGGGACAGGCGGGGAGCGCCAGGATCGCTGGAAGCAGGTAAGTATGCCTCAGCGCCCTCACCCCCTCACCCGCCGACCCTGCCACCCACCTTGACTCGAGTATAAGCCGAGAGGGGCACTTTCAGCCCAAAAATTTGGGCTGAAAATCTCGGCTTATACTCGAGTATATACGGTAGTTGCTGAGAAGCAGTCCTATAGCAGTGGCGTACCACAAATAGCAGCAGACCATGTGGTTGCTATGGGGCCTGTGAGTTGGTCCCCCATGGCCTAGCATTGAACATTTAACTTTATCGGCATTCTGGATGTTGATACAGCTGAAACGTAATTATGGAAGAGAGAGCCATCAGCTCCATCCTCCATCATTCTCCCTGTGGGTTTGAGCTCTGACATCAATGTTTACATATGAGCCAAGGCATACACTAAAAGTATTTAAAAAGACAAAAGGCTATAACTAATGATGGGAGAACACCCCCCCCCCACACACACACACACACAATGTTCGAGATCCGCGGTCTCTGTGAAGTTCGAGTTCGGGGCCGGAGATGGCACGAACTTGCATCCGAACCCCAAATTTGGACTACAAACGGGGGGGCTGCTAAAGAAAACATAAAATTAATAATAAACATTATAATTATACTTACTTGTCCAGCGACGCGTCCTCCCGTCCCGCTGTCTCCCGGCCGCATCTGCTTCCGGGGCCGCTCATTACCTTCCGGCATTATTCACTGCACTCGGCAGTCTTCGGCTTTTTCCGGCAGTGTTCGTGCGGTGACGTCACCGTCATAGGTGCTTCTCACAAAATTAGAATATCAAAAAGTTAATTTATTTCAGTTCTTCAATACAAAAAGTGAAACTCATATTATATAGAGTTTTTACAAACAGAGTGATCTATTTCAAGTGTTCAAGTGTTTCTGTTAATGTTGATGATTATGTCTTACAGCCAATGAAATCCCTAAAGTCATTATCTCAGTAAATTAGAATAATTAACACGAAACACCTGCAAAGGCTTCCTAAGCACTTTAAAAGGTCCCTTAGTCTGTTTCAGTAGTCTTCACAATCACCGCAATCATGGGGAAGACTGTTGACTTGACAGATGTCCAGAAGGCAGTCATTGACACACTCCACAAGGAGGGTAAGCCACAAAAGGTCATTGCTAAAGCTGGCTGTTCACAGAGTGCTGTATTCAAGCATATTAAGGGAAAAAGTGAGAGGAAGAGGAAGGAAAAAGTGTGGTGGCAAAAGGTGCACAAGCAACTGGGATAACCGCAGCCTTGAAAGGATTGTTAAGAAAAGGCCATTCAAAAATTTGGGGGAGATTCACAAAGAGTGGACTGCTGCTGGAGTCATTGCTTCAAGAGCCACCACCAGGGCCGGACTGGGACAAAAATGCAGCCCTGCCTCACAGACCCCACCAGCCCACATACTATAACACTCCTCACCCCGATCAGTGAATTTTGCTTTTTTTGTCGTGCCCCTCACTCTCCTAAAAGGAGATATTTGAAGAGCCACATGTGAATGCCACCACAGTGCGTATGATCGACCACAGCTGCATTTACATGGTGCTCTACAGAGCTCCGATTTTCAGGATCATGGGGGTCCCTGCAGTCAGATCTCCAGCAATTGGAAAGTTATCCCCTGTCCAGAGGAGAGGGAGTTACTTGGGATAATCCATTTAAACAGCTTTTCCAATATTTTATTTTTATTTGGCCATAGTAATATTGAAAATACTAAACCATTAGTGACCGTTCCAAAGTCCAATGTCGCCTCTTCGACAACAGGACAGGAGAAGTGATACTGTGCAGTGCATGCAGGGCCGGCTCCAGGTTTTCAGGGGGCCCTGGGTGAAAGTCTCAGTTGGCCCCTTTAGCATGTAACATAATTCATTATGCACCGATACAGCAGAGAAATATAGGGATAGTACAATGCCAAAGATTTAACTTCTTACATTATATGAGTGATAACTATTATACATTCTACAATAGGTCATAAATCAGACAGTATAGTCCTCCATACAGTATCCTGGGCACCACATAGCTCACCATACAGTATTATGGGCACAACATAGTCATCCATACAGTATTATGAGCACAACATAGCTCTCCATACCAAATAATGAGCCCCATATATTGCTCCATACAGTATTAAGGGTACCACATAGTGCTCCATACAGTATAATGAGCCCCATATATTGCCCCATACAGTATTATGGACACCACATAGTGCTCCATACTGTATAATGAGCCCCATATATTGCTCCATACAGAATAATATGCCCCATATATTGCTCCATACAGTATAATGAGCCCCATATATTGCTCCATACAGTATTATGGGCACCACATAGTGCACCAAACAGTATAATGAGCCCCATATATTGCTCCATACAGTATTATGGGCACCACATAGTCCTTCATACAGTATTGTGGGCACCACATATCGCTCCATACAGAATAATATGCCCCATATCTTGCTCCATACAGTATAATGGCTACACATATTGCTCCATACAGTATAATGAGCCTCATATATTGCTCCATACAGAACAATGAGCCCCATATATTGCTCCATACAGAATTATAAGCCCCATATAATGCTCCACACAGAATTTTGGGTACCACATAGTGCGCCATACAGTCTAATGAGCCCCATGTATTGCTCCATACAGAATAATGAGCCCCATATAATGCTCCATACAGAATAATGATCCCCATATATTGCTCCATGCAGCATAATGAGCCCCATACCTTGCTCCATATAGAATGGGCCCCTTATAATGCTCCATACAGAAAATGATGTGCCCCATAAAATGCTCCATATATAATGGGTCCCAAATGAGGCTCCATATATAATGGGCACCATATGATGCTCCATATACGAGGCGCGATCCAAAAGTAATGATAATCAATACTAAACACAATGAATATAGTCAAAAAATAAATTTATTTTTCTACATAGTCTCCTAACAAGTCTATACATTTAGTCCATCTCTTTTCTAAACTTAGAATTCCCTTCAAAAAAAATTCTTGATCTTGACCCTCAAAAAAATCCCCAACAGCGGTTATCATGTCGCTATTGTCGTCAAATTTCTTGCCCCGGAGGTGTTCCTTGAGCCGAGGAAAGAGAAAGAAGTCACTGGGGGCTAGATCTGGTGAATAGGGGGGGGGTGTTCCACTATTTCAAAGCCCGCTTCTTGAATGGTAGCCATGGCAACAGCAGCTTTGTGAGCCGGTGCGTTATCAGCCCGCAGTTTGCCGCGCCTTTTCTCCTTGATAGCCTCCCGCAATCTTCTTATTTGTTCTGCGTAGTAGGAGCCCATAATAGTGGCTCCATTCTCCAAATAGTCCACCATAATAATTCCTTCAGCATCCCAAAAAACGGACGCCATAACCTTCCCTGCTGAGCTTTACACTTTGAATTTGTTCGGCATCGGTTCGTCGGCTCGTTTCCATGTCATTGATTGTTGTTTAGTTTCGGGATCAAAGTGGTGGATCCAGGTCTCGTCCATGGTCAAAAAACGTGACAAAAAATTTTCCTTGTCTGCTTGGAACTTTTCGAGATTTGCTATTGAAATGTCAACTCGTTTCATCTTTTGTTCGTCGGTTAACATTTTTGGCACCCAACGCGCGGAGACCTTTCTCATATGCAATTCTTTTGCAAGGATTCTTTGAATACTGCCATATGAGATCCCTGTGACCTCAGCTACATGCCTGATAGTCACTCTTCGATCTGCCAATACAACTTCTTCAACTTTTTTCACGTTTTCTTCATTGAGGGACGTGGATGGGCGTCCTTCACGATGTTCATTTTCCGTCGATGTTCTTCCCAGCTTAAATTCCTTGGCCCAGCATGCAACTGTGGAATATGGAGGAGAAGAGTCCCCCACTGTTTCCACCAAGTCGCTGTGTATGTCTTTGGTTGTCATTTTTTTCAAGGAGAGGTATTTGATGACAGCTCTGAGCTCGTTTTATTCCATTTTGATGTTCACTCCTCGGCAGTTCATATTCAAATGAATGTAGCTCCCGGGAATCATGGTCTATTTAAGTAATTTTTTTTTCCTGGACTAGTGGGTACCTAAGTGAGAAGAAAACATTTTATTTTAATTTCTGTGTGCAATAGAAATAACCGATTATCATTACTTTTGGATCGCCCCTCGTATAATGGGTCCCATATGATGCTCTAGTATCTTATGGGCCCCATATCATGCTTCAGTATAATAGGCCCCATATGATGCTCCATATAATGCTCCAGTGTATGATGGGCCCCATATGATGCTCCAGTATATGATGGGCCCCATATGATGCTCCAGTATATGATGGGCACCATGCATTGCTCAAAACATTAAAACAAAAAAACTGAAATCCTCACCTCTCCTCGCTGGCCGCTGCTCTGCTCCGGACTCATCAAGGTCAGCGTCTTCCGGCTCTCTGCACTGTGACTGTTCAGGCAGAGGGCACACAGACATGATGTCACTGCACCTTCTGACCTGAAATGTCACAGTCAGAAGACGCTGCAGCGGAGGAGCGGGAAGAGGTAAGTTTTGCAAGTGCCGGGGTCCTGAGCAGTGTGTGATTTAAGGTGTGGTGTGTGTGCTTTAAGGGTCATTAAATGTATGTGGGAAGGGGACTGTGAGTGATCAAATTGTGGATTTTGCTGTAGGGACCACCAAACTGTATGTGGAAGGGATTAATTTTGGTGCCAATATTCTGTGTTGGGGAACAGTAGGGGCCATCATACAGTGTTGGCATCACTGGAGATCTTAATGTGTGTATATGGGTAGGGACTGTGAGGTCATCACTGTGTGTGGACACTGAATGGGAATCATGGTGTGTATGTGGATGGTACTGTTGAGGAATTAACTGTGAGGGTATCATGTGTTTGTGGGAAAAATGTGTTGGTATCATGCTTTATGGTGGCCATTAATGTGTTATGGTAGTGGGTGAGAACACTAAGGGGGTTCAATAGAGGAAAATTACTTTGTAAGTGCTACAATACAAGTCTCCTCTCTCCCTGCCTTTAAGATCTGGGAGATACAGTCTTCTGTGACTGCACCTATGTGCAGTGACCCCACTGACATTTTTTTTATTGTGTAAGGGGAAACCCCAATTAAGATGTCCGCTAGGCCTTTCTCCCCCAGACATGGGACAGAACGATGGACAAGTATGGTATATTGTTGTTTTATATTTTTGTTTTATTACAGGAGAACAAGGGTTTTTGGTGGAATTAGGTGCTAGGTGAGTATAACTGTAGTTTGTTTTATTTCTAATAAAGGATTTTTATTTTATATGTACACTGCTCAAAAAAATAAAGGGAACGCTAAAATCCCACATCCTAGATATCACTGAATGCAATATTCCAGTTGTAAATCTTTATTCATCACATAGTGGAATATGTTGAGAACAACAAAACCTAAAAATTATCAATGTAAATCACAACTAATATCCCACGGAAGTCTTGAGCTGGAATAATGCTGAAAATCAAAGTGGAAAATGAAGTTACAGGCTGATCCAACTTCAGTGGAAATGCCTCAAGACAAAGGAAATGATGTTCAGTAGAGTGTGTTGGCTTCATGTGCCTGTGTGACCTCCCTACAATGCCTGGGCAGGGTCTTGAGGTGGCAGATGGTCTCCTGAGGGATCTCCTCCCAGACCTGGACTAAAGCATCTGCCAACTCCTGGACAGTCTGTGGTGCAACGTGACGTGGGTGGATGGTGCGAGACATGATGTCCCAGATGTGTTCAATCGGATTCAGGTCTGGAGAACGGGCGGGGCATTCCATAGCTTCAATGTCTTCATCTTGCTGAAACTGCTGACACACTCCAGCATCATGAGGTCTGGCATTGTCCTGCATTAGGAGGAACCCAGAGCCAACTTCACCAGCATATTCATCTCACAAGGGGTCTGAGGATCTCATTCCAGTACCTAAAGGCAGTCAGGCTACCTCTGGCGAACACATGGAGGGCTGTGCGGCCCTTGAAAGAAATGCCACCCCACACCATTACTGACCCACTATCAAACCGGTTATGCTGAAGGATGTTGCAGGCAGCAGATCGCTCTCCATGGCATCTCCAGACTCTGTCACGTCTATCACATGTGCTCAGTTTGAACGTGCTTTCATCAGTGAAGAGCAAAGGGCACCAGTGGTGAATTTGCCAATCCTGGCATTCTGTGGCAGATGCCAAGAGTCCTGTATGGTGTTTGGCTGTGAGCACAATCCCCATCTGTGCAAGTTGGGCACTCAGACCATCCTCATGGAGTCGGTTTCTAACCGTTTGTGCAGACACATGCACATTTGTGGCCTGCTGGAGGTGATTCTGCAGGGCTCTGGCAGTGCTCCTCCTGTTCCTCCTTGCACAAAGGCTGAGGTGGCGGTCCTGCTGCTGGGTTGTTGCCCTCCTATGGCCCCCTGCACATCTCCTGGTGTACTGTTCTGTCTCCTGGTAGCACCTCCAGCCTCTGGACACTACGCTGACACACAGCAAACCTTCTTGCCACAGCTCGATTTGATGTGCCATCCTGGATGAGGTGCACTACCTGAGCCACTTGTGTGGGTTGTAGAGTCCGTCTCATGCTACCACGAGTGTGAAAGCACAACCAACATTCAAAAGTGATCAAAGCATCAGCCAGAAAGCATTGGTACTGAGATGTGGTCTGTGGTCCCCACCTGCACAACCACTCCTTTATTGAGGGTGTCTTGATAATTGCCAATAATTTCCATCTGTTGTCTATTCCATTTGCACAACAGCGTGTGAAATTGATTGTCAAACAATGTTGCTTCCTAAGTGGACAGTTCGATTTCACAGAAGTTTGATTTACTTGGAGTTACATTCTGTTGTTTAAGTGTTCCCTTTATTTTTTTGGGCAGTGTATATGAAGGTCCTGAGGCTGGTGATGTATATACAGGTGCTGGGCTGGGGCTGATTATGTATTGACAGGTGCTGAGCTGGGGCTGAAGTATATACAGGTGCCTGACTGGGGTTGGTGATGCATATACAGGTGCTGGGCTGGACTGGTGATGTATATACATATGCTGGGCTGGGCCTGGTGATGTATATACAAGTGCTGGGCAGGTGATGTATATACAGGTGCTGGGCTGGGGCTGATAATGTATTGACAGGTGCTGGGCTGGGGCTGAAGTATATACAGGTGCCTGACTGGGGCTGGTGATGCATATACAGGTGCTGGGCTGGGCTGGTGATGTATATACATATGCTGGGCTGGGCCTGGTGATGTATATACAAGTGCTGGGCAGGTGATGTATATACAGGTGCTGGGCTGGGGCTGAAGTATTTACAGGTGCTGTGCTGGTGATGCATATACAGGTGCTGGTCTGGGGCTGAAGTATATACAGGTGCTGGGCTGGGGCTGGTGATGTATATACAGGTGCTGGGCTGGGGCTGGTGGTGTATAGACAAATGCTGGGCTGGGGCTGAGGTATATACAGGTGCTGGGCTGGGGCTGGTGATGTATATGCAGCGCCCCAGAGTCCTGGTCGTTGCAGTAATGTTATTCTTCCACCAGGGGGAGTGATATTACGTCTGATGGCACTAAAAGAGTTCACCCTGCCAGGTATCACAAACCATACACTATACTTCACACTCCAGTCCACCAGGGGGAGCCTTGCTCCTATCTACTAGGGCACTCCTCACATTAGGGTAAAACTGGTGGGTTGGATAGAAAGTTAGTCAGACGCTGCCTGGGCTTCACCCAGGGAGTTCCTGTCAGGCAGACAGCGGGAAAGGAGGAACACCACAAAGCTGCAGACAGAGGGCCCCAGACAGGTGTGGGATCCTGTCAGAGGCCTAGACAGAAAGACACGGAGATGTGCTTGCCCCACGTGCGGCAGCATCCTAAGAAAGGATGCGAAGAGAATTGTATTGTAGAGAGTGAGAAACGAAGTCATAGCACAAGGAGAAGAAAACCAGAAGGAGTTCTGACCTGAGAGAGGCTGCCTCCTTCTGAGGCGCGTAGCCGGTGGCCAGAACACCGAGAGAGTAATAGACTCTACACTTTACTTCAGAGACAGACAGGACAGTCAATTCCAAGTTGGCTGCCCGACCTTAAAACCTAAGAAGACACGGTGGCAAATTATGGGGGTCGGGGCGTCTCTAGGGTCCCTATAAACAAGCCTGAGGCCATCAGTCATACGGGTTTCTCCTATCCACACCATCTGGGGGACAGAGAGGAAAGAATAACATCTAGAACATCTACAACAGTTGTGAGGACCTTACCGAGTTGCTCAGCAGGGAGGTACTACAACACCCAGGCACTAGTAGGAAGGCTACTGATTTCCACCTGGATAAGGGGACTCTGGATGTGCCTTCAGACCGGCCGGACTCTGCCTACCCTGTGGTCTAGTGCCCTGGACTGTGGATGTTGAAGCCTTCAGTAAAGGTAAAGAGACTGCAGCCTTGTGTCCTCGTTATTCTCTGTGCCTTACACCATCCACCATCTACCAACTACACTCTGGGAAGCCCTGGGGACACACTTCACCTGTGGGAAGGTACACCATCTAGCTGCCATAATATCACCCCAGCGGACCCCTAAGCAGCGTCGGTCACCCTGACCGAATACCACAGGTGGCATCATGAACACTATCCCTTTAAAGACCTTTCCCCCATTTCATCAACGGACCTCCCGAGGGCACGGACCGGGTCAGCCACCATGACATCCCCACTGAGTACAGAAGTAGGGCCCGGATCCGAGTACCCTACTTCCCTTGGGGGCGCTCCATATATACAGGTGCTGGGCTGGGGCCGGTGATGTATATACAGGTGCTGGGCTGGGGCTGAAACATAAACAGGTGCTGGGCTGAGGCTGGTGATATATATACAAGTGCTGGGCTGGGGCTGGTGATGTATATACAGATGCTGGGCTGGGGCTGAAGTATATACAGGTGCTGGGCTGGGGCTGGTGATGTATATACAGGTGCTGGGCTGGGGCTGGTGATGTACTGTATATACAGGTGCTGGGCTGGGGCTGGTGATGTATATACAGGTGCTGGGCTGGGGCTGGTGATGTACTGTATATACAGGTGCTGGGCTGGGACTGAAGCATAAACAGGTGCTGGGATAAGGCTGGTAATATATATACAGGTGCTGGGCTGGGGCAGGTGATGCATATACAGGTGCTGGGCTGGCGCTGGTGATGTATATACAGATGCTGGGCTGGGGCTGAAGTATATACAGGTGCTGGGCTGGGGCTGGTGATGTATATACAGATGCTGGGCTGGGGCTGAAGTACATACAGGTGCTGGGCTGGGGCTGGTGATGTATATACAGGTGCTGGGCTGGTGATGTACTGTATATACAGGTGCTGGGCTGGGGCTGGTGATATATATACAGGTGCTGGGCTGGGGCAGGTGATGTATATACAGGTGCTGGGCTGGGGCTGGTGATGTACTGTATATAAAGGTGCTGGGTTGGTGATGTATATATACTGTAGGTTCTGGGCTGGTGATGTATAAACAGGTGCTAGACTGGGGCTGGTGATGTATATACAGGTGCTGGGCTGCGGCTAGTGATGTATATACAGTTCCTAGGCTGGTGATATATATACAAGTGCTGGGCTGGAGATGTATATACAAGTGCTGGGGCGGGCGATGTATATACAGGTGCTGGGCTGGGGCTGGTGATGTATATACAGGTGCTGGGCTGGTGATGTTGTCTGGGTCTCTAAAGACCCCCGAGCTCCTGCTTCTTCCCTACACCCAGTGATCACATGACTGTTGGGTCCGGAGGTAAAAGCACTTGGTACACACTTGTTTAGTGCTGTGTATGAAGCGATCGGAAAGAAGAACCGG
Source organism: Ranitomeya imitator (assembly GCF_032444005.1). Classification (NCBI taxonomy): domain Eukaryota; kingdom Metazoa; phylum Chordata; class Amphibia; order Anura; family Dendrobatidae; genus Ranitomeya; species Ranitomeya imitator. Next base: position 159,692,967 of record NC_091285.1, on the reverse strand, counting down.
TAATAAACTGTGTCTGCATTCTCTGCGGGGAGTCTGGCTGTGCCCCTACAATTAAAAAACAAACAACAAATGTCATTGCAGAGAAGAACGCAGACACTGGTCGACACATTTTTCGTCATCGGGTGGTCTGGAAGTGTTTAAAGTTTAAACTTTTTCCACCTTTCTAAAAGTAAAACATTTCAGGAAAAAAACAGATTTATCAAAATATAAAATTGTTTTAGACTTTATGGTATACGCTGTAGCACTAAAGAGTCATACTGTACCCCTAAGTCTATGTGTGCATGGTGAGTATTTTATTGCAGAAATCTCTTGAAGGTTTCTGCATCTCTTGGCAGGAAAACCGCTGCAGAAAAAAAACCACCTGTATTTGCCGCGGTTATGCATGCAATTTTTGCTGCGTTTTTATACAGCAATTAAGTATTTTTAGCTAAATAAAGATATTTAAAAAAAAATGTGATGTAATTTCTTGGTTCCCCACCACCTTTTTCATACGATGCAGTGGCATCAGAATAATATGATTAGGGCTTGGTGTCAGCAACTATCTTTAAAGCACAAAACAAAAACTCAGCAAACATGCAAACATTTTTATATCTGTGTTTTTGCAGCGGATTTCACGGACTCAATTGAAGTCAATGGGTGAAAAATGCTGCAGAAACGCAAAAAGAATTAACATGCTGCAAAAAAAATCCTCTGCAAATACTTCAGTAATTTTCGCTATCATCTGCACAACATTTCAGGATTGTCATTGAATAAGCTTGCATAAGGATTCCATAGCTTCTTGGCCCATTTCTGCGAGGAAAAAACGCTGCGAAAATGCATAAAAAACGCACTATGTGCACATAGCCTAAAAAGTACAAAAAAACTACAGTGTGACTGTCAACAAAAAAAATCCCTCATGGAAAAATAAAAAACTTTTGAGTCTCTGAAAATGGTGACACCAATCAGACATGTTTTTTTTATATTCAATTTTTGTGAAATCCCTGTTAAAGAAAAGCTGTATAAAACAAAATGTTCTCTCTGTCTGGTTACTGATTATCCAGAAATTGTAAGACATTGTTTGAAAGCAACAGAGGAGGTAACTAACCCATACCAAAAATTTGGAGAATTTAATATGCCATATATACTGTATACTGTGTGTGTATATATATATGTAGTATATATAATATATACCGTATATAATCGAGTATAAGCCGAGATTTTCAGCCCATTTTTGGGGGCTGAAAGTCCCCCTCTCGGCTTATACTTGAGTCATACCCAGGGGTCGGCAGGGGAGGGGGAGCGGGGGCTGTCTAATTATACTCACCTGCTCCTGGCGCGGTTCCTGCACGTCCCTGCTTCTTCCAGCGCTGCAGCTTCTTCCTGTACTGAGCGCTCACATGGTACCGCTCATTACAGTAATGAATATGCGGCTCCACCTCCCATAGGGGTGGAGCCACATATTCATTACTGTAATGAGCGGTAACTGTAACCACTCAATACAGGAAGAAGATGCAGCGCCGGGAGAAGCAGGGACTGCACCCCGCTAGGAGCAGGTGAGTATAACGTGGAGGAGAGCGCTGCGCGATATTCACCTGTCCTCGTTCCGGTGCGGCTCCGTCTTCAGCGTCCTCTGGCTGTGACGCTCAGGTCAGAGGGCGCGGTGACGTGGTCAGTGCGCGCCCTCTGCCTGATCGTCAGTGCTGAAGACGGAGCCAAACGAGAAGTAGGTGACTATTGAAAGTGCCGGGGGCCTGAGCGACGGAGAGGTGAGTATGTGATTTTGTTTTTTTTAATGCAGCCACAGCATATGGGGCAAGTGACTGTATGGAGCATCTATGGGGCATAACGTTTGTGCAGCACTATAAGGGGCAAGTGACTGTATAGAGCATTTTATGGGGCCATAACGCTTGGGCAGCACTATATGGGGCAAGTGACTGTATGGAGCATCTTATGGGGCCATAACATTTGTGCAGCACTATATGGGGCAAATGTCTGTATCGAGCATCTTATGGGGCCCTTATTACCCTTTATGCAGGATTATATGGGGCATATTTTAATATGGAGCATCCAATGGGGCCCATCAAACTTTATGAAGCATTATATGGGGCTCCTGATTCAATATGGATATTCAAAAACACTTAACCTACTGATGTCTCAATTAATTTTACTTTTATTGGTATCTATTTTTACTTTTGAAATTTACTGGTAGCTGTTGCATTTTCCACCCTAGGCTTATACTCGAGTCATTAAGTTTTCCCAGTTTTTTGTGGCAAAATTAGGGGGGTCTGCTTATACTCGGGTCGGCTTACACTCGAGTATATACGGATATACTGTATATATACAGTACAGACCAAAAGTTTGGACACCTTCTCATTTAAAGATGTTTCTGTATTTTCATGACTATGAAAATTGTACATTCACACTGAAGGCATCAAAACTATGAATTAACACATGTGGAATTATATACTTAACAAAAAAGTGTGAAACAACGGAAAAGTGTCCCTTGTAGATTGTGAGCCCTCGCGGCAGGGTCCTCTCTTCTCCTGTACAAGTTGTGAGTTGTATTGTTCAAGATTATTGTACCTGTTTTTATTATGTATACCCCTCCTCACATGTAAAGCGCCATGGAATAAATGGCGCTATAACAATAAATAATAATAATCTACCATATAATTGTCTAAGGGTCACGTACGTCTGTCTGTCTGTCCTTCTGTCTGTCATGGTTATTCATTCGCTGATTGGTCTCGGCACCTGCCTGTCATGGCTGCCGCGACCAATCAGCGACTCCCCGCAGTCAGTGCCTGTCGCCCGCATAGTCCCCTCCGGTCACTGCTAACACAGGGTTAATGCCGGCGGTAACGGACCGCGTTATGCCGTGGGTAATGCACTCTGTTTCCGCCGTTGTGTGTCCCCAACTTTTTACTATTGATGCTTCGTATGCAGCATCAATAGTAAAACGATCTAATGTTAAAAATAATAATAATAATAATAATAAAAAAAACCTTATTCTCACCTTCCGCCGTCGCGTCCTCTCCTCGGCACTGCAAGCGGCAGGTTCCGCTTCCAAAGATGCTATGGGAGAAGGACCTTCCATGACGCCACGGTCATGTGACCGCGACATCACGGTCATGTGACCGCGACGTCATGGAAGGTCCTGCACTCATACCAATCCTGGGACCGGACACCGCACACAAGTGCCGGAACTACAATGGGCTCTACGGATGGTGAGTATGTTTATTTTTTATTTTTTAACCTGTTACATACGTGACTAGGCAATATACTACCTGGCTGGGCAATATACTACGTGTCTGTGCTGTATACTACGTGACTGGGCAATATACTACGTGGCTCTGTGCTGTATACTACGTCACTGGGCAATATACTACGTGGCTGGGCAATATAGTACGTGGCTGGGCAATATACTACGTGGCTGGGCAATACACTATGTGTCTGTGCTGTATACCACGTGGCTCTGTGCTGTATACTACGTGGCTCTGTGCTGTATACTACGTCGCTGTGCAATATACTACGTGTCTGTGCTGTATACTACGTGACTGGGCAATATACTACGTGGCTCTGTGCTGTATACTACGTCACTGTGCAATATACTACGTGGCTGGGCAATATACTACGTGTCTGTGCTGTATACTACGTGACTGGGCAATATACTACGTGGTTCTGTGCTGTATATTACGTGGCTGTGCAATATACTATGTGACTGGGCAATATACTACGTGACTGGGCAATATACTACGTGACTGGGCAATATACTACGTGACCGGGCAATATACTACGTGACTGGGCAATATACTACGTGGCTGGGCAATATAGTACATGGCTGGGCAATATAGTATGTGGCTGGGAAATATTCTACGTGGCTGGCCAATATACTATGTGACTGGGCAACATAGTATGTGGCTGGGCAATATAGTATGTGGCTAGGCAATATACTACGTGGCTGGGCAATATAGTATGTGGCTGGGCAATATAGTACGTGGCTGGGCAATATAGTATGTGGCTGGGCAATATACTACGTGGCTGGCCAATATACTATGTGACTGGGCAATATACTACGTGACTGGGCAATATACTACGTGGCTGGGCAATATAGTACATGGCTGGGCAATATAGTATGTGGCTGGGAAATATTCTACGTGGCTGGCCAATATACTATGTGACTGGGCAACATAGTATGTGGCTGGGCAATATAGTATGTGGCTAGGCAATATACTACGTGGCTGGGCAATATAGTATGTGGCTGGGCAATATAGTACGTGGCTGGGCAATATACTACGTGGCTGGGCAATATACTACGATGACATGCATATTCTAGAATACCCGATGCGTTAGAATCGGGCCACCATCTAGTAATAATAATAATGTGTTAATTCATAGTTTTGATGCCTTCAGTGTGAATGTACAATTTTCATAGTTATGAAAATACAGAAAAATCTTTAAATGAGAAGGTGTGTCCAAAGTTTTGGTCTGCACTGTATATATATATAAACAATTTTGTTACAAGTGTTTTTTTTACTTGAGCAATTCTGTAAATGAACCATGCCCACCACCATATTCACAAACAGAGCGGCCAACCCTATCTAGTCAACATTCCCTTACATCATACAGGTGACCTCACAGCTACTAGACAATCAGAGAGCGTCCTACGTGTCATAATGGCCTCAGAGTGTAGGACATTCTACTGGCAGCCCACAAGTTATTAGCAACCCGCCTGGTACCATCAAGACATCATGGCTTCTCACAAGAAAAGCAGAAGATCCTATCGCAGAAGGAGAAGGACTCACAGACCCCATAAAATGGGTAAATGTTATTGAGCCTACACTAAACAGTATAACCTCCATTATAATGCTATACATGTAATTCTTGGCAATGGGCAACCTTATATTTATACTTTGGCTTCTCCTAGGTCATAAACGTAGACACCGTTATTATTCCAGAAGACGGATGTAGCAGAACCAAGAATAACCCGTTCCTGCTGTCACCGATGACCACTTCTCTCCTGATCGAGTCCACGGGGGAAGTTGAACACAAGAAATTCAGAACTTCATAATCTGTCACCAAATCAACAGCAGGGCACCGGCATGAAATAAACGACCATGAGCAGATTGCAGTCTCTTCTCTTAGTTTTATAGAACTAATATTATTTAATTTAAATAAGGTAAAATAGGAGGACTTATAGTGGATATAAAAAGTCTACACACCCCTGTTAAAATGCCAGGTTTTTATCATGTAATATAAAAATCATATCAAGAAAAATAATTTTAGACATTTTTCCACTTTTAAGGTCGCCTATAATCTGTACAAATCCACTGCAAAAGAAACTGAAATCTTTTCAGATGGAAAAATAAAAAAAAATGTTATTAATGTGGTTGAAGAAATATACAAACCCTTAAACTAACCGGTCATTGAAGTAGACTTTCAATTTATTGTGGTGTTAAGTCTTTTTGGGCAGTTGTGTATCAGCATGGCACATCTAGAATTGGCAATCTTTCTCCACAATTCTTTGCAGTAGTGCTCCAAATCAGTGAGATTGTGAGGGCATCTCCTGAGTACAGCGCCCTCTTCAGGTCATCACACACATTATCAGTTGGATTCAGATCTGGGTTCTGGCAGGGCCATTCCACAACTCTGATCTTGTTCTACAGAAGCCATTTTGTCATAATTTGGAGGTATGTTTATGGACATTACCATGCCGAAAGGTGAAATTCTTATTTCTATTCATTTTTTTAGCACAAGACTTTTACATTTTGTTGCAAAATCAACTGATCTTTGGAACTGTTCAGAATTCCGTCTTCTTTGACTAAAGACCCAGTTACAGTTGCTGAGAAGCCGTTGTGTAGGGGCCATAATAATCAGAACCAAACCAAAGAATGGTAGCCGTGCGGCACTAGAACCACAACTTTTGACAGGTGTGTGGATGAGCGTCGGCAGCGTCGGCTGCAACACTATCCAGAGAATAGAGAGTGGTGCTCACAGAACAATCCACAGAGGACCAAAGGCTTCACTGACGGTATATCAGAAGAAAAAATATGGCACTCACCCCTAGAAATGCTGTGATGAAGTCCTTTATTTGCTACAAACAGCAATCAGGTACACATGGAGAGGCAGCAGGACGTGAACAGGAGAGAGTGTGGGGAACCGGTAAGGACTACGGCCGTTTCGCGCAAAGCGCTTCAACGGGTCCAGGTCCAGGGACTAGAACACGTAAATGCACCTCCTCGCGGGGGGATATCAGGCGATGTCTCCTTACACAAGAAGCATTTTGGATTTTTCACTTAAATACTCGATTCCCGACAGGACTAAATAAACGCAATGAAGTAATGCCGCACTATTGTTAACTATGAGATGGATTTTACTATGTATTGTTTATATGTTTATCATTGTTTTTATACTAGGACCTTTCAATATGTCATGTGACAAACAATTGCGATCTGGTTGGATGATTTCCCCTATATAGAGGTGAACAGTCGGATCATGGTATGGCTTTGACAAAGATCGTTCAGATCGAAACGCGTTGCCTTTGAGCCTCTGTTGTCTATCGGCATATACCGTAGCGAGCTTGTACACCATGTGCAATATGTTTTTTTAATAGTACTAATGAAAATAGTTAGTTTTAAGGAGCTCGAACTCAACCCCCTTTTTTCTTCCACCAAAAGCAATCCCTTCCACATACAGTTTGGTGGTCCCTACAGCAAAATCCATAATTTGATCACTCACAGTCCCCTTCCCACATACATTTAATGACCCTTAAAGCACACACACCACACCTTAAAATCACACACTGCTCAGGACCCCGGCACCTGCGATACTTACCTCTTCCTGCTCCTCCGCTGCGGCGTCTTCTGACTGTTACATTTCAGGTCAGAGGGTGCAGTGACATCATGTCTGTGTGACCTCTGCCTGAACAGTCACAGTGCAGAGAGCCGGAAGATGCTGACGTTGATGAGTCCGCAGCAGAGCAGCGGCCAGCGAGGAGAGGTGAGGATTTCAGTTTTTTTGTTTTAATGTTTTGAGCAATATATGGGGCCCATCATAAACTGGATCATCATATGGGGCCCATCATATACTGGAGCATCATATGGGGCCCATCATACACTGGAGCATTATATGGAGTATCATATGGGGCCTAATATACTGAAGCATGATATGGGGCCCATTAGATACTAGAGCATCATATGGGACCCATTATATATGGAGCATCATATGGGGCCATTTCTGTTTGGAGTTTGGAGCATTATATGGGGCACATCATATTCTGTATGGAGCATTATATGGGGCCCATTCTATATGGAACCTCATATGGGGCCCATTATATATGGAGCATTTTATGGGGCCATTTCTGTTTGGAGTTTGGAGCATTATATGGGGCACATCATATTCTGTATGGAGCATTATATGGGGCCCATTCTATATGGAGCAAGGTATGGGGCTCATTATAATGTATTGTGTACTATATGGGACGCATTATACTGTTTTGAGCATTATATCGGTTTCATTATACTGTTTGGAGCATTATATGGGGCTCATTATGCTGCATGGAGCAATATATGTGGATCATTATTCTGTATGGAGCTTTATATGGGTTTCATTATTCTGTATGGAGCAATATATAGGGCTCATTATTCAGAATGGAGCAATATATGGGGCTCATTATACTGTATTGAACACTATGTGGTACCCATAATTCTGTATGGAGCAATATATGGGGCTCATTATACTGTATGGAGCACTATGTGGTACCCATAATACTGTATGGAGTAATATGTGGGGGCCATTATACTGTATGGTGCAATATATGGAGCATATTATTCTGTATGGAGCGTTATGTGGTGCCCACAATACTGTATCAAGGACTATGTGGTGCCCTTAATACTGTATGGAGCAATATATGGGGCTCATTATACTGTATGGAGCACTATATGGGGCACATTATACTGTATGGAGCACTATGTGGTGCTCATAACACTGTATGGAGCAATATATGGGGCTCATTATACTGTATGGAGCAATATATGGGGCTCATTATACTGTATGGAGCATTATGTGGTGCCCATAATACTGTATGGAGCAATATATGGGGCTCATTATACTGTTTGGAGCACTATGTGGTGCCCATAATACTGTATGGAACAATATATGGGGCTCATTATTTGGTATGTAGAGCTATGTGGTGCTCATAATACTGTATGGAGCACTATATGTGCTCATTATACTGTATGGATGACTATGTTGTGCCCATAATACTGTATGGAGCAATATATGGGGCTCATTATACTGTATGGAGCATTATGTGGTGCCCATAATACTGTATGGAGCAATATATGGGGCTCATTATACTGTATGGAGGACTATGTGGTGCCCATAATACTGTATGGAACAATATATGGGGCTCATTATTTGGTATGGAGAGCTATGTGATGCTCATTATACTGTATGGACGACTATGTTGTGCCCATAATATTGAATGGTGCGCTACGTGGTGCCCAGGATACTGTATGGAGGACTATACTGTCTGATTTATGACCTATTGTAGAATGTATAATAGTTATTACTCATATAATGTAAGAAGTGAAATCTTTGGCATTGTACTATCCCTATATTTCTCTGCTGTATCTGTGAATAATGAATTATGTTACGTGCTAAAGGGGCCAACTGAGACTTTCACCCGGGGCCCCCTGAAAACCTGGAGCCGGCCCTGTATGCACTGCACAGTATCACTTCTCCTGTCCTGTTGTCGAAGAGGCGACATTGGACTTTGGAACGGTCAATAATGCTTTAGTATTTTCAATATTACTATGGCCAAATAAAAATAAAATGTTGGAAAAGCTGTTTAAATCAGGGGTGTCAAACTGCATTCCTCGAGGGCTACAAACAGGTCATGTTTTCAGGATTTCCTTGTACTGCACAGGTGATAATTTAATCACCAACTCATTATTTGTGTAGGTGATTAAATTATCACTTGTGCAGTACAAGGAAATCCTGAAAACATGACCTGTTTGCAGCCCTCGAGGAATGCAGTTTGACACCCCTGGTTTAAATGGATTATCCCAAGTAATCCCCTCTCCTCTGGACAGGGGATAACTTTCCAATTGCTGGAGATCCGACTGCAGGGACCCCCATGATCCTGAAAATCGGAGCTCTGTAGAGCACCATGTAAATGCAGCTGTGGTCGATCACACGCACTGTGGTGGCATTCACATGTGGCTCTTCAAATATCTCCTTTTAGGAGAGTGAGGGGCACGACAAAAAAAGCAGAATTCACTGATCGGGGTGAGGAGTGTTATAGTATGTGGGCTGGTGGGGTCTGTGAGGCAGGGCTGCTTTTTTGTCCCAGTCCGGCCCTGGTGGTGGCTCTTGAAGCAGTGACTCCAGCAGCAGTCCACTCTTTGTGAATCTCCCCAAAATTTTTGAATGGCCTTTTCTTAACAATCCTTTCAAGGCTGCGGTTATCCCAGTTGCTTGTGCACCTTTTTCCACCACACTTTTTCCTTCCTCTTCCTCTCACTTTTTCCCTTAATATGCTTGAATACAGCACTCTGTGAACAGCCAGCTTTAGCAATGACCTTTTGTGTCTTACCCTCCTTGTGGAGTGTGTCAATGACTGCCTTCTGGACATCTGTCAAGTCAACAGTCTTCCCCCTGATTGCGGTGATTGTGAAGACTACTGAAACAGACTAAGTGACCTTTTTAAGTGCTTAGGAAGCCTTTGCAGGTGTTTTTTGTTAATTATTCTAATTTACTGAGATAATGACTTTAGGGTTTTCATTGGCTGTAAGACATAATCATCAACATTAACAGAAACACTTGAAGACTTGAAATAGATCACTCTGTTTGTAAAAACTCTATATAATATGAGTTTCATTTTTTGTATTGAAGAACTGAAATAAATTAACTTTTTAATATTCTAATTTTGTGAGAAGCACCTATGACGGTGACGTCACCGCATGAATAGTGCCGGAAAAAGCCGAAGACTGCCGAGTGCAGTGAATAACGCCGGAAGGTAATGAGCGGCCCCGGAAGCAGATGCGGCCGGGAGACAGCGGGACGGGAGGACGCGTCGCTGGACAAGTAAGTATAATTATAATGTTTATTATTAATTTTATGTTTTCTTTAACAGCCCCCTCGTTTGTAGTCCGAATTTGGGGTTCGGATGCAAGTTCACGCCATCTCGACCCCGAACTCGACCTTCACAGGAAAACTCAGGTGAAACCGCCAATCTCGAACATCATGGGGGGGGGGGTTCTCCCATCACTAGTTATAGCCTTTTGTCTCTTTAAATGCTTTTAGTGTATGCCTTGGCTCATATGTAAACATTGAGTTTTTATTAGTAATCCCACTTATTGCATACTTTTTTCCCTTATTATTATCACTCCATACAGTATAATGGCCATTACACTCCTCCACACATTATTATGGCCCCTACACACCCGTCCACACAGTGTGATGACCGTAACACAACCCTGTACATTGAGTAATGGCTCGAACACATTACTTTTCAAATAGTATAATGGCCCCGACATAGCTCTCCAAACTGTATAATGGCCTCAATTAATTAAAATAACCACCCTAATGTACTCATCTGTCCTCATTCCCCACTGCTCCGGTCTCTGCAGCGCGTGTTCTGAAGCTCTGCTCTTAGATGTCAGAGCTCAAACCCACAGGGAGAATGATGGAGGATGGAGCTGATGGCTCTCTCTTCCATCATTACTTTTCAGCTGTATCAACATCCAGAATGCCGATAAAGTTACATGTGCAATGCTAGGCCATGGGGGACCAACTCACAGGCCCCATAGCAACCACATGGTCTGCTGCTATTAGTGGTACACCATTGCTATAGGACTGCTTCTCAGCAACTATTACTGGGTCTTTAGTCAAAGAAGACGGAATTCTGAACAGTTCCAAACATCAGTTGATTTTGCAACAGCATATAAAAGTCTTGTGCTACCTGACCTGAAGAGGGCGCTGTACTCAGGAGATGCCCTCACAATCTCACAGATTTGGAGCACTACTGCAAAGAATTGTGGAGAAAGATTGCCAATTCTAGATGTGCCATGCTGATAGACAGCTGCCCAAAAAGACTTAACACCACAATAAACTGAAAGTCTACTTCAATGACGTGATAGTTTAAGGGTTTGTATATTTCTTCAACCACATTAATAACATTTTATTTTTTTATTTTTCCATGTGAAAAGATTTCAGTTTCTTTTGCAGTGGATTTGTACAGATTATAGGCGACCTTAAAAGTAGAAAAAGGTCTAAAATGATTTTTCTTGATATGATTTTTATATTGCATGATAAAAACCTGGCATTTTAACAGGGGTGTGTAGACTTTTTATATCCACTATAAGTCCTCCTATTTTACATTATTTAAATTAAAAAAATTTATTTAAATTTAATTTTAGTTCTATAAAACTAAGAGAGGAGACTGCAATCTGCTCATGGTCGTTTATTTCATGCCGGTGCCCTGCTGTTGATTTGGTGACAGATTATGAAGTTCTGAATTTCTTGTGTTCAACTTCCCCCGTGGACTCGATCAGGAGAGAAGTGGTCATCGGTGACAGCAGGAACGGGCTATTCTTGGTTCTGCTACATCCGTCTTCTGGAATAATAACGGTGTCTACGTTTATGACCTAGGAGAAGCCAATGTATAAATATAAGGTTGCCCATTGCCAAGAATTACATGTATGGCATTATAATGGAGGTTATACTGTTTAGTGTAGGCTCAATAACATTTACCCATTTTATGGGGTCTGTAAGTCCTTCTCCTTCTGCGATAGGATCTTCTGCTTTTCTTGTGAGAAGCCATGATGTCTTGATGGTACCAGGCGGGTTGCTAATAACTTGTGGGCTGCCAGTAGAATGTCCTACACTCTGAGGCCATTATGACACGTAGGACGCTCTCTGATTGTCTAGTAGCTGTGAGGTCACCTGTATGATGTAAGGGAATGTTGGCTAGATAGGGTTGGCCGCTCTGTTTGTGAATATGGTGGTGGGCATGGTTCATTTACAGAATTGCTCAAGTAAAAAAACACTTGTAACAAAATTGTTTATATATATATACAGTACAGACCAAACATTTGGACACACCTTCTCATTTAAAGATTTTTCTGTATTTTCATGACTATGAAAATTGTACATTCACACTGAAGACATCAAGACTATGAATTAACACATGTGGAGTTATATACTTAACAAAAAAGTGTGAAACAACTGAAATTATGTCTTATATTCTAGGTTCTTCAAACTTGCCAACTTTTGCTTTAATGACTGCTTTGCACACTCTTGACATTCTCTTGATGATCTTCAAGAGGCAGTCACCGGGAATGGTTTTCACTTCACAGGTGTGCCCTGTCAGGTTAAATAGGTGGGATTTCTTGCCTTATAAATGGGGTTGGAACCATCAGTTGTGTTGTGCAGAAATCTGGTGGATACACAGCTGATAGTCCTACTCAATAGACTGCTAGAATTTATATTATGGCAAGAAAAAAAACAGCTAAGTAAAGAGTCGGCGCTCTCCCCGCATCTGCAGCTGATAAGGCGCTTTCTGGTGGTTATTATTTATATCCATATACTATCCTTTTATTGTCTGGTTATGGGCTCTGGTCATACATTTAATATACTGAGGAGCTTCTATATGGAGCATGTAGTACCTAGGAGTACCCTTTACCTTTTATGCGCCTTGCTTGGCTGCTGATGTGTGGTGCGTGTTCGCTCCATGCGTACTGTACATGATGTTTGCATCTTTTTACCCACTATTGTTGTATCCCTTGTGTTGCTATATTTATATATTTAATAAAGATTTGTCTATTATTTTTTGGACTTTTTTGCACCTTTTTCTTGTGTTTGTTTGCTTTGGCAATTATTCGTGTGTCCTGTGACATCCTTTACACAGGTGCTAGTTACCTCTTTATTATCTTTTTCATCATGAGTGGAGGATTTACTAGATTCCGCCTGTGTTGTTTTCCTTGTCTTTATATTTTAGTTAAAGACTCAGTAAATTTGATGCACGATGATGCATTAGAAACTTTAAAATCCAAATTATTGATGACACAAAAGTTCACCCATTTTAGCCATGCAGCTGAATAGTCAGCCCATGATTTTTCTGAAAGTGATTTTTTAATAAAATAAGGGATCAACTTGAAATTAAATCCCAAATCGACAGTGGAAATGCAGTCGGTTCTAGATCCGCGTTGGGCACCTGTTGACGAAAAAGTGACCATTCATGCTTACACAGAGAGGTGGAAGCCAATTCCCATTTGCTCTTACCAAAATTCGCTTTAACCCAGATGTTAAATTTTAAACACGTTAAAACCAATTGCTGCAAAATTAAAGAGGCCCATTTAATTTTGGATGACAGAGTATTAACAGAAAAAAGGACGCCTTTATCCTTTGAAAGAACAATAAGTCTAGAATTATGCAACAAGGGACCCCAAAGGAAGATTCCTAAGAAAATTGAAAAAAATTCCAACACCATGTTCTTATTGGTGATACGAGATTCAAACCACTCAATTGGCCAATGAACAGCACACCAATGAGAGGTAAAGAAAATTCCACATCTGAATTTGGAATCAACCGAAAAAGAAAAAGGAAGAGAATCCATAGAAATAAAGGCAGATTGCCACAAAGATTTCCCGTTAAAATTTGAAAGAAATGTAAACCAAATTTTAACATCTTCTTTCAAATCAGCAGAAATTCTAATGTGAGGTGAAGGGGATGAAAGGCCCTTAGTCGCGTCGTGCAACCTTCTAGAAAAAGCCCATCAATTGGGATGATCCGTAATGCAAAATTCAACAATCCCAATAGTGACTGGAGTTCTTTCAAAGTTATCTTTTTCTTAGACAAAAAATCAGATAAAGCCTTGCAAATTTTAGAAATTTTGTCCCCAGGAAGCGTAGATTCCATTTGAGCTGAATCTAATGTGATACCTAAAAATTCTATGGAAGTAGTTGGAAAAACTGTTTTTTCATGTGCAAGTGGGACGCCAAAATTGTTGCACATTTTAATAAAATTATTAAGCGCTTGTAAACAAGCCGCAGATGCTGGCGGACCCACAAAAAGGAAATTGTCCAAGTAATGTAAGATATTAACGTTGTGATAATTGGATTCCACAACCCAATGCAAAAATGATAAAAAACTTTCAAAATAAAAACAAGAAAGGGAAAAGCCCATGGGAAGGCATTTGTCAAAGAAAAATTGGTTCTGAAAATAAAAACCTAAAGAATTAAAACCGTCGGGAAAAACTGGTAACAACCGAAAAGCCGACTTGATGTCAGATTTGGACATCAAAGCGTTCTGTCCGGCTGACCTGAGCATGTCAATGGCTGAATCAAAAGATGAATAACTGACAGAACAAAAGATGTTATCCACTTCGTCATTGAGAGACGAACCATGAGGATAGGACAGGTGATGGATCAAGCGAAAAGACCCAACGTCTTTTTAGGTACTAAACCTAAAGGTGAAATGCATAAGTTCTCAAAGGGGGAGAAATAAATGGGCCAGCTACTCTACCTTGTTTGACTTCGCTAAAAAAAAATTCCCGCTCTACTTCCAAATTTAAGGCTAGAGAGGGTAGATTTTTTATAATTTTACAACCTTTCCCTTTAAGAGGAGGGGCAAAAAACCCTTTAGAAAAACCATCAAAAATTAATTTACTGCTCAGCTGATCTGGATATTTGTTTAACCAGAACACCATTCTTTCCAGATTTACTGGTGTCTGAGCCTTTTGCGTTAAAATCCCTGGAAAGTGACTGTTGAGCTTCTTATAGCATCTCGACATGGAGTGAGCGTTTCCACAGAAAGAACACTCATGTTGAAATCTGCAGATACTACTCCATTTACAGACGGAATCATTAAAAGCGAAACAAACACCTTTCTTAAGGACGGTTGATGTTTGCTTAAAGGCAGATTGTCTTTGAAGAAGCATCAGATTAATCCATAATCCTACATCCTTAGTACCCTAATTGACATCTGGATGTACTGCCAATTTTTGTCTGAATGTTTCGTCATAGCTCAACCATACGTAACCGCCCAAATTGCGGTACGCTTCTAGGATTATGTCCATGTGCTGAAAAAGCCTTCTACAAAGGCCAGGAAATTTCTCACCCAGCACAGCCGAGTAAATACAAAAGGCCTGAATCCAATTATTGAAAGACTTAGAATAATTACGTTTGGATTCATCAGTATCAGGCTTATCGTCTCGCCTTTCGGATTTACTAGGCTGCTCTCGGCGAGGGAGCAGCGAAAATAAATCAATAAACTGATTGTTCCAAATAAGCTCTTTAGTTGAAGAGCCTAAATGGAAACCCAAGGGGGATAGCTCGCAAGTAAGAGCTTCTTTGAAATAATTATGAGGGGTTGCTGTGGCAGATGTGGTATTCCCCATACTAGGGTTAGTGCTGACAGCTGCAGGGGAAGCTGATTTAAGAGCCTCACCTAGAGCTTCACAAACCACATCCTTTATCTGAGACTGCGAGCAGACAGGGGCACAAATAGGTTCTCACCCCTTCTGATGTCATCTGCGGTTCAGTTAGGGGGGCAGCTGTCGCTCAAGCCTGCCACGTTTGGCGAGCGCCACTGAGGATCAGCTGATGTTGACAGGCGATCTTCCTCCCTCTAACCGGCTGAGGTATATGACAGAGGAGTTCCCGCAGCGCTTTTACGGCTGCAACGCTCCCCTGTCATGCCGGCACGTACAGTTGACGCAGCTGCCCTGGTCTTGTGACGCGGCTGTAACTCTCGCGCAGGGCTGCGCAATCTTCTGGAGGCCGGGAGGCGGGACTTCCGTGATGGTGCTCGAGCGCGGCGGCTGGACCTTGGGACAGCAGGTGCCGGGGGAGAAGGGGATGGTGACCGTGTTGATCCTGAAGCGCCGGTGATATGAGGTAATCCCGGTAGAGTATGATTCTAGGCTTACTACAGACATTATATTCAAGCTCTGTGTTGCCATGAGACCCCCCCTTTATTTCATGTTTCCATCGGGGGAGGGCTTACATTCTCTGCGGGGAGTCTGGCTGTGCCTCTACAATTAAAAAACAAACAACAAATGTCATTGCAGAGAAGAACGCAGACAGTGACACATTTTTCGTCATCGGGTGGTCTAGAAGTGTCTAAAGTTTAAACTTTTTCCACCTTTCTAAAAATAAAACATTTCAGGAAGAAAAACAGATTTATCATAATATAAAAATATTTAGCCTTTATGGTATACACTGTAGAACTAAAGAGGCATAATGTACCCCTAAGTCTATGTGTGCACGGTGAGTATTTGCTTGTGCAGCGCCCCAGAGTCCTGGTCATTGCAGTAATGTCTCTCTGCCACTAAGGGGAGTGATGTTATGTCTGAATGCACTAAAGGAGTTCATCTGACCAGGTATCACAATCACACATTACACTTCACACTCCGGCCACTAGGGGGAGCAAAAGGCACTATGTATTAGGCTACTCCTCACACTGCTAAAACTAGGGGTCAGATAGGAAGTTAGTTCAGAACGCAGCCTGGGAGAGCTCCAGGGAGGACCTGTCAGGGGTGGGTTCCTGGCAGGTATCTAGCGGAAAGGACAGAACGTTACGGAGCCGCGCCTGCACTACCTTGCGGCGGCATCCTAAGGAAGGACACGAAGCGAAGGATATTGTGGAGAAGTGAGAAATGAAATTGCAGCACAAGGAGATATCCAGTAGGAATCGTGCCCCGAGATCGGCAACATCCTACTGAGGCGCGTAGCCGGTGGCCGGAACGCCGAGGAAGTGACAGACTCCAAGCATTACTTCGAACAGCGGCAGGACAGTTGATTTTAGGTTGGCTGTCTACCTTACATCACCTAAGCAGACATAGGGGGCAAAGTTGGAGAGGGGCGTCTCTAGGGTCCCAGAATAGCTCCGAGCCTTCCCGTCAAACAGGTGCATCCTATCCACACAATAACTTGGGGGACGGAGAGCAAGAGAAAGAACAGATATGAAAGTTGCGAGGGCTATCCCAAATGCTCAGCAGGGAAGAACTACAACACACAGGCGCTAGTTGGTAGGCACTGATTTCCACCTGCAAAGGGAACTGTGGATGTGCCTTTGGACCGGCCGGACTCAGCCAGCCCGGTTAGCAGTGCTCTGGATTGCGGATCCCGAAGTCTTCAGTAAAAGGTAAAGAGACTGCAACCCTGTGTACTCGTTATTAATTGCGCCTCACATCATCGCCACCTACATTACTGGGTAGCCCTGGGGATATACTTCACCTGTGGGAAGGTATACCATCTAGCTGCCATTCCATCACCCCAGCGGAACCCCTAGCAGCATCGGTCATCCTGACCGAATACCACAGGTGGCGTCACGAACCCTTGACAAACTACATCACCCTTTCATTGGACGCCCCTTAGCAAGGTCACGGACCGGGTCCAGCCACCGTGACAACCCCAGCACCGAGACAGAGAGGACCGGTACCGAGTACACCGCGGCCCTGTGTCTGGGGGCGCTCCACTTGCAGAAACTTCGTGAAGGTTTCTGCATCTCTTGGCAAGAAAAACGCCCCGGAAAAAAACTTGTGTATTTGCTGCGGTTTTGTATGTGTTTTTGTACAGCAATGAAGGCATTTTCGAGCTCAATAAAGATATTTAAAAAATAGAGTTTTGTGATGTAATTTCTTGGTTCAGCACCACCTTTTTCAAACGATGCAGTGGCATCAGAATAATGGGATTAGGGCTTGGTGTCAGCAGCTGTCGGTAAAACACAAAACAAAAACTCAGCAAACACTAAAACATTTTTATTCCTGCGTTTTTGCTGTGGATTTGACTGACTCAATTAAAGTTAGTGGGTGAAAAATGCTGCAGAAACGCAAAAAGAATTGACATGCTTCAGAAAAAAACACACTGCAATTACTTCAGTATATATTTTTCTTTTCATGTGCACAAAACTTCAGGATTGTCATCGAATAAGCTTTCATAAGGATTCCATAGCGTTTTGGCCCATTTCTGCGTGGAAAAAATGCTGCGAAAACACATTAAAAATGCACTGAAGGCACATAGCCTAAATAGTACAAAAAAACTACAGTGTGACTGTCAACAAAAAAAATCCCTCATGGAAAAATATAAAAGTTTTGGGTCTCTGAAAATGGCGACACCAATCAGACATCTTTCTTTATATTTACCGTATATACTCGAGTATAAGCCAACCCGAGTATAAGCCGACCCCCCTACTTTTGCCACAAAAACTGGGAAAACTTATTGACTCGAGAATAAGCCTAGGGTGGAAAATGCAGCAGCTACCGGTTAATGTCAAAAATAAAAATAGATACCAATAAAAGTAAAATTAATTGAGACATCAGTAGGTTAAGTGTTTTTGAATATCCATATTGAATCAGGAGCCCCATATAATGCTCCATACAGTTCATGATGGGCCCATAAGATGCTCTATATAAAAATGTGCCACATATAATACTCCATACAGTTCATTATTGCCCCATAGATGCTCCATATAAAGCTGTGTCCCATATACAATGCTCTGCACCGTTCATTATTGTCCCATAGCTGTGCCATGTAGTGCTCTGCACTGTTCATTTTTGTCCCATAGCTGTGCCATATAGTGCTCTGCACCGTTCATTATTGCCCCATAGCTGTGCCATATAGTGCTCTGCACCGTTCATTCTTGCCCCATAGCTGTGCCATATAGTGCTCTGCACCGTTCATTATTGCCCCATAGCTGTGCCATATAGTGCTCTGCACTGTTCATTCTTGCCCCATAGCTGTGCCATATAGTGCTCTGCACCGTTCATTCTTGCCCCATAGCTGTGCCATATAGTGCTCTGCACCGTTCATTATTGCCCCATTGATGTACCATAGAAAGCTGTGCCATTGCTGCTGCTGCAATAAAAAAAAAATGCCATACTCACCTCTCTTGCTTGCAGCTTCCGGCGTCTCATCCCGGTGTCTCTCTGCACTGACTGATCAGGCAGAGGGCGCCGCGCACACTATATGCGTCATCGCACCCACTGACCTGCACAGTCAGAGCGGAGAGACACCGGGATGATGGAGCGGGGCCGGGAAGATAGAGCGACACCCGGCGTGTGGAATGGGAATAGGTAAATATGAGATACTTACCTGCTCCCGGCGTCCGTCTCCTTCTACCGCACAGCTCTTCTTCGGTGCCGCAACCTCTTCCTCTATCAGCGGTCACCATTACCGCTGATTAGAGAAATGAATATGCGGCTTCACCCCTATGGGAGTGGAGTCCATATTCATTTCTCTAATGAGCGGTCCCACGTGACCGCTGAATAGGGGAAGAGCTGCAGCACCCGAAGACCGTGGGACGGCAGGGGGAGCGCCAGATCGCCGGGACTAGGTAAGTATGCCTCAGCGCCCTCTCCCCCTCACCCGCCGACCCTGCCACCGACCGTGACTCGAGTATAAGCCGAGAGGGGCACTTTCAGCCCAAAAATTTGGGCTGAAAATCTCGGCTTATACTCGAGTATATACGGTAATTTTTGTGAAATCCCTCTTAAAGAAAACCCATATAAAACAACCTTTTCTCTCTGTCTGGTAACTGATTATCCAGAAACTGTAAGAAGTTGTTTGGAAGCAACAGAGGAGGTAACTAAACTATACCGAAAATGTGGAGAATTTAATATGCCATACATTAACTGTGTGTGTGTATATGTATATGTGTACATATACAGTACATATATATATATATATATATATATATATATATATATATATATATATATATACATATAAATATATAAATCATTTTACTTGAGCAATTCTGTTAATGAACCATGCCCTCCACCATATTCACAAACAGAGCGGCCAACCCTATCTAGCCAACATTCCCTTGCATCATACAGGTGACCTCACAGCTACTAGACAATCAGAGAGCGTCCTACGTGTCATAATGGCCTCAGAGTGTAGGACATTCTACTGGCAGCCCACAAGTTATTAGCAACCCGCCTGGTACCATCAAGACATCATGGCTTCTCACAAGAAAAGCAGAAGATCCTATCGCAGAAGGAGAAGGACTTACAGACCCCATAAAATGGGTAAATGTTATTGAACCTACACTAAACAGTATAACCTCCATTATAATGCTATACATGTAATTCTTGGCAATGGGCAACCTTATATTTATACTTTGGCTTCTCCTAGGTCATAAACGTAGACACCGTTATTATTCCAGAAGACGGATGTAGCAGAACCAAGAATAACCCGTTCCTGCTGTCACCGATGACCACTTCTCTCCTGATCGAGTCCACGGGGGAAGTTGAACACAAGAAATTCAGAACTTCATAATCTGTCACCGAATCAACAGCAGGGCACCGGCATGAAATAAACGACCATGAGCAGATTGCAGTCTCTTCTCTTAGTTTTATAGAACTAATATTATTTAATTTAAATAAGGTAAAAATAGGACTTACAGTGGATATAAAAAGTCTACACACCCCTGTTAAATGCCAGGTTTTACCTTGTAAAATAAAAATCATAGCAAGAAGAATCATTTTAGAAGTTTTTCCACTTCTAAGGTCATCTGTAATCTGTAAAAATCCACTGCAAAAGAAACTGAAATCTTTTTGGATGGGAAAAGGAAAAAATAAAATGTTGTTAATATGGTTGAAGAAAATGACAACCCTTTAAACTAACATGTCATTGAAGTACACTTAAAATTTATTGTGGTGTTAAGTCTTTTTGGGTAGTTGTCTATCAGCATGGCACATCTAGAATTGGCAATCTTTCGCCACAATTCTTTGCAGTAGTGCTCCAAATCTGTGAGATTGTGAGGGCATCTCCTGAGTAAAGCGCCCTCTTCAGGTCATACCACAGATTTTTAATTGGATTCAGATCTGGGTTCTGGCAGGGCCATTCCACAACTCTGATCTTGTTCTGGCAAAGCCATTTTTCATCAATTTGGAGGTATGTTTATGGACATTATTATGCCCTCCATGTGCTAGTTAGAGGTACCCTAATTGCCATTAATCACCTGGATGAGATCTTCAGACCCATTGTGAGATCAGATGCACACCTGAATCCAATTGAGCACATCTGGAACATCATGTCTCGTTCCATACACCAATTCGACATTGCACTACATACTGTCCAGGAGTTGACTGATGCTTTAATCCAGGTCAGTGAGGAGATCGCTCATGAGAACATCCGTCGCCTCTTCATGAGCATGCCCAACTATCATAAGGAGGTCACACAGGCACGTGGAGGCCACACGCACTACTGAGCATCATTTTCTTATCTTCAGGTATTTGTACTGAAGATGGATCAGCCTGTAATTTGATTTTCCAATTTGATTTTGAGCATCATTTCAAATCCAGACCACTGCGGCTCCGGCGCAGGCGTACTTTGTCTGCTCTATTGAGGGCAGAGCAAAGTACTGCAGTGCGCAGGCGCGGGGAAAGTCAGAGAGGCCCGATGCCTGCGCACTGCAGTTCTTTGCTCTGCCCTCAACAGGGAAGACAAAGTATGCCTGCGCTGGAGCCGCATCATGAAGACAAGAAGAGGACATCGTCCTAAGAAGATGGGAGGCCCCGGAGCGGACCACGATGCCCATCGGACCCAATCATCAGTTCCAATCACCAGATCACATACATAGCCATCAGCTTTTTGTTTTGGCCAAAACATATTTTAAGCTGCCACCACGACAAAGTTGACTCTTTTGGCTCAGTTTTACTCAACTCTATCCTATAAATCATTTGTTAGAATATCCAACACAATTTAGGTATATTTTTATTTATTTGTCAATGTTTAAAATGACCAATAATACCACATACAAGGGACAAATACCACCGCACCATAACCAGACACCATATTACCACCACATAATGACCTATAATACCACATACCAGGAACAATTACGGCCACACCATGACCAGACCACATATTACCACCACATAGTGACCAAATAATAGCATATACAAGGAACAAATACTGCCACACCATGACCAGATCACATATTACCACCACAGTGGCCAAATAATACTACATACAAGGAATAAATACCACCACACCATGACCAGACAACATATAACTACAGTAACAGAATAATGCTACATAAAGGAGTACATACCACCACGCATTGTAGTCTGGTCAAATTACCACCACATAGTGACCTATAATACAACATAGAAGGAACAAATAGAGCCACACCATGGCCGGACCTAACATTACCACCACATAGTAGAAAAAGGTCTAAAATGATTTTTCTTGATATGATTTTTATATTGCATGATAAAAACCTGGCATTTTAACAGGGGTGTGTAGACTTTTTATATCCACTCTAAGTCCTCCTATTTTACATTATTTAAATTAAAAAAATTTATTTAAATTTAATTTTAGTTCTATAAAAGTAAGAGAAGAGACTGCAATCTGCTCATGGTCGTTTATTTCATGCCGGTGCCCTGCTGTTGATTTGGTGACAGATTATGAAGTTCTGAATTTCTTGTGTTCAACTTCCCCCGTGGACTCGATCAGGAGAGAAGTGGTCATCGGTGACAGCAGGAACGGGTTATACTTGATTCTGCTACATCCGTCTTCTGGAATAATAATGGTGTCTACGTTTATGACCTAGGAGAAGCCAAAGTATAAATATAAGGTTGCCCATTGCCAAGAATTACATGTATAGCATTATAATGGAGGTTATACTGTTTAGTGTAGGCTCAATAACATTTACCCATTTTATGGGGTCTGTGAGTCCTTCTCCTTCTGCGATAGGATCTTCTGCTTTTCTTGTGAGAAGCCATGATGTCTTGCTGGTACCAGACGGGTTGCTAATAACTTGTGGGCTGCCAGTAGAATGTCCTACACTCTGAGGCCATTATGACACGTAGGACGCTCTCTGATTGTCTAGTAGCTGTGAGGTCACCTGTATGATGTAAGGGAATGTTGGCTAGATAGGGTTGGCCGCTCTGTTTGTGAATATGGTGGTGGGCATGGTTCATTAACAGAATTGCTCAAGTAAAAAGACACTTGTAACAAAATTGTATATATATATATATATATGTATATATATATATATACAGTGGGGCAAAAAAGTATTTAGTCAGTCAGCAATAGTGCAAGTTCCACCACTTAAAAAGATGAGAGGCGTCTGTAATTTACATCATAGGTAGACCTCAACTATGGGAGACAAACTGAGAAAAAAAAATCCAGAAAATCACATTGTCTGTTTTTTTAACATTTTATTTGCATATTATGGTGGAAAATAAGTATTTGGTCAGAAACAAAATTTCATCTCAATACTTTGTAATATATCCTTTGTTGGCAATGACAGAGGTCAAACGTTTTCTGTAAGTCTTCACAAGGTTGCCACACACTGTTGTTGGTATGTTGGCCCATTCCTCCATGCAGATCTCCTCTAGAGCAGTGATGTTTTTGGCTTTTCGCTTGGCAACACGGACTTTCAACTCCCTCCAAAGGTTTTCTATAGGGTTGAGATCTGGAGACTGGCTAGGCCACTCCAGGACCTTGAAATGCTTCTTACGAAGCCACTCCTTCGTTGCCCTGGCGGTGTGCTTTGGATCATTGTCATGTTGAAAGACCCAGCCACGTTTAATCTTCAATGCCCTTGCTGATGGAAGGAGGTTTGCACTCAAAATCTCACGATACATGGCCCCATTCATTCTTTCATGTACCCGGATCAGTCGTCCTGGCCCCTTTGCAGAGAAACAGCCCCAAAGCATGATGTTTCCACCACCATGCTTTACAGTAGGTATGGTGTTTGATGGATGCAACTCAGTATTCTTTTTCCTCCAAACACGACAAGTTGTGTTTCTACCAAACAGTTCCAGTTTGGTTTCATCAGACCATAGGACATTCTCCCAAAACTCCTCTGGATCATCCAAATGCTCCCTAGCAAACTTCAGACGGGCCCGGATATGTACTGGCTTAAGCAGTGGGACACGTCTGGCACTGCAGGATCTGAGTCCATGGGTGGCGTAGTGTGTTACTTATGGTAGGCCTTGTTACATTGGTCCCAGCTCTCTGCAGTTCATTCACTAGGTCCCCCCGCGTGGTTCTGGGATTTTTGCTCACCGTTCTTGTGATCATTCTGACCCCACGGGGTGGGATTTTGCGTGGAGCCCCAGATGGAGGGAGATTATCAGTGGTCTTGTATGTCTTCCATTTTCTAATTATTGCTCCCACTGTTGATTTCTTCACTCCAAGCTGGTTGGCTATTGCAGATTCAGTCTTCCCAGCCTGGTGCAGGGCTACAATTTTGTTTCTGGTGTCCTTTGACAGCTCTTTGGTCTTCACCATAGTGGAGTTTGGAGTCAGACTGTTTGAGGGTGTGCACAGGTGTCTTTTTATACTGATAACAAGTTTAAACAGGTGCCATTACTACAGGTAATGAGTGGAGGAAAGAGGAGACTCTTAAAGAAGAAGTTATAGGCCTGTGAGAGCCAGAAATCTTGATTGTTTGTTTCTGACCAAATACTTATTTTCCACCATAATATGCAAATAAAATGTTAAAAAAACAGACAATGTGATTTTCTGGATTTTTTTTTCTCAGTTTGTCTCCCATAGTTGAGGTCTACCTATGATGTAAATTACAGACGCCTCTCATCTTTTTAAGTGGTGGAACTTGCACTATTGCTGACTGACTAAATACTTTTTTGCCCCACTGTATATACAGTTCAGATCAAAAGTTTGGACACACCTTCTCATTTAAAGATTTTTCTGTATTTTCATGACTATGAAAATTGTACATTAACACTGAAGGCATCAAAACTATGAATTAACACATGTGGAATTATATACTTAACAAAAAAGTGTGAAACAACTGAAATTATGTCTTATAGTCTAGGTTCTTCAAACTTGCCAACTTTTGCTTTAATGACTGCTTTGCACACTCTTGGCATTCTCTTGATGATCTTCAAGAGGCAGTCACCGGGAATGGTTTTCACTTCACAGGTGTGCCCTGTCAGGTTAAATAGGTGGGATTTCTTGCCTTATAAATGGGGTTGGAACCATCAGTTGTGTTGTGCAGAAATCTGGTGGATACACAGCTGATAGTCCTACTCAATAGACTGCTAGAATTTATATTATGGCAAGAAAAAAAACAGCTAAGTAAAGAGTCGGCGCTCTCCCCGCATCTGCAGCTGATAAGGCGCTTTCTGGTGGTTATTATTTATATCCATATACTATCCTTTTATTGTCTGGTTATGGGCTCTGGTCATACATTTAATATACTGAGGAGCTTCTATATGGAGCATGTAGTACCTAGGAGTACCCTTTACCTTTTATGCGCCTTGCTTGGCTGCTGATGTGTGGTGCGTGTTCGCTCCATGCGTACTGTACATGATGTTTGCATCTTTTTACCCACTATTGTTGTATCCCTTGTGTTGCTATATTTATATATTTAATAAAGATTTGTCTATTATTTTTTGGACTTTTTTGCATCTTTTTCTTGTGTTTGTTTGCTTTGGCAATTATTCGTGTGTCCTGTGACATCCTTTACACAGGTGCTAGTTACCTCTTTATTATCTTTTTCATCATGAGTGGAGGATTTACTAGATTCCGCCTGTGTTGTTTTCCTTGTCTTTATATTTTAGTTAAAGACTCAGTAAATTTGATGCACGATGATGCATTAGAAACTTTAAAATCCAAATTATTGATGACACAAAAGTTCACCCATTTTAGCCATGCAGCTGAATAGTCAGCCCATGATTTTTCTGAAAGTGATTTTTTAATAAAATAAGGGATCAACTTGAAATTAAATCCCAAATCGACAGTGGAAATGCAGTCGGTTCTAGATCCGCGTTGGGCACCTGTTGACGAAAAAGTGACCATTCATGCTTACACAGAGAGGTGGAAGCCAATTCCCATTTGCTCTTACCAAAATTCGCTTTAACCCAGATGTTAAATTTTAAACACGTTAAAACCAATTGCTGCAAAATTAAAGAGGCCCATTTAATTTTGGATGACAGAGTATTAATAGAAAAAAGGACGCCTTTATCCTTTGAAAGAACAATAAGTCTAGAATTATGCAACAAGGGACCCCAAAGGAAGATTCCTAAGAAAATTGAAAAAAATTCCAACACCATGTTCTTATTGGTGATACGAGATTCAAACCACTCAATTGGCCAATGAACAGCACACCAATGAGAGGTGAAGAAAATTCCACATCTGAATTTGGAATCAACCGAAAAAGAAAAAGGAAGAGAATCCATAGAAATAAAGGCAGATTGCCACAAAGATTTCCCGTTAAAATTTGAAAGAAATGTAAACCAAATTTTAACATCTTCTTTCAAATCAGCAGAAATTCTAATGTGAGGTGAAGGGGATGAAAGGCCCTTAGTCGCGTCGTGCAACCTTCTAGAAAAAGCCCATCAATTGGGATGATCCGTAATGCAAAATTCAACAATCCCAATAGTGACTGGAGTTCTTTCAAAGTTACCTTTTTCTTAGACAAAAAATCAGATAAAGCCTTGCAAATTTTAGAAATTTTGTCCCCAGGAAGCGTAGATTCCATTTGAACTGAATCTAATGTGATACCTAAAAATTCTATGGAAGTAGTTGGAAAAACTGTTTTTTCATGTGCAAGTGGGACGCCAAAATTGTTGCACATTTTAATAAAATTATTAAGCGCTTGTAAACAAGCCGCAGACGCTGGCGGACCCACAAAAAGGAAATTGTCCAAGTAATGTAAGATATTAACGTTGTGATTATTGGATTCCACAACCCAATGCAAAAATGATGAAAAACTTTCAAAATAAAAACAAGAAAGGGAAAAGCCCATGGGAAGGCATTTGTCAAAGAAAAATTGGTTCTGAAAATAAAAACCTAAAGAATTAAAACCGTCGGGAAAAACTGGTAACAACCAAAAAGTCGACTTGATGTCAGATTTGGACATCAAAGCGTTCTGTCCGGCTGACCTGAGCATGTCAATGGCTGAATCAAAAGATGAATAACTGACAGAACAAAAGGATTTATCCACTTCGTCATTAAGAGATGAGCCATGAGGATAGGACAGGTGATGGATCAAGCGAAAAGACCCAACGTCTTTTTAGGTACTAAACCTAAAGGTGAAATGCATAAGTTCTCAAAGGGGGGAGAAATAAATGGGCCAGCTACTGTACCTTGTTTGACTTCGCTAAAAAAAAATTCCCGCTCTACTTCCAAATTTAAGGCTAGAGAGGGTAGATTTTTTATAATTTTACAACCTTTCCCTTTAAGAGGAGGGGCAAAAAACCCTTTAGAAAAACCATCAAAAATTAATTTACTGCTCAGCTGATCTGGATATTTGTTTAACCAGAACACCATTCTTTCCAGATTTACTGGTGTCTGAGCCTTTTGCGTTAAAATCCCTGGAAAGTGACTGTTGAGCTTCTTATAGCATCTCGACATGGAGTGAGCGTTTCCACAGAAAGAACACTCATGTTGAAATCTGCAGATACTACTCCATTTACAGACGGAATCATTAAAAGCGAAACAAACACCTTTCTTAAGGACGGTTGATGTTTGCTTAAAGGCAGATTGTCTTTGAAGAAGCATCAGATTAATCCATAATCCTACATCCTTAGTACCCTATTTGACATCTGGATGTACTGCCAATTTTTGTCTGAATGTTTCGTCATAGCTCAACCATACGTAACCGCCCAAATTGCGGTACGCTTCTAGGATTATGTCCATGTGCTGAAAAAGCCTTCTACAAAGGCCAGGAAATTTCTCACCCAGCACAGCCGAGTAAATACAAAAGGCCTGAATCCAATTATTGAAAGACTTAGAATAATTACGTTTGGATTCATCAGTATCAGGCTTATCGTCTCGCCTTTCGGATTTACTAGGCTGCTCTCGGCGAGGGAGCAGCGAAAATAAATCAATAAACTGATTGTTCCAAATAAGCTCTTTAGTTGAAGAGCCTAAATGGAAACCCAAGGGGGATAGCTCGCAAGTAAGAGCTTCTTTGAAATAATTATGAGGGGTTGCTGTGGCAGATGTGGTATTCCCCATACTAGGGTTAGTGCTGACAGCTGCAGGGGAAGCTGATTTAAGAGCCTCACCTAGAGCTTCACAAACCACATCCTTTATCTGAGACTGCGAGCAGACAGGGGCACAAATAGGTTCTCACCCCTTCTGATGTCATCTGCGGTTCAGTTAGGGGGGCAGCCGTCGCTCAAGTCTGCCACGTTTGGCGAGCGCCACTGAGGATCAGCTGATGTTGACAGGCGATCTTCCTCCCTCTAACCGGCTGAGGTATATGACAGAGGAGTTCCCGCAGCGCTTTTACGGCTGCAACGCTCCCCTGTCATGCCGGCACGTACAGTTGACGCAGCTGCCCTGGTCTTGTGACGCGGCTGTAACTCTCGCGCAGGGCTGCGCAATCTTCTGGAGGCCGGGAGGCGGGACTTCCGTGATGGTGCTCGAGCGCGGCGGCTGGACCTTGGGACAGCAGGTGCCGGGGGAGAAGGGGATGGTGACCGTGTTGATCCTGAAGCGCCGGTGATATGAGGTAATCCCGGTAGAGTATGATTCTAGGCTTACTACAGACATTATATTCAAGCTCTGTGTTGCCATGAGACCCCCCCTTTATTTCATGTTTCCATCGGGGGAGGGCTTACATTCTCTGCGGGGAGTCTGGCTGTGCCTCTACAATTAAAAAACAAACAACAAATGTCATTGCAGAGAAGAACGCAGACAGTGACACATTTTTCGTCATCGGGTGGTCTAGAAGTGTCTAAAGTTTAAACTTTTTCCACCTTTCTAAAAATAAAACATTTCAGGAAGAAAAACAGATTTATCATAATATAAAAATATTTAGCCTTTATGGTATACACTGTAGAACTAAAGAGGCATAATGTACCCCTAAGTCTATGTGTGCACGGTGAGTATTTGCTTGTGCAGCGCCCCAGAGTCCTGGTCATTGCAGTAATGTCTCTCTGCCACTAAGGGGAGTGATGTTATGTCTGAATGCACTAAAGGAGTTCATCTGACCAGGTATCACAATCACACATTACACTTCACACTCCGGCCACTAGGGGGAGCAAAAGGCACTATGTATTAGGCTACTCCTCACACTGCTAAAACTAGGGGTCAGATAGGAAGTTAGTTCAGAACGCAGCCTGGGAGAGCTCCAGGGAGGACCTGTCAGGGGTGGGTTCCTGGCAGGTATCTAGCGGAAAGGACAGAACGTTACGGAGCCGCGCCTGCACTACCTTGCGGCGGCATCCTAAGGAAGGACACGAAGCGAAGGATATTGTGGAGAAGTGAGAAATGAAATTGCAGCACAAGGAGATATCCAGTAGGAATCGTGCCCCGAGATCGGCAACATCCTACTGAGGCGCGTAGCCGGTGGCCGGAACGCCGAGGAAGTGACAGACTCCAAGCATTACTTCGAACAGCGGCAGGACAGTTGATTTTAGGTTGGCTGTCTACCTTACATCACCTAAGCAGACATAGGGGGCAAAGTTGGAGAGGGGCGTCTCTAGGGTCCCAGAATAGCTCCGAGCCTTCCCGTCAAACAGGTGCATCCTATCCACACAATAACTTGGGGGACGGAGAGCAAGAGAAAGAACAGATATGAAAGTTGCGAGGGCTATCCCAAATGCTCAGCAGGGAAGAACTACAACACACAGGCGCTAGTTGGTAGGCACTGATTTCCACCTGCAAAGGGAACTGTGGATGTGCCTTTGGACCGGCCGGACTCAGCCAGCCCGGTTAGCAGTGCTCTGGATTGCGGATCCCGAAGTCTTCAGTAAAAGGTAAAGAGACTGCAACCCTGTGTACTCGTTATTAATTGCGCCTCACATCATCGCCACCTACATTACTGGGTAGCCCTGGGGATATACTTCACCTGTGGGAAGGTATACCATCTAGCTGCCATTCCATCACCCCAGCGGAACCCCTAGCAGCATCGGTCATCCTGACCGAATACCACAGGTGGCGTCACGAACCCTTGACAAACTACATCACCCTTTCATTGGACGCCCCTTAGCAAGGTCACGGACCGGGTCCAGCCACCGTGACAACCCCAGCACCGAGACAGAGAGGACCGGTACCGAGTACACCGCGGCCCTGTGTCTGGGGGCGCTCCACTTGCAGAAACTTCGTGAAGGTTTCTGCATCTCTTGGCAAGAAAAACGCCCCGGAAAAAAACTTGTGTATTTGCTGCGGTTTTGTATGTGTTTTTGTACAGCAATCAAGGCATTTTCGAGCTCAATAAAGATATTTAAAAAATAGAGTTTTGTGATGTAATTTCTTGGTTCAGCACCACCTTTTTCAAACGATGCAGTGGCATCAGAATAATGGGATTAGGGCTTGGTGTCAGCAGCTGTCGGTAAAACACAAAACAAAAACTCAGCAAACACTAAAACATTTTTATTCCTGCGTTTTTGCTGTGGATTTGACTGACTCAATTAAAGTTAGTGGGTGAAAAATGCTGCAGAAACGCAAAAAGAATTGACATGCTTCAGAAAAAAACACACTGCAATTACTTCAGTATATATTTTTCTTTTCATGTGCACAAAACTTCAGGATTGTCATCGAATAAGCTTTCATAAGGATTCCATAGCGTTTTGGCCCATTTCTGCGTGGAAAAAATGCTGCGAAAACACATTAAAAATGCACTGAAGGCACATAGCCTAAATAGTACAAAAAAACTACAGTGTGACTGTCAACAAAAAAAATCCCTCATGGAAAAATATAAAAGTTTTGGGTCTCTGAAAATGGCGACACCAATCAGACATCTTTCTTTATATTTACCGTATATACTCGAGTATAAGCCAACCCGAGTATAAGCCGACCCCCCTACTTTTGCCACAAAAACTGGGAAAACTTATTGACTCGAGAATAAGCCTAGGGTGGAAAATGCAGCAGCTACCGGTTAATGTCAAAAATAAAAATAGATACCAATAAAAGTAAAATTAATTGAGACATCAGTAGGTTAAGTGTTTTTGAATATCCATATTGAATCAGGAGCCCCATATAATGCTCCATACAGTTCATGATGGGCCCATAAGATGCTCTATATAAAAATGTGCCACATATAATACTCCATACAGTTCATTATTGCCCCATAGATGCTCCATATAAAGCTGTGTCCCATATACAATGCTCTGCACCGTTCATTATTGTCCCATAGCTGTGCCATGTAGTGCTCTGCACTGTTCATTTTTGTCCCATAGCTGTGCCATATAGTGCTCTGCACCGTTCATTATTGCCCCATAGCTGTGCCATATAGTGCTCTGCACCGTTCATTCTTGCCCCATAGCTGTGCCATATAGTGCTCTGCACCGTTCATTATTGCCCCATAGCTGTGCCATATAGTGCTCTGCACTGTTCATTCTTGCCCCATAGCTGTGCCATATAGTGCTCTGCACCGTTCATTCTTGCCCCATAGCTGTGCCATATAGTGCTCTGCACCGTTCATTATTGCCCCATTGATGTACCATAGAAAGCTGTGCCATTGCTGCTGCTGCAATAAAAAAAAAATGCCATACTCACCTCTCTTGCTTGCAGCTTCCGGCGTCTCATCCCGGTGTCTCTCTGCACTGACTGATCAGGCAGAGGGCGCCGCGCACACTATATGCGTCATCGCACCCACTGACCTGCACAGTCAGAGCGGAGAGACACCGGGATGATGGAGCGGGGCCGGGAAGATAGAGCGACACCCGGCGTGTGGAATGGGAATAGGTAAATATGAGATACTTACCTGCTCCCGGCGTCCGTCTCCTTCTACCGCACAGCTCTTCTTCGGTGCCGCAACCTCTTCCTCTATCAGCGGTCACCATTACCGCTGATTAGAGAAATGAATATGCGGCTTCACCCCTATGGGAGTGGAGTCCATATTCATTTCTCTAATGAGCGGTCCCACGTGACCGCTGAATAGGGGAAGAGCTGCAGCACCCGAAGACCGTGGGACGGCAGGGGGAGCGCCAGATCGCCGGGACTAGGTAAGTATGCCTCAGCGCCCTCTCCCCCTCACCCGCCGACCCTGCCACCGACCGTGACTCGAGTATAAGCCGAGAGGGGCACTTTCAGCCCAAAAATTTGGGCTGAAAATCTCGGCTTATACTCGAGTATATACGGTAATTTTTGTGAAATCCCTCTTAAAGAAAACCCATATAAAACAACCTTTTCTCTCTGTCTGGTAACTGATTATCCAGAAACTGTAAGAAGTTGTTTGGAAGCAACAGAGGAGGTAACTAAACTATACCGAAAATGTGGAGAATTTAATATGCCATACATTAACTGTGTGTGTGTATATGTATATGTGTACATATACAGTACATATATATATATATATATATATATATATATATATATATATATATATATATATATACATATAAATATATAAATCATTTTACTTGAGCAATTCTGTTAATGAACCATGCCCTCCACCATATTCACAAACAGAGCGGCCAACCCTATCTAGCCAACATTCCCTTGCATCATACAGGTGACCTCACAGCTACTAGACAATCAGAGAGCGTCCTACGTGTCATAATGGCCTCAGAGTGTAGGACATTCTACTGGCAGCCCACAAGTTATTAGCAACCCGCCTGGTACCATCAAGACATCATGGCTTCTCACAAGAAAAGCAGAAGATCCTATCGCAGAAGGAGAAGGACTTACAGACCCCATAAAATGGGTAAATGTTATTGAACCTACACTAAACAGTATAACCTCCATTATAATGCTATACATGTAATTCTTGGCAATGGGCAACCTTATATTTATACTTTGGCTTCTCCTAGGTCATAAACGTAGACACCGTTATTATTCCAGAAGACGGATGTAGCAGAACCAAGAATAACCCGTTCCTGCTGTCACCGATGACCACTTCTCTCCTGATCGAGTCCACGGGGGAAGTTGAACACAAGAAATTCAGAACTTCATAATCTGTCACCGAATCAACAGCAGGGCACCGGCATGAAATAAACGACCATGAGCAGATTGCAGTCTCTTCTCTTAGTTTTATAGAACTAATATTATTTAATTTAAATAAGGTAAAAATAGGACTTACAGTGGATATAAAAAGTCTACACACCCCTGTTAAATGCCAGGTTTTACCTTGTAAAATAAAAATCATAGCAAGAAGAATCATTTTAGAAGTTTTTCCACTTCTAAGGTCATCTGTAATCTGTAAAAATCCACTGCAAAAGAAACTGAAATCTTTTTGGATGGGAAAAGGAAAAAATAAAATGTTGTTAATATGGTTGAAGAAAATGACAACCCTTTAAACTAACATGTCATTGAAGTACACTTAAAATTTATTGTGGTGTTAAGTCTTTTTGGGTAGTTGTCTATCAGCATGGCACATCTAGAATTGGCAATCTTTCGCCACAATTCTTTGCAGTAGTGCTCCAAATCTGTGAGATTGTGAGGGCATCTCCTGAGTAAAGCGCCCTCTTCAGGTCATACCACAGATTTTTAATTGGATTCAGATCTGGGTTCTGGCAGGGCCATTCCACAACTCTGATCTTGTTCTGGCAAAGCCATTTTTCATCAATTTGGAGGTATGTTTATGGACATTATTATGCCCTCCATGTGCTAGTTAGAGGTACCCTAATTGCCATTAATCACCTGGATGAGATCTTCAGACCCATTGTGAGATCAGATGCACACCTGAATCCAATTGAGCACATCTGGAACATCATGTCTCGTTCCATACACCAATTCGACATTGCACTACATACTGTCCAGGAGTTGACTGATGCTTTAATCCAGGTCAGTGAGGAGATCGCTCATGAGAACATCCGTCGCCTCTTCATGAGCATGCCCAACTATCATAAGGAGGTCACACAGGCACGTGGAGGCCACACGCACTACTGAGCATCATTTTCTTATCTTCAGGTATTTGTACTGAAGATGGATCAGCCTGTAATTTGATTTTCCAATTTGATTTTGAGCATCATTTCAAATCCAGACCACTGCGGCTCCGGCGCAGGCGTACTTTGTCTGCTCTATTGAGGGCAGAGCAAAGTACTGCAGTGCGCAGGCGCGGGGAAAGTCAGAGAGGCCCGATGCCTGCGCACTGCAGTTCTTTGCTCTGCCCTCAACAGGGAAGACAAAGTATGCCTGCGCTGGAGCCGCATCATGAAGACAAGAAGAGGACATCATCCTAAGAAGATGGGAGGCCCCGGAGCGGACCACGATGCCCATCGGACCCAATCATCAGTTCCAATCACCAGATCACATACATAGCCATCAGCTTTTTGTTTTGGCCAAAACATATTTTAAGCTGCCACCACGACAAAGTTGACTCTTTTGGCTCAGTTTTACTCAACTCTATCCTATAAATCATTTGTTAGAATATCCAACACAATTTAGGTATATTTTTATTTATTTGTCAATGTTTAAAATGACCAATAATACCACATACAAGGGACAAATACCACCGCACCATAACCAGACACCATATTACCACCACATAATGACCTATAATACCACATACCAGGAACAATTACGGCCACACCATGACCAGACCACATATTACCACCACATAGTGACCAAATAATAGCATATACAAGGAACAAATACTGCCACACCATGACCAGATCACATATTACCACCACAGTGGCCAAATAATACTACATACAAGGAATAAATACCACCACACCATGACCAGACAACATATAACTACAGTAACAGAATAATGCTACATAAAGGAGTACATACCACCACGCATTGTAGTCTGGTCAAATTACCACCACATAGTGACCTATAATACAACATAGAAGGAACAAATAGAGCCACACCATGGCCGGACCTAACATTACCACCACATAGTAGAAAAAGGTCTAAAATGATTTTTCTTGATATGATTTTTATATTGCATGATAAAAACCTGGCATTTTAACAGGGGTGTGTAGACTTTTTATATCCACTCTAAGTCCTCCTATTTTACATTATTTAAATTAAAAAAATTTATTTAAATTTAATTTTAGTTCTATAAAAGTAAGAGAAGAGACTGCAATCTGCTCATGGTCGTTTATTTCATGCCGGTGCCCTGCTGTTGATTTGGTGACAGATTATGAAGTTCTGAATTTCTTGTGTTCAACTTCCCCCGTGGACTCGATCAGGAGAGAAGTGGTCATCGGTGACAGCAGGAACGGGTTATACTTGATTCTGCTACATCCGTCTTCTGGAATAATAATGGTGTCTACGTTTATGACCTAGGAGAAGCCAAAGTATAAATATAAGGTTGCCCATTGCCAAGAATTACATGTATAGCATTATAATGGAGGTTATACTGTTTAGTGTAGGCTCAATAACATTTACCCATTTTATGGGGTCTGTGAGTCCTTCTCCTTCTGCGATAGGATCTTCTGCTTTTCTTGTGAGAAGCCATGATGTCTTGCTGGTACCAGACGGGTTGCTAATAACTTGTGGGCTGCCAGTAGAATGTCCTACACTCTGAGGCCATTATGACACGTAGGACGCTCTCTGATTGTCTAGTAGCTGTGAGGTCACCTGTATGATGTAAGGGAATGTTGGCTAGATAGGGTTGGCCGCTCTGTTTGTGAATATGGTGGTGGGCATGGTTCATTAACAGAATTGCTCAAGTAAAAAGACACTTGTAACAAAATTGTATATATATATATATATATGTATATATATATATATATATACAGTGGGGCAAAAAAGTATTTAGTCAGTCAGCAATAGTGCAAGTTCCACCACTTAAAAAGATGAGAGGCGTCTGTAATTTACATCATAGGTAGACCTCAACTATGGGAGACAAACTGAGAAAAAAAAATCCAGAAAATCACATTGTCTGTTTTTTTAACATTTTATTTGCATATTATGGTGGAAAATAAGTATTTGGTCAGAAACAAAATTTCATCTCAATACTTTGTAATATATCCTTTGTTGGCAATGACAGAGGTCAAACGTTTTCTGTAAGTCTTCACAAGGTTGCCACACACTGTTGTTGGTATGTTGGCCCATTCCTCCATGCAGATCTCCTCTAGAGCAGTGATGTTTTTGGCTTTTCGCTTGGCAACACGGACTTTCAACTCCCTCCAAAGGTTTTCTATAGGGTTGAGATCTGGAGACTGGCTAGGCCACTCCAGGACCTTGAAATGCTTCTTACGAAGCCACTCCTTCGTTGCCCTGGCGGTGTGCTTTGGATCATTGTCATGTTGAAAGACCCAGCCACGTTTAATCTTCAATGCCCTTGCTGATGGAAGGAGGTTTGCACTCAAAATCTCACGATACATGGCCCCATTCATTCTTTCATGTACCCGGATCAGTCGTCCTGGCCCCTTTGCAGAGAAACAGCCCCAAAGCATGATGTTTCCACCACCATGCTTTACAGTAGGTATGGTGTTTGATGGATGCAACTCAGTATTCTTTTTCCTCCAAACACGACAAGTTGTGTTTCTACCAAACAGTTCCAGTTTGGTTTCATCAGACCATAGGACATTCTCCCAAAACTCCTCTGGATCATCCAAATGCTCCCTAGCAAACTTCAGACGGGCCCGGATATGTACTGGCTTAAGCAGTGGGACACGTCTGGCACTGCAGGATCTGAGTCCATGGGTGGCGTAGTGTGTTACTTATGGTAGGCCTTGTTACATTGGTCCCAGCTCTCTGCAGTTCATTCACTAGGTCCCCCCGCGTGGTTCTGGGATTTTTGCTCACCGTTCTTGTGATCATTCTGACCCCACGGGGTGGGATTTTGCGTGGAGCCCCAGATGGAGGGAGATTATCAGTGGTCTTGTATGTCTTCCATTTTCTAATTATTGCTCCCACTGTTGATTTCTTCACTCCAAGCTGGTTGGCTATTGCAGATTCAGTCTTCCCAGCCTGGTGCAGGGCTACAATTTTGTTTCTGGTGTCCTTTGACAGCTCTTTGGTCTTCACCATAGTGGAGTTTGGAGTCAGACTGTTTGAGGGTGTGCACAGGTGTCTTTTTATACTGATAACAAGTTTAAACAGGTGCCATTACTACAGGTAATGAGTGGAGGAAAGAGGAGACTCTTAAAGAAGAAGTTATAGGCCTGTGAGAGCCAGAAATCTTGATTGTTTGTTTCTGACCAAATACTTATTTTCCACCATAATATGCAAATAAAATGTTAAAAAAACAGACAATGTGATTTTCTGGATTTTTTTTTCTCAGTTTGTCTCCCATAGTTGAGGTCTACCTATGATGTAAATTACAGACGCCTCTCATCTTTTTAAGTGGTGGAACTTGCACTATTGCTGACTGACTAAATACTTTTTTGCCCCACTGTATATACAGTTCAGATCAAAAGTTTGGACACACCTTCTCATTTAAAGATTTTTCTGTATTTTCATGACTATGAAAATTGTACATTAACACTGAAGGCATCAAAACTATGAATTAACACATGTGGAATTATATACTTAACAAAAAAGTGTGAAACAACTGAAATTATGTCTTATAGTCTAGGTTCTTCAAACTTGCCAACTTTTGCTTTAATGACTGCTTTGCACACTCTTGGCATTCTCTTGATGATCTTCAAGAGGCAGTCACCGGGAATGGTTTTCACTTCACAGGTGTGCCCTGTCAGGTTAAATAGGTGGGATTTCTTGCCTTATAAATGGGGTTGGAACCATCAGTTGTGTTGTGCAGAAATCTGGTGGATACACAGCTGATAGTCCTACTCAATAGACTGCTAGAATTTATATTATGGCAAGAAAAAAAACAGCTAAGTAAAGAGTCGGCGCTCTCCCCGCATCTGCAGCTGATAAGGCGCTTTCTGGTGGTTATTATTTATATCCATATACTATCCTTTTATTGTCTGGTTATGGGCTCTGGTCATACATTTAATATACTGAGGAGCTTCTATATGGAGCATGTAGTACCTAGGAGTACCCTTTACCTTTTATGCGCCTTGCTTGGCTGCTGATGTGTGGTGCGTGTTCGCTCCATGCGTACTGTACATGATGTTTGCATCTTTTTACCCACTATTGTTGTATCCCTTGTGTTGCTATATTTATATATTTAATAAAGATTTGTCTATTATTTTTTGGACTTTTTTGCATCTTTTTCTTGTGTTTGTTTGCTTTGGCAATTATTCGTGTGTCCTGTGACATCCTTTACACAGGTGCTAGTTACCTCTTTATTATCTTTTTCATCATGAGTGGAGGATTTACTAGATTCCGCCTGTGTTGTTTTCCTTGTCTTTATATTTTAGTTAAAGACTCAGTAAATTTGATGCACGATGATGCATTAGAAACTTTAAAATCCAAATTATTGATGACACAAAAGTTCACCCATTTTAGCCATGCAGCTGAATAGTCAGCCCATGATTTTTCTGAAAGTGATTTTTTAATAAAATAAGGGATCAACTTGAAATTAAATCCCAAATCGACAGTGGAAATGCAGTCGGTTCTAGATCCGCGTTGGGCACCTGTTGACGAAAAAGTGACCATTCATGCTTACACAGAGAGGTGGAAGCCAATTCCCATTTGCTCTTACCAAAATTCGCTTTAACCCAGATGTTAAATTTTAAACACGTTAAAACCAATTGCTGCAAAATTAAAGAGGCCCATTTAATTTTGGATGACAGAGTATTAATAGAAAAAAGTACGCCTTTATCCTTTGAAAGAACAATAAGTCTAGAATTATGCAACAAGGGACCCCAAAGGAAGATTCCTAAGAAAATTGAAAAAAATTCCAACACCATGTTCTTATTGGTGATACGAGATTCAAACCACTCAATTGGCCAATGAACAGCACACCAATGAGAGGTGAAGAAAATTCCACATCTGAATTTGGAATCAACCGAAAAAGAAAAAGGAAGAGAATCCATAGAAATAAAGGCAGATTGCCACAAAGATTTCCCGTTAAAATTTGAAAGAAATGTAAACCAAATTTTAACATCTTCTTTCAAATCAGCAGAAATTCTAATGTGAGGTGAAGGGGATGAAAGGCCCTTAGTCGCGTCGTGCAACCTTCTAGAAAAAGCCCATCAATTGGGATGATCCGTAATGCAAAATTCAACAATCCCAATAGTGACTGGAGTTCTTTCAAAGTTACCTTTTTCTTAGACAAAAAATCAGATAAAGCCTTGCAAATTTTAGAAATTTTGTCCCCAGGAAGCGTAGATTCCATTTGAACTGAATCTAATGTGATACCTAAAAATTCTATGGAAGTAGTTGGAAAAACTGTTTTTTCATGTGCAAGTGGGACGCCAAAATTGTTGCACATTTTAATAAAATTATTAAGCGCTTGTAAACAAGCCGCAGACGCTGGCGGACCCACAAAAAGGAAATTGTCCAAGTAATGTAAGATATTAACGTTGTGATTATTGGATTCCACAACCCAATGCAAAAATGATGAAAAACTTTCAAAATAAAAACAAGAAAGGGAAAAGCCCATGGGAAGGCATTTGTCAAAGAAAAATTGGTTCTGAAAATAAAAACCTAAAGAATTAAAACCGTCGGGAAAAACTGGTAACAACCAAAAAGTCGACTTGATGTCAGATTTGGACATCAAAGCGTTCTGTCCGGCTGACCTGAGCATGTCAATGGCTGAATCAAAAGATGAATAACTGACAGAACAAAAGGATTTATCCACTTCGTCATTAAGAGATGAGCCATGAGGATAGGACAGGTGATGGATCAAGCGAAAAGACCCAACGTCTTTTTAGGTACTAAACCTAAAGGTGAAATGCATAAGTTCTCAAAGGGGGGAGAAATAAATGGGCCAGCTACTGTACCTTGTTTGACTTCGCTAAAAAAAAATTCCCGCTCTACTTCCAAATTTAAGGCTAGAGAGGGTAGATTTTTTATAATTTTACAACCTTTCCCTTTAAGAGGAGGGGCAAAAAACCCTTTAGAAAAACCATCAAAAATTAATTTACTGCTCAGCTGATCTGGATATTTGTTTAACCAGAACACCATTCTTTCCAGATTTACTGGTGTCTGAGCCTTTTGCGTTAAAATCCCTGGAAAGTGACTGTTGAGCTTCTTATAGCATCTCGACATGGAGTGAGCGTTTCCACAGAAAGAACACTCATGTTGAAATCTGCAGATACTACTCCATTTACAGACGGAATCATTAAAAGCGAAACAAACACCTTTCTTAAGGACGGTTGATGTTTGCTTAAAGGCAGATTGTCTTTGAAGAAGCATCAGATTAATCCATAATCCTACATCCTTAGTACCCTAATTGACATCTGGATGTACTGCCAATTTTTGTCTGAATGTTTCGTCATAGCTCAACCATACGTAACCGCCCAAATTGCGGTACGCTTCTAGGATTATGTCCATGTGCTGAAAAAGCCTTCTACAAAGGCCAGGAAATTTCTCACCCAGCACAGCCGAGTAAATACAAAAGGCCTGAATCCAATTATTGAAAGACTTAGAATAATTACGTTTGGATTCATCAGTATCAGGCTTATCGTCTCGCCTTTCGGATTTACTAGGCTGCTCTCGGCGAGGGAGCAGCGAAAATAAATCAATAAACTGATTGTTCCAAATAAGCTCTTTAGTTGAAGAGCCTAAATGGAAACCCAAGGGGGATAGCTCGCAAGTAAGAGCTTCTTTGAAATAATTATGAGGGGTTGCTGTGGCAGATGTGGTATTCCCCATACTAGGGTTAGTGCTGACAGCTGCAGGGGAAGCTGATTTAAGAGCCTCACCTAGAGCTTCACAAACCACATCCTTTATCTGAGACTGCGAGCAGACAGGGGCACAAATAGGTTCTCACCCCTTCTGATGTCATCTGCGGTTCAGTTAGGGGGGCAGCCGTCGCTCAAGCCTGCCACGTTTGGCGAGCGCCACTGAGGATCAGCTGATGTTGACAGGCGATCTTCCTCCCTCTAACCGGCTGAGGTATATGACAGAGGAGTTCCCGCAGCGCTTTTACGGCTGCAACGCTCCCCTGTCATGCCGGCACGTACAGTTGACGCAGCTGCCCTGGTCTTGTGACGCGGCTGTAACTCTCGCGCAGGGCTGCGCAATCTTCTGGAGGCCGGGAGGCGGGACTTCCGTGATGGTGCTCGAGCGCGGCGGCTGGACCTTGGGACAGCAGGTGCCGGGGGAGAAGGGGATGGTGACCGTGTTGATCCTGAAGCGCCGGTGATATGAGGTAATCCCGGTAGAGTATGATTCTAGGCTTACTACAGACATTATATTCAAGCTCTGTGTTGCCATGAGACCCCCCCTTTATTTCATGTTTCCATCGGGGGAGGGCTTACATTCTCTGCGGGGAGTCTGGCTGTGCCTCTACAATTAAAAAACAAACAACAAATGTCATTGCAGAGAAGAACGCAGACAGTGACACATTTTTCGTCATCGGGTGGTCTAGAAGTGTCTAAAGTTTAAACTTTTTCCACCTTTCTAAAAATAAAACATTTCAGGAAGAAAAACAGATTTATCATAATATAAAAATATTTAGCCTTTATGGTATACACTGTAGAACTAAAGAGGCATAATGTACCCCTAAGTCTATGTGTGCACGGTGAGTATTTGCTTGTGCAGCGCCCCAGAGTCCTGGTCATTGCAGTAATGTCTCTCTGCCACTAAGGGGAGTGATGTTATGTCTGAATGCACTAAAGGAGTTCATCTGACCAGGTATCACAATCACACATTACACTTCACACTCCGGCCACTAGGGGGAGCAAAAGGCACTATGTATTAGGCTACTCCTCACACTGCTAAAACTAGGGGTCAGATAGGAAGTTAGTTCAGAACGCAGCCTGGGAGAGCTCCAGGGAGGACCTGTCAGGGGTGGGTTCCTGGCAGGTATCTAGCGGAAAGGACAGAACGTTACGGAGCCGCGCCTGCACTACCTTGCGGCGGCATCCTAAGGAAGGACACGAAGCGAAGGATATTGTGGAGAAGTGAGAAATGAAATTGCAGCACAAGGAGATATCCAGTAGGAATCGTGCCCCGAGATCGGCAACATCCTACTGAGGCGCGTAGCCGGTGGCCGGAACGCCGAGGAAGTGACAGACTCCAAGCATTACTTCGAACAGCGGCAGGACAGTTGATTTTAGGTTGGCTGTCTACCTTACATCACCTAAGCAGACATAGGGGGCAAAGTTGGAGAGGGGCGTCTCTAGGGTCCCAGAATAGCTCCGAGCCTTCCCGTCAAACAGGTGCATCCTATCCACACAATAACTTGGGGGACGGAGAGCAAGAGAAAGAACAGATATGAAAGTTGCGAGGGCTATCCCAAATGCTCAGCAGGGAAGAACTACAACACACAGGCGCTAGTTGGTAGGCACTGATTTCCACC
Organism: Ranitomeya imitator; assembly: GCF_032444005.1. Classification (NCBI taxonomy): domain Eukaryota; kingdom Metazoa; phylum Chordata; class Amphibia; order Anura; family Dendrobatidae; genus Ranitomeya; species Ranitomeya imitator. Next base: position 159,650,829 of record NC_091285.1, on the reverse strand, counting down.
TGCAAAGGGAACTGTGGATGTGCCTTTGGACCGGCCGGACTCAGCCAGCCCGGTTAGCAGTGCTCTGGATTGCGGATCCCGAAGTCTTCAGTAAAAGGTAAAGAGACTGCAACCCTGTGTACTCGTTATTAATTGCGCCTCACATCATCGCCACCTACATTACTGGGTAGCCCTGGGGATATACTTCACCTGTGGGAAGGTATACCATCTAGCTGCCATTCCATCACCCCAGCGGAACCCCTAGCAGCATCGGTCATCCTGACCGAATACCACAGGTGGCGTCACGAACCCTTGACAAACTACATCACCCTTTCATTGGACGCCCCTTAGCAAGGTCACGGACCGGGTCCAGCCACCGTGACAACCCCAGCACCGAGACAGAGAGGACCGGTACCGAGTACACCGCGGCCCTGTGTCTGGGGGCGCTCCACTTGCAGAAACTTCGTGAAGGTTTCTGCATCTCTTGGCAAGAAAAACGCCCCGGAAAAAAACTTGTGTATTTGCTGCGGTTTTGTATGTGTTTTTGTACAGCAATGAAGGCATTTTCGAGCTCAATAAAGATATTTAAAAAATAGAGTTTTGTGATGTAATTTCTTGGTTCAGCACCACCTTTTTCAAACGATGCAGTGGCATCAGAATAATGGGATTAGGGCTTGGTGTCAGCAGCTGTCGGTAAAACACAAAACAAAAACTCAGCAAACACTAAAACATTTTTATTCCTGCGTTTTTGCTGTGGATTTGACTGACTCAATTAAAGTTAGTGGGTGAAAAATGCTGCAGAAACGCAAAAAGAATTGACATGCTTCAGAAAAAAACACACTGCAATTACTTCAGTATATATTTTTCTTTTCATGTGCACAAAACTTCAGGATTGTCATCGAATAAGCTTTCATAAGGATTCCATAGCGTTTTGGCCCATTTCTGCGTGGAAAAAATGCTGCGAAAACACATTAAAAATGCACTGAAGGCACATAGCCTAAATAGTACAAAAAAACTACAGTGTGACTGTCAACAAAAAAAATCCCTCATGGAAAAATATAAAAGTTTTGGGTCTCTGAAAATGGCGACACCAATCAGACATCTTTCTTTATATTTACCGTATATACTCGAGTATAAGCCAACCCGAGTATAAGCCGACCCCCCTACTTTTGCCACAAAAACTGGGAAAACTTATTGACTCGAGAATAAGCCTAGGGTGGAAAATGCAGCAGCTACCGGTTAATGTCAAAAATAAAAATAGATACCAATAAAAGTAAAATTAATTGAGACATCAGTAGGTTAAGTGTTTTTGAATATCCATATTGAATCAGGAGCCCCATATAATGCTCCATACAGTTCATGATGGGCCCATAAGATGCTCTATATAAAAATGTGCCACATATAATACTCCATACAGTTCATTATTGCCCCATAGATGCTCCATATAAAGCTGTGTCCCATATACAATGCTCTGCACCGTTCATTATTGTCCCATAGCTGTGCCATGTAGTGCTCTGCACTGTTCATTTTTGTCCCATAGCTGTGCCATATAGTGCTCTGCACCGTTCATTATTGCCCCATAGCTGTGCCATATAGTGCTCTGCACCGTTCATTCTTGCCCCATAGCTGTGCCATATAGTGCTCTGCACCGTTCATTATTGCCCCATAGCTGTGCCATATAGTGCTCTGCACTGTTCATTCTTGCCCCATAGCTGTGCCATATAGTGCTCTGCACCGTTCATTCTTGCCCCATAGCTGTGCCATATAGTGCTCTGCACCGTTCATTATTGCCCCATTGATGTACCATAGAAAGCTGTGCCATTGCTGCTGCTGCAATAAAAAAAAAATACCATACTCACCTCTCTTGCTTGCAGCTTCCGGCGTCTCATCCCGGTGTCTCTCTGCACTGACTGATCAGGCAGAGGGCGCCGCGCACACTATATGCGTCATCGCACCCACTGACCTGCACAGTCAGAGCGGAGAGACACCGGGATGATGGAGCGGGGCCGGGAAGATAGAGCGACACCCGGCGTGTGGAATGGGAATAGGTAAATATGAGATACTTACCTGCTCCCGGCGTCCGTCTCCTTCTACCGCACAGCTCTTCTTCGGTGCCGCAACCTCTTCCTCTATCAGCGGTCACCATTACCGCTGATTAGAGAAATGAATATGCGGCTTCACCCCTATGGGAGTGGAGTCCATATTCATTTCTCTAATGAGCGGTCCCACGTGACCGCTGAATAGGGGAAGAGCTGCAGCACCCGAAGACCGTGGGACGGCAGGGGGAGCGCCAGGATCGCCGGGACTAGGTAAGTATGCCTCAGCGCCCTCTCCCCCTCACCCGCCGACCCTGCCGCCGACCGTGACTCGAGTATAAGCCGAGAGGGGCACTTTCAGCCCAAAAATTTGGGCTGAAAATCTCGGCTTATACTCGAGTATATACGGTAATTTTTGTGAAATCCCTCTTAAAGAAAACCCATATAAAACAACCTTTTCTCTCTGTCTGGTAACTGATTATCCAGAAACTGTAAGAAGTTGTTTGGAAGCAACAGAGGAGGTAACTAAACTATACCGAAAATGTGGAGAATTTAATATGCCATACATTAACTGTGTGTGTGTATATGTATATGTGTACATATACAGTACATATATATATATATATATATATATATATATATATATACATATAAATATATAAATCATTTTACTTGAGCAATTCTGTTAATGAACCATGCCCTCCACCATATTCACAAACAGAGCGGCCAACCCTATCTAGCCAACATTCCCTTGCATCATACAGGTGACCTCACAGCTACTAGACAATCAGAGAGCGTCCTACGTGTCATAATGGCCTCAGAGTGTAGGACATTCTACTGGCAGCCCACAAGTTATTAGCAACCCGCCTGGTACCATCAAGACATCATGGCTTCTCACAAGAAAAGCAGAAGATCCTATCGCAGAAGGAGAAGGACTTACAGACCCCATAAAATGGGTAAATGTTATTGAGCCTACACTAAACAGTATAACCTCCATTATAATGCTATACATGTAATTCTTGGCAATGGGCAACCTTATATTTATACTTTGGCTTCTCCTAGGTCATAAACGTAGACACCGTTATTATTCCAGAAGACGGATGTAGCAGAACCAAGAATAACCCGTTCCTGCTGTCACCGATGACCACTTCTCTCCTGATCGAGTCCACGGGGGAAGTTGAACACAAGAAATTCAGAACTTCATAATCTGTCACCGAATCAACAGCAGGGCACCGGCATGAAATAAACGACCATGAGCAGATTGCAGTCTCTTCTCTTAGTTTTATAGAACTAATATTATTTAATTTAAATAAGGTAAAAATAGGACTTACAGTGGATATAAAAAGTCTACACACCCCTGTTAAATGCCAGGTTTTACCTTGTAAAATAAAAATCATAGCAAGAAGAATCATTTTAGAAGTTTTTCCACTTCTAAGGTCATCTGTAATCTGTAAAAATCCACTGCAAAAGAAACTGAAATCTTTTTGGATGGGAAAAGGAAAAAATAAAATGTTGTTAATATGGTTGAAGAAAATGACAACCCTTTAAACTAACATGTCATTGAAGTACACTTAAAATTTATTGTGGTGTTAAGTCTTTTTGGGTAGTTGTCTATCAGCATGGCACATCTAGAATTGGCAATCTTTCGCCACAATTCTTTGCAGTAGTGCTCCAAATCTGTGAGATTGTGAGGGCATCTCCTGAGTAAAGCGCCCTCTTCAGGTCATACCACAGATTTTTAATTGGATTCAGATCTGGGTTCTGGCAGGGCCATTCCACAACTCTGATCTTGTTCTGGCAAAGCCATTTTTCATCAATTTGGAGGTATGTTTATGGACATTATTATGCCCTCCATGTGCTAGTTAGAGGTACCCTAATTGCCATTAATCACCTGGATGAGATCTTCAGACCCATTGTGAGATCAGATGCACACCTGAATCCAATTGAGCACATCTGGAACATCATGTCTCGTTCCATACACCAATTCGACATTGCACTACATACTGTCCAGGAGTTGACTGATGCTTTAATCCAGGTCAGTGAGGAGATCGCTCATGAGAACATCCGTCGCCTCTTCATGAGCATGCCCAACTATCATAAGGAGGTCACACAGGCACGTGGAGGCCACACGCACTACTGAGCATCATTTTCTTATCTTCAGGTATTTGTACTGAAGATGGATCAGCCTGTAATTTGATTTTCCAATTTGATTTTGAGCATCATTTCAAATCCAGACCACTGCGGCTCCGGCGCAGGCGTACTTTGTCTGCTCTATTGAGGGCAGAGCAAAGTACTGCAGTGCGCAGGCGCGGGGAAAGTCAGAGAGGCCCGATGCCTGCGCACTGCAGTTCTTTGCTCTGCCCTCAACAGGGAAGACAAAGTATGCCTGCGCTGGAGCCGCATCATGAAGACAAGAAGAGGACATCATCCTAAGAAGATGGGAGGCCCCGGAGCGGACCACGATGCCCATCGGACCCAATCATCAGTTCCAATCACCAGATCACATACATAGCCATCAGCTTTTTGTTTTGGCCAAAACATATTTTAAGCTGCCACCACGACAAAGTTGACTCTTTTGGCTCAGTTTTACTCAACTCTATCCTATAAATCATTTGTTAGAATATCCAACACAATTTAGGTATATTTTTATTTATTTGTCAATGTTTAAAATGACCAATAATACCACATACAAGGGACAAATACCACCGCACCATAACCAGACACCATATTACCACCACATAATGACCTATAATACCACATACCAGGAACAATTACGGCCACACCATGACCAGACCACATATTACCACCACATAGTGACCAAATAATAGCATATACAAGGAACAAATACTGCCACACCATGACCAGATCACATATTACCACCACAGTGGCCAAATAATACTACATACAAGGAATAAATACCACCACACCATGACCAGACAACATATAACTACAGTAACAGAATAATGCTACATAAAGGAGTACATACCACCACGCATTGTAGTCTGGTCAAATTACCACCACATAGTGACCTATAATACAACATAGAAGGAACAAATAGAGCCACACCATGGCCGGACCTAACATTACCACCACATAGTAGAAAAAGGTCTAAAATGATTTTTCTTGATATGATTTTTATATTGCATGATAAAAACCTGGCATTTTAACAGGGGTGTGTAGACTTTTTATATCCACTCTAAGTCCTCCTATTTTACATTATTTAAATTAAAAAAATTTATTTAAATTTAATTTTAGTTCTATAAAAGTAAGAGAAGAGACTGCAATCTGCTCATGGTCGTTTATTTCATGCCGGTGCCCTGCTGTTGATTTGGTGACAGATTATGAAGTTCTGAATTTCTTGTGTTCAACTTCCCCCGTGGACTCGATCAGGAGAGAAGTGGTCATCGGTGACAGCAGGAACGGGTTATACTTGATTCTGCTACATCCGTCTTCTGGAATAATAATGGTGTCTACGTTTATGACCTAGGAGAAGCCAAAGTATAAATATAAGGTTGCCCATTGCCAAGAATTACATGTATAGCATTATAATGGAGGTTATACTGTTTAGTGTAGGCTCAATAACATTTACCCATTTTATGGGGTCTGTGAGTCCTTCTCCTTCTGCGATAGGATCTTCTGCTTTTCTTGTGAGAAGCCATGATGTCTTGCTGGTACCAGACGGGTTGCTAATAACTTGTGGGCTGCCAGTAGAATGTCCTACACTCTGAGGCCATTATGACACGTAGGACGCTCTCTGATTGTCTAGTAGCTGTGAGGTCACCTGTATGATGTAAGGGAATGTTGGCTAGATAGGGTTGGCCGCTCTGTTTGTGAATATGGTGGTGGGCATGGTTCATTAACAGAATTGCTCAAGTAAAAAGACACTTGTAACAAAATTGTATATATATATATATATATATGTATATATATATATATATATATACAGTGGGGCAAAAAAGTATTTAGTCAGTCAGCAATAGTGCAAGTTCCACCACTTAAAAAGATGAGAGGCGTCTGTAATTTACATCATAGGTAGACCTCAACTATGGGAGACAAACTGAGAAAAAAAAATCCAGAAAATCACATTGTCTGTTTTTTTAACATTTTATTTGCATATTATGGTGGAAAATAAGTATTTGGTCAGAAACAAAATTTCATCTCAATACTTTGTAATATATCCTTTGTTGGCAATGACAGAGGTCAAACGTTTTCTGTAAGTCTTCACAAGGTTGCCACACACTGTTGTTGGTATGTTGGCCCATTCCTCCATGCAGATCTCCTCTAGAGCAGTGATGTTTTTGGCTTTTCGCTTGGCAACACGGACTTTCAACTCCCTCCAAAGGTTTTCTATAGGGTTGAGATCTGGAGACTGGCTAGGCCACTCCAGGACCTTGAAATGCTTCTTACGAAGCCACTCCTTCGTTGCCCTGGCGGTGTGCTTTGGATCATTGTCATGTTGAAAGACCCAGCCACGTTTAATCTTCAATGCCCTTGCTGATGGAAGGAGGTTTGCACTCAAAATCTCACGATACATGGCCCCATTCATTCTTTCATGTACCCGGATCAGTCGTCCTGGCCCCTTTGCAGAGAAACAGCCCCAAAGCATGATGTTTCCACCACCATGCTTTACAGTAGGTATGGTGTTTGATGGATGCAACTCAGTATTCTTTTTCCTCCAAACACGACAAGTTGTGTTTCTACCAAACAGTTCCAGTTTGGTTTCATCAGACCATAGGACATTCTCCCAAAACTCCTCTGGATCATCCAAATGCTCCCTAGCAAACTTCAGACGGGCCCGGATATGTACTGGCTTAAGCAGTGGGACACGTCTGGCACTGCAGGATCTGAGTCCATGGGTGGCGTAGTGTGTTACTTATGGTAGGCCTTGTTACATTGGTCCCAGCTCTCTGCAGTTCATTCACTAGGTCCCCCCGCGTGGTTCTGGGATTTTTGCTCACCGTTCTTGTGATCATTCTGACCCCACGGGGTGGGATTTTGCGTGGAGCCCCAGATGGAGGGAGATTATCAGTGGTCTTGTATGTCTTCCATTTTCTAATTATTGCTCCCACTGTTGATTTCTTCACTCCAAGCTGGTTGGCTATTGCAGATTCAGTCTTCCCAGCCTGGTGCAGGGCTACAATTTTGTTTCTGGTGTCCTTTGACAGCTCTTTGGTCTTCACCATAGTGGAGTTTGGAGTCAGACTGTTTGAGGGTGTGCACAGGTGTCTTTTTATACTGATAACAAGTTTAAACAGGTGCCATTACTACAGGTAATGAGTGGAGGAAAGAGGAGACTCTTAAAGAAGAAGTTATAGGCCTGTGAGAGCCAGAAATCTTGATTGTTTGTTTCTGACCAAATACTTATTTTCCACCATAATATGCAAATAAAATGTTAAAAAAACAGACAATGTGATTTTCTGGATTTTTTTTTCTCAGTTTGTCTCCCATAGTTGAGGTCTACCTATGATGTAAATTACAGACGCCTCTCATCTTTTTAAGTGGTGGAACTTGCACTATTGCTGACTGACTAAATACTTTTTTGCCCCACTGTATATACAGTTCAGATCAAAAGTTTGGACACACCTTCTCATTTAAAGATTTTTCTGTATTTTCATGACTATGAAAATTGTACATTAACACTGAAGGCATCAAAACTATGAATTAACACATGTGGAATTATATACTTAACAAAAAAGTGTGAAACAACTGAAATTATGTCTTATAGTCTAGGTTCTTCAAACTTGCCAACTTTTGCTTTAATGACTGCTTTGCACACTCTTGGCATTCTCTTGATGATCTTCAAGAGGCAGTCACCGGGAATGGTTTTCACTTCACAGGTGTGCCCTGTCAGGTTAAATAGGTGGGATTTCTTGCCTTATAAATGGGGTTGGAACCATCAGTTGTGTTGTGCAGAAATCTGGTGGATACACAGCTGATAGTCCTACTCAATAGACTGCTAGAATTTATATTATGGCAAGAAAAAAAACAGCTAAGTAAAGAGTCGGCGCTCTCCCCGCATCTGCAGCTGATAAGGCGCTTTCTGGTGGTTATTATTTATATCCATATACTATCCTTTTATTGTCTGGTTATGGGCTCTGGTCATACATTTAATATACTGAGGAGCTTCTATATGGAGCATGTAGTACCTAGGAGTACCCTTTACCTTTTATGCGCCTTGCTTGGCTGCTGATGTGTGGTGCGTGTTCGCTCCATGCGTACTGTACATGATGTTTGCATCTTTTTACCCACTATTGTTGTATCCCTTGTGTTGCTATATTTATATATTTAATAAAGATTTGTCTATTATTTTTTGGACTTTTTTGCATCTTTTTCTTGTGTTTGTTTGCTTTGGCAATTATTCGTGTGTCCTGTGACATCCTTTACACAGGTGCTAGTTACCTCTTTATTATCTTTTTCATCATGAGTGGAGGATTTACTAGATTCCGCCTGTGTTGTTTTCCTTGTCTTTATATTTTAGTTAAAGACTTAGTAAATTTGATGCACGATGATGCATTAGAAACTTTAAAATCCAAATTATTGATGACACAAAAGTTCACCCATTTTAGCCATGCAGCTGAATAGTCAGCCCATGATTTTTCTGAAAGTGATTTTTTAATAAAATAAGGGATCAACTTGAAATTAAATCCCAAATCGACAGTGGAAATGCAGTCGGTTCTAGATCCGCGTTGGGCACCTGTTGACGAAAAAGTGACCATTCATGCTTACACAGAGAGGTGGAAGCCAATTCCCATTTGCTCTTACCAAAATTCGCTTTAACCCAGATGTTAAATTTTAAACACGTTAAAACCAATTGCTGCAAAATTAAAGAGGCCCATTTAATTTTGGATGACAGAGTATTAATAGAAAAAAGGACGCCTTTATCCTTTGAAAGAACAATAAGTCTAGAATTATGCAACAAGGGACCCCAAAGGAAGATTCCTAAGAAAATTGAAAAAAATTCCAACACCATGTTCTTATTGGTGATACGAGATTCAAACCACTCAATTGGCCAATGAACAGCACACCAATGAGAGGTAAAGAAAATTCCACATCTGAATTTGGAATCAACCGAAAAAGAAAAAGGAAGAGAATCCATAGAAATAAAGGCAGATTGCCACAAAGATTTCCCGTTAAAATTTGAAAGAAATGTAAACCAAATTTTAACATCTTCTTTCAAATCAGCAGAAATTCTAATGTGAGGTGAAGGGGATGAAAGGCCCTTAGTTGCGTTGTACAACCTTCTAGAAAAAGCCCATCAATTGGGATGATCCGTAATGCAAAATTCAACAATCCCAATAGTGACTGGAGTTCTTTCAAAGTTATCTTTTTCTTAGACAAAAAATCAGATAAAGCCTTGCAAATTTTAGAAATTTTGTCCCCAGGAAGCGTAGATTCCATTTGAGCTGAATCTAATGTGATACCTAAAAATTCTATGGAAGTAGTTGGAAAAACTGTTTTTTCATGTGCAAGTGGGACGCCAAAATTGTTGCACATTTTAATAAAATTATTAAGCGCTTGTAAACAAGCCGCAGACGCTGGCGGACCCACAAAAAGGAAATTGTCCAAGTAATGTAAGATATTAACGTTGTGATAATTGGATTCCACAACCCAATGCAAAAATGATGAAACACTTTCAAAATAAAAACAAGAAAGGGAAAAGCCCATGGGAAGGCATTTGTCAAAGAAAAATTGGTTCTGAAAATAAAAACCTAAAGAATTAAAACCGTCGGGAAAAACTGGTAACAACCGAAAAGCCGACTTGATGTCAGATTTGGACATCAAAGCGTTCTGTCCGGCTGACCTGAGCATGTCAATGGCTGAATCAAAAGATGAATAACTGACAGAACAAAAGATGTTATCCACTTCGTCATGGAGAGACGAACCATGAGGATAGGACAGGTGATGGATCAAGCGAAAAGACCCAACGTCTTTTTAGGTACTAAACCTAAAGGTGAAATGCATAAGTTCTCAAAGGGGGGAGAAATAAATGGGCCAGCTACTCTACCTTGTTTGACTTCGCTAAAAAAAAATTCCCGCTCTACTTCCAAATTTAAGGCTAGAGAGGGTAGATTTTTTATAATTTTACAACCTTTCCCTTTAAGAGGAGGGGCAAAAAACCCTTTAGAAAAACCATCAAAAATTAATTTACTGCTCAGCTGATCTGGATATTTGTTTAACCAGATCACCATTCTTTCCAGATTTACTGGTGTCTGAGCCTTTTGCGTTAAAATCCCTGGAAAGTGACTGTTGAGCTTCTTATAGCATCTCGACATGGAGTGAGCGTTTCCACAGAAAGAACACTCATGTTGAAATCTGCAGATACTACTCCATTTACAGACGGAATCATTAAAAGCGAAACAAACACCTTTCTTAAGGACGGTTGATGTTTGCTTAAAGGCAGATTGTCTTTGAAGAAGCATCAGATTAATCCATAATCCTACATCCTTAGTACCCTAATTGACATCTGGATGTACTGCCAATTTTTGTCTGAATGTTTCGTCATAGCTCAACCATGCGTCACCGCCCAAATTGCGGTACGCTTCTAGGATTATGTCCATGTGCTGAAAAAGCCTTCTACAAAGGCCAGGAAATTTCTCACCCAGCACAGCCGAGTAAATACAAAAGGCCTGAATCCAATTATTGAAAGACTTAGAATAATTACGTTTGGATTCATCAGTATCAGGCTTATCGTCTCGCCTTTCGGATTTACTAGGCTGCTCTCGGCGAGGGAGCAGCGAAAATAAATCAATAAACTGATTGAAGCTCTTTAGTTGAAGAGCCTAAATGGAAACCCAAGGGGGATAGCTCGCAAGTAAGAGCTTCTTTGAAATAATTATGAGGGGTTGCTGTGGCAGATGTGGTATTCCCCATACTAGGGTTAGTGCTGACAGCTGCAGGGGAAGCTGATTTAAGAGCCTCACCTAGAGCTTCACAAACCACATCCTTTATCTGAGACTGCGAGCAGACAGGGGCACAAATAGGTTCTCACCCCTTCTGATGTCATCTGCGGTTCAGTTAGGGGGGCAGCCGTCGCTCAAGCCTGCCACGTTTGGCGAGCGCCACTGAGGATCAGCTGATGTTGACAGGCGATCTTCCTCCCTCTAACCGGCTGAGGTATATGACAGAGGAGTTCCCGCAGCGCTTTTACGGCTGCAACGCTCCCCTGTCATGCCGGCACGTACAGTTGACGCAGCTGCCCTGGTCTTGTGACGCGGCTGTAACTCTCGCGCAGGGCTGCGCAATCTTCTGGAGGCCGGGAGGCGGGACTTCCGTGATGGTGCTCGAGCGCGGTGGCTGGACCTTGGGACAGCAGGTGCCGGGGGAGAAGGGGATGGTGACCGTGTTGATCCTGAAGCGCCGGTGATATGAGGTAATCCCGGTAGAGTATGATTCTAGGCTTACTACAGACATTATATTCAAGCTCTGTGTTGCCATGAGACCCCCCCTTTATTTCATGTTTCCATCGGGGGAGGGCTTACATTCTCTGCGGGGAGTCTGGCTGTGCCTCTACAATTAAAAAACAAACAACAAATGTCATTGCAGAGAAGAACGCAGACAGTGACACATTTTTCGTCATCGGGTGGTCTAGAAGTGTCTAAAGTTTAAACTTTTTCCACCTTTCTAAAAATAAAACATTTCAGGAAGAAAAACAGATTTATCATAATATAAAATTATTTAGCCTTTATGGTATACACTGTAGAACTAAAGAGGCATAATGTACCCCTAAGTCTATGTGTGCACGGTGAGTATTTGCTTGTGCAGCGCCCCAGAGTCCTGGTCATTGCAGTAATGTCTCTCTGCCACTAAGGGGAGTGATGTTATGTCTGAATGCACTAAAGGAGTTCATCTGACCAGGTATCACAATCACACATTACACTTCACACTCCGGCCACTAGGGGGAGCAAAAGGCACTATGTATTAGGCTACTCCTCACACTGCTAAAACTAGGGGTCAGATAGGAAGTTAGTTCAGAACGCAGCCTGGGAGAGCTCCAGGGAGGACCTGACAGGGGTGGGTTCCTGGCAGGTATCTAGCGGAAAGGACAGAACGTTACGGAGCCGCGCCTGCACTACCTTGCGGCGGCATCCTAAGGAAGGACACGAAGCGAAGGATATTGTGGAGAAGTGAGAAATGAAATTGCAGCACAAGGAGATATCCAGTAGGAATCGTGCCCCGAGATCGGCAACATCCTACTGAGGCGCGTAGCCGGTGGCCGGAACGCCGAGGAAGTGACAGACTCCAAGCATTACTTCGAACAGCGGCAGGACAGTTGATTTTAGGTTGGCTGTCTACCTTACATCACCTAAGCAGACATAGGGGGCAAAGTTGGAGAGGGGCGTCTCTAGGGTCCCAGAATAGCTCCGAGCCTTCCCGTCAAACAGGTGCATCCTATCCACACAATAACTTGGGGCTTGGGGGACGGAGAGCAAGAGAAAGAACAGATATGAAAGTTGCAAGGGCTATCCCAAATGCTCAGCAGGGAAGAACTACAACACACAGGCGCTAGTTGGTAGGCACTGATTTCCACCTGCAAAGGGAACTGTGGATGTGCCTTCGGACCGGCCGGACTCAGCCAGCCCGGTTAGCAGTGCTCTGGATTGCGGATCCCGAAGTCTTCAGTAAAAGGTAAAGAGACTGCAACCCTGTGTACTCGTTATTAATTGCGCCTCACATCATCGCCACCTACATTACTGGGTAGCCCTGGGGATATACTTCACCTGTGGGAAGGTATACCATCTAGCTGCCATTCCATCACCCCAGCGGAACCCCTAGCAGCGTCGGTCATCCTGACCGAATACCACAGGTGGCGTCACGAACCCTTGACAAACTACATCACCCTTTCATTGGACGCCCCTTAGCAAGGTCACGGACCGGGTCCAGCCACCGTGACAACCCCAGCACCGAGACAGAGAGGACCGGTACCGAGTACACCGCGGCCCTGTGTCTGGGGGCGCTCCACTTGCAGAAACTTCGTGAAGGTTTCTGCATCTCTTGGCAAGAAAAACGCCCCGGAAAAAAACTTGTGTATTTGCTGCGGTTTTGTATGTGTTTTTGTACAGCAATGAAGGCATTTTCGAGCTCAATAAAGATATTTAAAAAATAGAGTTTTGTGATGTAATTTCTTGGTTCAGCACCACCTTTTTCAAACGATGCAGTGGCATCAGAATAATGGGATTAGGGCTTGGTGTCAGCAGCTGTCGGTAAAACACAAAACAAAAACTCAGCAAACACTAAAACATTTTTATTCCTGCGTTTTTGCTGTGGATTTGACTGACTCAATTAAAGTTAGTGGGTGAAAAATGCTGCAGAAACGCAAAAAGAATTGACATGCTTCAGAAAAAAACACACTGCAATTACTTCAGTATATATTTTTCTTTTCATGTGCACAAAACTTCAGGATTGTCATCGAATAAGCTTTCATAAGGATTCCATAGCATTTTGGCCCATTTCTGCGTGGAAAAAATGCTGCGAAAACACATTAAAAACGCACTGAAGGCATATAGCCTAAATAGTACAAAAAAACTACAGTGTGACTGTCAACAAAAAAAATCCCTCACGGAAAAATATAAAAGTTTTGGGTCTCTGAAAATGGCGACACCAATCAGACATCTTTCTTTATATTTACCGTATATACTCGAGTATAAGCCAACCCGAGTATAAGCCGACCCCCCTACTTTTGCCACAAAAACTGGGAAAACTTAATGACTCGAGTATAAGCCTAGGGTGGAAAATGCAGCAGCTACCGGTTAATGTCAAAAATAAAAATAGATACCAATAAAAGTAAAATTAATTGAGACATCAGTAGGTTAAGTGTTTTTGAATATCCATATTGAATCAGGAGCCCCATATAATGCTCCATACAGTTCATGATGGGCCCATAAGATGCTCTATATAAAAATGTGCCACATATAATACTCCATACAGTTCATTATTGCCCCATAGATGCTCCATATAAAGCTGTGTCCCATATACAATGCTCTGCACCGTTCATTATTGTCCCATAGCTGTGCCATGTAGTGCTCTGCATTGTTCATTTTTGTCCCATAGCTGTGCCATATAGTGCTCTGCACCGTTCATTATTGCCCCATAGCTGTGCCATATAGTGCTCTGCACCGTTCATTCTTGCCCCATAGCTGTGCCATATAGTGCTCTGCACCGTTCATTATTGCCCCATAGCTGTGCCATATAGTGCTCTGCACTGTTCATTCTTGCCCCATAGCTGTGCCATATAGTGCTCTGCACCGTTCATTCTTGCCCCATAGCTGTGCCATATAGTGCTCTGCACCGTTCATTATTGCCCCATTGATGTACCATAGAAAGCTGTGCCATTGCTGCTGCTGCAATAAAAAAAAATGCCATACTCACCTCTCTTGCTTGCAGCTTCCGGCGTCTCATCCCGGTGTCTCTCTGCACTGACTGATCAGGCAGAGGGCGCCGCGCACACTATATGCGTCATCGCACCCACTGACCTGCACAGTCAGAGCGGAGAGACACCGGGATGATGGAGCGGGGCCGGGAAGATAGAGCGACACCCGGCGTGTGGAATGGGAATAGGTAAATATGAGATACTTACCTGCTCCCGGCGTCCGTCTCCTTCTACCGCACAGCTCTTCTTCGGTGCCGCAACCTCTTCCTCTATCAGCGGTCACCATTACCGCTGATTAGAGAAATGAATATGCGGCTTCACCCCTATGGGAGTGGAGTCCATATTCATTTCTCTAATGAGCGGTCCCACGTGACCGCTGAATACGGGAAGAGCTGCAGCACCCGAAGACCGTGGGACGGCAGGGGGAGCGCCAGGATCGCCGGGACTAGGTAAGTATGCCTCAGCGCCCTCTCCCCCTCACCCGCCGACCCTGCCGCCGACCGTGACTCGAGTATAAGCCGAGAGGGGCACTTTCAGCCCAAAAATTTGGGCTGAAAATCTCGGCTTATACTCGAGTATATACGGTAATTTTTGTGAAATCCCTCTTAAAGAAAACCCATATAAAACAACCTTTTCTCTCTGTCTGGTAACTGATTATCCAGAAACTGTAAGAAGTTGTTTGGAAGCAACAGAGGAGGTAACTAAACTATACCGAAAATGTGGAGAATTTAATATGCCATACATTAACTGTGTGTGTGTATATGTATATGTGTACATAAACAGTACATATAAACAGTATATATATATATATATATACAGTGGGGCAAAAAAGTATTTAGTCAGTCAGCAATAGTGCAAGTTCCACCACTTAAAAAGATGAGAGGCGTCTGTAATTTACATCATAGGTAGACCTCAACTATGGGAGACAAACTGAGAAAAAAAAATCCAGAAAATCACATTGTCTGTTTTTTTATCATTTTTTTTGCATATTATGGTGGAAAATAAGTATTTGGTCAGAAACAAACAATCAAGATTTCTGGCTCTCACAGACCTGTAACTTCTTCTTTAAGAGTCTCCTCTATCCTCCACTCATTACCTGTAGTAATGGCACCTGTTTAAACTTGTTATCAATATAAAAAGACACCTGTGCACACCCTCAAACAGTCTGACTCCAAACTCCACTATGGTGAAGACCAAAGAGCTGTCAAAGGACACCAGAAACAAAATTGTAGCCCTGCACCAGGCTGGGAAGACTGAATCTGCAATAGCCAACCAGCTTGGAGTGAAGAAATCAACAGTGGGAGCAATAATTAGAAAATGGAAGTCATACAAGACCACTGATAATCTCCCTCGATCTGGGGCTCCACGCAAAATCCCACCCCGTGGGGTCAGAATGATCACAAGAACAGTGAGCAAAAATCCCAGAACCACGCGGGGGGAACTAGTGAATGAACTGCAGAGATCTGGGACCAATGTAACAAGGCCTACCATAAGTAACACACTACGCCACCATGGACTTAGATCCTGCAGTGCCAGACGTGTCCCACTGCTTAAGCCAGTACATGTCCGGGCCCGTCTGAAGTTTGCTAGAGAGCATTTGGATGATCCAGAGGAGTTTTGAGAGAATGTCCTATGGTCTGATGAAACCAAACTGGAACTGTTTGGTAGAAACACAACTTGTCGTGTTTGGAGGAAAAAGAATACTGAGTTGCATCCATCAAACACCATACCTACTGTAAAGCATGGTGGTGGAAACATCATGCTTTGGGACTGTTTCTCTGCAAAGGGGCCAGGACGACTGATCTGGGTACATGAAAGAATGAATGGGGCCATGTATCGTGAGATTTTGAGTGCAAACCTCCTTCCATCAGCAAGGGCATTGAAGATGAAACGTGGCTGGGTCTTTCAACATGACAATGATCCAAAGCACACCGCCAGGGCAACGAAGGAGTGGCTTCGTAAGAAGCATTTCAAGGTCCTGGAGTGGCCTAGCCAGTCTCCAGATCTCAACCCTATAGAAAACCTTTGGAGGGAGTTGAAAGTCCGTGTTGCCAAGCAAAAAGCCAAAAACATCACTGCTCTAGAGGAGATCTGCATGGAGGAATGGGCCAACATACCAACAACAGTGTGTGGCAACCTTATGAAGACTTACAGAAAACGTTTGACCTCTGTCATTGCCAACAAAGGATATATTACAAAGTATTGAGATGAAATTTTGTTTCTGACCAAATACTTATTTTCCACCATAATATGCAAATAAAATGTTAAAAAACAGACAATGTGATTTTCTGGATTTTTTTTTCTCAGTTTGTCTCCCATAGTTGAGGTCTACCTATGATGTAAATTACAGACGCCTCTCATCTTTTTAAGTGGTGGAACTTGCACTATTGCTGACTGACTAAATACTTTTTTGCCCCACTGTGTATATATATATATATATATATATATATATATATATATATATATAAATATATAAATCATTTTACTTGAGCAATTCTGTTAATGAACCATGCCCACCACCATATTCACAAACAGAGCGGCCAACCCTATCTAGCCAACATTCCCGTACATCATACAGGTGACCTCACAGCTACTAGACAATCAGAGAGCGTCCTACGTGTCATAATGGCCTCAGAATGTAGGACATTCTACTGGCAGCCCACAAGTTATTAGCAACCCGCCTGGTACCATCAAGACATCATGGCTTCTCACAAGAAAAGCAGAAGATCCTATCGCAGAAGGAGAAGGGCTCACAGACCCCATAAAATGGGTAAATGTTATTGAACCTACACTAAACAGTATAACCTCCATTATAATGCTATACATGTAATTCTTGGCAATGGGCAACCTTATATTTATACATTGGCTTCTCCTAGGTCATAAACGTAGACGCCGTTATTATTCCAGAAGACGGATGTAGCAGAACCAAGAATAACCCGTTCCTGCTGTCACCGATGACCACTTCTCTCCTGATCGAGTCCACGGGGGAAGTTGAACACAAGAAATTCAGAACTTCATAATCTGTCACCAAATCAACAGCAGGGCACCGGCATGAAATAAACGACCATGAGCAGATTGCAGTCTCTTCTCTTACTTTTATAGAACTAATATTATTTAATTTAAATAAGGTAAAATAGGACTTACAGTGGATATAAAAAGTCTACACACCCCTGTTAAATGCCAGGTTTTACCTTGTAAAATAAAAATCATAGCAAGAAGAATCATTTTAGAACTTTTTCCACTTCTAAGGTCATCTATAATCTGTACAAATCGACTGCAAAAGAAACTGAAATCTTTTTGGATGGAAAAAGGAAAAAATAAAATGTTGTTAATGTGGTTGAAGAAATATACAAACCCTTAAACTAACCCGTCATTGAAGTACACTTTCAATTTATTGTGGTGTTAAGTCTTTTTGGGTAGTTGTCTATCAGCATGGCACATCTAGAATTGGCAATCTTTCTCCACAATTCTTTGCAGTAGTCTCCAAATCAGTGAGATTGTGAGGGCATCTCCTGAGTTCAGCGCCCTCTTCAGGTCATCCCACAGATTTTTAATTGGATTCAGATCTGGGTTCTGGCAGGGCCATTCCACTACTCTGATCTTGTTCTGGCAAAGCCATTTTTCATCAATTTGGAGGT
The DNA here is from genome assembly GCF_032444005.1 of Ranitomeya imitator. Lineage (NCBI taxonomy): Eukaryota > Metazoa > Chordata > Amphibia > Anura > Dendrobatidae > Ranitomeya > Ranitomeya imitator. The sequence goes on along the minus strand of NC_091285.1, from coordinate 159,632,809 downwards.
ATGTTTATGGAGATTATCATGCCCTCCATGTGCTAGTTAGAGGTACCCTAATTGCCATTAATCACCTGGATGAGATCTTCAGACCCATTGTGAGATCAGATGCACACCTGAATCCAATTGAGCACATCTGGAACATCATGTCTCGTTCCATACACCAATTCGACATTGCACCACATACTGTCCAGGAGTTGACTGATGCTTTAATCCAGGTCAGTGAGGAGATCGCTCATGAGAACATCCGTCGCCTCTTCATGAGCATGCCCAAGTATCATAAGGAGGTCACACAGGCACGTGGAGGCCGCACTACTGAGCATCATTTTCTTATCTTCAGGTATTTGTACTGAAGATGGATCAGCCTGTAATTTGATTTTCCAATTTGATTTTGAGCATCATTTCAAATCCAGACCACTGCGGCTCCGGCGCAGGCGTACTTTGTCTGCTCTATTGAGGGCAAAGCAAAGTACTGCAGTGCGCAGGCGCAGGGAAAGTCAGAGAGGCCCGACGCCTGTGCACTGCAGTTCTTTGCTCTGCCCTCAATAGAGCAGACAAAGTATGCCTGCGCTGGAGCCGCATCATGAAGACAAGAAGAGGACATCATCCTAAGAAGATGGGAGGCCCTGGAGCGGACCACGACGCCTATCGGACCCGGACCACGGCGGGACTGCCCCTGCATGATTATAATCTAACCTCTTTTTCTCATCTTTCAGCATACATCGGGGGCTTATCTAGAGCATTACAGAATGCTGTAGATAAGCCCCTGATGCTAGTGGGCTTAGCTCACCTTCGATTTTGTGGGTGACAGGTGCCCTTTAATAAAAAAAAAACAATACTAATATTACCCTAACTGCTATTATACACAGGCGATTTCTACTTCGTATGCCATGTCAGTGTACAGGTAATACAATGATTAGTGACATTATACAGAAGAGCTCTGTATACAGTGTCAGTGTACAGGTAATACAGTGATCAGTGACATTATACACAAAAGCTCTGTATACAGTGTCAGTGTACAGCTAATACAGTGATCAGTGACATTATACACAGGAGCTCTGTGTATAGTGTCAGTGTACTGGTATTACAGTGATCACCAGTGACATTATACACAGGAGCTCTGTATATAGTGTCAGTATAAAGGTAATTCAGTGATCACTGATGGCAATATACATAGGACCTCTGTAAAAAGTATACAGTGTATAGTTTCAGAGTAGAGGTTATACTCTGACTTATCAGTGACATCTCTAGGTGAAGTCCTTCATCTTCGCTTTTCATCTTCATGCAGCACAGACCGACATCACTTCTACCAGCCAGGGCTAGTCTCTGCAGGAAATGTCACAGTTATCTAGAGCACCGCTTGCAGAGAACATTACTTAATTTTTTTACCAAATTCTACACTGTGATATAGTGTCACTTTTCACAGTAACAGGACCCCCCATTGAAAACAGTATCCTCAAAAAATAAAATACATGACTGCAGTAATAATATCCCTTAATAATGCAGAGATTACGCCCCATGGAAACATAGCCACACATTGTCATGAGCAAATTTGGTTGGACCTTCATATGGCTTTTAATTGTTTTTATATGTATGTCTTTTCCTGGTTAAAATAAACATTTTGTATTACTTTTTGTATATCCATTGGTATGTGCACATCATTTATGTAGTACTATCCTCTTCTTCTAACCGTAATTTTGTTTTTACTACTGGATGTAGCACCCATATACAGTTTATATTTATTGTAGTGCACCTTGATTCTCTTTCCTTGAAAAAGGTAAGATCCTAGGAGAAGGTTGCATATTGTTTTCTTTCCAGGGTTGGCTCTCCTAAACTCATAATTTTATCAAGATGTATAGAATTATGGAAGCATGATACAGGGAGATAGCTAAATGCCAGAACTTAGGCCAGGAAGGGTTTTTCCCCCAACCCCAAAGGAACAACAAACCCTCTGGATGTTTGGGTCCAGTGACTCTCAGCAGATCCACAAAGTTTGCAGGAAGTTCTATGGTCTCCATTGGGCCTGACCTGACAGTCAGGACATTTAGGGCTGCCAGAAAGAATTTTGGGCCACATACTGGCAAACAATTTGGATAATCCTTGAGACTCCGCCCAGGCTCCACCCCAGCCTTGCAGCCTCCACTCCTCGAACTGTCCACAGCCTCACCGCCCTCTCTTGGTAAAACTCCATTTCTGCACCACGTCCTCACCAATCACACATTAACAGTTCCAATCACCAGATCACATACATAGCCATCAGCTTTTTGTTTTGACCAAAACATATTTTAAGCTGCCACCACGACAAGGTTGACTCTTTTGGCTCAGTTTTACTCAACTCTATCCTATAAATCATTTGTTAGAATAATCCAACACAATTTAGGTATATTTTTATTTATTTGTCAATGTTTAAAATGACCAATAATACCACATACAAGGGACAAATACCACCGCACCATAACCAGACACCATATTACCACCACATAATGACCTATAATACCACATACCAGGAACAATTACCGCCACACCATGACCAGACCACATATTACCACCACATAGTGACCGAATAATAGCATATACAATGTACAAATGCTGCCACACCATGACCAGATCACATATTACCACCACAATGGCCAAATAATACTACATACAAGGAATAAATACCACCACACCATGACCAGACAACATCTAACCACAGTAACAGAATAATGCTACATAAAGGAATACATACCACCACGCATTGTTGTCTGGTCAAATTACCACCACATAGTGACCTATAATACAACATAGAAGGAATAAATAGAGCCACACCATGGCCGGACCTAACATTACCACCACATAGTGACCAAATACTACAATATTGATCATTAATGAAAAAAACACAATACTAATATTACCATAAGTGCTAATATACACAGGCAATTTCTACTTAGCATGCAGTGTCAATGTACAGGTAATACAATGACCAGCGACATTATGCACAGTAGCTCTGTATATAGTGTCAGTGTACAGGTAATACAGTGATCAGTGACATTATACAAAGGAGCTCTGTATATATTGTATAGTGTACGGGTAATACAATGATCACCAGTGACATTATACACAGGAGCTGTGTTATATATGTAGTGTCAGTGTAAAGGTAAAACAGCGATCACTCATGACAGTGTACATAGGACCACTGTATAAAGTATAAAGTGAATAGTGTCACTGTACAGGTAGCACACTGCCTCACCAGTGACATCTCTAGGTGAAGTCCTTCAACTACAATTTTCATCTTCATCCAGCACAGACCGACATCACTTCTTCCAGCCATGGCTAGTCTCTGCAGGAAATAACACAATTATCAAACGCACTGCTTTCAGAGCACATTACTTAGTTTTTTTTACCAAATTCTACACTACACCAGATGAAGAACAAAAGGCGACATAGTGTCACTCTGCAGAGTAAAAGGACCCCTGATTGAAAACAGTATTCTCAAAAAATAAACGACATGACTGCAGTAATAATTTCCCTTAATTAGCTCTATAGGGTAATAATATACCCCATCATGACCCTCTTGTGTCTCATTCCTGGCTCCATCCACATGTTCTTCCATCCTGCCCCCATGAGTATCCATTCTCCCCATGAGATGTCCGATCCTACTCCATATGATATCCCCATCCTGCTCCATCTGTCTCCATTCTACCCCATCTGTCTCCATCCTGCTCCATCTGTCCCTGCCCCATCTGTCCCATAATCTTGCCCTATCTGTCCCATGATGCTACCCCATATGTCTCATGATCATGTCTCATCTGTGCCATGATCCTGCCTCATCTGCCTCCATCATATCCATCCTGCTCCTTGATTCTGCACCATGTGTCTCCATGCTTCCTCATAATCCACCACCATCTGTCTCCATCTTGCCTCATGATCCTGTCTCATCTGTGTACATCCTGCCCCATGATCCTGCACCATGTGTCTCCATCCTTCCCCATGATCCTGCACCATGTGTCTCCATCCTACTCCATCTGTCTCCATCCTGCCCCACCTGTCTCATCCTACCCATGATCCTGCACCGTCTCTATCCTGCCCCATGTCTCCATCCTGCACCATGTGTCTCCATCATGCCCCATCAGTCTTCATCCTACATCATGTGTCTCCATCCTGCACCATATCACATGGTTCAGGATCATGAGGCAGGTCAGGAGACAGTTGGGGCAGAAAGGAGACACATGTTCCATGTGGCTACATCCTGCCGCCCAAACATCTAGCAGCTTGCTGCTTTCAATAATAATAATAATAATAAGAAAAAAAAACACTTTCTCCTTACCTGGCTGTGCTCCAGCGGCGACGTCCAACCCAGGCATTTCAAGCACGGACTCGTCGGAGAGTGACAATGACGGCGATGTGCACGCTGACATCAGCTGCCAGCCTCCTATTGGCTGGCGGCTTTTAACTATTGCAGTGCAGGCCTGCAATAGAGTTCAATTGGACCTGCGTCTTGGACATAGGTTGAGTTACTCCACCGGCAGAATCCTGCAGCTGGAGCCTGGTGAGCAGAAGAGAGGGCGCCCAATGCTCATTGTGACCCATGCGCCAGTCAGGGCAGTAATGCCCGGTTGGCGGCCCTGAGGACACGTTCACACAACCATATTTTAGGTGTAAGTGTAGTCTATGAAAAAAGCAGACAGCATTCAAAACAATATTATTCAATAGGGCAGAGCAGATGAGCAATTTTTTTCACTGACCGAATCTGCGTGTGAAAAAATGGCGGCATACACAAGTTTAGTCTGTGAATCGAAGGAGACTCTACCATTCAAATCTGTGGGTGTGAAAAAAACTGACGCCATACGGAGCCACAGGCAAAGTACGCCTACGCAGGAGCTGTGGCAGGAAGCAAAGAAAAGGACGTCATCGTATGAAGATGGGAGGCGCCGGACCTGGACCGTGATGCCCATCGGACCCGGACCGTGATGCCCATCGTACCCGAACAGAACCTGGACCGCCCCTGGGTGAGTATAATCTAACTTATTTTTCTTATCTTTCAGATTACATCGGGGGCTTATCTACAGTACTACAGAATGATGTAGATAAGCCCCTGATGCCGGTGGCCGCAGCTTATAGGGCAAAATTGAGGCAACAGATTCCCTTTAATAGTTGCTGCTTCTGTAATAACAAATCTAAAAAAATTTTATACGCCCGTGTGAACCTACCCTCACTTTGACCTTTGTATAATTAATTAAAAGGTCAGTAATATTACTATAAAAATAAATAAATGAACATGTTTGATATTGATGCATTCATAAAACTCACCTGGCAAAATAAGAAATTAATTATCCTGATTGGTGAACAAAAAAAAAAAAGAAAAATGCCAGAATTACGATTTTTTTATTCTTACCATGCCTCCCTTAAAAAAAAACAATACAAAGTAATTAAAACATCTTATGTATCCCAAAATAGTGTCACTGCAAACATCAGATTTGTGACAAAAAAACACATTATTTTCTTCAAACTTTAGAATTTTTGTTCGCCACTTTAAAAAAAATAAAAAAGGGAAGTTTGTTATCACCATAATAATACTGACCTAGAGCATAATGACCTACTGACCTAGGTTCCCAGGTCATTTTTATAACTCAATGAACACTGTAAAGACAAAACCCAAAAAACCAGGTCAGAATGTCATGTTTTTCACCATTTTATTGCATTTTAATTATTTACTTGGTTTTTTAGTAGATGATATGGTAAAATAAATGGTGTCATTCAATAATACATATCTCACATGGCTTTGTTGCTGGAAAAATAAAGTTTTGGCTTTTGTTAAAAGAGGAAAAATAAACAAAAGTGTAAAAAGTGTTTTTTTGTTTTTTTTATAACCACAAAGGGATTGGGGATAGTAACAGTGATTTGGATTAGCAGGTTTTTTTCTGATATATTTTTGTTTTGGGTTTTATTTATTTTTGATGTATGTTTTCATTTCCAATTTATTTCACATAGTATGTGGATCATCAGGTCTAAGACCTTCAGGGGCATTTCAACATTTAAATACTTTTTTTAACCCCTTAATGACCGCCAATACGTCTTTTAACTGACCTCACATATAAGAGAATAGCCTCTCCATACAGGTAACAAAACAGCATCTGTCAGTTGAGCACTATAGCTGACAACTTTCTGCATCAGCCACAATCAGCGTTTGTACCGTAGAAATCTGTTTAACCCCTTAGATGCTGCTGTAAATAGTGACTACATCATTATAAATGGTTAACAGAGTGTGGGGGCTTCCTCTTTATCCCAATCGGTGCCCTCAGATCTTGATGGCATGGTCCTGATGTTTGCCGTGGCAATTCATGACCAAATAGCGACCTTAGAGTCTGACGGCTGTTGTAACCTGTTCAGAAGTTAGAGGCATTTAGGTGGTAAAAATACACATTTTCATTTCTGTCATGCCACTTTGCATTAATTCCTGTAAAGCACCTGAAGGGTTAATAAACTACCTGACAGCAGTTTTTGATATGTCAGGGGGTGCTGTTTTTAAAATGGTATCATGTTTGGGGGTTTCCCAATATATGGGACCCCTAAAGTCACTTCAAACAAGGATAAGTCGACAAAAAAATAAATTTAGTAAATTTCCTTGAAAAAATGAAAAATTACTGCTACATTTTTATACCTCCTAAAATGCTAACAAAATAAAATAACATTTTACAAATGGTGCTGATGTAAAGCCGACATGTGGGAAACGTTATTTATTAATGGTTTGCTGTGGTATGATCATCTGGATTAAAGGGATAATCATTCAAATTTTGAAAATTGCTAATTTTTTAACATTTTTCTCAAATTTTTGATATTTTTTATAAATAAACACAAAACATATTGACCTAAATTTACCATTATCATAAAGTATCATGTGTCACGAAAAAACAATCTCAAAATCACTGGGATTTGTTGAAGCATTGCAGAGTTATTACCACATAAAGTGACACTGGTCAGATTTCAAAAATTTGGCTCCGTCACTAAGGGGTTAACCTGATTTCTTCTTTATGTGGTTTGTGTATTAGATACAGTTACAAGAGAAGATCGGCCTCCTGACGGCACACGAGGGTGGTCTAAAGACCACCGAGCTCCCGCTTGTTCCCTACACCCAGTGATCACATGACTGTTGGGTCCGGAGGTAAAAGCACTTGGTACACACTTGTTTAGTGCTGTGTATGAAGCGATCGGAAAGAAGAAACGGTAATAAACTGTGTCTGCATTCTCTGCGGGGAGTCTGGCTGTGCCCCTACAATTAAAAAACAAACAACAAATGTCATTGCAGAGAAGAACGCAGACACTGGTCGACACATTTTTCGTCATCGGGTGGTCTGGAAGTGTTTAAAGTTTAAACTTTTTCCACCTTTCTAAAAGTAAAACATTTCAGGAAAAAACAGATTTATCAAAATATAAAATTATTTAGCATTTATGGTATACGCTGTAGCACTAAAGAGTCCTACTGTACCCCTAAGTCTATGTGTGCATGGTGAGTATTTGCATTTTCGAGCTCAATACAGATATTTAAAAAAAAGAGATTTGTGATGTAATTTCTTGGTTCCCCACCACCTTTTTCTTGCCGATGCAGTGGCATCAGAATAATGGGATTAGGGCTTGGTGTCAGCAGCTGTCGTTAAAACACAAAACAAAAACTCAGCAAAAACTAAAACATTTTTATTCCTGTATTTTTGCTGCGGATTTGACTGACTCAATTAAAGTTAATGGGTGAAAAATGCTGCAGAAACGCAAAAAGAATTGACATGCTTCAGAAAAAAGCACACTTCAATTACTTCAGTATATATTTTCCTTTTCATGTGCACAAAACTTCAGGATTGTGATTGAATAAGCTTTCATAAGGATTCCATAGCGTTTTGGCCCATTTCTGCGTGGAAAAAACGCTGCGAAAACACATTAAAAACGCACTATGTGCACATAGCCTAAATAGAACAAAAAAACTACAGTGTGACTGTCAACAACAAAAATCCCTCATGGAAAAATATAAAAGTTTTGGGTCTCTGAAAATGGCGACCCCAATCAGACATCTTTCTTTATATTTAATTTTTGTGAAATCCCTCTTAAAGAAAACCCATATAAAACAACATTTTCTCTCTGTTTGGTAACTGATTATCCAGAAACTGTAAGAAGTTGTTTGGAAGCAACAGAGGAGGTAACTAAACTATACCGAAAATGTGGAGAGTTTAATATGCCATATATACTGTATACTGTGTGTGTGTGTGTGTGTGTGTGTATATATACATATATATATATAAATCATTTTACTTGAGCAATTCTGTAAATGAACCATGCCCACCACCATATTCACACACAGAGCGGCCAACCCTATCTAGCCAACATTCCCTTACATCATACAGGTGACCTCACAGCTACTAGACAATCAGAGAGCGTCCTACGTGTCATAATGGCCTCAGAGTGTAGGACATTCTACTGGCAGCCCACAAGTTATTAGCAACCCGCCTGGTACCAGCAAGACATCATGGCTTCTCACAAGAAAAGCAGAAGATCCTATCGCAGAAGGAGAAGGACTCACAGATCCCATAAAATGGGTAAATGTTATTGAGCCTACACTAAACAGTATAACCTCCATTATAATGCTATACATGTAATTCTTGGCAATGGGCAACCTTATATTTATACTTTGGCTTCTCCTAGGTCATAAACGTAGACACCGTTATTATTCCAGAAGACGAATGTAGCAGAACCAAGAATAACCCGTTCCTGCTGTCACCGATGACCACTTCTCTCCTGATCGAGTCCACGGGGGAAGTTGAACACAAGAAATTCAGAACTTCATAATCTGTCACCAAATCAACAGCAGGGCACCGGCATAAAATAAACGACCATGAGCAGATTGCAGTCTCTTCTCTTAGTTTTATACAACTAACATTATTTAATTTAAATAAGGTAAAATAGGACTTATAGTGGATATAAAAAGTCTACACACCCCTGTTAGAATGCCAGGTTTTTCCTTGTAAAATAAAAATCATAGCAAGAAGAATCATTTTAGACCTTTTTCCACTTTTAGGCTGTGTGCACATGTTGTGGTTTTTTCGCGGTTTTTCCCAATAAAAACGCTATAAATCCGCAAAAAAACCGCATACAATAAGCATCCCATCATTTAGAATGAATTCCGCATGTTTTGTGCACATGATGCGTTTTTTTCCGCGAAAAAAACACATCGCGGCAAAAAACGCTGCATGTTCATTAATTTTCCATTTTTTTTGCGGATTTCCCACTCCAAAATGCATTGGGAAGTGTCCGAAAAAAACTGCGGCAAAAACGCGGCAAAACCGCGGCAAAATCGCGGCAAAAACGCATGCGGTTTGCTTGCGGATTTCTTGCAGAAAATGTCCGGAATTCTCAGGAATTTTCTGCAAGAAATCCTGAACGTGTGCACATAGCCTTAAGGTCGCCTATAATCTGTACAAATCCACTGTAAAAGAAACTGAAATCTTTTTGGATGGAAAAATAAAAAAATAAAATGTTATTAATGTGGTTGAAGAAATATATAAACCCTTAAACTAACCCGTCATTGAAGTAGACTTTCAATTTATTGTCGTTTTAAGTCTTTTTGGGTAGTTGTCTATCAGCATGGCACATCTAGAATTGGCAATCTTTCTCCACAATTCTTTGCAGTAGTGCTCCAAATCTGTGAGATTGTGAGGGCATCTCCTGAGTACAGCGCCCTCTTCAGGTCATCACACACATTTTCAGTTGGATTCAGATCTGGGTTCTGGCAGGGCCATTCCACAACTCTGATCTTGCTCTAGAGAAGCCATTTTTCATCAATTTGGAGGTATGTTTATGGACATTATTATGCCCTCCTTGTGCTAGTTAGAGGTACCCTGATTGCCATTAATCACCTGGATGAGATCTTCAGACCCATTGTGAGATCAGATGCACACCTGAATCCAATTGAGCACATCTGGGACATCATGTCTCATTCCATACACCAATTCGACATTGCACCACATACTGTCCAGGAGTTGACTGATGCTTTTACCCTCCGTCAGGAACAATATTCGCACTAACTCGTAATGGAACTATGTGCCTGTCAAGCGCAGACTAGAAAAATGCCTAGAATATCTAATTTTCTCAATTTCAGTGATCTAAAAGTGATCATAGACCTTCATAGGGATGTAATAAGAGAGACTACACATTATCAGGTGCAAAACAAACCCATTTACTCAACATAAAAGTAATAACTTTGATATACACAAATTTCAAAACTCCTGAGAAGCACACTTTCATTTGTAAGAAAATCTGCCTTATTTATATGAAATATCCACAAACCATTCTCTATCCATTCATAAAACAAGCTAAATAAACAATAGTAATGACTAAAAACATTACATACCAACCTTATAAAGTGTGATATGTTCGGGACCAATGAGCCTGAGTATCCAGCACAGCTATATCTTCTTTCCTGAAGCTCTGCAGACCAACTGTGGTATCAGATTTCACACAGCAGCTAGAGTCATGAGAGAGAAAATCTGGTGAGAAGGGAGAAATGAAAGTAGAAGAGCTGCGCCTGTCAGATCCATTGTTCCTGATGGAGCGTTAATCCAGGTCAGTAAGGAGATCGCTCAAGAGAACATCCGTCGCCTCTTCATGAGCATGCCCAAGTATCATAAGGAGGTCACACAGGCACGTGGAGGCCACACGCACTACTGAGCATAATTTTCTTATCTTCAGGTATTTGTACTGAAGATGGATCAGCCTGTAATTTGATTTTCCAATTTGATTTTCGGCATCATTTCAAATCCAGACCTCCATAAGATGTTAATTTTTATATACATTGATCAATTTATGTTGTATTGTTCTCAGTGCATTCCACTTTGTAATGAATAAAGATTTGCAACTGGAATATTTCATTCAGTGAGTGACATCTAGAATGTGGTATTTTAGTGTTCTCTTTAATTTTTGAATATTGTATTAGTCTGTTAGTTTGATAAAGCAGAGTATCCATTGTACTAAAATGTAAGATCCTACAATTGGAAGAAGAGGATAGTACTGCAAAAAATGATGTGCACATACCAATCACTCCCCCTGACGAAGCCATGCCTGACACGGCGATACGCGTGGGGCCATTCTCTTGTTCCAACCATGCTCTCTCCTTCCATGTGTCTTTTGTATTCCTTCAGGATCATGTTACTGTGAATGCCAGCAGGTAATTTCACTGGTTGATTAGGCTATTTATCCCAATGGCTGCTTCTTATGCCACTAACCACTTTGCAATTTACTCTGCAAATATGAAAGATGAGAAAAAGAGGTTATATTATACTCACCCAGAGGCGTTCCCGCTGCGGTCTGGACCGATAGGAGTCGCAGTCAGGTCCGGGGCCTCCCATCTTTTTACAATGACGTCCTCTTCTTGTCTTCACACTGCAGCTACGGCGCAGGCATACTTTGTCTGCTCTGTTGAGGGCAGAGGAAAGTACTGCAGTGCACAGATGACAGGAAAACTCAGAGAGGCCCGGCGCCTGCGCACTGCAGTTCTTTGCTCTGCCCTCAACAGAGCAGACAAAGTATGCCTGCGCTGGAGCTGCATCGTGAAGACAAGAAGAGGACATCATCCTAAGAAGATGGGAGGCCCCGGACCACGACGCCTATCGGAACCGGACCGCAGCGGGACCGCCCCTGCGTGAGAATAATCTAACCTCTTTTTCTCATCTTTCAGGATACATCGGGGGCTTATCTATAGCATTACAGAATGTTGTAGATAAGACCCTGATGCTGGTGGGCTTAGCTCACCTTCGATTTTGGGCGTGACAGGTTCCCTTTAATAAAAAAAAAAACGCAATACTAATATTACCCTAGCTGCCATTATACACAGGCGATGTGAGTGTACAGGTAATACAATGATTAGTGACATTATACACAAGAGCTCTGTATACAGTGTCAGTGTACAGGTAATACAGTGATCAGTGACATTATACACAAGAGCTCTGTATACAGTGTCAGTGTACAGCTAATACAGTGATCAGTGACATTATACACGGGAGCTCTGTGTATAGTGTCAGTGTACTGGTATTACAGTGATCACCAGTGACATTATATACAGGAGCTCTGTATATAGTGTCAGTAAAAGATAATTCAGTGATCACTGATGGCATTGTACATAGGACCTCTGTAAAAAGTATACAGTGAATAGTGTCACTGTACAGGTAGCACACTACCTCACCAGTGACATCTCTAGGTGAAGTCCTTCAACTTCAATTTTCATCTTCATCCAGCACAAACCGACATCACTTCTTCCAGACATGGCTAGTCTCTGCAGGAAATAACACAGTTATCTAGAGCACTGTTTGCAGAGCACATTACTTAGTTTTTTACCAAATTCTACACTACACCAGATGAAGAATAAAAAGTGACATAGTGTCGCTCTGCAGAGTAACAGGACCCCTCATTGAAAACAGTATCCTCAAAAAATAAAAGACATGACTGCAGTAATAATATCCCTTAATTATCCCTATAGGGTAATAATATACCCCATCATGACCCTCTTGTGTCTCATTCCTGGCTCCATCCACATGTTCTTCCATCCTGCCCTCATAAGTATCCATTCACCCCATGAGATGTCCGATCCTATCCCATCCTGCTTCATCTGTCTCCATTCTACCCCATCTGTCTCCATCCTGCTCCATCTGTCCCATAATCCTGCCCTATCTGTCCCATGATGCTACTCCATATGTCCCATGATCATGTCTCATCTGTGCCATGATCCTGCCTCATCTGCCTCCATCATATCCATCCTGCTCCTTGATCCTGCGCCATGTGTCTCCATCCTTCCTCATGATCCTTCACCATGTATCTCCATCCTTCCTCATGATCCTGCCTCATCTGTGTCCATCCTGCCCCATGATCCTGCCCCATCTGTCTCTATAATGCTCCATTTCTCTATCCTGCCCCATGTGCCTCCATCCTTCACCCTGATACTGCACCATATGTCTCCATCCTGCCCCAAGATCCTGCAACATCTGTCTCCATCTTGCTCCATGATACTGCCCCATCTGTTCCATCCTGCCCCATGATTTGGTCCCATTTGTCTCCATCCTACTCCATGATACTGCACCATCTGTCTCTATCCTGCCCCATGATCCTGCACCATGTGTCTCCATCCTTCCCCATGATCCTGCTCCATGTGTCTCCATCTTGCCCCATCTATCTCCATCCTATCCCACCTGCCTCCATACCGCCCAATCTGTCTCCATCCTGCCCATGATCCTGCACCACCTGTCAGCATCCTGTACCATATCTCCATCCTGCCTCATGTTCCTGCCCTATCTGTCGATATCCCTCCCTATCTGTCTACATCCTGCCGCATGATCCTGCACCATGTGTCTCCATCCTACTCCATCTGTCTCCATCCTGCCCCACCTGTCTCATCCTTCCCATGATCCTGCACCGTCTCTATCCTGCCCCATGTCTCCATCCTGCACCATGTGTCTCCATCATGCCCCATCAGTCTCCATCCTACACCATGTGTCTCCATCCTGCACCATGGCACATAGTTCAGGATCATGAGGCAGGAAGGAGACAGTTGGGGCAGAAAGGAGACACATGTTCCATGTGGCTACATCCTGCCGCCCAAACATCTAGCAGCTTTGTGCTTTCAGTAAAAATAATAATAATAACAAAAAAAAACACTTTCTCCTTACCTTGCTGTGCTCCAGTGGTGACGTCCAACCCAGGCATTTCAAGCACGGACTCGCCGGAGAGTGACAATGACGGCGATGTACACGCTGACGTCCGCTGTCAGCCTCCTATTGGCTGGCGGCTTTTAACTATTGCAGTGCAGGCCTGCAATAGAGTTCAATTGGACCTGTGTCTCAGACTCAGGTTGAGTTACTCCACCGGCAGAATCCTGCAGCTGGAGCCTGGTGAGCAGAAGAGAGGGCGCCCAATGCTCATCGTGACCCATGTGCCAGTCAGGGCAGTAATGCCCTGTTGGCGGCCCTGAGGACACGTTCACACAACCATATTTTAAGTGTAAGTGTAGTCTATGAAAAAAGCAGGCAGCATTCAAACCAATATTATTCAATGGGGAAGAGCAGATGAGCAATTTTTTTCACTGACCGAATCTGCGTGTGAAAAAATGGCGACATACACAAGTTTAGTCTGTAAATCGAAGGAGACTCTACCATTCAAATCTGTGGGTGTGAAAAAAACTGACGCCATACGGAGCCACAGTGTAGTATTCAAATTTTACGGATACATAGTAATTCTGTAATATAGGAAAGTGTAAAGGTTCTTGTAAATAATTAAAGGGAATCTGTCACCTCAATTTTGCCCTATAAGCTGTGGCCACTGCCATCAGGGGCTTATCTACATCATTCTGTAATACTGTAGATAAGCCCCCGATGTAACTTGAATGATAAGAAAAACACATTAGATTATACTCACCCAGGGGCGGTCCAGGTTCTGTTCGGGTCCGATGGGTGTCACGGTCCGGGTCCGGCGCCTCCCATCTTCATACGATGACGTCTTCTTCTGTGCTTCCTGCCGCGGCTCCTGCACAAGCATAATTGCTGCTGCTGTAAAAACAAATCTAAATGTTTTTTATACGCCCGTGTGAACCTACCCTCACTTTGATCTTTGTATAATTAATTTAAAGGTCACTAATATTACTATAAAAATAAATAAATGAACATGTTTGGCATTGATGCATTCATAAAACTCACCTGGCAAAATATGAAATTAATTATCCTGATTAGTGAACAAAAAAAAAAAGAAAAAAGAAAAATGCTGGAATTACGATTTTTTATTCTTACCATGCCTCTCTAAAAAAATACAATAAAACGTAATTAAAACATCTTATGTACCCCAAAATAGTATCACTGCAAACATCAGATTTGTGACAAAAAACACATTATTTTCTTCAAACTTCTGAATTTTTATTCACCATTTAAAAAAAAAAAAAAGGGAAGTTTACTATCACCATAATAATACTGACCTAGAGCATAATGACCTACTGACCTAGGTTCCCAGGTCATTGTTATAACTCAATGAACACTGTAAAGACAAAACCCAAAAAACCAGGTCAGAATGTCATGTTTTTCACCATTTTATTACATTTTAATTATTTACTTGGTTTTTTAGTAGATGATATGGTAAAATAAATGGTGTCATTCAATAATACATATCTCACATGGCTTTGTTGCTGGAAAAATAAAGTTTTGGCTTTTTTTAAAAGAGGAGGAAAAAAAACAAAAGTGTAAAAAGTGTTTTTTGTTTTTTTTTTATAACCACAAAGGGATTGGGGATAGTAACAGTGATTTGGATTAGCAGGTTTTTTTCTGATATATTTTTGTTTGGGGTTTTATTTATTTTTGATTCTAATTTATTTCACATAGTATGTGGATCATCAGGTCTAAGACCTTCGGGGGCATTTCAACATTTAAATCCTTTTTTTTTAACCTGATTTCTTCTTTATGTGGTTTGTGTATTAGATACAGTTACAAGAGAAGATCGGCCTCCTGACGGCACAGCAGAGATGTCTGGGTCTCTAAAGACCACCGAGCTCCCGCTTCTTCCCTACACCCAGTGATCACATGACTGTTGGGTCCGGAGGTAAAAGCACTTGGTACACACTTGTTTAGTGCTGTGTATGAAGCAATCGGAAAGAAGAAACGGTAATAAACTGTGTCTGCATGGCAAGACAAGACCTATTCATACCTTTTAAATAAAAATGCAACACAGTTGTAATGGAGGAAAAATGGTCATGATGTTTATTTAGGGTTAATCCATATCCAAGAAATGCTTTAAATAATATCTCATAAATGTCCAAAAATCAATTATCCAATCCGCTTATAAAATGGGCGATTTTACCAAACGCCAAGTCTCAACGAGGCGAGGCCCCCCCAACAACACACAGCCATTTTTCAACCATCGTATGCAAATTCAAGTTAAAATTGTCTAACCCAATGTCCGATAAATGAATTAAATCCTTTCTAAAGAGTCCAGGTACAAAACCTTCCAAATCCTCATGGCGATAAGAAAAGCCATTGACCAGAGGTAAAAATTTCATCATACTTCTGTTAAAGGGAGGGTGCCATGATTTTAGTTTTTGTATTAATAATTATTGATTATATAATCAATTATTTTTAATACAAAAGTAAATGTACTACTTTCATACTTTTTTATTTATTCATTTTCACTTTTACCACTGGAGGCCGCCATTTTCATTAGTAGGGGTGTGTGTGTCTGGGAACGACACTTGCACTCCTCACTTACGGCAGCCATGGACATAGGAGCCAACGGTCGGACCTGACCGCATCTCTTTCATTGAGGCTGCTTCTCCTGCCTCTCAGCTGTGACCTGGGAACGCCCACTGGGCTGCTACATCACAGCTGTGAGAGGAGATCGCGGCCATTTTGTTTTTTATTTTCCTCTGTCATCGCACACACAGCTCAGTGTGTGCGATCATAGCAGGAGCTGCCAGGGAGAAGCTGCTGCTGCGAAGAGAGGTTCGGGGTGAGTATCTGCAGCCAGGAGCTGTAATTGCAGCCTGTACTTAGTATTACAGCACAGGCTGCAATCACTGCTCACTGCCGACCTGTTCAGAGCAGGGAGATCGCCACACTGCTCTGCCCTGAACATGATTCAGCACTTCCTGGGAGAGGACTGAAGGTAAGTACAGAGTTTTTATTTTCTTATGCATCTACCACTGCTACCTGCCCCTATATACCACCTACCAATGCTACCTGTCCCTATATACCACTGCGACCCGCTCCTATATACCACTGCTACCTGCTCCTATATACCACTGCTACCTGCCCCTATATACCTCTGCTACCTGCCCCTATATACCACTGCTACCTGCCCCTATATACCACTGCTACCTGCCCCTATATACCACTGCTACTTGCTCCTATATACCACTGCTACCTGCCCCTATATACCACTGCTACCTGCTCCTATATACCACTGCTACCTGCTCCTATATACCACTGCTACCTGCCTCTATATACCATCTACCACTGCTGCCTGCCTCTATATACCATCTACCACTGCTGCCTGCCTTTATATACCATCTACCACTGCTGCCTGCCTCTATATACCATCTACCACTGCTGCCTGCCTCTATATACCATCTACCACTGCTGCCTGCCTCTATATACCATCTACCACTGCTACCTGCCCCTATATACCACTGCTACCTGCCCCTATATACCACTGCTACCTGTCCCTATACACCACTGCTACCTGCTCCTATATACCACTGCTACCAGCCCCTATATACCACTGCTACCTGCCCCTATATACCACTGCTACCTGCCCCTCTATACCACTGCTACCTGCTCCTATATACCACTGCTACCTGTTCCTATATGCCACTGCTACCTGCTCCTATATACCACTGCTACCTGCCCCTATATACCACTGCTACCTGCCCCTATATACCACTGCTACCTGCTCCTATATACCACTGCTACCTGCTCCTATATACCACTGCTACCTGCCCCTATATACCACTGCTACCTGCCTCTATATACCATCTACCACTGCTGCCTGCCTCTATATACCATCTACCACTGCTACCTGCCTCTATATACCACCTACCAATGCTACCTGTCCCTATATACCACTGCTACCTGCCCCTATATACCACTGCTACCTGCTCCTATATACCACTGCTACCTGCCCCTATATACCACTGCTACCTGCCCCTATATACCACTGCTACCTGCCCCTATATACCACTGCTACCTGCTCCTATATACCACTGCTACCTGCCCCTATACACCACTGCTACCTGCCCCTATATACCACTGCTACCTGCCCCTATATACCACTGCTACCTGCCCCCATATACCACTGCTACCTGCCCCTATGTACCACTGCTTCCTGTCCCTATACACCACTGCTACCTGCTCCTATATACCACTGCTACCAGCCCCTATATACCACTGCTACCTGCCCCTATATACCACTGCTACCTGCCCCTATGTACCACTGCTACCTGTTCCTATATACCACTGCTACCTGTTCCTATATACCACTGCTACCTGCTCCTATATACCACTGCTACCTGCCCCTATATACCACTGCTACCTGCCCCTATATACCACTGCTACCTGCTCCTATATACCACTGCTACCTGCTCCTATATACCACTGCTACCTGCCCCTATATACCACTGCTACCTGCCCCTATATACCACTGCTACCTGCTCCTATATACCACTGCTACCTGCTCCTATATACCTCTGCTACCTGCCCCTATATACCACTGCTACCTGCCCCTATATACCACTGCTACCTGCTCCTATATACCACTGCTACCTGCTCCTATATACCACTGCTACCTGCCCCTATATACCACTGCTACCTGCCCCTATATACCACTGCTACCTGCCTCTATATACCATCTACCACTGCTGCCTGCCTCTATATACCATCTACCACTGCTGCCTGCCTCTATATACCATCTACCACTGCTGCCTGCCTCTATATAACATCTACCACTGCTGCCTGCCTCTATATACCATCTACCACTGCTACCTCTGTCCTGTGTAGCTAATCTAGTCCTGTGTAGCTAATCCTGTCCTGTGTACAGTATCACACAAGATAGGATTAGATACACGGCACAGCACAGTATCACACAGGACAGGATTAGATACACGGCTCAGCAGTCAGTATCTAATCCTCTCCTATGCACTTCTCTCCCCCTTGCGTGTCTTTCCCCATTGCGGTTTATTATCTTTGTTGTGGGAGATGAGGGAGTCGAGGATTATGCGTTCGGTATGGTTTAAAAAAGATTAATAAAGGACTTTATTCTGGCCGAGTATTTACAATACATATGAGATCTATGTGGCGGCATTATGGGTGATCTATATGGCGGTATTATGTGAGAAGCATATGTGTTGTGAATTCTGTGATCAAGCTCCCTCCTGTGGTCACGAGTGGTACTGCGGCTTCTGAGTTTCCTTCCTCAGGTGATGAGGTTAATTCGTTAGGTGCTGCTCTATTTAACTCCACCTAGTGCTTTGATCCTGGCCTCCAGTCAATGTTCTAGTATTGGTCTTGCTTCCTCCTGGATCCTTCCTGTGGCCTGTCTGCTCAGCATAAGCTAAGTTCTGCTTGTGTTACTTTTGTTGCTATATTTTCTGTCCAGCTTGCTTTATTGGTTTTCCTTGCTTGCTGGAAGCTCTGAGACGCAGAGGGAGCACCTCCGTACCGTTAGTCGGTGCGGAGGGTCTTTTTGCCCCTCTGCGTGGTTGTTTGTAGGTTTTTGTGTTGACCGCAAAGCTATCTCACTTTGCTAAATCTATTTCATCTCTGTGTTTGTGTTTTCATCTTACTCACAGTCATTATATGTGGGGGGCTGCCTTTTCCTTTGGGGAATTTCTCTGAGGCAAGGTAGGCTTATTCTTCTGTCTTCAGGCCTAGCTAGTTTCTCAGGCTGTGCCGAGTTGCATAGGGAGCGTTAGGCGCAATCCACGGCTACCTCTAGTGTGGTGTGATAGGATTAGGGATTGCGGTCAGCAGAGTTCCCACGTCTCAGAGCTCGTCCTATGTTTTTTGGTTATTGCCAGGTCACTTTGTGTGCTCTGAACTTCAAGGTCCATTGTGGTTCTGAATTACCTATTCATAACACATATGGTGGTATGTGAGAACACTGGCGGTATTATGTGTGATCTATATGGCGGTATGTGAGAACACTGGCGGTATTATGTGTGATCTATATGGCGGTATGTGAGAACACTGGCGGTATTATGTGTGATCTATATGGTGGTATTATGTGAGAACTGTATGACAGTATTGTGTGATCTATTTGATAGTATTGTGTGTGATCTATATGGCGGTATTATGTGCGAACACTGGCAGTATTATGTGTGATCTATATGGCGGTATTATGTGAGAACACTATGGCAGTATTATCTTCAGAAAGCGGACCCATTCTATGGTGGTTCTGGCTGAGCACCTGCACGCGGGTCTGGGGTAATAGAGGGGGCAGCATGACCTCCAGTTAGGTGTAGTCAGGGGAAGGCTGGTGAGGTAGCTGAAGAGAGGGGTCTCATTTTTATCGTTACTATGTGGCTACATTTCCTTCCCAGCGTCACCCCGGACTGCGCCTGTCGCCTCGCTTTCACACATCGCCAGGACAGGATGGGGAAGACAGGATCTGGGGAGGGGAATGGGGTCTGTATGCAAAGTCTGGATCAGACCAGGCCATCAATCCGCAGAAATGTTTCCTGGATTTCTGTGGAGCAGACAAGCAGATGGTTCATCCATGTGTATAAAAGACAGCGCTCTATGTACAATCGCTGGCTGCTCCGCACACCGAACAGGGGGCCCCCATAGACCAGCACACTGCTCTCCTGAAATACTCTGTGCTGCTGTCACCCTGCTCCCTCCACCACATATCTCCCAGAATCCTTGCTGCCTGCCATCCTTGGTGACCGTCTACTTGTCAGTATAAGGCTGCCTTCACACTAGGAGTATTTGGTCAGTATTTTACCTCAGTACTTGTAAGCCAAAACCAGGAGTGGGTGATAAATACAGAAGTGGTGCATATATTTCTATTATACTTTTCCTCTAATTGTTCCACTCCTGGTTTTGGCTTACAAATACTGATGTAAAATACTGACCAAATACTGATAGTGTGACGGCAGCCATACTCTGCAGTCACCAACAAAATGGCTGCTCACTGGGTTCCTGAATATCATCCTCTCTAATCCCTTAGCAAACACCCAGAAGGGGAGGAGAGGAGACATCACACACGTCAGCAGACTCCGCCCATATTTACTGCAGTGCTGTAATGTGAGCTATTTGTACAGTAGGTTTTTCTGAAATTTCAGCAGCTGCTCCCCCTAGTGTTTAAAAGTGGAAATTACAAAATTTTCAAATTATTTTTCATATTTTACTAAATTATAAACAAATGATAATATTTTTTAAGAAAATTTAATCATTAATTCTTTACATTTTTACAATTTCTAAAAAATTTTTTTTTTTTGATGGCACCTTCCCTTTAATATGCTTGAATACAGCACTCTGTGAACAGCCAGCTTTAGCAATGACCTTTTGTGGCTTACCCTCCTTGTGGAGTGTGTCAATGACTGCCTTCTGGACATCTGTCAAGTCAACAGTTTTCCCCATGATTGCGGTGATTGTGAAGCCTACTGAAACAGACTAAGGGACCTTTTTAAGTGCTTTGGAAGCCTTTGCAGGTGTTTTTTGTTAATTATTCTAATTTACTGAGATAATGACTTTTGGGTTTTCATTGGCTGTAAGACATAATCATCAACATTAACAGAAACACTTGAACACTTGAAATAGATCACTCTGTTTGTAAAAACTCTATATAATATGAGTTTCACTTTTTGTATTGAAGAACTGAAATAAATTAACTTTTTGATATTCTAATTTTGTGAGAAGCACCTATGACAGTGACGTCACCGCCCGAACACTGCCGGAAAAAGCCGAAGACTGCCGAGTGCAGTGAATAACGCTGGAAGGTAATGAGCGGCCCCGGAAGCAGATGCGGCTGGGAGACAGCGGGACGGGAGGACGTGTCGCTGGACAAGTAAGTATAATTATGATGTTTAGAATTAATTTTATGTTTTCTTTAACAGCCCCCCCGTTTGTAGTCCAAATTTGGTGTTCGGACACCCCGAACTCGAACTTCACAGAAACACTCGGGCGAAACCACCGATCTCGAACTTTGTTAGGGGGGGGGGTTCTCCCATCACTTGTTATAGCCTTTTGTCTTTTTAAATGCTTTTAGTGTATGCCTTGGCTCATATGTACAGTGGGGCAAAAAAGTATTTAGTCAGTCAGCAATAGTGCAAGTTCCACCACTTAAAAAGATGAGAGGCGTCTGTAATTTACATCATAGGTAGACCTCAACTATGGGAGACAAACTGAGAAAAAAAAATCCAGAAAATCGCATTGTCTGTTTTTTTATCATTTTTTTGCATTTTATGGTGGAAAATAAGTATTTGGTCAGAAACAAACAATCAAGATTTCTGGCTTTCACAGACCTGTAACTTCTTCTTTAAGAGTCTCCTCTTTCCTCCACTCATTGCCTGTAGTAATGGCACCTGTTTAAACTTGTTATCAGTATACAAAGACACCTGTGCACACCCTCAAACAGTCTGACTCCAAACTCCACTATGGTGAAGACCAAAGAGCTGTCAAAGGACACCAGAAACAAAATTGTAGCCCTGCACCAGGCTGGGAAGACTGAATCTGCAATAGCCAACCAGCTTGGAGTGAAGAAATCAACAGTGGGAGCAATAATTAGAAAATGGAAGACATACCAGACCACTGATAATCTCCCTCGATCTGGGGCTCCACGCAAAATCCCACCCCGTGGGGTCAGAATGATAACAAGAACGGTGAGCCAAAATCCCAGAACCACGCGGGGGGACCTAGTGAATGAACTGCAGAGAGCTGGGACCAATGTAACAAGGCCTACCATAAGTAACACACTACGCCACCATGGACTCATATCCTGCAGTGCCAGACGTGTCCCACTGCTTAAGCCAGTACATGTCCGGGCCCGTCTGAAGTTTGCTAGAGAGCATTTGGATGATCCAGAGGAGTTTTGGGAGAATGTCCTATGGTCTGATGAAACCAAACTGGAACTGTTTGGTAGAAACACAACTTGTCGTGTTTGGAGGAAAAATAATACTGAGTTGCATCCATCAAACACCATACCTACTTTAAAGCATGGTGGTGGAAACATCATGCTTTGGGGCTGTTTCTCTGCAAACGGGCCAGGACGACTGATCCGGGTACATGAAAGAATGAATGGGGCCATGTCTCGTGAGATTTTGAGTGCAAACCTCCTTCCATCAACAAGGGCATTGAAGATGAAACGTGGCTGGGTCTTTCAACATGACAATGATCCAAAGCACACCGCCAGGGCAACGAAGAAGTGGCTTCGTAAGAAGCATTTCAAGGTCCCGGAGTGGCCTAGCCAGTCTCCAGATCTCAACCCTATAGAAAACCTTTGGAGGGAGTTGAAAGTCCGTGTTGCCAAGCGAAAAGCCAAAAACATCACTGCTCTAGAGGAGATCTGCATGGAGGAATGGGCCAACATACCAACAACAGTGTGTGGCAACCTTGTGAAGACTTACAGAAAACGTTTGACCTCTGTCATTGCCAACAAAGGATATATTACAAAGTATTGAGATGAAATTTTGTTTCTGACCAAATACTTATTTTCCACCATAATATGCAAATAGAATGATAAAAAAAACAGACAATGAGATTTTCTGGATTTTTTTTTCTCAGTTTGTCTCCCATAGTTGAGGTCTACCTATGATGTAAATTACAGACGCCTCTCATCTTTTTAAGTGGTGGAACTTGCACTATTGCTGACTGACTAAATACTTTTTTGCCCCACTGTAAACATTGAGTTTTTATTAGTGATCCCACTTATTGCATACTTTTTTTCCTTATTGTTATCACTCCATACAGTATAATGGCCATTACACTCCTCCACACATTATTATGGCCCCTACACAACCGTCCACACAGTGTGATGACCGTAACACAACCCTGTACATTGAGTAACGGCTCGAACACATTACTTTTCAAATAGTATAATGGCCACGACATAGCTCTCCAAACTGTATAATGGCCTCAATTAATTAAAAACCCACCCTAATGTACTCATCTGTCCTCATTCCCCACTGCTCCGGTCTCTGCAGCGCGTGTTCTGAAGCTCTGCTCTTAGATGTCAGCGCTCAAACCCCCGTGGAGAATGATGGAGGATGGAGCTGATGGCTCTCTCTTCCATCATTACTTTTCAGCTGTATCAACATCCAGAATGCCGATAAAGTTACATGTACAATGCTAGGCCATGGGGGACCAACTCACAGGCCCCATAGCAACCACATGGTCTGCTGCTACTAGTGGTACGCCACTGCTATAGGACTGCTTCTCAGCAACTGTAACTGGGTCTTTAGTCAAAGAAGACGGAATTCTGAACAGTTCCAAACATCAGTTGATTTTGCAACAAAATGTGAAAGTCTTGTGCTAAAAAGATGAATAGAAATATGAATTTCACCTTTCAGCATGATAATATCCATAAACAAACCTCCAAATTATGAAAACAATTGCTTCTCTAGAGCAAGATCAGAGTTGTGGAATGGCCCTGCCAGAACCCAGATCTGAATCCAACTGAAAATGTGTGTGATGACCTGAAGAGGGCGCTGTACTCAGGAGATGCCCTCACAATCTCACAGATTTGGAGCACTACTGCAAAGAATTGTGGAGAAAGATTGCCAATTCTAGATGTGCCATGCTGATAGACAACTGCCCAAAAAGACTTAACACCACAATAAATTGAAAGTCTACTTCAATGACGTGATAGTTTAAGGGTTTGTATATTTCTTCAACCACATTATTTTATTTTATTTTTTTCCATCTGAAAAGATTTCAGTTTCTTTTGCAGTGGATTTGTACAGATTATAGGCGACCTTAAAAGTGGAAAAAGGGTCTAAAATGATTTTTCTTGCTATGATTTTTATTTAAAACCTGGCATTTTAACAGGGGTGTGTAGACTTTTTATATCAACTGTAAGTCCTCCTATTTTACATTATTTAAATTAAATTTAATTTTAGTTCTATAAAACTAAGAGAAGAGACTGCAATCTGCTCATGGTCGTTTATTTCATGCCGGTGCCCTGCTGTTGATTTGGTGACAGATTATGAAGTTCTGAATTTCTTGTGTTCAACTTCCCCCGTGGACTCGATCAGGAGAGAAGTGGTCATCGGTGACAGCAGGAACGGGTTATTCTTGGTTCTGCTACATCCGTCTTCTGGAATAATAACGGTGTCTACGTTTATGACCTAGGAGAAGCCAAAGTATAAATATAAGGTTGCCCATTGCCAAGAATTACATGTATAGCATTATAATGGAGGTTATACTGTTTAGTGTAGGCTCAATAACATTTACCCATTTTATGGGGTCTGTGAGTCCTTCTCCTTCTGCGATAGGATCTTCTGCTTTTCTTGTGAGAAGCCATGATGTCTTGCTGGTACCAGGCGGGTTGCTAATAACTTGTGGGCTGCCAGTAGAATGTCCTACACTCTGAGGCCATTATGACACGTAGGACGCTCTCTGATTGTCTAGTAGCTGTGAGGTCACCTGTATGATGTAAGGGAATGTTGGCTAGATAGGGTTGGCCGCTGTGTTTGTGAATATGGTGGTGGGCATGGCTCATTTACAGAATTGCTCAAGTAAAAAAACACTTGTAACAAAATTGTATATATATATATATATATATATATATATATATATATATACAGTACAGACCAAAAGTTTGGACACACCTTCTCATTTAAAGATTTTTCTGTATTTTCATGACTATGAAAATTGTACATTCACACTGAGGGCATCAAAACTATGAATTAACACATGTGAAGTTAGATACTTAACAAAAAAGTGTGAAACAACTGAAATTATGTCTTATATTCAAGGTTCTTCAAAGTAGCCTCCTTTTGCTTTGATGACTGCTTTGCACATCCTTGGCATTCTCTTGATGAGCTTCAAGAGATAGTCACCGGGAATGGTTTTCACTTCACAAGTGTGCCCTGTCAGGTTAAATAAGTGGGACTTCTTGCCTTATAAATGGGGTTGAGACCATCAGTTGTGTTGTGCAGAAATCTGGTGGAAACACAGCTGATAGTACTACTCAATAGACTGTTAGAAATTGTATTATGGCAAGAAAAAAGCAGCTAAGTAAAGAAAAACGAGTGGACATCATTACTTTAAGAAATGAAGGTCAGTCAGTCCAAAAAATTGGGAAAACTTTGAAAGTGTCCCCAAGTGCAGTGGCAAAAACCATCAAGCGCTACAAAGAAACTGGCTCACAAGAGGACCGCCCCAGGAAAGGAAGACCAAGAGTCACCTCTGCTTCTGAGGATAAGTTTATCCGAGTCACCAGCCTCAGAAATCACAGGTAAACAGCAGCTCAGATTAGAGAGTAGGTCAATGCCACACAGAGTTCTAGCAGCAGACAATTATCTACAACAACTGCTAAGAGGAGACTTTGTGCAGCAGGCCTTCATGGTAAAGTAGCTGCTAGGAAACCACTGCTAAGGACAGGCAACAAGCAGAAGAGACTTGTTTGGGCTAAAAAACACAAGGAATGGACATTAGACCAGTGGAAATCTGGCTTTGGTCTGAGGAGTCCAAATTTGAGATCTTTGGTTCCAACCACCGTGTCTTTGTGTGAAGCAGAAAAGGTGAACGGATGAACTCTACATGCCTGGTTCCCACCGTGAAGCATGGAGGAGGAAGTGTGATGGTGTGGGGGTGCTTTGCTGGTGACACTGTTGGGGATTTATTCAAAATTGAAGGCATACTGAACCAACATGGCTACCACAACATCTTGCAGCGGCATGCTATTCCATCCGGTTTGCGCTTAGTTGGACCATCATTTATTTTTCAACAGGACAATAACCCCAAAACTCACCTCCAGGCTGTGTAAGGGCTATTTGACCAAGAAGGAGAGTGATGGGGTGCTACACCAGATGACCTGGCCTCCACAGTCACCAGACCTGAACCCAATCGAGATGGTTTGGGGTGAGTTGGACCGCAGAGTGAAGGCAAAAGGGCCAACAAGTGCTAAGCATCTCTGGGATCTCCTTCAGGACTGTTGGAAGACCATTTCCGGTGACTACCTCTTGAAGCTCATCAAGAGAATGCCAAGAGTGTGCAAAGCAGTCATCAAAGCAAAACGTGGCTACTTTGAAGAACCTAGAATATAAGACATATTTTCAGTTGTTTCACACTTTTTTGTTAAGTATATAATTCCACATGTGTTAATTCATAGTTTTGATGCCTTCAGTGTGAATGTACAATTTTCATAGTCATGAAAATACAGAAAAATCGTTAAATGCGAAGGTGTTCAAACTTTTGGTCTGTACTGTATATATACAGTTGGGCAAAAAAGTACTTAGTCAGTCAGCAATAGTGCAAGTTCCACCACTTAAAAAGATGAGAGGCGTCTGTAATTTACATCATAGGTAGACCTCAACTATGGGAGACAAACTGAGAAAAAAAAATCCAGAAAATCACATTGTCTGTTTTTTTATCATTTTATTTGCATATTATGGTGGAAAATAAGTATTTGGTCAGAAACAAAATTTCATCTCAATACTTTGTAATATATCCTTTGTTGGCAATGAAAGAGGTCAAACGTTTTCTGTAAGTCTTCGCAAGGTTGCCACACACTGTTGTTGGTATGTTGGCCCATTCCTCCATGCAGATCTCCTCTAGAGCAGTGATGTTTTTGGCTTTTCGCTTAGCCACACGGACCTTCAACTCCCTCCAAAGGTTTTCTATAGGGTTGAGATCTGGAGACTGGCTAGGCCACTCCTGGACCTTGAAATGCTTCTTACGAAGCCACTCCTTCGTTGCCCTGGCGGTGTGCTTTGGATCATTGTCATGTTGAAAGACCCAGCCACATTTCATCTTCAATGCCCTTGCTAATGGAAGGAGGTTTGCACTCAAAATCTCACGATACATGGCCCCATTCATTCTTTCATGTACCCGGATCAGTCGTCCTGGCCCCTTTGCAGAGAAACAGCCCCAAAGCATGATGTTTCCACCACCATGCTTTACAGTAGGTATGGTGTTTGATGGATGCAACTCAGTATTCTTTTTCCTCCAAACACGACAAGTTGTGTTTCTACCAAACACTTCCAGTTTGGTTTCATCAGACCATAGGACATTCTCCCAAAACTCCTCTGGATCATCCAAATGCTCTCTAGCAAACTTCAGACGGGCCCGGACATGTACTGGCTTAAGCAGTGGGACACGTCTGGCACTGCAGGATATGAGTCCATGGTGGCGTAGTGTGTTACTTATGGTAGGCCTTGTTACATTGGTCCCAGCTCTCTGCAGTTCATTCACTAGGTCCCCCCGCGTGGTTCTGGGATTTTGGCTCACCGTTCTTGTGATCATTCTGACCCCACTGGGTGGGATTTTGCATGGAGCCCCAGATCGAGGGAGATTATCAGTGGTCTTGTATGTCTTCCATTTTCTAATTATTGCTCCCACTGTTGATTTCTTCACTTCAAGCTGCTTGGCTATTGCAGATTCAGTCTTCCCAGCCTGGTGCAGGGCTACAATTTTGTTTCTGGTGTCCTTTGACAGCTCTTTGGTCTTCACCATAGTGGAGTTTGGAGTCAGACTGTTTGAGGGTGTGCACAGGTGTCTTTTTATACTGATAACAAGTTTAAACAGGTGCCATTACTACAGGTAATGAGTGGAGGATAGAGGAGACTCTTAAAGAAGAAGTTACAGGTCTGTGAGAGCCAGAAACTGGATTGTTTGTTTCTGACCAAATACTTATTTTCCACCATAATATGCAAAAAAAAATGATAAAAAAAACAGACAATGTGATTTTCTGGATTTTTTTTTCTCAGTTTGTCTCCCATAGTTGAGGTCTACCTATGATGTAAATTACAGACATCTCTCATCTTTTTAAGTGGTGGAACTTGCACTATTGCTGACTGACTAAATACTTTTTTGCCCCACTGTATATTAAACTCTCCAAATTTTTGGTATGGGTTAGTTACCTCCTCTGTTGCTTTCAAGCAACGTCTTACAATTTCTGGATAATCAGTAACCAGACAAAGAGAAAATGTTATTTTTATACAGTTTTTCTTTAACAGGGATTTCACAAAAATTGAATATAAAAAAAAAAACATGTCTGATTGGTGTCACCATTTTCAGATACTCAAAAGTTTTTTATTTTTCCATGAGGGATTTTTTTGTTGACAGTCACACTGTAGTTTTTTTGTACTTTTTAGGCTATGTGCACACAGTGCGCTTTTTATGCATTTTCGCAGCGTTTTTTCCTTGCAGAAATGGGCCAAGAAGCTATGGAATCTTTATGCAAGCTTATTCAATGACAATCCTGAAGTGTTGTGCACATGATAATGAAAATTACTTAAGTATTTGCAGAGGATTTTTTTTGCAGCATGTTAATTCTTTCTGCGTTTCTGCAGCATTTTTCACCCATTGACTTCAATTGAGTCAGTGAAATCCACTGCAAAAACACAGGTATAAAAATGTTTGCGTGTTTGCTGAGTTTTGTTTTGTGTTTTAACGACAGTTGCTGACACCAAGCCCTAATCCCATTATTCTGATGCCACTGCATCGTATGAAAAAGGTGGTGGGGAACCAAGAAATTACATCACAATTTTTTTTTCAAAATATCTTTATTTAGCTAGAAATAAGCCTTAATTGCTGTACAAAAACGCAGTAATGCAGTAATGCAGTTCAATTTTCATGTTTCATTTTTGCATGTTTTAGCTCCGCAGTGTGCTGCCTTATTTATTTGATTATTCAAAATTGAAGGCATATTGAACCAGCATGGCTACCACAGCATCTTGCAGTGGCATGCTATTCCATCCGGTTTGCGTTTAGTTGGACCATCATTTTTTTTTCAACAGGACAATGACCCCAAACACACCTCCAGGCTGTGTAAGGGCTATTTGACCAAGAAGGAGAGTGATGGGGTGCTACGCCAGATGACCTGGCCTCCACAGTCACCAGACCTGAACCCAATCGTGATAGTTTGGGGTGAGCTGGACCGCAGAGTGAAGGCAAAAGGGCCAACAAGTGCTTAGCATCTCTGGGAACTCCTTCAAGATTGTTGGAAGACCTTTTCCGGTGACTACTTCTTGGCCATCAAGAGAATGCCAAGAGTGTGCAAAGCAGTCATCAAAGCAAAAGGTGGCTACTTTGAAGAACCTAGAATATAAGACATATTTTCAGTTGTTTCACACTTTTTTGTTAAGTATATAATTCCACATGTGTTAATTCATAGTTTTGATGCCTTCAGTGTGAATTTACAATTTTCATAGTCATGAAAATATAGAAAAATCTTTAAATGAGAAGGTGTCCAAACTTTTTGTCTGAACTGTATGTATTTATATTGCATAGAGAGATAGCTAGAAGAAAAGCTGACAGGATAGAAGAGATGGATTGCATGCAGTAAATACAAATAGAATATGTAGATATATAGATGTCAGTGACAAATACAATTAGTACAGCGTGTGTGCAAATTACTGTACATGAATTTAATTAATAAAAGATTAATTTTCAGAAAAAGTGGTGTGGGCTCCTGTGCAATTTTCGTAATCAGCAGAGGGAAAGCCAATGACTGGGGGCAGATGTTTATAGCTTGCGAAGGGGGTTATACCCATGGAGTTTCCCAGGCTATTAATATCAGCTCACAACCATATACTTACCCTTTACTGGCTTTAAAAATGGGGGACCCCACCCAAAAAATGAAGTGGGTCCCCCTATAATTAATAAACAGCAAAGGCTATGCAGAAAGCTGCAGACTGATGTTAATAGCCTAGGAAGGGGCAATGGATACTGTCTCCTGGCTAAAAACATCAGCTCTCAGCCTCCCCAGAAAAGGCGCATGGCTAAGATGCGTCAATTCTGGCACTTATCCATGCTCTTCCCACTTGCCCTGTAGCAGTGGCAAGTGGGGTAATAGTTTGGGGGGGCTGATGTCACCTTTGTATTGTCTGGTGACATCAAGCCCCAAGGTTAGTAATGGAGAGGCATCAATAAGATGCCCCCTTACTAACCCCATAGTCATATTGTAAGAAAACACAGACACCCATAAAAAGTCCTTTAATTGAAAGAAAGACACAGACTCCTCGACCTTGCCTAATTCCACCGAAGCTCTCGATCTCCTGTAATAAAAATAATATAAAAAAACAACGATATACTATATTTGTCAGTCGTTCTGTCCCATACCGTAATCCATGTCTGGGGAGAATTAGCCTACAGCCTGCACATCACTACCGCTGCCTCCTCATCACTACCGGAGATACCGCCTCACCAACACCGGAGCTCCTGCAACCCTCAACCTATTGTCTCCTTCCCCATAATCCTGAAGAATCTAAGCCCGCAAGGGCAGGGTCCTCGCCCCTCCATAATTGTTACTTTGCTTATGTATGTAACCAATTCTCATGTACAGCACCATGCAATCAATGGTGCTATATAAATAAATAATAATAATAATAATTAATTTTCAACCTGGACAGTGCCAAAATGCGACTGTCCAGGCTGAAAACCACTGGTGAATGAGAAGCTGCGAGCGCAGCCTCAGTGACGTCACTGAGGCTGCGCTCCCAGCCGTGTTGCACAGTGGTGACCTCTGGACCGTGGGAAAAAGTCAGTGATGAGGTCACTTCAATGAGCTAAATGGAGATATTTTTTTAAAAAAGTTTTGTGATGTAATTGGCTCAACACCACATTTTTCATGCAGATGCATTGGCATCAGAATAATGGGATTAGGACTTGGTGTCAACATTTTTATACCTGTGTTTTTGCTGCGGATTTGACTGACTTAATTGAAGTCAATGGTTGAAAAAAGCTGCAGAAACGCAAAAAGAATTAACATGCTGCAAAAAAAACAGCAATGCAAATATTTCAGTAATTTTCCTTATCATGTGCACAACACTTCAGGATTGTCATTGAATAAGCTTGCATAAGGATTCCATAGCGTTTTGGCCCATTTCTGCGTGGAAAAAATGCTGCTAAAAAAACCTACAGTGTGACTGTCAACAAAAAAATCCCTCATGGAAAAATAAAAAAGGACCTGGAGGAAGACACATGTGGTGTCGAAACAAGTCGTCCATAAGAGATTGAATGTATGCAATATTCCAACTGAAGAAATATGGAACTTTTTAATGGATAAATATAAGGTATATTTTATTCTACCTATGGACTGATTGCTGGAGAAACACATTTTTTCATGTATATATATATATATATATATATATATATATGTAAACAATCTTTTTACTTGAGCAATTCTGTAAATGAAGCATGCCCACCACCATATTCACAAACAGAGCGGCCAACCCTATCTAGCCAACATTCCCGTACATCATACAGGTGACCTCACAGCTACTAGACAATCAGAGAGCGTCCTACGTGTCATAATGGCCTCAGAGTGTAGGACATTCTACTGGCAGCCCACAAGTTATTAGCAACCCGCCTGGTACCATCAAGACATCATGGCTTCTCACAAGAAAAGCAGAAGATCCTATCGCAGAAGCAGAAGGACTCACAGACCCCATAAAATGGGTAAATGTTATTGAGCCTACACTAAACAGTATAACCTCCATTATAATGCCATACATGTAATTCTTGGCAATGGGCAACCTTATATTTATACTTTGGCTTCTCCTAGGTCATAAACGTAGACACCGTTATTATTCCAGAAGACGGATGTAGCAGAACCAAGAATAACCCGTTCCTGCTGTCACCGATGACCACTTCTCTCCTGATCGAGTCCACGGGGGAAGATGAACACAAGAAATTCAGAACTTCATAATCTGTCACCAAATCAACAGCAGGGCACCGGCATGAAATAAACGACCATGAGCAGATTGCAGTCTCTTCTCTTACTTTTATAGAACTAATATTAAATTTAATTTAAATAATGTAAAATAGGAGGACTTACAGTTGATATAAAAAGTCTACACACCCCTGTTAAAATGCCAGGTTTTAAATAAAAATCATAGCAAGAAAAATCATTTTAGACCTTTTTCCACTTTTAAGGTCGCCTATAATCTGTACAAATCCACTGCAAAAGAAACTGAAATCTTTTCAGATGGAAAAAAATAAAATGTTATTAATGCGGTTGAAGAAATATACAAACCCTTAAACTATCACGTCATTGAAGTAGACTTTCAATTTATTGTGGTGTTAAGTCTTTTTGGGCAGTTGTCTATCAGCATGACACATCTAGAATTGGCAATCTTTCTCCACAATTCTTTGCAGTAGTCTCCAAATCTGTGAGATTGTGAGGGCATCTCCTGAGTACAGCGCCCTCTTCAGGTCATCACACACATTATCAGTTGGATTCAGATCTGGGTTCTGGCAGGGCCATTCCACAACTCTGATCTTGCTCTAGAGAAGCCATTTTGTCATAATTTGGAGGTTTGTTTATGGACATTATCATGCTGAAAGGTGAAATTCATATTTCTATTCATCTTTTTAGCACAAGACTTTCACATTTTGTTGCAAAATCAACTGATCTTTGGAACTGTTCAGAATTCCGTCTTCTTTGACTAAAGACCCAGTTATAGTTGCTGAGAAGCAGTCCTATAGCAGTGGCGTACCACAAATAGCAGCAGACCATGTGGTTGCTATGGGGCCTGTGAGTTGGTCCCCCATGGCCTAGCATTGTACATGTAACTTTATCGGCATTCTGGATGTTGATACCGCTGAAAAGTAATGATGGAAGAGAGAGCCATCAGCTCCATCCTCCATCATTCTCCCTGTGGGTTTGAGCGCTGACATCTAAGAGCAGAGCTTCAGAACACGCGCTGCAGAGACCGGAGCAGTGGGGAATGAGGACAGATGAGTACTTCTATTTATTTTTTTTAAATCAATTGAGACCATTATACAGTTTGAAGGGCTGTGTGGGGGTCCCTATACCATTTACTGGGCTATATGGGAGCCATTATACAGCTTGCGGGGCTATGTGGTGGCCATTATGCTATTTGAATGGCAATGTAGGGGCCATAATACATTTTGCAGGGCTATGTGGGGCCATTATACTGTTAGCAGGGTTCTGTGGGGACTATTACACAGTTTGTACGGCTATGTTAAGGCATTATACAGTTTGCAGGTCTATGTGGAACCATTTTACTATTTGGAGGACTAATATGGGCCATTATACTGTGTGCAAGCCATTAGACAATGTACAGGGTTGTGTTACGGTCATCACACTGTGTGGACGGTTGTGTAGGGGCCATAATAATGTGTGGAGGAGTGTAATGGCGGTTATACTTTATGGAGTGATAACAACAATAAGGGAAAAAAGTATGCAATAAAAACTTAATGTTTAAATATAAGCCAAGGCATACACTAAAACATTTAAAAAGCCAAAAGGCTATAACTAGTAGTACCAGACAAACCCTTAATAGAGCTTGAGTCTGCCCTATATGTCAAAATACTGAACAGATCCCCATAGCAAATATAATAAACACCTAAATTAAGATGTGTGCCCAGTGCTGGATCTAGAGTTGTCCGGTATGTGATTGCAGATTTGCGAATCCTCCCACCGCATGCACTGTGCGCTGCGAGAGTAACATAGGGTAACAGGGGAATCGCCCGGTGGGCCCCTGTGCAGATCTAGGCCCTAACCCCACTGTATGGGCATTACATGACCTGGAGAATCATATTGGCAAGTCAGTTTTAGCATTTAGTGAATATGGTAAGTAAAAAGCTCCAAATGAAACAAAACAAAAAAACCTTGTACCCTAAACGGATATTAGATAAAACTAGATCTTTATTGTTCACTTTTAAAATATTGAACACAATCACCATACAAACAACCGTGCCCTACTAAAAATATCCCTCACACTGTTGATGCTCTAAATCATCCCTGCCTATGCAGCAGAGGTTGGCACCCTAATGTCGAGATAGGCGCCCCCGCTCAACGGCGGATGTCCTTTTTACTCCTGTTTGACCACTGAAAAATGTGATACAATTATACTCCAATCTGGCCCAACAGGAAAATGATGAAAGGGACAGTGATTGCCTTGCAAATTAGTCATCCATGGCAATCTATAGACAGTGTGAGGCAGAGTGAATAACAAACTTAATTAAAGTGCAAAAAAGTGCATAACGTACACAGAGTACCTCTCTGTAACTGTTCCCTGCTCTTTATAGCAGCCTGCCTAACTGTGAAGGTGGGCACCCTACTGTTCAGCAGAAATAGCGCCCCACTCCTCGACGGCTCACCCTAACAATGACCCTGTAGATAAACTATGTATAGCCTGGTGGGCCTTAACCAATTCGTAACCACAGTCATTGATTACAGGTAGGTTACATCTGCTTAATCTTCGTCCGGCTGAGTAGGTACAATTGTAACTATTCCATTTTAACCCCTTCATGACCATGGGATTTTTCATTTTTCCGTGTTCGTTTTTCACTCCCCTCCTTCCCAGAGCCATAACTTTTTTATTTTTCCGTCAATTTGGCCATGTGAGGGCTTATTTTTTGCGGGACGAGTTGTACTTTTGAACGACATCATTGGTTTTAGCATGTCGTGTACTAGAAAACCGGAAAAAAATTCCAAGTGCGGTGAAATTGCAAAAAAAGTGCAATCCCACACTTGTTTTTTGTTTAGCTTTTTTGCTAGGTTCACTAAATGCTAAAACTGACCTGACATTATGATTCTACAGGTCAGTACGAGTTCATAGACACCTAACATTACTAGGTTATTTTTTATCTAAGTGGTGAAAAAAAATTCCAAACTTTGTTAAAAAAAAAAAATTGCGCCATTTTCCGATACTCGTAGCGTCTCCATTTTTCGTGGTCTGGGGTCGGTTGAGGGCTTATTTTTTGCGTGCCGAGATGACGTTTTTAATGATAGCATTTTGGTGCAGATACGTTCTTTTGATCGCCCGTTATTGCATTTTAATGCAATGTCGCGGCGACCTAAAAACCGTAATTCTGGCGTTTCAAATTTTTTTCTCGCTACGCCATTTAGCGATCAGGTTAATGCTTTTTTTTAATTGATAGATCGGGCGATTCTGAGCGCGTCGATACCAAATATGTGTAGATTTGATTTTTTTTTTATTGATTTATTTTGATTGGGGCGAAAGGGGGGTGATTTAAACTTTTATATTTTTTTTATTTTTTTCACATTTTTTTTTACTTTTTTTTTTTACTTTTGCCATGCTTCAATAGCCTCCATGGGAGGCTAGAAGCAGGCACAACGCGATCGGCTCTGCTACATAGCAGCGATCTGCTGATCGCTGCTATGTAGCAGAAATGGAGGTGTGCTGTGAGCGCCGACCACAGGGTGGCGCTCACAGCCACCGCTCATCAGTAACCATAGAGGTCTCAAGGACCTCTATGGTTACAATGGAGACGCATCGCCGACCCCCGATCATGTGACGGGGGTCGGCGATGACGTCATTTCCGGCCGCCCGGCCGGATGCGGTAGTTAAATGCCGCTGTCTGCGATTGACAGCGGCATTTAACTAGTTAATAGGTGCGGGCAGATCGCGATCTGCCCGCACCTATTGCGGGCACATGTCAGCTGTTCAAAACAGCTGACATGTCCCGGCTTTGATGCGGGCTCACCGCGGAGCCCTGCATCAAAGCAGGGGATCTGACCTCGGACGTACTATCACGTCCGAGGTCAGAAAGGGGTTAAAATTGCAATAACTTTTTTTTCGAAAAGCCGTAGAGGGCTGAAATTTCGTGACATCTCTGCAGTTTTGATCCAGAATATATTGGCCAAATTTCAATAAAATATATATGAAGGTACAATTGTACCTCTGCAGCCTGTTAACGTTGCAAAATTATGCAGCCTGACAAAGGTTAATCAGAAATGCACGCAGTCTAGATAGAGAACCGCGCAGCCACGCTATGATATAAAAACGATGTCAGTTATAACAATGGGGAACTCATTGTTTTATGATGTTTTGAGGACAGACTCCTCATGCCTCAATGCGTTTCACCGATCTGGATCATCAGGAGGCTTGGATAGACAGATGCTGTATGGTGACCACCCATGTCACTACTATTTATAGGTTATGAGGATGGGCCCTGCACCAATCAGGAGAAAACTCCTTTAGCCAATAGAGGTAGAAAAAGATCCTCAATGTTAAGGGTCCCATGTATATGCTTAGCACTATATTACTATGCAGTCCCAGACTTTGTAATCAGTCTCACCTTGGTACTGGCACCTGGTAAATGTTTTCATGTTCGAAGATATCGCTATACCGGAAGTGAATTCGGTGTCCATAGCGCGTGGTGTAACGATCTGTGTATGGACAGCATTGCGCATGACCAGAAATGTCTCAGGAGCCATCTTCTTGGAGCTCAATGTGCTCCAGTCATTGCGCATGTCCGTTTGTGTGTCCACGGCCATATTGCCGGAGATTGTTTAATGCGCATGTACGGATGTGATTTAGGAACCATCTTGCCGAAGGGCAATTCACCGGCCCATGTTGCGCATGCCCAGATCTATGCCGGCAACCATTTTACCTGAGATGAAAACAAATAAGATGAATGACTAAATAAATGAATAAGTAATCCCCTCCAACCAATGAAGCGTTGATGTACACCACTTCTATTATACAGTTCACTGTATACGAGTTGGTGACTCTAGGTTCAGCACCTGTTCACACTTAGTCTATGTTTGGATGTGACGGTCAGTTTTTTTTTAAATGAAAACCTTCACAGTTAGGCAGGCTGCTATAAAGAGCAGGGAACAGTTACAGAGAGGTACTCTGTGTACGTTATGCACTTTTTTGCACTTTAATTAAGTTTGTTATTCACTCTGCCTCACACTGTCTATAGATTGCCATGGATGACTAATTTGCAAGGCAATCACTGTCCCTTTCATCATTTTCCTGTTGAGCCAGATTGGAGTATAATTGTATCACATTTTTCAGTGGTCAAACAGGAGTAAAAAGGACATCCGCCGTTGAGCGGGGGCGCCTATCTCGATTAAATCTTAGGGTGCCAACCTCTGCTGCATAGGCAGGGATGATTTAGAGCATCAACAGTGTGAGGGATATTTTTAGTAGGCACGGTTGTTTGTATGGTGATTGTGTTCAATATTTTAAAAGTGAACAATAAAGATCTAGTTTTATCTAATATCCATTTAGGGTACAAGGTTTTTTTGTTTTGTTTCTTTTTGAGTTTGGACCTTGTTTGTCCATCAAAAATTTTTTCGCTATGGTAAGTAAAAAGCTCCAAACAACAATTGTGGGTTTGCACTTTACTTGCAATTTTACTGCACTTTGAATTTTCTTCACATGTGGTTGAATGAATGGTATCGTTAAAAAGTACAACTCGTTCCGTAAGAAACAAGACCTCATACGGTTATATTGGCGTGAAAAAAGAAAAGTTATGGCTGTGTAAAGAAGGGGAGAAAAATATCACAAGGTGGTGAACAGATTAAACGCTGCTGTCAGAGACATTTAAATAACGTCACAGCTGGTTCAGCTCCCATCAGCATGATCACCGGGTGCTAATGGATTACCAGGACAGATGGGGGCCTGCTGAATGACTCCGTTGCAGCCATCTTGATCCTCCTATGAAGCTCAGCTGTTTGCTGAGCTTCAAAAGAGACTAATAATTTTATTGTATATTATAGGTGTTTCTCACAAAATTAGAATATCATCAAAAAGTTAATCTATTGTATAAAGCTGAATGTGTGTGTGTGTGTGTGTGTGTGTATGTATGGCATCTGCACAGTCGCAGCTACAGCCACAACATTTTGCACAGTCACACGTCTGGACCCTGAGAGTGTCATAGGCTATGTTGTGAGGCGAAATTTTAACCCTGAAGACACAAAAGAGAATAGTAAAACCAAAAACACTCAGTTTGAAAAAATGTTGCAGTAATCCGCAAGTGCTAGTAAAAGATGTAAAAAACAGGGTATTTGGTTGATACGTTTTTTGCAAAAAATGTATACTAAGCTGCTCTACCAATCTTCACGGTATACCCTTATCAGAGCAGTCCTAACTAATGTATGCAATCCCTATCTGATGTATTTAAAAACCTGATCATCTGTATATAACTTGTGTGAACAGGGTTCAGAGAGGAAAAATCCATGTGTGCATACAGGGTAGAACAGCTTTTGTGCAGATAGCCCAAGAGGAGTGGTGGAACTCCCCAGTCTTGTAGACACAAGAGAACAATTATGGAAACAGGAACACATGGGCTACTTGCACAGTGAACAAGTCTGTATGATCATGTTCACACACCACCAAGAAACCTGAAGACACAAAAGAGAATAGCAAAACCAAAAACACTCAGTTTGAAAAAATGTTGCAGTAATCCGCAAGTGCTAGTAAAAGATGTAAAAAACAGGGTATTTGGTTGATACGTTTTTTGCAAAAAATGTATACTAAGCTGCTCTACCAATCTTCACGGTATACCCTTATCAGAGCAGTCCTAACTAATGTATGCAATCCCTATCTGATGTATTTAAAAACCTGATCATCTGTATATAACTTGTGTGAACAGGGTTCAGAGAGGAAAAATCCATGTGTGCATACAAGGTAGAACAGCTTTTGTGCAGATAGCCCAAGAGGAGTGGTGGAACTCCCCAGTCTTGTAGACACAAGAGAACAATTATGGAAACAGGAACACATGGGCTACTTGCACAGTGAACAAGTCTGTATGATCATGTTCACACACCACCAAGAAACCTGAAGACACAAAAGAGAATAGTAAAACCAAAAACACTCAGTTTGAAAAAATGTTGCAGTAATCCGCAAGTGCTAGTAAAAGATGTAAAAAACAGGGTATTTGGTTGATACGTTTTTTGCAAAAAATGTATACTAAGCTGCTCTACCAATCTTCACGGTATACCCTTATCAGAGCAGTCCTAACTAATGTATGCAATCCCTATCTGATGTATTTAAAAACCTGATCATCTGTATATAACTTGTGTGAACAGGGTTCAGAGAGGAAAAATCCATGTGTGCATACAGGGTAGAACAGCTTTTGTGCAGATAGCCCAAGAGGAGTGGTGGAACTCCCCAGTCTTGTAGACACAAGAGAACAATTATGGAAACAGGAACACATGGGCTACTTGCACAGTGAACAAGTCTGTATGATCATGTTCACACACCACCAAGAAACCTGAAGACACAAAAGAGAATAGTAAAACCAAAAACACTCAGTTTGAAAAAATGTTGCAGTAATCCGCAAGTGCTAGTAAAAGATGTAAAAAACAGGGTATTTGGTTGATACGTTTTTTGCAAAAAATGTATACTAAGCTGCTCTACCAATCTTCACGGTATACCCTTATCAGAGCAGTCCTAACTAATGTATGCAATCCCTATCTGATGTATTTAAAAACCTGATCATCTGTATATAACTTGTGTGAACAGGGTTCAGAGAGGAAAAATCCATGTGTGCATACAAGGTAGAACAGCTTTTGTGCAGATAGCCCAAGAGGAGTGGTGGAACTCCCCAGTCTTGTAGACACAAGAGAACAATTATGGAAACAGGAACACATGGGCTACTTGCACAGTGAACAAGTCTGTATGATCATGTTCACACACCACCAAGAAACCTGAAGACACAAAAGAGAATAGTAAAACCAAAAACACTCAGTTTGAAAAAATGTTGCAGTAATCCGCAAGTGCTAGTAAAAGATGTAAAAAACAGGGTATTTGGTTGATACGTTTTTTGCAAAAAATGTACACTAAGCTGCTCTACCAATCTTCACGGTATACCCTTATCAGAGCAGTCCTAACTAATGTATGCAATCCCTATCTGATGTATTTAAAAACCTGATCATCTGTATATAACTTGTGTGAACAGGGTTCAGAGAGGAAAAATCCATGTGTGCATACAGGGTAGAACAGCTTTTGTGCAGATAGCCCAAGAGGAGTGGTGGAACTCCCCAGTCTTGTAGACACAAGAGAACAATTATGGAAACAGGAACACATGGGCTACTTGCACAGTGAACAAGTCTGTATGATCATGTTCACACACCACCAAGAAACCTGAAGACACAAAAGAGAATAGTAAAACCAAAAACACTCAGTTTGAAAAAATGTTGCAGTAATCCGCAAGTGCTAGTAAAAGATGTAAAAAACAGGGTATTTGGTTGATACGTTTTTTGCAAAAAATGTATACTAAGCTGCTCTACCAATCTTCACGGTATACCCTTATCAGAGCAGTCCTAACTAATGTATGCAATCCCTATCTGATGTATTTAAAAACCTGATCATCTGTATATAACTTGTGTGAACAGGGTTCAGAGAGGAAAAATCCATGTGTGCATACAGGGTAGAACAGCTTTTGTGCAGATAGCCCAAGAGGAGTGGTGGAACTCCCCAGTCTTGTAGACACAAGAGAACAATTATGGAAACAGGAACACATGGGCTACTTGCACAGTGAACAAGTCTGTATGATCATGTTCACACACC
This sequence comes from Ranitomeya imitator, assembly GCF_032444005.1. Classification (NCBI taxonomy): domain Eukaryota; kingdom Metazoa; phylum Chordata; class Amphibia; order Anura; family Dendrobatidae; genus Ranitomeya; species Ranitomeya imitator. The sequence goes on along the minus strand of NC_091285.1, from coordinate 159,591,876 downwards.
ACCAAGAAACCTGAAGACACAAAAGAGAATAGTAAAACCAAAAACACTCAGTTTGAAAAAATGTTGCAGTAATCCGCAAGTGCTAGTAAAAGATGTAAAAAACAGGGTATTTGGTTGATACGTTTTTTGCAAAAAATGTACACTAAGCTGCTCTACCAATCTTCACGGTATACCCTTATCAGAGCAGTCCTAACTAATGTATGCAATCCCTATCTGATGTATTTAAAAACCTGATCATCTGTATATAACTTGTGTGAACAGGGTTCAGAGAGGAAAAATCCATGTGTGCATACAGGGTAGAACAGCTTTTGTGCAGATAGCCCAAGAGGAGTGGTGGAACTCCCCAGTCTTGTAGACACAAGAGAACAATTATGGAAACAGGAACACATGGGCTACTTGCACAGTGAACAAGTCTGTATGATCATGTTCACACACCACCAAGAAACCTGAAGACACAAAAGAGAATAGTAAAACCAAAAACACTCAGTTTGAAAAAATGTTGCAGTAATCCGCAAGTGCTAGTAAAAGATGTAAAAAACAGGGTATTTGGTTGATACGTTTCTTGCAAAAAATGTATACTAAGCTGCTCTACCAATCTTCACGGTATACCCTTATCAGAGCAGTCCTAACTAATGTATGCAATCCCTATCTGATGTATTTAAAAACCTGATCATCTGTATATAACTTGTGTGAACAGGGTTCAGAGAGGAAAAATCCATGTGTGCATACAGGGTAGAACAGCTTGTGTGCAGATAGCCCAAGAGGAGTGGTGGAACTCCCCAGTCTTGTAGACACAAGAGAACAATTATGGAAACAGGAACACATGGGCTACTTGCACAGTGAACAAGTCTGTATGATCATGTTCACACACCACCAAGAAACCTGAAGACACAAAAGAGAATAGTAAAACCAAAAACACTCAGTTTGAAAAAATGTTGCAGTAATCCGCAAGTGCTAGTAAAAGATGTAAAAAACAGGGTATTTGGTTGATACGTTTTTTGCAAAAAATGTATACTAAGCTGCTCTACCAATCTTCACGGTATACCCTTATCAGAGCAGTCCTAACTAATGTATGCAATCCCTATCTGATGTATTTAAAAACCTGATCATCTGTATATAACTTGTGTGAACAGGGTTCAGAGAGGAAAAATCCATGTGTGCATACAGGGTAGAACAGCTTTTTTAACCTGTGCGTTCCAATTCACCAAACAATTTTGCCCCTATCTACATAATGGGGAAAAAGTGAAAGGAAATGTGTTGGAGGCAAATTGACAGCTGCCAGATGTGAACAAGGGGGACTTAAAGAATGAGAGCGATGGCACCAAAGAGTATATACTGTACAGTTGCTAAGGTGGGGCCCCGACATGGGATACTCACCACACACAGGGATATGAACACACACACAAAATGCGCCACACACTACTACGTGCTTGAACACATATACCACCCTCAGCACACATTTCACCACACCTACACCAACCTCGCCACATAAAAGTCGAAACACAAAAGTCGCCGCTCAAAACTCGCCACGTGCAAAACTAGGCTCACGCAAAACTCGTCGCACATGCAAAACTCACCTCATGGAAAACTTGCCACACGCAAAACTTGCACACGCGGAAAAATTGCCACATGCACAAAAGTTGCAACACATGCAAAAGTTGCCTCACACAAAAGTTGCACATACTCAAAACGCACCACACATAAAACTCGCCACGTGCAAAACTCACCATGCGCAAAACTTGCTGCACACAACTTGCTACACTAACCTGTCACATGCAACTTGACACACAAAAAGTTGCTACACGCATGTCACCACACAAAACTCATCTCACAAAAGTTGCTACATGCATGTCGCCACACGCAACTCAACACACACAACTTGACACATGAAACTCACCCTAAAACACACACAGGTCTGGTATTATCCTTCAAAATTAAAAATCTGATTAATAAGCAGACAAACTACAAGAGCAACAAATGTATGGTATAGGAAATATGACAGCTGTCAGTCACATGACCTGTCTATTATGTGTATGTGTGAGCTAATATATACTGTCGGGGGGGCTTCCTTTTGGCTGGGGATTTAACACGCTGCCAATAGCAACCAATCACAGCTCAGCTTCTATTTTGCTACAGTTAATCTGAGCTCTGATTGGTTAATATAGGCAACAAAGGACATTCTCAGTATAACAAAGCTTGTGTGAGGTAATAGCATGTCAGTTAGGGTGTGTTGGTGGAAAGGCTGATGTCAGTCACATTACCTCTATGTGAGAGGATATAGAAACTGCCAGTTACAGACTATTTTTACCACAATAATGCCTCATAAGAAAAGGAATTCCATGGCACGAATGTCAGCTGAAGCGAAAAGAAAAGCTGCATTACGGGCCAGTGAAAAATGTGAAGACCGAGAAACAAGGCTGACAGACATGAGAACAGCAGCTGCTTCCTCAAGAGCCAATGAACTTTCTGAGCAAAGGGAAGTGAGGCTTGCAGACAAGAGAACAAGAGCTGCTTCCTCAAGGGCCAATGAACTTTCTGAGGAGAGGGAAGCGAGGCTTGCAGATATGAAAACAAGAACTGCTTCCTCAAGAGTTAATGAACTTTCTGAGGAGAGGGAAGCGATGCTTGCAGACATGAAAACAAGAACTGCTATCTCAAGAGCCAATGAACTTTCTGAGGAGAGGGAAGAGAGGCTTGCAGATAAGAGAAGAAGAAGAGCTGCTTCCTCAAGGGCCAATGAGTCATCTCAGCAGAGAGAAGGCCGACTTTCCACTAAGACTAAGAATGTCATTTATCAAAAGGCTCTCGAATAAGTAGTAGAAGATTACTTCACATTACTTGGCCAATTTAGTTAAATCTGTGTGGAATATCTCTGGTGTTGAAATATATGTTGTGAAATGCTTCTATTAGATTAGTTTTTGCCTTTTAAAACTTAAGTTTCTATTTATTTATTTTGTGGTTTTTGTGTGCAGAATAAATTTTTGTTAACACATTCTATTTTGCGGACAGCAGTTATTAATCCGGGCGAAGCCGGGTAGTACAGCTAGTTTATTATAATTCTTCAATACAAAAAGTGAAACTCATATCTTATATAGAGTCATTACAAACTGAGTGATCTATTTCAAGTGTTTGTTTCTATTAAAGTTGATTGGGAAGACTGTCAACTTGACAGACGTCCAGAAGGCAGTCATTGACACACTCAACAAGGAGGGTAAGCCACAAAAGGTCAATGCTATATAAGCTGGCTGTTCACAGAGTGCTGTATCCAAGCATATTAATGAAAAGTTGAGTGGAAGGAAAAAGTTTGGTAGAAAAAGGAGCACAAGCAATCGGGATGACCTCAGACTTGAAAGAATTGTTAACCCCTTCCATGACCCAGCCTTTTTTGACCTTAATGACCTGATCATTTTTTGCAATTCTGACCAGTGTCCCGTTATGAGGTTATAACTCAGGAACGCTTCAATGGATCCTAGCAATTCTCAGAAAGTTTTTTAGTGACATATTGGGCTTCATGTTAGTGGTAAATTTAGGTTGATAATTTTTGCGTTGATTTGTGAAAAAATTGGAAATTTGGAGAAAATTTTGAAAATTTTTAAATTTAGAATTTTTATTCTGTTAAACCAGAGAGTTATGTGATGCAAAATAGTTAATAATTAACATTTCCCACATGTTTACTTTATATCAGCACAATTTTGGAAACAATTTTTGTTTGGAAGTCATAAGGGTTAAAAGTTGACCAACGATTTCTAATTTTTACAACAAAATTTACAAAACCATTATTTAGGGACCACCACACATTTGAAGTCAGTTTGAGGAGTCTATATGGCTGAAAATAACCCAAAGTTACACCATTCTAAAAACTGCACCCCTCAATGTGCTCTAAAAAACCACATTCAAGAAGTCTATTAACCCTTCAGGTGCTTCACGAGAACTAAAGTAATGTGGAAGGAAAAAATGAACATTGAAATTTTTAGTCACAAAAATGATATTTTAGCAACAATTTTTTTATTTTCCCAAGGGTAAAACGAGAAAGTGGACCTCAAAGTTGTTGTCCAATTTGTCCTGAGTATGCTGAAACCTCATATGTGGGGGTAAACCCCTTTTTGGGCGCACGGCAGGGCTCGGAAGGGAAGGAGCGCCATTTGACTGTTTGAATGGAAAATTAGCTCCAATCGTTAGCGGGCACAATGTCGCATTTGGAGAGCCCCTGTGTGCCTAAACTTTGGAGCTCCCCCACAAGTGACCCCATTTTGGAAACTAGACCCACCAAGGAACTTATTTAGATACATAGTGAGCACTTTGAACACCCAGGTGCTTCAAAAATTGATCTGTAAAAATGAAAATTCTTTTTTTTTCACAAAATAAATTTTCATCCTCAATTTTTTCATTTTCGCATGGGCAACAGGATAAAATGGATTCTAAAATTTGATTGCCAATTTCTCTTGAGTACACCAATACCTCATATGTGGGGGTAAACCACTGTTTTGGCGCATGGCAGGGCTCGGACGGGAAGGAGTGCCACTTGTCTTTTTGAATGGAAAATTAGCTCCAATCGTTAGCGGACACCATGTTGCGTTTGGAGAGCCCCTGTGTGCCTTAAAATTGGAGCTTCAACAAAAGTGACCCCATTTTGGAAACTAGGCCCCCCAAGGAACTAATCTAGATGTGTGGTGAGCACTTTGAACCCCCAAGTGCTTCACAGAAGTTTATAACGCAGAGCCGTGAAAATAAAAAATCATTTTTTTTCCTCAAAAATTATTTTTTAGCCCGCAATTTTTTATTTTCACAAGTGTAACAGGAGAAATTGGACCCCAAAAGTTGCTGTCCAGTTTATCCTGTGCACGCTGGTACCCCATATGTGGGGGTGGGGAAACCACTGTTTTGGCACACGTCGGGGCTCAGAAGGGAAGTAGTGATGATTTCAAATGCAGACTTTGATGGAATGGTCTGCGGGTGTCAGGTTACCTTTGAAGAGCCCCAGATGTGCCTAAACAGTAGAAACCCCCAACAAGTGACCTGCTTTTGGAAACTAGACCCCCCAAGGAACTTATCTAGATGTGTGGTGAGCACTTTTTACCCCCAAGTGCTTCACAGAAGTTTATAACGCAGAGCGGTGAAAGTAAAAAATCCTTTTTTTTTCCTCAAAAATCATTTTTTTAGCCTGTAATTTTTTATTTTCACAAGGGTAACAAGAGAAATTGGACCCCAAAAGTTGTTGTCAGTTTGTCCTGAGTACGCTGGTACCCCATATGTGGGGGAACCACTGTCGGGGCTCGGAAGGGTAGTAGTGACTTTTTGAAATGCAAACTTTGATGGAATGGTCTGTGGGCATCATGTCACGTTTGGAGAGCCCCTGATGTGCTTAAACAGTGGAAACCCCTCAATTCTAACTCGTACCCTAAACCCAAACACACATCTAACCCTAATCCCAACCCTAACCCTGCCCCTAATCTTAACCCTACCCTTAATCCCAACCCCAATCCCAACCCTAATCCTTACCCTACCCCTAATCTCAACCCTAACCCTACCCCTAATCCCAAATGTACGCCTAACCCTAACCATAACCCTGTTCCCAACCCTAATCTTAACCCTACCCCTAAACCTACCCCTAACCCTAATCCCAACCCTAACCCTAACCCTAATTTTAGCCTCAACCCTAACACTAATTTTATCCACAACCCTAACCCTAACTTTAGCCCAACTCACTTTAGCCCAACTCTAACCCTAATGGGAAAACTGGGGCAGGGGGATGATCACTGGGGCACGGAGGAGACCTGCGGGGAAGAAGGAGATCTGCGGGCGGCAGGGGGAGATCATCAAGGCAGGGGGGAGATCATCAAGGCAGGGGGGAGATCAGCGGGGCAGGGGGAGATCAGCATGGCAGGGGTAAGATCAACGGGGAAGAAGGAGATCTGCGGGCGGCAGGGGGAGATCATCAAGGCAGGGGGGAGATCAGCAGGGCAGGGGGAGATCAGCGGGGCAGGGGGGAAATCTGCGGGGCAGGGGAGAGATCAGCAGGGCAGGGGAGAGATGAGCAGGGCAGTGGGAGATCAGCGGGGCAGGGGTAAGATCAGCGGGGCAGAGGTGAGATTAATGGGGCAGTAGGGAAATCAGCGGGGCAGGGGGGAGATCAGGGGGGCAGGTGGTGATCAGAGGGTGATCACAGGGGCAGGGGGTGATCACGAGGGGCAGGAGGGCACTGTCAGGCATGAAGGGGCTGAGATGCAGCAGCAAATGGAGTAGATGGAGCCGGCAGCAGCAGGGGGGTTGATCAGGAGGTGATCACTGGGGCAGGGTGAGGGGATGATCACCGGGGCGGGGGGGGCATGGAATCGGACAGTGGGCAGCAGAGGGGAGTATTTCGTGATGGCGATGGTGGCAGCGGCAACCGTGGTATGTGCGGTATGGTCGGTGGGCATCATGTTGCATTTGTAGAGCCCCTGATGTGCCTAAACAGTGGAAAACCCCAATTCTAACACCACCCCTAACCCGAACACACCCCTAACCCTAATCCCAACCCTAACCCTGCCCCTAATCCTAACCCTACCCCTAATCCCAACCCTAATCCTAACCCTACCCCCAATCCCAACCCTAACTCCACCCCTAACCCTCATCCCAAACTTACCCCTAACCCTAACCTTTAGCCCAACTCTAACCCTAATGTAAAAACTGGGACAGAGGGGTGATCACTGGGGCAGGGGGAGTTCAGCGGGGAAGAGGGAGATCCACAGGGCAGGGGGAGATCAGAGAGGAGATCAGTGGGGCATGGGGAAATCATTGGGGCAGGGGGAAAAATTGTGGGGCATGGAGCTATCCACAGGTCAGGGGGGAGATCAGCGGGGCAGGGGTAAGATCAGTGGGGCAGAGGTGAGATCAGTGGGGCAGGGGAGAGATCAGCGGGGCAGGGGAGAGAACAGGGGGGCAGGGGGTGATCAGGGGGTGATCACTGGGGCGGGGGTGATCACCAGGGCAGAAGGGGGCTGAAGGGGGCTGTCAGGCATGGAGGGGCTGAGATGCAGCAGCAGATGGAGGAGATGGAGCCGGCAGCAGCAGGGGGGTTGATCAAGGAGGGATGATCACTGGGGCAGGGGGAGGGGGTGATCACCGGGGCAGGGAGAGTGGAGGTCGGGGGCGTTGAATCAGAGGATGGGCAGCAGAGGGGAGTACTTGGTGACGGAGATGGCGGCAGTGGCGATCACGGTATGTGGCAGGGCAGCAAGCATGCACCTTGCTGTTCAGCTTCCATGGATGGCATAAAGCTGGACAGCGAGGCAGCCATGGTTTTCTCCGCCCCTCCACATCTGAATGGAGAGATAGCGTACAGGCATACGTAATTGCTTTCTATGTACCTGAAGTATTTCACTGCCATTTTTGTTTTCTGGGCCATAGAAAGCAATTACGTGTGCCGTTGCATGCACAATACAGCTTTTCAGCTTTGCCCACTGTTGGGCAAAGCATACTGCGCACGTGTGAGATGCCTTTGGAATGCGCACATGAAAACTACGCAATCGCCAGAATTCACAGCAAGGAATGCGTAGAAGCAAGCGAGGGGGGGGGAGACAGACACTAAGCCTCGCCCATCGGACCGGACCGACCATATTAACATACAGCGCGGGAGGAATAAAAGAGGGAATTTATGGATCATATGTGGGGAGTCAGGGGGTATCAGAAGTACTTGTGTAATGCATAGGGGGCACTGAATTTAATGGTATTTTTAACCTGGCAGCGCAAAAAACTGGTGACAGATTGCCTTTACCACTATAGAGAATCCATGGGGTTTTGTCAAGATGAATATGAGAGACACCAGACACAGCAATGCAGACAAGATGAAGGCTGCTATGAAAGCAACCTGGACTTCTATAACACCTCAGCAGCACCACAGGCTGACCGCCTCCATGCCACACCACATTGATGCAGTAATTGATGCAAAAGGAGTCCCAATCAAGTATTGAGTGAGCCTTTATTGAACATACATTTAAGTAGGTCAACATTTCGGACTTTAAAATCATTAGGTGTTATAAAGTATTCCAATTTACTGAGAAAATGACTGTCACGGGGCTACCACGACAGAGAGGTTCCAGAGAACCGCAGCGCTCTGGGCCAGCAGTGCAGGAGTTAACCTTATTTGCTAAATTGCTGTGAGCTGGGTCTCTCAGCTGAAGTGGATTTTTGTAATCTCCTCCTCTATATAGACCCAGCCTTGACTACAGCTAGTGTCAGTGATCAGTTCTGCTGCCTGGCTTGGAAGTTGAAGGAGAGTGATATTTGGAGCTTGGAGGTTTATTACAGAGATTGGTGTCTGCTGTTTTGGTTGCTTGTTAAACCTGTTTTCCTTCCTAGTTTTTTCCTTCTCTTCCCTTCTATGTGTACCCTCTGTGGTTGTGTGAGCATTTGGTGAGTTTGAGACTTTTAGTTACCTTGTCTGTATACCCTGTTTATTGTTGTGTTTATACACTGGTGCAGTCCTCCTCCCTGGGGGGGAGAGGGGGCCACTTATAGGGCCTGCACAGGAGACAGGGATACGCTGGCGGCTTGGGCCTCCTAACCATCATAGGTACCCCCGAGATAAGGGAAAGCCAGGACCCCATTAAAGTGGTAGGGACAGGTGCGGGTCCCAGTACGCCGTCCTGCCCCTTTAACGCCGCTTATGGCGTGACAATGTCTTTTGGGTGTTAATTGGCTGTAAGCCATAATCATCAACATTAACAGAAATAAACATTTCTGGGAAAATATTCTGAAAAGTTCCCAGGCTCGAGTTCATATAAGGATATCCAGCAGAGGGCGCCTCACCGCGACTGAAGGTAACTACAGGTCATTGACCTACGTTCCATTCATTCGCTGGGGTTTACTAGCATGAGCACAGCTGCATTAGCAGAGCTCTTGCTTGTAAAATTAGTTAACCCCTTCAAAAGGATTTACAGCGTGGGACGAGACTGATCATCGGAAGGTATGGGATATTGTTGTTTTTTTATTTTACCTTTGTTACAGAGCGAGGGTCTTCAGGTGGATTACCAGTCTAATAAACTATTCCATCAACCTGTGTTTTTATTTCATTAAAAGACTTTGTAATAATGTGTGTGTGTGTTTTTTAACCATTTCAGACAATTGGATTAATAATGGATAGGTGTCATAATTGACGCCTCTCCATTATTAATCTGGCTTAATGTCACCTTACAATGGCAAGGTGACATTAACCCTTCATTACCCCATATACCACCGCTACAGGGGAATGGGAAGAGAGTGGCCAAGTGCCAGAATAGGCGCATCTTCCAGATGTGCCTTTTCTGGGGTGGCTGGGGGCAGATGTTTTTAGCCGGGGGGAGGGGGGGGGGCAATAACCATGGACCCTCTCCAGGCTATTAATATCTGCCCTCAGTCACTGGCTTTACCATTCTGGCGGAGAAAATTGCGCGGGAGCCCACGCCAATTTTTTCTGCAATTTAACCCTTTAAATTAATAGCTAGAGCGCCCAAATTTTGCACATACACACTACTAACATTTGTAGTGTGGAATATGCAAAAAAAAGGGATGTAAGATGGTTTACTGTATGTAAACCATGTCTCATATCATGTTGGGTTTGGGAAGGAGATGGCAAAAACCGGCAATTGAATTACCGGCTTTTAAGCTATCTAGCGCTGTATGAAATATTAATATATATACATATATGTGTCTCACTGACATATATATACCCCTATACTATGTGTAGACATTTATTTTAGCTATTCTATTCTAACCTGTCAGTGTGATATTACTGTACTCCGCACTGAATTGCCGGCTTTTCTATAGAACACCGCTGCATATTTCTCGCAAGTCACACTGCTGGTCTGTGTGTAATCCGTAATTTTCTCACCCCCATAGACTTTCATTGGCGTATTTTTTGCGCAATATGGTGACAAACGCAGCATGCTGCGATTTTCTACGGCCGTAGAACACCGTATAATACGGATCAGTAAAATACGGCTGATAGGAGCTGGGGCATAAAGAAGCATTGTACCGTATGCAATCCGTATTTTCAGCACCTCTCTTACGTCCGTAAAACACGGTAGTGTGACGCCGGCCTAAGGGTTTTCCCTGTCAGGAGACGGTAGGTGTAGATACAATAGAGACACTTCCTGGTTTTAGAGACTCTGAGAGAGTTAAGAGTTGGAGATAATAGAAGTGACAGAAGAAAGGCAGATTAGGTCAGTGAGCCAGATAGTGCGTAAAAACAGAGGACTTTTGAGGAGCAGCATGCGGACGGCAGCCGCAACTTTCAGCAATCCTTCTCAGGATATCCGAGGACCAATGGCCTGAACTAGGTATGGAAGCTGGTGCCTTTTTAATCTCACAGAAAGGGGAGCCGGATGGTTAACCAAGATAGAGAAGTGAGCCAGAAAGCATGAGAACTGCAGAACTGGGACAAGTGTCTCAGGGACCAGAACTGCTAGGAGTCTGGACACTACGGGAGAGCTCAGGCAGGAAAAACAAAATGGACACATGCTTCACTGTAATTGCCATAGAACCTTTGAACTTCTCAACTTGTTGACTAAAGTTAATATGTTTAGAATGGACATGGAGTCTGTCATTCAATATGGGGTTAGTGTAGCGCCCCAGGGTCCTGGTCATCACAGTGGTATTGCTTTCCTCTCGGGGAGAGTGATGCTACGTTTGCAGGCAAGGAAGGATAACTGGATCCAGGTATCACAAACATGCAACACATTCACTCTCCAGGCCACCAGGGGGAACTTCTGCTCCTATTTATTAGGTCACTCCCCACATATATAACTTGCAATCTGTAGGGAAAGTTAGTCAGTTCCAGACAGGAGTTAGTTGCTGGCTGAGCTCAGCTCAGTTAGTTCCAGACCTGAGTCTGAGGAGGACAGAAGGTCAACAGAGCTGTGCATACCCTCAGAGCTGCAGCTCCCAGAAAGAGACATTGAAAGACAGAATTGTATTGCAGTGAGCGTGAAGGAAAGCAAAGCAAAGGAGAGGATACCAGAAGGTGACCAGCCCAGCTCAGGCTGCCTCCTTCTGAGGCGCAAAGTCCCAATAGCCAGAACACCGAGGGAGTAAGGACCTCTACGCCTTATTAAGAGACCAGCAAGACAGTTAATTGCAGGTTACCTGTCCGCAACTACACCCAAGAGGCACGGTGACGCCTACATAGCCCGGTTATCTAAGAGACCCTAAAAACAGGCTCAAGTCACCAGTTATACGGGTTTTGTCCTATCCTATATGGGGGACAGTGAGAACAAAACACCACATCTGTGAGACCCTTATGTGAAGCCATAGGCAATAAGGGACTGCACCACTGCAGTACAAGGGAAGGCTAATGATTTCCACTTGGACAAGGGGACTTTGGACTTGCTTCCAAACCGGCCAGACTCTGCCTACCCTGTGGTCTGGTGCTCTGGACTGTGGATGCTGAAGTCTTCAGTAAAGGTAAAGAGACTGAAAACTTGTGTCCTCGTTCTTCTCTGCGCCTCTCACCATACCACCATCTACACACCGGGAAGCCCTGGGGATATACCTCACCTGTGGGAAGGTATGCCATCTAGCTGCCATAACATCACCACACTGGACCCCTTAAAGCAACGTCGGTCACCCTGACCGAATACCACAGGTGGCATCATGAACAAAAACTTTATCCCTTTAAAGACCTTTCCCTTTTACATGGGCGCCTGTTGTGAATTCTGTGGTCGAGCTCCCTCCTGTGGTCACAAGTGGTACTTCGGCTGATTCTGTCTATGGGCTTCCGTTGGTGGAGGTGAGTGGTACTGCGGCTTCTAAGTTTCCTTCCTCAGGTGATGAGGTTAAGTCGTTAGTTGCTGCTCTATTTAACTCCACCTAGTGCTTTGATCCTGGCCTCCAGTCAATGTTCTAGTATTGGTCTTGCTTCCTCCTGGATCGTTCCTGTGGCCAGTCTATCCTGCATAAGCTAAGTTTTGCTTGTGTTGTTTTTGTTTGCTATTTTTTCTGTCCAGCTTGCTATATTGGTTTTTCTTGCTTGCTGGAAGCTCTGGGACGCAGAGGGAGCACCTCCGTACCGTTAGTCGGTGCGGAGGGTCTTTTTGCCCCCTCTGCGTGGTTGTTTGTAGGGTTTTGTGTTGACCGCAAAGCTATCTTTCCTATCCTCGGTCTGTTCAGTAAGTCGGGCCTCACTTTGCTAAAATCTATTTCATCTCTGTGTTTGTATTTTCATCTTAACTCACAGTCATTATATGTGGGGGGCTGCCTTTTCCTTTGGGGAATTTCTCTGAGGCAAGGTAGGCTTATTTTTCTATCTTCAGGGCTAGCTAGTTTCTCAGGCTGTGCCGAGTTGCATAGGGAGCGTTAGGCGCAATCCACGGCTACCTCTAGTGTGGTATGATAGGATTAGGGATTGCGGTCAGCAGAGTTCCCACGTCTCAGAGCTCACTCTATGTTAGTAACTATCAGGTCACTTTGTGTGCTCTTAACCACTAGGTCCATTGTGGTTCTGAATTACCTATTCATAACAGTACTGGAGGCCCAAAGTACTAATGCTTCTCAATAGAGGGAAAAAAGAAGTTCTGAGACCATTTTTTTTCTTTGCACTGTGTTTTGCCTTTTTTTTCCCCTAGACATTTGGGTGGTTCAGGACACAGGTGTAGTGATGGACATTGAAGGTCTGTCTTCATGTGTGGATCATCTCACTGCAAGAGTACAAAATATTCAAGACTTTGTGGCTCAGAATTCTATGTTAGAACCAAGAATTCCTTTTCCTGATTTGTTTTCTGGAGATAGAGCTAAATTTCTGAGTTTCAAAAATAATTGCAAACTGTTCCTGGCTTTGAAACCTCGCTCCTCTGGTGACCCAGTTCAACAAGTTAAGATCATTATTTCGTTATTACGTGGTGACCCTCAAGACTGGGCATTTTCCCTTGCGCCAGGAGATCCTGCATTATGTAATATTGATGCGTTTTTTCTGGCGCTCGGATTACTGTACGATGAACCTAATTCAGTGGATCAGGCAGAGAAAAATTTGCTGGCTCTGTGTCAGGGTCAGGATGAGATAGAGATTTATTGTCAGAAGTTTAGAAAGTGGTCCGTGCTCACTCAATGGAATGAATGTGCGCTGGCAGCTATTTTCAGAAAGGGTCTCTCTGAAGCCCTGAAGGATGTCATGGTGGGATTTCCTATGCCTGCTGGTCTGAATGAGTCTATGTCTTTGGCCATTCAGATCGGTCGACGCTTGCGTGAGCATAAATCTGTGCACCATTTGGCGGTATTATCTGAGCATAAACCTGAGCCTATGCAGTGCGATAGGACTTTGACCAGAGCTGAAAGGCAAGAAAACAGATGTCAGAATGGGCTGTGTTTCTACTGTGGTGATTCCACTCATGCTATCTCCGATTGTCCTAAGCGCACTAAGCGGTTCGCTAAGTCTGCCACCATTGGTACGGTACAGTTGAAATTTCTTTTGTCCGTTACTTTGATCTGCTCTTTGTCTTCCTATTCTGTCATGGCATTTGTGGATTCAGGTGCTGCCCTGAATTTGATGGACTTGGAGTTTGCTAGGCGCTGTGGGTTTGTCTTGGAGCCCTTGCAGTGTCTTATTCCATTGAGAGGAATTGATGCTACGCCTTTGGCCAAGAATAAGCCTCAGTATTGGACCCAGCTGACCATGTGCATTGCTCCTGCGCACCAGGAGGATATTCGCTTTCTGGTGTTGCATAATCTGCATGATGTGGTTGTGTTGGGGTTGCCATGGCTACAAGTCCATAACCCAGTATTAGATTGGAAATCTATGTCTGTGTCCAGCTGGGGTTGTCAGGGGGTACATGGTGATGTTCCATTTCGGTCTATCTCATCATCCACCCCTTCTGAGGTCCCAGAGTTCTTGTCTGATTACCGGGATGGATTCGATGAGCCCAAGTCCAATGCCCTACCTCCGCATAGGGATTGTGATTGTGCTATCGATTTGATTCCTGGTAGTAAGTTTCCTAAGGGTCGACTGTTTAATTTATCTGTACCTGAGCACGCCGCTATGCGGAGTTACGTAAAAGAATCCTTGGAGAAGGGTCATATTCGCCCGTCATCATCGCCATTGGGAGCAGGGTTCTTTTTTGTGGCCAAGAAGGATGGTTCGCTGAGACCTTGTATTGATTACCGCCTTCTAAATAAAATCACGGTCAAATTTCAGTACCCCTTGCCGCTGCTATCTGATTTGTTTGCTCGGATTAAGGGGGCTAGTTGGTTCACCAAGATAGATCTTCGTGGTGCATATAATCTTGTGCGTATTAAACGGGGCGATGAATGGAAAACTGCATTTAATACGCCCGAGGGCCATTTTGAGTACCTAGTTATGCCATTCGGACTTGCCAATGCTCCATCAGTATTTCAGTCCTTTATGCATGACATCTTCCGAGAGTACCTGGATAAATTCCTGATTGTATACTTGGATCATATTTTGGTCTTCTCGGATGATTGGGAGTCTCATGTGAAGCAGGTCAGAATGGTGTTCCAGGTCCTGCGTGCTAATTCTTTGTTTGTGAAGGGATCAAAGTGTCTCTTTGGTGTTCAGAAGGTTTCATTTTTGGGGTTCATTTTTTCCCCTTCTACTATCGAGATGGACCCTGTTAAGGTCCAGGCCATTAATGATTGGACTCAGCCGACATCTCTGAAGAGTCTGCAAAAGTTCCTGGGCTTTGCTAATTTTTATCGTCGCTTCATCTGTAATTTTTCTAGTATTGCTAAACCATTGACCGATGTGACCAAGAAGGGTGCTGATGTGGTCAATTGGTCTTCTGCTGCTGTGGAAGCTTTTCAAGAGTTAAAGCGTCATTTTTCTTCTGCCCCTGTATTGTGTCAACCAGATGTTTCGCTTCCGTTCCAGGTCGAGGTTGATGCTTCTGAAATTGGAGCGGGGGCTGTTTTGTCGCAAAGAGGTTCTGATTGCTCGGTGATGAAGCCATGCGCCTTCTTTTCCAGGAAGTTTTCGCCTGCTGAGCGAAATTATGATGTTGGCAATCGAGAGTTGCTGGCCATGAAGTGGGCATTCGAGGAGTGGCGTCATTGGCTTGAAGGAGCTAAGCATCACGTGGTGGTCTTGACTGATCACAAGAACTTGACTTATCTCGAGTCTGCCAAATGGTTGAATCCTAGACAGGCTCGTTGGTCGCTGTTTTTCTCCCGTTTTGACTGTGTGGTTTCGTACCTTCCAGGCTCTAAAAATGTGAAGGCGGATGCCCTGTCTAGGAGTTTTGTGCCCGACTCTCCGGGTTTGTCTGAGCCGGCGGGTATTCTCAAAGAGGGAGTAATTGTGTCTGCCATCTCCCCTGATTTGCGGCGGGTGCTGCAAAAATTTCAGGCTAATAAACCTGATCGTTGCCCAGCGGAGAAACTGTTTGTCCCTGATAGGTGGACGAATAAAGTTATCTCTGAGGTTCATTGTTCGGTGTTGGCTGGTCATCCTGGAATCTTTGGTACCAGAGATTTAGTGGCTAGATCCTTTTGGTGGCCGTCTCTGTCGCGGGATGTGCGTTCTTTTGTGCAGTCCTGTGGGATTTGTGCTTGGGCTAAGCCCTGCTGTTCTCGTGCCAGTGGGTTGCTTTTGCCCTTGCCGGTCCCGAAGAGGCCCTGGACACATATCTCTATGGATTTTATTTCGGATCTCCCCGTCTCTCAAAAAATGTCGGTCATTTGTGTGGTTTGTGATCGCTTCTCTAAGATGGTCCATTTGGTACCCTTGTCTAAATTGCCTTTCTCCTCTGATTTGGTGCCATTGTTCTTTCAGCATGTGGTTCGTTTACATGGCATTCCGGAGAACATCGTCTCTGACAGAGGTTCCCAGTTTGTTTCGAGGTTTTGGCGAGCCTTTTGTGCCAGGATGGGCATTGATTTGTCTTTTTCCTCGGCTTTCCATCCTCAGACAAATGGCCAGACTGAACGAACCAATCAGACCTTGGAAACATATCTGAGATGCTTTGTTTCTGCTGATCAGGATGATTGGGTGTCCTTTTTGCCGTTGGCTGAGTTCGCCCTTAATAATCGGGCCAGCTCGGCTACCTTGGTTTCGTCGTTTTTCTGCAATTCTGGGTTCCATCCTCGTTTCTCTTCAGGGCAGGTTGAGTCTTCGGACTGTCCTGGTGTGGATACTGTGGTGGACAGGTTGCAGCAGATTTGGACTCATGTAGTGGACAATTTGACCTTGTCCCAGGAGAAGGCTCAACGTTTCGCTAATCGCAGACGCTGTGTGGGTCCCCGACTTCGTGTTGGGGATTTGGTTTGGTTGTCATCTCGTTATATTCCTATGAAGGTTTCCTTTCCTAAGTTTAAGCCTCGTTTCATTGGTCCGTATAGGATTTCTGAGGTTCTTAATACTGTGTCTTTTCGTTTGACCCTTCCAGATTCTTTTTCCATCCATAACGTATTCCATAGGTCATTGTTGCAGAGATACGTGGCACCTATGGTTCCATCTGTTGATACTCCTGCCCCGGTGTTAGTTGAGGGGGAGTTGGAGTATGTGGTGGAGAAGATTTTGGATTCTCGTGTTTCGAGACGGAAACTCCAGTACCTGGTTAAGTGGAAGGGTTGTGGTCAGGAAGATAATTCCTGGGTTTTTGCCTCTGATGTTCATGCTGCTGATCTGGTTCGTGCCTTTCATTTGGCTCATCCTGGTCGGCCTGGGGGCTCTGGTGAGGGTTCGGTGACCCCTCCTCAAGGGGGGGGTACTGTTGTGAATTCTGTGGTCGAGCTCCCTCCTGTGGTCACAAGTGGTACTTCGGCTGATTCTGTCTATGGGCTTCCGTTGGTGGAAGTGAGTGGTACTGCGGCTTCTAAGTTTCCTTCCTCAGGTGATGAGGTTAAGTCGTTAGTTGCTGCTCTATTTAACTCCACCTAGTGCTTTGATCCTGGCCTCCAGTCAATGTTCTAGTATTGGTCTTGCTTCCTCCTGGATCGTTCCTGTGGCCAGTCTATCCTGCATAAGCTAAGTTTTGCTTGTGTTGTTTTTGTTTGCTATTTTTTCTGTCCAGCTTGCTATATTGGTTTTTCTTGCTTGCTGGAAGCTCTGGGACGCAGAGGGAGCACCTCCGTACCGTTAGTCGGTGCGGAGGGTCTTTTTGCCCCCTCTGCGTGGTTGTTTGTAGGGTTTTGTGTTGACCGCAAAGCTATCTTTCCTATCCTCGGTCTGTTCAGTAAGTCGGGCCTCACTTTGCTAAAATCTATTTCATCTCTGTGTTTGTATTTTCATCTTAACTCACAGTCATTATATGTGGGGGGCTGCCTTTTCCTTTGGGGAATTTCTCTGAGGCAAGGTAGGCTTATTTTTCTATCTTCAGGGCTAGCTAGTTTCTCAGGCTGTGCCGAGTTGCATAGGGAGCGTTAGGCGCAATCCACGGCTACCTCTAGTGTGGTATGATAGGATTAGGGATTGCGGTCAGCAGAGTTCCCACGTCTCAGAGCTCGCTCTATGTTAGTAACTATCAGGTCACTTTGTGTGCTCTTAACCACTAGGTCCATTGTGGTTCTGAATAACCTATTCATAACAGGCGCCCAGGGCCATGGACTGGGTCATAGCCACCATGACATCCCCCTGTGAAACAGCAGGACCCGGTACCGAGTACCCCTTGCCCGCAGGGCGACTCATTAACATCTGGATCCGGGATCATGGAACCAGCGAAGATATCCAACGCAAAGTGCATGTTATACAAACTACATGACAGACAGGACTCTTTCTACTTGTGGGGTGCCAGGGTGTGGGAGAATAGCACACGACTACCGGCCTACAACCCTCACACAGTAGCACGAGGCCGTGTCTAAAACCCACAGAAGTTGCACAGGTGGTGCGACTCATCCATGATCACACATCTATGCAAGTTGTGGCAAGAAGGGTAGCGGTGTGTCAGCACATTGGCCAGAGCATGGAGCAGATACCAAGAGACAGACATGTGGGCCGCAGGAGGGCAACATCTCAGCAGCAGGGCAGCTACCTCCTCCTTTGTGCATGGAGGAACAGGAGGAGAAAAAAAGACAGAAAGAATGGACTAAAACAGGCTCGCACAACCCCAAAATGTAGAAAAATCAACACGTTTATTGAATCACCACAACATGATCTAAAAACACTTAAAAATCACAACAAGTGTGTACAAAACACCCCCACAACACAATAAAGTATCTGTAGCAAATGTACATATATGTATGAGATATCATGCATAGCCGGACATGTAGTAAAATACAATACAATGCAGTGAGCTAATAATCATGACCAGAAACCAGGGAAATATATAAATGCATACAATCACTGCATACCCAACTGGTAACTAAATGTCCCTAATGGACCTAAAATAATCTAAAGATCCAAAAAATGCCCACTGTGTGATGTATATGTGGAAGAAAAAAGTCTAAATAGAGAGGTAAAACTCCCATGGAGCAAAAGAACCAGACAGCATCACGCCCGAGATACTCAGCTGTGTCTAAGACGATATGGCCGGGAGCAACATGCTGCTGGGCTGAAAAATCGCTCCAAAGGTCCACATATCACACATACCCGGCGAAATCAAAAGAAGAGGGGGTGTGAGGACAGGACCCCACGCGTATCACCGCCGCAGCGGCTTCGTCAGGAGAAGTGGGTCATGTGGTAAAACAGTCACGTGTATATAGGAACCATAATCAATCGGAGAGGACAACAGTGTGTCGCCAGGACGCAGGGGAAAATAGATCGTAAGTCGACCGCCGGCCGCGGGAGGAGGGAGACAGAGCAGAGTGAAGAAATCTCCATGGAGAAGAGCGCATGCGCAGACGCGGCTCAAACAGTGAGCTGCATTGTGCAAGCGCCGGGCACAGGCAGAGCCCATAGATGACAAAGGAAGCAGCGGTAAACACCTGGGCTAAGCGATGTGAGCTGAGAAACAGAGTGCGACCCAGTACAGAAATAATTCAAGCCAAATAAAGTATGGCCAGAAAGAACCTGTATGGGACATAAATGTGTAATTAATGCATATAAAATAGACAATACAAAAATACAAAAATACACAGCAGGTCCCACACATGCCCAGTGATAGACCTGAGGCAAGCACAGAGGCTGAAAAAGAGTACATCAAATGTCTCAGCAAAACATGGATATCAAGCAGACACTGTTCATTAATATGCCGCAATAGGAGCGGGCTGCAGAGATCCATATATGTCAGTCCCGTAAAGGAGAAAGGGTAGATACATTCTACTCCATATGAACCAGATGGGTCTGTTGATATTTTCTATTTTATGGAAGACAAATAAAAGTTCCTGAAGATCACTGGTAGTACAGTTTGAAGTAAAATCTCCAGTGTCCAACTTGCTGTAGCAAGAGACAATGTCCGTCATGTGTTGATCCGATCCACTATGATCCAAAGATGCCAATCAATAATGTTCATACAGGGGGAAATAGCTCGTTGATCCACTTATTGTATAGAGATTCCAGTCACAGTGGCAAATGGCATATAAAAAGATCCCTCGTATCCACAGATCATAAATAAGGTGAGCCGTCCGTCCAACGCAAAAAGGTTCAGAGACCAAGGAATGTCAGCCAACTATGATCGGACATAACCCAATATCCTGTTGGTCTCCTCATATGTAGGAAGGTGGGAGAAAGAGAAGAGGTGCCAGTATAAGGCAAATATTAATTATGAATATCCGGAGGTCATGTACAGGAGAAGCCGTCCGTCCCGTTACAGGGCCAATAACATCCAAAACGAGGAGGTCACATATTAGCAGGCAACTAGAGATGAAGAAAAAATATATATGTGAATATACAGAAATGAAAAGGGAATAAAAAAAAAAAAATTATTAAAACCTGCTGCAGATAATGTCCCAAAACAATACAGGGAATAGCCATTCCCCACAAACCTCCGTTAACCCAGAAACCCTGTGAACAGTAACTCCTCATTCAGACCGAAGGGAGTCACTGATTGTAATGAAGAAATCCAACAGGATTCTAGTTGTAAAAGGAATTTGCGTTTGTCCCCCCCTCTCTCGTTGGGGGTAAGTTTTTGTAGACCAACTACTTTTAAATGAGTTGAGGAGCCTCCATGTTTGGCCAGAAAATGTTCGGCCACCGGTGTGAGGATTTTACCCTTCCTTAAGTCCGAAGCCGCTAGATGCACGGTAGAAATGTGCTTCTGGGCTCGCTTCCTTAACTCCTGGGTGGTCTGCCCAACGTACACCATCTTACAGGGGCAAATAAGAGCGTAGACTACATCCCTATATTTGCAATTGATGTATGTTTTTAGGGGATGGCTATTGGACAGGGTTGGGTGAACGAAGGCATCACGGGTCGGGACCATGTGGGGACACACGGTACAATCACCACATGGAAATGAGCCCCGAAGTGTAATGCCTCTATTCAACCTCATCGTAGGTCTTTTGAAATGGCTCCTTGTAAGTAGGTCCCTCAAATTAGGTGCCCGTCTCGCTGTCATGAGGGGTCTATTGCTAGTGACCTCCATCGTTTGGGTATCGGTTCGGAGAATTTGCCAGTGTTTAGATAGAATATCACTGACCTGTTTCCATCGTCTCAAGTATCAGCAGCATGTGTGAGAGGGCGGGTGAGTACCTGGATTTCTTTCTCCAACCAATTGCCTCTTCCCTTCCTTCTTTTATTCGTGATTCCTCACACTTTATTGAAATCTGTGGCCAGGTTTAACTTCCTTCTAACTTTCTACTTGTCACTTGTGATGTGGAATCACTTTATTCAAATATTGATCATAAGGATGGGACTGAGGCAGTTGCTCATTATCTGAGCAAGAAACAGTCCACCGATAGGGGGCACGATTCGTTCCTCCTCGATTTATTAACATTTGTCCTCCATCATAACTTTTTTCTTTTTGACAGGGTCTATTATTTACAGCGATCAGGCGTGGCGATGGGCGCAAAATGCGCACCAGCCTATGCTAACATCTTTTTGGGCTGGTGGGAAGAAAAGTTTGTTTATCCTCTAACATCTTTCGCTGCCCACGTACACGCCTGGTATCGCTTTATAGACGATGTATTCATCCTGTGGAAGGGCACTAGAGAGGAATGTGTCTTATTCTTAGATCATTTAAACACCAATCCACATAACATCTTTCTCACGTATTCTATTTCCACCAGTGATATTACCTTTCTGGATCTTAGGATATTTCCACATGAGCAACATCTGGCGACGAATTTATTCCGTAAACCCACAGCAACAAATGCGCTTCTGGAGTTTTCAAGTTTTCATCCGTGGCACACTAAGGTGGGTGTACCCACTGGACAATTTCTACGCGTGAGACGCAATTGTACCCTTGATCGTGATTTTTCTATTCAGGCCCGTGAGCTGTCGGATCGGTTCTCTAAAAGGGGCTATCCTAAACGCGTTATCTCCACTGCCTATCAAAGAGCGAGGGAACAAGATCAGAGGGCACTTTTATCTTCCAGTAGGCAAAACCAGGAAACACAAACCAGATTCATCACGGATTTCAACAATAGCTGGAAACAGGTCAGTGATATTCTATCTAAACACTGGCAAATTCTCCGAAGAGATACCCAAACGATGGAGGTCACTAGCAATAGACCCCTCATGACAGCGAGACGGGCACCTAATTTGAGGGACCTACTTACAAGGAGCCATTTCAAAAGACCTACGATGAGGTTGAATAAAGGCATTACACTTCGGGGCTCATTTCCATGTGGTGATTGTACCGTGTGTACCCACATGGTCCCGACCCGTGATGCCTTCGTTCACCCAACCCTGTCCAATAGCCATCCCCTAAAAACATACATCAATTGCAAATCTAGGGATGTAGTCTACGCTCTTATTTGCCCCTGTAAGATGGTGTACGTTGGGCAGACCACCCAGGAGTTCAGGAAGCGAGCCCAGAAGCACATTTCTACCGTGCATCTAGCGGCTTCGGACTTAAGGAAGGGTAAAATCCTCACACCGGTGGCCGAACATTTTCTGGCCAAACATGGAGGCTCCTCAACTCATTTAAAAGTAGTTGGTCTACAAAAACTTACCCCCAACGAGAGAGGGGGGGACAAACGCAAATTCCTTTTACAACTAGAATCCCGTTGGATTTCTTCATTACAATCAGTGACTCCCTTCGGTCTGAATGAGGAGTTACTGTTCACAGGGTTTCTGGGTTAACGGAGGTTTGTGGGGAATGGCTATTCCCTGTATTGTTTTGGGACATTATCTGCAGCAGGTTTTAATAATTTTTTTTTTTTTTATTCCCTTTTCATTTCTGTATATTCACATATATATTTTTTCTTCATCTCTAGTTGCCTGCTAATATGTGACCTCCTCGTTTTGGATGTTATTGGCCCTGTAACGGGACGGACGGCTTCTCCTGTACATGACCTCCGGATATTCATAATTAATATTTGCCTTATACTGGCACCTCTTCTCTTTCTCCCACCTTCCTACATATGAGGAGACCAACAGGATATTGGGTTATGTCCGATCATAGTTGGCTGACATTCCTTGGTCTCTGAACCTTTTTGCGTTGGACGGACGGCTCACCTTATTTATGATCTGTGGATACGAGGGATCTTTTTATATGCCATTTGCCACTGTGACTGGAATCTCTATACAATAAGTGGATCAACGAGCTATTTCCCCCTGTATGAACATTATTGATTGGCATCTTTGGATCATAGTGGATCGGATCAACACATGACGGACATTGTCTCTTGCTACAGCAAGTTGGACACTGGAGATTTTACTTCAAACTGTACTACCAGTGATCTTCAGGAACTTTTATTTGTCTTCCATAAAATAGAAAATATCAACAGACCCATCTGGTTCATATGGAGTAGAATGTATCTACCCTTTCTCCTTTACGGGACTGACATATATGGATCTCTGCAGCCCGCTCCTATTGCGGCATATTAATGAACAGTGTCTGCTTGATATCCATGTTTTGCTGAGACATTTGATGTACTCTTTTTCAGCCTCTATGCTTGCCTCAGGTCTATCACTGGGCATGTGTGGGACCTGCTGTGTATTTTTGTATTTTTGTATTGTCTATTTTATATGCATTAATTACACATTTACGGTATGTCCCATACAGGTTCTTTCTGGCCATACTTTATTTGGCTTGATTTATTTCTTTACTGGGTCGCACTCTGTTTCTCAGCTCACATCGCTTAGCCCAGGTGTTTACCGCTGCTTCCTTTGTCATCTATGGGCTCTGCCTGTGCCCGGCGCTTGCACAATGCAGCTCACTGGTTGAGCCGCGTCTGCGCATGCGCTCTTCTCCATGGAGATTTCTTCACTCTGCTCTGTCTCCCTCCTCCCGTGGCCGGCGGTCGACTTACGATCTATTTTCCCCTGCGTCCTGGCGACACACCGTTGTCCTCTCCGATTGATTATGGTTCCTATATACACGTGACTGTTTTACCACATGACCCACTTCTCCTGACGAAGCCGCTGCGGCGGCGATATGCGTGGGGTCCTGTCCTCACACCCCCTCTTCTTTTGATTTCGCCGGGTATGTGTGATATGTGGACCTTTGGAGCGATTTTTCAGCCCAGCAGCATGTTGCTCCCGGCCATATCGTCTTAGACACAGCTGAGTATCTCGGGCGTGATGCTGTCTGGTTCTTTTGCTCCATGGGAGTTTTACCTCTCTATTTAGACTTTTTTCTTCCACATATACATCACACAGTGGGCATTTTTTGGATCTTTAGATTATTTTAGGTCCATTAGGGACATTTAGTTACCAGTTGGGTATGCAGTGATTGTATGCATTTATATATTTCCCTGGTTTCTGGTCATGATTATTAGCTCACTGCATTGTATTGTATTTTACTACATGTCCGGCTATGCATGATATCTCATACATATATGTACATTTGCTATAGATACTTTATTGTGCTGTGGGGGTGTTTTGTACACACTTGTTGTGATTTTTAAGTGTTTTTAGATCATGTTGTGGTGATTCAACAAACGTGTTCATTTTTCTACATTTTGGGGTTGTGCGAGCCTGTTTTAGTCCATTCTTTCTGTCTTTTTTTCTGGTCATAGTAGTTATTGGACTTGGCCCTGCACCCCCTCTATACTGATATATACAGCTGGAGTGCACCCTCTAATTTGCATATTGTATTGGAGGAACAGGAGGAGCAGTTCCAGAGTCCTGCAAAATGACCTCCAGCAGGCCACTAACTTATATGTTTCTGCACAAACTGTCATCATATATCTCGTTCCATCCACCAATTCCACATTGCACCACATGCTGTCCAGGAGTTGGCTGATGCTTTAATTCAGGTCTGTGAGGAGATCCCTCAGGAGAACATCCACCGCCTCTTCATGAGCATGCCCGTGCATTGTAGGGAGGTCACATAGGCACGTGGAGGCCACATGCACTACTGAGCATCATTTTCTTGTCTTGAGGTATTTCTACTGAAGATGAATCAGCCTGTAATTTGATTTTCCAATTTGATTTTGAGCAACATTTCAAATCCAGACTTCCATGGGATATTAATTTTTATATACATTGATTGATTTATGTTGTATTGTTCTCAGTGCATTCCACTATGTAATGAATAAAGATTTGCAACTGCAACATTTCATTCAGTGATATCTAGGATGTGGTATTTTAGTGTTCTCTTTATTTTTTTTTTGAGTAGTGTATTAGTCTATTAGTTTGAAAAAGCAGAGTATCCACTGTACTAAAATGTAATCCTACAATTGGAAGAAGAGGATAGTACTGCAAAAATGATGTGCACATACCAATCACTTCCCCTGATGAAGCCATGCCTGACATGGTGATACGCGTGGGGCCATTCTCTTGTTCCAACTATGCTTTCTTCTTTCATGTGTCTCTTGTTTTCCTTCAGGATAGTGTTACTGTGAATGCCAGCAGGTCATTTCACTGGTTGATTAGGCTATTTATCCCAATGGCTGCTCCTTTGTGCCACTAGCCACATAGCAATTTACTCTGCCATTTTTTTTTCAGCCGGGACATTTTATTTCTGCTATCAATAGATATATTTAGATTTACAATTCTTGACTTTTCTGTCCCTTTTCTTTTGTGGCATTCTTGCATAACACGTCCACCATTCAATATGCCATATTTTGGGAGTTGTCGTGGTCTACTATTTTGTGTATAGAGATTATGACATTACGATTACTAACACCAGTGATGGACTTTAATTCTAACACATTGGATATATATTTTCATATTGTTTGCACAGTAGTGGTTACCCACACATATTTTAGAATTTTTGCAATCTAGACCTGGATTAAAGCATCAGTCAACTCCTGGACACTATGTGGTGCAATTGGAATTGGTGTATGGAACGAGACATGATGTTCCAGATGTGCTCAATTGGATTCAGGTGTGCATCTGATCTCACAATGGGTCTGAAGATCTCATCCCAGTGATTAATGGCAATCAGGGTACCTCTAACTAGCACAAGGAGGGCATAATAATGTCCATAAACATACCTCCAAATTGATGAAAAATGGACTTTGCCAGAACAAGATCAGAGTTGTGGAATGGCCCTGCCAGAACCCAGATCTGAATCCAACTGAAAATATGTGTGATGACCTGAAGAGGGCGCTGTACTCAGGAGATGCCCTCACAATCTCACAGATTTGGAGCACTACTGCAAAGAATTGTGGAGAAAGATTGCCAATTCTAGATGTGCCATGCTGATAGACAACTACCCAAAAAGACTTAAAACGACAATAAATTGAAAGTCTACTTCAATGACGTGATAGTTTAAGGGTTTGTATATTTCTTCAACCACATTAACAACATTTTATTTTTTTATTTTTCCATCCAAAAAGATTTCAGTTTCTTTTGCAGTGGATTTGTACAGATTACAGGTGACCTTCAGGGTATGTGCACACGTCAGGTTTTTTTCCTGACAAAATCCGGAGAATTCTTGCAGAAAATCGCGTTTTTTTTCCACGCGGATTTTTCGCGGTTTTTGCGCGTTTTTTGCGCGGATTTTTTGCGGATTTTTTGCGGATTTTTTCCTTTTTTTTTTTTTTTTTTTCCAGAAAGTCATTTTGGCTTAGAAATCCGCAAAAAATCCGCAAAAAGAATGAGCATGTCCATTTTTTTTGCGGAATGCGTTTTTTTTTGCGGTAAAAAACGCATACATCTGAACAAAAAATCCGGAATGCATTCTAAATGATAGGATGCATATTTTTAGCGTTTTTGATGCGGAATTATAGCGTTTTTATAGCGAAATTCCGCAAAAAAAACGCTAAAAATCCGGACGTGTGCACGTACCCTAAGGGTATGTGCAAACGTAGAATGGTCCACTGCGGATTTTTCCGCAGCGGATTTGATAAATCTTCAGGGCAAAAACGCTGCATTTTTGCTGTAAATTTATCAAGAATTAACCCCGGATTTACCACGGTTTTTTTACGGATTTCACTGCGGTTTTACACCTGCGGTTTTCTATTGGAGCAGGTGTAAAACCGCTGCGGAATCCGCAAAAAGTGACATGCTGCGGAATGTAAACCGCTGCGTTTCCACGCGTTTTTTCCGCAGCATGGGCACAGCGTTTTCTGTTTCCCATAAGTTTACATTGTAATGTAAACTCATGGGAAACTGCTGTGGATCCGCAACTGCGGAAACGCTGTGGATCAGCAGCAAAATCCGCAGCGTGTGCGCATAGCCTAAAAGTGGAAAAAGTTCTAAAATGATTCTTCTTGCTATAGTTTTTATTTTTGCATGATAAAAACCTGGCATTTTAACAGGGGTGTGTAGAGTTTTTATATCCACTGTAAGTCCTATTTTACATTATTTAAATTAAATGTAAATGTAAATTTTAGTTCTATAAAAGTAAGAGAATAGACTGCAATCTGCTCATGGTCGTTTATTTCATGCCGGTGCCCTGCTGTTGATTTGGTGACAGATTATGAAGTTCTGAATTTCTTGTGTTCAACTTCCCCCGTGGACTCGATCAGGAGAGAAGTGGTCATCGGTGACAGCAGGAACGGGTTATTCTTGGTTCTGCTACATCCGTCTTCTGGAATAATAACGGTGTCTACGTTTATGACCTAGGAGAAGCCAATGTATAAATATAAGGTTGCCCATTGCCAAGAATTACATGTATAGCATTATAATGGAGGTTATACTGTTTAGTGTAGGTTCAATAACATTTACCCATTTTATGGGGTCTGTGAGTCCTTCTCCATCTGCGATAGGATCTTCTGCTTTTCTTGTGAGAAGCCATGATGTCTTGATGGTACCAGGCGGCTTGCTAATAACTTGTGGGCTGCCAGTAGAATGTCCTACACTCTGAGGCCATTATGACACGTAGGACGCTCTCTGATTGTCTAGTAGCTGTGAGGTCACCTGTATGATGTAAGGGAATGTTGGCTAGATAGGGTTGGCCGCTCTGTGTGTGAATATGGTGGTGGGCATGGTTTATTAACAGAATTGCTCAAGTAAAAAGATTTATATGTATATATACACACATACACATACACACAGTATACAGTATATATGGCATATTAAACTCTCCACATTTTCGGTATAGTTTAGTTACCTCCTCTGTTGCTTCCAAACAACTTCTTACAGTTTCTGGATAATCAGTTACCAGACAGAGAGAAAATGTTGTTTTATATGGGTTTTCTTTAAGAGGGATTTCACAAAAATTAAATATAAAGAAACATGTCTGATTGGTGTCGCCATTTTCAGCGACCCAAAACTTTTATATTTTCCCATGAGGGATTTTTTTTGCTGACAGTCACACTGTAGTTTTTTTGTTCTATTTTGGCTATGTGCACACAGTGTGTTTTCGATGTGTTTTCGCAGTGTTTTTTCCACATGGAAATGGGCCAAAACGCTATGGAATACTTATGAAAGCTTATTCAATGACAATCCTGAAGTGTTGAGCAAATGAAAAGGAAAATATATACTGAAGTAATTGCAGTGTGTTTTTTTCTCCAGCATATCAGTTCTTTTTGCGTTTCTGCAGCGTGTTTCATCCATTGACTTTAATTGAGTCAGTCAAATCCGCAGCAAAAACACAGGTATAAAAATGTTTGCGTGTTTGCTGAGTTTTTGTTTTCTGTTTTACTGAGAGCTGCTGACACCAAGCCCTAATCCCATTATTCTGATGCCACTGCATCATGTGAAAATGGTGGTGGTGAACCAAGAAATTACATCACAAAACTTTTTTTTTAAATATCTTTATTTATCTCAAAAAGCAGTCATTGCTGTACAAAAACGCATACAAAAAATGCATGCAAATCCGCCGCAAAAATGCGTGTTTTTTTCTGCAGCGTTTTTCCTGCCAAGAGATGCAGAAACCTTCAAAAAATTTCTGCAAGCAAATACTCAACGTGCGCACATAGCCTTAGGGGTACAGTGTGGCTCTTTAGTTCTACAGTGTGTACCTTAAAGGCTAAATCTACTATATAGTTGTCTAGGGGGTCACTTCCACCTGTCTGTCTGTCTGTCTGTCTGTCTTTCTGTCACAGATATTCATTGGTCGCGGCCTCTGTCTGTCATGGAAATCCAAGTCGCTGATTGGTCGCGGCAAAACAGCCACGACCAATCAGCGACCGGCACAGTCCGGCGGAAAAATGGCCGCTCCTTCCTCCCCGCAGTCAATGCCCCCTCCGTACTCCCCTCCAGTCAGCCCTCACACAGGGTTAAAGCCAGCGATAATGGACCGCGGTGTAACGCACTCCATTAACGCAGCTATTAACCCTGTGTGACCAACTTTTTACTATTGATGATGCATATGCGGCATCAATAGTAAAAAGATCTAATGTTACAAATAATAATAATAATTAAAAAAAAAGGTTATTCTCACCCTCCGCCGTCACGTCCTGTCCTCTGGAGTGCAAGCGGCAGGTTCTGGGGCCAAGGATGGTATGCGAGAAGGACCTTCCATGATGTCACGGTCATGTGACTGCGACGTCATTCCAGGTCCTGCGCTCATACCAACCCTGGGACCGGAAGCTGCCCCCTGCACCGCACACAAGCGCCAGGACTACAAGGGGTCCTCGGAAGGTGAGTATATGTTTATTTTTTATTTTAACTCCTTTTTAACCTGTTACTTACGTGTCTGGGCAATATACTATGTGGCTGGGCAATATACTACGTGACTGGCCAATATACTACGTGACTGGGCAGTATACTACGTCGCTGTGCAATATACTACGTCGCTGGGCAATATACTATGTGACTGGGCAATATACTGCGTGGCTGTGTGCTGTATACTACGTGACTGGGCAATATACTACGTGACTGGGCAATATACTACGTGACTGGGCAATATACTACGTGACTGGGCAATATACTACGTAGCTGGGCAATATACTACGTGACTGGGCAATATACTATGTGGCTGGGCAATATACTATGTGGCTGGGCAATATACTGCGTGGCTGGGCAATATACTATGTGGACATGCATTTCTAGAATACCCGATGCGTTAGAATTGGGCCACCATCTAGTAATTTTATATTTTGATAAATCAGACTTTACATATCTGTTTTTTTCCTTAACTGTTTTATTTTTAGAAAGGTGGAAAAGGTTTAAACTTTAAACACTTCCAGACCACCCGTTGACGAAAAATGTGTCGACCAGTGTCTGCGCTCTTCTCTGCAATGACATTTGTTGTTTGTTTTTTAATTGTAGGGGCATAGCCAGACTCCCCGCAGAGAATGCAGACACAGTTTATTACCGGTTCTTCTTTCCGATCGCTTCATACACAGCACTAAACAAGTGTGTACCAAGTGCTTTTACCTCCGGACCCAGCAGTCATGTGATCACTGGGTGTAGGGAAGAAGCGGGAGCTCGGTGGTCTTTAGAGACCCAGACATTTCTGCTGTGCCGTCAGGAGGCCGATCTTCTCTTGTAACTGTATCTAATACACAAACCACATAAAGAAGAAATCGGGTTAAAAAAAGTATTTAAATGTTGAAATATCCTCGAAGGTCTTATGACCTGATGATCCACATACTATGTGAAATAATTTGGAAATGAAAACATACATCAAAAATAAATAAAAACAAAAATATATAAGAAAAAAACCTGCTAATCCAAATCACTGTTACTATACCCAATCCCTTTGTGGCTATAAAAAAAAACAAAAACACTTTTTACACTTTTGTTTTTTTTCCTCCTCTTTTAACAAAAGCCTTAACTTTATTTTTCCATCAACAAAGCCATGTGAGATATGTATTATTAATAGTGTTGAGCATTCCGATACCGCAAGTATCGGGTATCGGCCGATATTTGCGGTATCGGAATTCCGATACTGAATTCCGATACTTCCCGCATATCGGATACCGGAATCGGAAGTTCCCAGAATTCAAATTGAACGCAGCAGCCAATGAGGAATGAATGAAAGTGTGGGCACATCCTGTTTAGCATGGTGGGCATGTAAGTACTGGCAAGGCTGGGATTGGCTGCTGAAATGATGTCACTCTGCACTATAAAAAAGCGCTGCCGCCATTTTGCGCTCACTCTGCTGTGATTTCAGTTAGGGACAGGACGCTGTGTTCTAACTGAGGGCCAGTTGAGCTTGCTAATTGCTTTATTTTCCTTTCCAAAGGCTAATTTAGCAAAACGCTGTGTGTTCTTCACTGTTCACCTTGCTCTTGCCTTGCAGCGCTGTTTTAACAGCGTTCTGCAAGGTCTCTGTGTGTGTGTGTGTGTGCAGCTCACTCTGTAGTCTGTGTGCAGCCATATACCCGGTTGTATTCAGCTCAGGGGGGGTTCACACTGCCTCACACAGTTGTTCTTTTTTGCTCTTAGTGCAGCCTGCTGCACATTTTTTCTCAAATTTCCTATTAGTGTTTTTCCACCAGTCTCCAGCTCTATTGTGGAAAAACACTACATAGGATAACCTAGAGGGGGGTTTTTGGGCCTTGCAGCGCCGTTTACGGCTGTCTGCACGGTCTCCGTGTGAGCCCAGCTCGCCCTGTAGTCTGTGTGCAGCCATAGCCGGTTGGATTCAGCTCAGGGTTCGTTACTGGCTCATACCTTGAGAAAAATTTTCCTTTTTTTCAAATAGTGCAGCCTGTTTAAAATTTGAAAAAAAAAATTCCTATTAGTGTCTTTCCACTCGTATCCAGCTAAATAGTGGAAAAACACTATATAGGATAACCTAGAGGAGGGTTTTTTGGCCTTGCAGCGCCGTTTACGGCTGTCTGCACGGTCTCCGTGTGAGCCCAGCTCGCCCTGTAGTCTGTGTGCAGCCATAGCCGGTTGGATTCAGCTCAGGGTTCGTTACTGGCTCATACCTTGCGAAAAATTTTCCTTTTTTTTCAAATAGTGCAGCCTGTTTAAAATTTGAAAAAAAAAAATCCTATAAGTGTCTTTCCACTCGTATCCAGCTAAATAGTGGAAAAACACTATATAGGATAACCTAGAGGAGGGTTTTTTGGCCTTGCAGCGCCGTTTACGGCTGTCTGCACGGTCTCCGTGTGAGCCCAGCTCGCCCTGTAGTCTGTGTGCAGCCATAGCCGGTTGGATTCAGCTCAGGGTTCGTTACTGGCTCATACCTTGAGAAAAATTTTCCTTTTTTTGAAATAGTGCAGCCTGTTTAAAATTTGAAAAAAAAAAAATTCCTATTAGTGTCTTTCCACCAGTCTCCAGCTCAATTGTGGAAAAACACTACATAGGATAACCTAGAGGGTTTTTTTGGGGCCTTGCAGCGCCGTTTACGGCTGTCTGCACGGTCTCTGTGTGAGCGCAGCTCGCCCTGTAGTCTGTGTGCAGCCATAGCCGGTTGGATTCAGCTCAGGGTGCGTTACTGCCTCATACCTTGAAAAACAATTTCCTTTTTTTCAAATAGTGCAGCCAGTTTAAAATTTGAAAAAAACAAATCATATTAGTGTCTTTCCACTTGTATCCAGCTAAATAGTGGAAAAACACTATATAGGATAACCTAGAGGAGGGTTTTTTGGCCTTGCAGCGCCGTTTACGGCTGTCTGCACGGTCTCCGTGTGATTTAAACTAGCTCTGTAGCCCGATCTGCACCAAAAAAAAAGTTAAGTTCACCAAACACAACTTAACACTTGTGTAGGCCACATTTGAAAAATAATAACGTTTAGTCCACAATTTACAACATTAGTGTTTCTTACACCTGTTAGGAGGAGCATTACAGGAATAAGCACACTAAGGCCTTAGTACTTTTCTGCTTATCTTTATCTGTCAACCAAGATGAAGAGGGCAGGGAGTAAGGCACGTGGGCGTGGGCGCGGAGCAGGGAGAGGAGCAGGGAGAGGACGTGGTGATTCTGTGCCTGCTGCGGGCGCCGGTGACTCGTCGTCACTCAGTTTCAGCAGGGAACAGTCCTTCATGCGCAGCTTTGTCGGAGAGCGCCGTGCACCGCTGCTGCGTGAAGACCAAATTGAAGCCGTTGTCGGGTGGATGGCAGCTAACGCCTCGGCATCGACTTCAGTTAGTGCCACATCCTCTCAGGCACAGAGCACTGGAGAGCAGCCATCTGTCTCTTCACCACCTGCCAAATTGGCCAGGCAGTCAGAGAGCCCAGGACAGGAGCCGTCTCTACTTCTGTTCTCTGAATCTCTTGGCTTGGAAACAGGGGGCCAGCCAAGCAGCATTGGAGAAATGGAAGAAGAGGCAGTGTGCAGTGATGCCCAACACCTTTTTCTCTCTGACTCTGAAGAGGCAGGTGGGCCAGTGCCTCCGGTGACCACAGCGCAGTACGCATCTGATGATGAAACTCAGGTGCCGCTTTCTCGTGCGTACTGTGCTGCTGAGACTACCCAGGAGGAGCAGTTGGTGGCAGAGGGTAGTGGAGATGATGAGGTCCTTGACCCATCGTGGCGTGAGGAACAGGAAGGTGGTGGGAGCAGCTCAGAGGAAGAGCTTCCTCTTACGGGCCAAAGAGGGAGAGGGAGGGGGAAGACTGCGGAGCCTGTAGCCTCCACTTTGGCACCCGTTAGGAGCCTGTCTCTTTCCAAAGCCAAAAAGGGCGCTCCCAAGACTTGCAGTGCCTGGTCCTTTTTTGACACAGTTGCAGATGACATTTGTTTTGTCAAATGCAAGCTGTGTCATCATAAAGTAAAAAGAGGGAAAAATGTCAGCAACCTCAATACCACAAATATGTGGAAACATGTGCGGACCAGGCACGCGGTGGAGTTACAGAAACACACTGAAGATGTAGGCCAACCAACAGCGGCAGCTACCACCTCTTCAGCTCGTGTTGCCTCTTCCTCCAGCTCATGCACAGCTGGTTTGGCTTCCTCCCAGAGACCTTGTGTAATTCCACCCACAGCACCACCTTCCCAGTCATCCTCACACTCCCAGTCTACTCTACAGCCATCGGTAGTACAGGCATGGGAGAAAAGGCGGGCATTCTCGGCCAACCACCCCCGAGCACAGGCTCTGAATGCAGGCATTGCCAAACTGTTGTCCCTGGAAATGCTCTCGTTCAGGCTGGTGGAGACTGACAGCTTCCGTGACTTGATGGCATTGGCAGTCCCACAGTACAAGGTGCCCAGCCGCTTTTACTTCAGCAGGCAGGCTGTCCCTGCCCTGCACAGGCATGTTGAGGCAAACATAAAACATGCGCTACTGAACGCCGTCAGTAGCAAGGTCCACCTCACCACCGATGCGTGGACCAGTCAGCATGGACAGGGGCGATATGTTTCCCTCACTGCCCATTGGGTTAATGTTGTTGAGCCAGGTACAGATCGTGCGAGTGGCGCAGGACGTGTCCTGCCCACTCCAAGGATTGCAGGAATCCAGTCTGTACGCATCGACTCCTCCTCTTACACCAGTTCCTCTGATTCCTCTCTGCAGGATCCGTCACAGTCCACCCCCACATGGACCCGTGAACGTTTACCTATGACCGACATGAGCACAGCCGTGGCCAAACGTCAGCAGGCCGTCTTGAAACTAGTTTCATTGGGGCATCGAAGCCACACAGCGCAGGAGCTCTGGAATGCCATAAAGCAGGAGAGCGATGTGTGGTTACTGCCAGCGAATCTCCAGCCAGGCATGGTAGTGTGTGACAATGGCCGAAATCTGGTGGCAGCTTTGGCCCTTGGCAACCTCACTCACATCCCATGTCTGGCACATGTGCTCAATTTGGTTGTGCAGAGTATTCTGAGGGACTATTCGGATCTTGATGCCCTGCTGCACAAGGTCCGCCTAGAGTGTGCTCACTTGCGGCGTTCCAGCTTGGCCAGATCCCGCATTGCTGCTCTGCAGCGCCGATTCCGCCTTCCGGAACACCGCATCATATGTGACCTACCTACCCGTTGGAATTCCACGTTACATATGTTGGAGCGGTTGTGTGAGCAGCATCAAGCAGTTATGGAGTACCAGCTGCATCAGGCGCAAAGAAGTCGCAGTCAGCGCCGATCAGACTTCACAACCACAGAGTGGGCCACTATGAAGGACGTCTGCCAGGTTTTGCGTCCTTTGGATTATTCCACGCGGATGGCAAGTGCAGATGATGCACTAGTCAGCATGACTGTCCCCCTTATCTGCCTGCTTCAGCAAACTTTGCAAGGGTTAAGGGATGATGTGGTGGAAGAGGTGGAGGATGAGGAGTCACCTTTTCCATCAGCTTCTGGAGAGTCAGCGCCACGTGGTTCCTCACAAAGGGGTACGCAGGGGCCAATTTGTGAGGAGGATGAGGAGGAGTCAATGGAGGAGGAAGAGCTCCGTCCAGAGGAGGGAGCGACACAATTGTCCAGTGGTCAGTGTGTACAGCGAGGGTGGGGTGATGACGAGCGGGCAGAGATCATGTCTCAAGCAGGGGACAGCGTTTCTGGGCCAGTTGGCACTCTGCAGCACATGGTGGATTTCATGCTGCAGTGCCTGAGAAACGACCGCCGCATCGACCACATTCTCAACATGCCTGATTATTGGGTGTTCACCCTCCTCGATCCTCGCTACCGGGACAACGTCCAAAACCTCATCCCTGCGTTGACCCGGGAGCGTAAATTGCGGGAGTACCACGACACACTGGTGAATTCCATCATCTTCTCCTGTCCAACTGAGAGGAGTGCTGCTAGTGCTTTACAAAGCAGCTCAGTGCGTCGAGGCAGTGGGGGAGGCTCTGCCCAAAGAGGGAGCAGAAGCAGTGCCTCTGCCCAAGGCAAGCCCAGTATGGCACAACTCTGGCACACTTTTGTGTGCCCGCCCCAAATGTCTACACCATCACCGGCGGCTCCAGTCAGCAGGAGGCAACGGTTCCGTCAGATGGTGACAGACTACATGGCTTGCCCTCTTACTGTACTCCCAGACGGCTCTTCCCCGTTCAAGTTTTGGGTCTCTAAGCTGGATACATGGCCAGAGCTAAGCCAGTATGCATTGGAGGTGCTGGCTTGCCCTGCGGCTAGTGTCTTATCGGAACGTGTCTTTAGTGCCGCAGGTGGTGTACTAACAGACCGTCGCATGCGACTATCCTCCGATAACGTTGACCGGCTTACTTTCCTGAAAATGAACCAGGCCTGGATCTCGCAGGAATTTGCCACTCCTCTGCCTGATTAAGTAATTGGGTGTCATCCAGGTCTCCTGCTGTGTTCATCTTTCTACCACCTGAACTGCTATTCCTGGGCTCCAACACCGCCAGTTGCGGCTCAGAAGTGCAGGCTGCACAGTAAAAACATACGACCCAGTGTTATTGGGTTTCAGTAACGTCAGCTGATCCCCAGCTGTGTAGCCGGCAATGTGTCCTGCGACCGCCACGCTGGCACAACAACCTAAATGTAAGGGAACCTGTCCCCCCCCCCCCCGTCGTTTGTTACTGAAAGAGCCATCTTGTGCAGCAGTAATGCTGCACAAGGAAAAGGTAGCTCTTTTTTTTTAGCTCTTTGCACACGCAGAACTTAACACTTATAAAATCTGTTCACTGATACCGTTATACCGTCCCGGAGCTGGGACTTTCCTTCGTAATGTGACGCAGCACAGCCGTCATTCCTACCCCCTTGGTGCCATGCGCTGCCTCCTCAGCATTGTTTTAAGCTGTCACGGAGCCTGCGCTGTTCTGTTATCCCTTGGGCATGCCCTATTTGCGCTGCCTGTCTTCTGACATAATTTGGTGTCAGGCTGGCTGCGCCTGTGCGGCCGCGGTGCCCGAGATCCCGCCTCGCAGTGTCTTCTGATTGAGTCACACTGCGGGCCTGGGATCCATGGGCATGCGCAGTGCATATCTTCCCCTCGGGCTCTCGCTCATTTCCCTCCGCCTTCTTTAGACTGTGCGCCGTCAGCTGATCCCTAGCATGCCACGGCCGTGACACCGCACAGTCTGAAGAAGAGGGAAGGAGGGGAGTGAGAGTCGAGGTTATGCACTGTGCATGCCCATGGTTCCAAGGCCCGCAGTGGGATTACGTTAGATGAGACTGCGAGGTGGGATCTGGAGCAGCGTGGACGCACAGGCACTGACAGCCTGACACCAAATTATGTCAGAAGACAGGCAGCGCTAATTGGGCATGGCCAAGGGCTAACAGAACAGCGCAGGCTCCGTGACAGCTTTAAACAACGCTGAGGAGGCAGCGCACGGCATCAAGGGGATAGGAATGACAGCTGTGCTGTGTCCCATTACGAAGGAAATTCGCACCTCCGGAACGGTTTAACGGTATAAAGGGACACATTTTTAGTGTTTACTTCGGTGTTTGCAAGGAGCATAATTAAAAGAGCAACCTTTTCCTTTTGCATCCTTAGTGCTGCACAACATGGCTCTTTCAGCTACAAACGTCTTGGGGGGGGGTTAAAGGTTTCCTTTCAACTTGCTCCAATCAGGCTTCGGCCTACACTCTGTTCCTCTGCTCCTCCTGCTGTCCCTGGGCTCTAACACCGCCAGTTGGTGCCTGGAAGTGCTGTGTGCACAGTCAACAGTCGCTCCTCTGTTATTGGGGTTCAGTAACGTCAGCTGATCCCCAGCTGTGTGTGCGGCAATACCTCCAATCTGCTCCTCCTGCTGTCCCTGGGCTCTAACACCGCCAGTTGGTGCCTGGAAGTGCTGTGTGCACAGTCAACAGTCGCTCCTCTGTTATTGGGGTTCAGTAACGTCAGCTGATCCCCAGCTGTGTGTGCGGCAATACCTCCAATCTGCTCCTCCTGCTGTCCCTGGGCTCTAACACCGCCAGTTGGTGCCTGGAAGTGCTGTGTGCACAGTCAACAGTCGCTCCTCTGTTATTGGGGTTCAGTAACGTCAGCTGATCCCCAGCTGTGTATCCGGCAATGTGTCATGCGACCGCCACGCTGGCACAACTAAAATGTAAGGGGACCTGTCCCCCCCCCCTGGGCGTTTGTTACTGAAAGAGCCACCATGTGCAGCACTAATACTGCACAAGGGAAAGGTCGCTCTTGAAATTATGCTCCTTGCAAACGCTGAACTACACACTCATGTAATGTGTCCCCTCACACCGTCCAACCGTCCCGGAGGTGGGACTTTCCTTTGTAATGTGACGCAGCACAGCCGTCATTGCTACCCCCTTGGCACCGTGCGCTGCCTCCTTAGCGTTGTTTGATTCCGTCATGGACCCTGCGCTGTTATGTTATCCCTTGGCCATGCACAGTTTGCGCTGCCCATCCTCTGACATCATTTGTTGTCGTCCTGGCTGCGCCTGTGCGTCCACGCTGCCCGAAATCACACCTCGCAGTGTCGTCTAATGTGATCCCACAGTGGGCCTGGTATCCATGGCCATGCGCAGTGCATATACTAGCCTCTCACTCCCCTTCTTCACGCTTCTTCAGACTAGGCGGCGTCAGCTGATCCCTAATAGCATGCCACGGCCGTGACGCCGCACAGTCTGAAGAAGCAGGAAGGAGGTGAGTGAGAGGCGATGATATGCACTGCGCATGCCCATGGATCCCTGGCCCGCAGTGGGACTACATTAGATGACACTGCAAGGTTGGATCTCGGGCAGCTTGGACGCACAGGCACTGCCAGCCTGACACCTACATGATGTCAGAAGACGGGCACCGCTAACTGTGCATGGCCAAGGGATAACATTACAGCGCGGGCTCCGTGACAGAACCAAACAACGTTGAGGAGGTGGCGCCCGGCACCAAGGGGGTTGGAATGACGGCTGTGCTGTGTCACATTACAAAGAAAAGTCCCACTTCCGGGATGGTTTGACGGTGTGAGGGGACACATTATATGAGTGTGTACTTCAGCGTTTGCAAGGAGCATAATTTTCGGAGCCACCATTTTTCATGTGCAGTATTACTGCTGTACAAGATGGCTCTTTCAGCAACAAATGCCTGGGGGGGGGGGGGGTTAAAGGTTCCCTTTCAACTTGCTCCACTGCAGGCTTCGGCCTACACTCTGCTCCTCTTTGATTCCCTGGGTTTCAACACTGTCAGTTGCCACCTGGAAGTGTTGTCTACACAGAAAAAACACTAGGTGATGTGTCAGTGGGGTTCAGCACCGCCAGCTGTTCCCCTGCTGTGTAGTCGGCAACGTGTCCAGCACAAGCCACGCTGGCACAACAGAACAAAAGCTGCCACCAGTGCAGGCTTCGGCCTACACTCTGCTCCTCTCCTCCTCCTGCTGACCCTGGGCTCAAACACTGCTAGTTTTTGCCCGGAAGTGCTAGCTGCACAGAGAAAAACACCAGCCAATGTGTTAGTGGGGTTCAGCAACGCCAGCTGTTCCCCTGCTGTGTAGCCGGCAACGTGACCTGCAAACGCCATGCAGGCACAGGAACTGAAATTAAAGGGAACCTGGCCCCACCCCCCCAGGTGTTTCTATGTATAACAGCCACCTAGTACAGCAGTACTGCTGCATTTGTACAAGGTGGCTGACTTTTTCTCCTTGCCCACGTGGAACTCAACACGTACAAAATGTGTCTCATTGAGACCATTCCACTGTCCCTGAGGTGTGACTTTCCTTTGTAATGATACGCAGCACCCCCCTTGGTAGCGTTTCCCGTCTTTTGTCATCATGGTTAGCTGGCTGCGCCTGTGCATCCGCCCTGCTAGAAACAACGCCCCTCGTTGTCATATTTATTTTGTCAGCGAGGGTGTGGTTTATGGGCACGAGCAGTGCATATGTTCGCCTGTCTTAACTCATCTCCTTCCGCCTTCTTCAGACTGTGCGGCCTCCTGGCCGTGGTAGGCGATAAGGGATCAGCTGAGGCCGCCCAGTCTGGAGCAGGTGTAAGGACATGTGTAAGCGGCAAACCTATTTACTGCACAAGGCCACGAATCCCAGCCACGCAGTGTGATTTTTTGAAAACACACTGTGGGTCTGGGATTCATGTCCATCGCTAACCGCAACGGCCGACATGAAATGAGGTCAGAAGACAGGAAGCGCTCACAGCGCATGGCCAAGGGATCACAATAGCGCAGACTCCTGTACAGCAAATAACAACGCTCAGGAATCTGCGCCCAGTACCTAGGTGCAAATTTTGACACCTGTGCTGCGTCTCGTTAAAAAGACAAGTCACGCCTCCACAACTGTTTGACAGTATAATGGGCTAAATAGTGTACGTGTTTTAGTCAGCGTGTGCAAGGAGCAAAACAAATAGAGCAACCTTTTACTTGTGCAGCATTAATGCTGCACAAGGTGTGGCTCTTGTACCTTGCAACACCTGAGGGGGGTTAAAGGTAACCTTTGAAATTGGTTCAACTAGGCTTCGGCCTACACTCTGCTCCTCTACTCCTCCTGCTGACCCTGGGCTCAAACACCGCTAGTTTTTGCCCGGAACTGCTAGCTGCACAGAGAAAAACACCAGCCAATGTGTTAGTGGGGTTCAGCAACGCCAGCTGTTCCCCTGCTGTGTAGTCGGCAACGTGTCCAGCACAAGCCACGCTGGCACAACAGAACAAAAGCTGCCACCAGTGCAGGCTTCGGCCTACACTTTGCTCCTCTCCTCCTCCTGCTGACCCTGGGCTCAAACAACGCCAGTTTCTGCCCGGACATGCTAGCTGCACAGAGAAAAACACCAGCCAATGTGTTAGTGGGGTTCAGCACCGCCAGCTGTTCCTCTGCTGTGTAGTCGGCATCGTGTCCAGCACAAGCCACGCTGGCACAACTGACCAAAAGCTGCCACCAGTGCAGGCTTCGGCCTACACTTTGCTCCTCTCCTCCTCCTGCTGACCCTGGGCTCAAACAACGCCAGTTTCTGCCCGGACATGCTAGCTGCACAGAGAAAAACACCAGCCAATGTGTTAGTGGGGTTCAGCACCGCCAGCTGTTCCCCTGCTGTGTAGCTGGCAACGTGTCCTGCAAACGCCACGCAGGAACATGAACTGAAATTGAAGGGAGCCTGCCCCCCACCCCCCCAGGTGTTTCTATGTATAACAGCCACCTTGTACAGCAGTACTGCTGCATTTGTACAAGGTGGCTGACTTTTTCTCCTTGCACACGTGGAACTCAACAAGTACAAAATGTGTCTCATTACAGACCATTACAATGTCCCTGAGGTGTGACTTTCCTTTTTAATGACACGCAGCACCCCCATTGTTAGCGCTGCCCGTCTCCTGACATCATTGGTTGGCTGGCTGTGCCTGTGCGTCCCCCCTGCCCGACACAACGCCCCCCGTTGTCTCATATATTTTGACTGCGAGGGTGTGATTGATGGGCACGAGCAGTGCATATGTTCCCCTGTCTTCACTCCCCTCCTTCCGCCTTCTTCTGACTGTGCGGCCTCATGGCCGCGGCATGCGATACGGGATCAGCTGAGGCCGCCCAGTCTGAAGCAGGTGTAAGGACATGTGTGAGCGGCGAACATATTTACTGCACAAGGCCACGAATCCCAGCACCGCAGTGTGACTTTAGGAAAAGCCACTGTGGGTCTGGGATTTATGGCCATCGTTAACCGCACCGGCCAACATGAAATGAGGTCATGAGACGGCCTGCACTAACAGGGTATTGCCAAGGGATAACACAAGAGCGCAGTTTCCTGTACTGCAAATAACAACGATAAGGAATCTGCGCACAGCACCTAGGTGTAAATTTGTACACCTGTGCTGCGTCTCCTTAAAAAGACTAGTAGTCACGCCTCCACTACTGTTTGACAGTATAATGGGCTAAATAGTGTACGTGTTTAATTCAGCGTGTGCAAGGAGCAAAATTAAATAGAGCAACCTTTGACTTGTGCATCATTAATGCTGTTCAAGGTGTGGCTCTTGTACCTTGCAACACCTGAGGGGGGGGTTAAAGGTAACCTTTGAAATTGGTTCAACTAGGCTTCGGCCTACACTCTGCTCCTCTACTCCTCCTGCTGACCCTGGGCTCAAACACCGCTAGTTTTTGCCCGGAACTGCTAGCTGCACAGAGAAAAACACCAGCCAATGTGTTAGTGGGGTTCAGCAACGCCAGCTGTTCCCCTGCTGTGTAGTCGGCAACGTGTCCAGCACAAGCCACGCTGGCACAACAGAACAAAAGCTGCCACCAGTGCAGGCTTCGGCCTACACTTTGCTCCTCTCCTCCTCCTCCTGCTGACCCTGGGCTCAAACACCGCTAGTTTTTGCCCGGAAATGCTAGCTGCACAGAGAAAAACACCAGCCAATGTGTTAGTGGGGTTCAGCACCGCCAGCTGTTCCCCTGCTGTGCAGCTTGCAACGTGACCTGCAAACGCCACGCAGGCACATGAACTGAAATTGAAGGGAGCCTGGCCCCCACCCCCAGGTGTTTCTATGTATAACAGCCACCTTGTACAGCAGTACTGCTGCATTTGTACAAGGTGGCTGATGTTTTCTCCTTGCCCACGTGGAACTCAACACGTACAAAATGTGTCTCTTTGAGACCATTCCACTGTCCCTGAGGTGTGACTTTCCTTTCTAATGATACGCAGCACCCCCCTTGGTAGCGCTTCCCGTCTTCTGACATCATTGGTTGGCTACTTGCGCCTGTTCGTCCGCCCTGCCTGAATAAAATGCTCCTCGTTGTCTTAATTATTTTGACTGCGAGGGTGTGATTGATGGGCACGAGCAGTGCATATCTTCGCCTGTCTTAACTCATCTCCTTCCGCCTTCTTCAGACTGTGCAGCCTCATGGCCGCGGCATGCGAGAAGGGATCAGCAGAGGCCGCCCAGTCTGAAGCAGGTGTAAGGACGTGTGTGAGCGGCCAAAATATTTACTTCTCAAGGCCACGAATCCCAGCACCGCAGTGTGGCTTTATGAAAAGACACTGTGGGTCTGGGATTTATGGCCATCGTTAACCGCACCGGCCAACATGAAATGATGTCATAAGATGGGCAGCACTAACAGGGCATTGCCAAGGGATAACACAAGAGCGCAGACTCCTGTACAGCAAATAACAACGCTCAGGAAGCTGCGCCAAGCACCAAGGCGTTATTTTGGACACCTGTGCTGCGTCTCATCAAAAAACCAAGTCACGCATCCACTACAGTTTGACTGTAGAATGGGGTAAATTGTGTATGTCTTTCATTCAGCGTGTGCAAGTAGACAAATTAATAGAGCAACCTTTCACTTGTGCAGCATTAATACTGCACAAGGTGTGTCTCTTGTACTTTGTAACACCTGAGGGGGGGGGTTAAAGGTTTCCTTTGAAATTGGTTCAACTAGGCTTCGGCCTACACTCTGCTCCTCTCCTCCTCCTCCTGCTTCAACACGGGCTCTAACATCGCTAGTTTTTGCCCGCAAGTGCTAGCTGCACAGAGAAAAACACACGCCATTGTGTTAGTGGGGTTCAGCAACGCCAGCTGTTCCCCCAGTGTGTAGCCGGCAAAGTGTCCTGCAAACGCAACGCAGACACAAAGCTGCCTCCAGTGCAGGCTTCGGCCTACACTCATCTCCCCCTGCTTACCCTTTGCTCCAACACCGCTAGTTGGGGCTCTAGGAAGACAATCTTTAATAGGCAAGGCTACGCATCTGGGTTCCAGCACCGCCAGCTGGTTCTCGGCAGTGTTCTTGTCACAGGTACTCCCTCGTGCCAAGCCTGGTTTCAGCACCGTCAGCTGTTTCCGGGTTGTGTCAACTTCACTGAGACGCCTATGCTTGCCCCGTCGTGGTGCGGTCGAGTTAGCCAACTCCAGGGTGCCTCCAGTTTAGGAGCTTCCTATGTGG
This sequence comes from Ranitomeya imitator, assembly GCF_032444005.1. Classification (NCBI taxonomy): domain Eukaryota; kingdom Metazoa; phylum Chordata; class Amphibia; order Anura; family Dendrobatidae; genus Ranitomeya; species Ranitomeya imitator. The sequence goes on along the minus strand of NC_091285.1, from coordinate 159,548,989 downwards.
GCTGCGTGAACTGGTAGTCAAGGCTGGTTCTGTAGTGCCAGTAGGCCCAGCTCCCCCTGTAGGAATGTTGGGGTTCGGTAACTGCGGCTGCCTCGCGGCCTAGCTGTTCTCTCCTCTCCTGTGGGCCTTGGGGTCTACCACCTGGTTCCAGCACCGTCAGCTGGTTCCGGGCCGAGCCTTTGGCTTAGGTGCCTCCTCCTGGGTATCCGAGTTCCGCCAACGCCAGGCGGTCCTTGGTAGTGCTTTTAAGCGCGGGCAGCTACAGCTTAGTAACCGGGTTCCAGCACCGTCAGCTGGTCCTCGGTCGTGCCATTGGCTCTTGCACACTGGGGCAACGCATCCGGGTTCCAGCACCGCCAGCTGGTTCTCGGCAGTGTTCATGTCACAGGTACTCCCTCGTGCCAAGCCTGGTTTCAGCACCGTCAGCTGTTTCCGGGTTGTGTCAACTTCACTGAGACGCCTATGCTTGCCCCGTCGTGGTGCGGTCGAGTTAGCCAACTCCAGGGTGCCTCCAGTTTAGGAGCTTCCTATGTGGGCTGCGTGAACTGGTAGTCAAGGCTGGTTCTGTAGTGCCAGTAGGCCCAGCTCCCCCTGTAGGACTGTTGGGGTTCGGTAACTGCGGCTGCCTCGCGGCCTAGCTGTTCTCTCCTCTCCTGTGGGCCTTCGGGTCCACCACCTGGTTCCAGCACCGTCAGCTGGTTCTAGGCAGTGTCTTTTGCTCTTGTACCTTCTGCTCCCCATCCTGATTCCAGTAACGTCAGCTGGTTCCGGGCAGAGCCTTTGGCTTAGGTGCCTCCTTCTGGGTATCCAAGTTCCACCAACGTCAGGTGGTCCTTGGTAGTGCTTTCAGGCACGGGTACCTCCTGCTTAGTAACCGGGTTCCAGTAACGTCAGCTGGTCCTCGGTAGTTCCATTGGCTCTTGGACCTTCGGCTACCCATCCGGGTTCCAGTACCGTCAGCTGGTTCTCGGCAATGTCTTTTGCTCTTGTACCTTCTGCTCCCCATCCTGGTTCCAGTAACGTCAGCTGGTTCCGGGCAGAGCCTTTGGCTTAGGTGCCTCCTTCTGGGTATCCGAGTTCCGCCAACGTCAGGCGGTCCTTGGTAGTGCTTTTTAGCACGGGTACCTCCTGCTTAGTAACCGGGTTCCAGTAACATCAGCTGGTCCTCGGTAGTTCCATAGGCTCTTGAACCTTCGGGTAGCCATCCGAGTTCCAGTTCCATCAGCTGGTTCTTGGCATTTTCTCAGCCTTCTTGTACCTTCTGCTACATTTCCAAGTTGAAGACCCTAAAGTCGACGACCCGGAAGACCACCCCGATGACGACGACGACCCGGAAGACCACCCCGATGACGACGACGACGACGACGGCGGAGACGACGACGGAGACGACGACGGCGGAGACGACGACGGCGGAGATGACGACACTGAAGACGACGACCCTGGAGACGACGACATGAAATACCGAGAAGCAGAAGAACAAGAGGCTGCAGAACAAAGAGCAGAAGAACATTAAGCATAACACTTAATATCAGAGCAAAAGATATTATCTAAATTATATGCAGAAGAAGACTAAGCAGTGTATGGGGGTGAGTCCGTTCCTCCTCGTGGTGCCCCTGGATAAAGCCTGATGCTGCAGGCCAAACTGAACGCGGACAAATGTAACTTTTGTGACTGGCAGAACGGAAGGTGTAATCTTCCAACTTTTATAGATAACAACTACGGGAATGCCTGTCACAAATGAGAATATGATGAAGAAGTAGAATAGGAAGAATAATAACAGTGGAATAAAAAGAATATGTAGAATAGGAAGAATAATAATAGTTGAAGAAAATGAATACGAAGAATGTAATAAAAAAAAAAAAATAGGTAGAAGATGAAGAAGAAGATGAATAAGGTGAAGAAGTTGATGTCAAAGATGCTGATGATGATGAAGATGAAAGTGTGGGAAAAGGAAAAAAAAGAAGGGGAAGGTCGTGGAATAGTGAAACATCAATATCTGACAAAATAAAAAAAAATTTACATAGTCAATATCTTTTTCAATCCGAACGTCTTTAAAAAAAAAAAAAATCATGCTATTCTATTTGATTGGACTAATCCTCATTGCCTTTAATGTCTCCGCCACCTCCCCCATACATCCTACATTATTCTTAGTTGTTTTCCTTCATGTAGAATGAACCTACAAGGAAAGAAAGGGTTTATTTTAATTCCGATATTTTGGTCCCATTGACTTGCATTGGGATCGGGTATCGGTATCGGCGATATCCGATATTTTTTGAATATCGGCCGATCCAAACCGATACCGATACTTTCCGATATCGGAAGGTATCGCTCAACACTAATTATTAAATGACGCCGTTTATTTTACCATATCATCTACTAAAAAAACAAGTAAATAATTCAAATGCAATAAAATGGTGAAAAACATGAAAACATGATATTCTGACCTGGTTTTTTGGGTTTTGTCTTTACAGCGTTCATTGAGTTATAAAAATGACCTGGGAACCTAGGTCAGTAGGTCATTATGCTCTAGGTCAGTATTATTATGGTGATAGCAAACTTCCCTTTTTTATTTTTTTAAAGCGGCGAACAAAAATTCTGAAGTTTGAAGAAAATAATGTGTTTTTTGTCACAAATCTGATGTTTGCAGTGACACTATTTTATTGCATTTTTTTAGGGAGGCATGTTAAGAATAAAAAATCGTAATTCTGGCGTTTTGATTTTTTCTTTTTTTTTTTGTTCACCAATCAGGATAATTAATTTCATATTTTGCCAGGTGAGTTTTATGAATGCATCAATATCAAACATGTTAATTTATTTATTTTTATAGTAATATTACTGACCTTTTAATTAATTATACAAAGATCAAAGTGAGGGTAGGTTCACACTGGCATATAAAAAAACATTTAGATTTGTTATTACAGGAGCAGCAACTATTAAAGGGAATCTGTTGCCTCAATTTTGCCCTATAAGCTGCGGCCACCGCCATCAGGGGTTTATCTACATCATTATGTAATACTGTAGATAAGCCCCCGATGTAATCTGAAAGATAAGAAAAACAAGTTACATTATACTCACCCAGGGGCGGTACCGGTTCTGTTCAGGTCCGATGGGCATCACGGTCCGGGCCCGGCGCCTCCCATCTTCATACGATGACGTCCTCTTCTTTGCTTCCTGCCACGGCTCCTGCGCAGGCGTACATTGTCTGGCCTGTTGAGGGCAAAATACTGCAGTGCGCAGGCGCTGGGCCTCTCTGACCTTTCCCGGCGCCTGCGTACTGAAGTACTTTGCTCTGCCCTCAACAGGGTAGAGAATTACGCTTCCGCAGGAGCAGCGGCAGAAAGCACAGAAGAGGACGTCATCGTATGAAGATGGGAGGCGCCGGACCCGGACCGTGATGCCCATCGGACCCGAACAAAACCGGGACCGCCCCTGGGTGAGTATAATCTAACGTGTTTTTCTTATCTTTCAAGTTACATCGGGGGCTTATCTACAGTATTACAGAATGCTGTAAATAAGCCCCTGATGGCGTTGGCCACAGCTTAAAGGGCAAAATTGAGGTAACAGATTCCCTTTAATTATTTACAAGAACCTTTACACTTTCCTATATTACAGAATTACTATGTATCCATAAAATTTGAATGCTACACTGTGGCTCCATATGGCGTCAGTTTTTTCACACCCACAGATTTGAATGGTAGAGTCTCCTTCGTTTTACAGACTAAACTTGTGTGTGCCGCCATTTTTTCACACGCAGATTCAGTCAGTGAAAAAAATTGCTCATCTGCTCTTCCCCAATGAACAATATTGGTTTGAATGCGTCTGCTTTTTTCATAGACTACACTTACACTTAAAATATGGTTGTGTGAACGTGTCCTCAGGGCCGCCAACAGGGCATTACTGCCCTGACTGGCACATGGGTCACAATGAGCATTGGGCGCCCTGTCTTCTGCTCACCAGGCTCCAGCTGCAGGATTCTGCCGGTGGAGTAACTCAAGCTGTGTCCGAGACGCAGGTCCAATTGAACTCTATTGCAGGCCCGCACTGCAATAGTTAAAAGCCGCCAGCCAATAGGAGGCTGGCAGCTGACGTCAGCGTGCATATCGCCGTCATTGTCACTCTCCGGCGAGTCCGTGCTTGAAATGCCTGGGTTGGACGTCGCCCCTGGAGCACAGCCAGGTAAGGAGAAAGTGTTTTTTTTTGTTATTATTATTATTATTATTGAAAGCAGCAAGCTGCTAGATGTTTGGGCGGCAGGATGTAGCCACAAGGAACATGTGTCTCCTTTCTGCCCCAACTGTCTCCTTCCTGCCTCATGATCCTGAACCATGTGCAATGGTGCAGGATGGAAACACATGATGTAGGATGGAGACCGTTGGGGCATGATGGAGACGCATGGTGCAGGATGGAGACATTGGGCAGGATAGAGACGGTGCAGGATCATGGGCAGGATGGAGACAGATGGGACAGGATGGAGACAGATGGAGTAGGATGGAGACACATGGTGCAGGATCGTGCGGCAGGATGAAGACAGATAGGGAGGGATATCGACAGATAGGGCATTAACATGAGGCAGGATGGAGATATGGTGCAGGTTGCTGATACGTGGTGCAGGATCATGGGCAGGATGGAGACAGATTGGGTGGTATGGAGGCAGATGGGATAGGATGGAGACAGATGGGGCAAGATGGAGACACATGGAGCAGGATCATGGGGAAGGATGGAGACACATGGTGCAGGATCATGGGGCAGGATAGAGACAGATGATGCAGTATCATGGAGTAGGATGGAGCAAATGGGACCAAATCAAGGAACAGGATGGAAACAGATGGGGCAGTATCATGGAGCAAGATGGAGACAGATGTTGCAGGATCATGGGGCAGGATGGAGACATATGGTGCAGTATCAGGGTGAAGGATGGAGACAGATGGGGCAGGATAGAGACATGGGACAGGATATAGATAGATGGGGCAGGATCAAGGGGCAGGATGGACACAGATGGGACAGGATCATGGGGCAGGATGGAGACAGATGAGGCAGGATCATGGGGCAAGATGGAGACAGACAGTGCAGGATCATGGGGCAGGATGGAGACACATGGTGAAGGATCATGAGGAAGGATGGAGATACATGGTGCAGGATCAAGCAGCAGGATGGATATGATGGAGGCAGATGAGGTAGGATCATGGCACAGATAACACATGATCATGGGACATATGAGGTAGCATCATGGGACAGATAGGGCAGGATTATGGGACACATGGGACAGGGTTATGGGACAGATGGAGCAGGATGGATACAGATGGGGTAGAATGGAGACATCACATGGGGAGAATGGATACTCTTGAGGGCAGGATAGAAGAACATGTGGATGGTGCCAGGAATGAGACACAAGAGGGCCATGATGGGGTATATTGTTACCCTATAGGGCTAATTAAGGGATGTTATTACTGCAGGCATGTATTTTATTTTTTGAGGCTACTGTTTTCAATGAGGGGTCCTGTTACTCTGCATAGTGACACTATGTCACCTTTTATTCTTCATCTGGTGTAGTGTAGAACTTGGTAAAAAACTAAGTGATGTGCTCTGAAAGCGGTGTTCTAGATAACTGTGTTATTTCCTGCAGAGACTAGCCCTGGCTGGAAGAATTGATGTCGGTCTGTGCTGGATAAAGATGAAAATTGAAGTTGAAGGACTTCACTTAGAGATGTCACTGGTGAGGCAGTGTGTTACCAGTACAGTGACACGATTCACTGTATACTTTATACAGTGGTCATATGTACACTGTCATCAGTGATCACTGTATTACCTCTACACTGACAATATATATAATAGAGCTCCTGTGTATAATGTCACTGATCATTGTATTACCTGTACATTGACACTGCATGCTAAGTAGAAATGCCTGTGTATAATAGCACTTATGGTAATATTAGTATTGTGTTTTTTTCATTAATGATCAGTATTGTAATATTTCGTCACTATGTGGTGGTAATGTTAGTCCGGCCATGGTGTCGCTCTATTTGTTCCTTCTATGTGGTATTATAGGTCACTATGTGGTGGTAATTTGTTGTCTGGTCAATGTGTGGTGGTATGTATTCCTTTATGTAGCATTATTCTGCTACTGTGGTGGGTATATGTTGTCTGGTTATGGTGTGGTGGTATTTATTCCTTGTATGTAGTATTATTCGGCCACTGTGGTGGAAATAGGTGATCTGGTCATGGTGTGGCAGTATTGGTTCCTTGTATATGCTATTATTCGGTCACTATGTGGTGGTAATATGTGGTCTGGTCATGGTGTTGGTATTTGTCCCTTGTATGTGGTATTATTGGTCATTTTAAACATTGGAAAATAAATTAAAATATACCTATAAACAAATGATTTATAGGAGAGAGTTGAGTAGAGCTCAGCCAAAAGAGTCAACCTTGTCGTGGTGGCAGCTTAAAATATGTTTTGGCCAAAACAAAATGCTGCTGGCTATGTATGTGATCTGGTGTTTGGAACTGTTAATGTTTGATTGGTGAGGACATGGTGCAGAAATGGAGTTTTAACAAGAGAGGGCGGTGGGACTGTGGACAGTTTGAGGAGTGGAGGCTGCAAGGCTGGGGTGGAGCCTGGGCGGTGTCTCAAGGAGGATCCAAATTTTTTGCCAGTTTGTGGCCCAAAATTCTTTCTGGCAGCCCTGAGTGTCCTGACTGTCAGGTCAGGCCCAATGGAGACCACAGAACTTCCTGCAAACTTTGTGGATCTGGTGAGACCACTGAACCCAAACATCCAGAGGGTTTGTTGTTACTTTAGGGTTCCGGTAAAAACCCTTCCTGGCCTAAGTTCTGGCATTTAGCTTTCTCCCTGTAACATGCTTCCATAATTCTATACATCTTTATAAAATTATGAGTTTAGGAGAGCCAACCCTGGAAAGAAAACAATATACAAAATAAATCGTAAAAGAAAACAGCAACCCGCACCACCGACCACCCACTGTGGTCACTTCCTGGTCAGATCACCTACGCTGGATCGCAGACCTCGGGTGCTAATAGCCTGAAAACATGCCATGTGGAGTATAAACGAAAAGAAAGCGGCAGCACTCACCGGTCTTCTTGCAGGTTATTTATTGGTGAGAAAAATCTTCACGGCACGGGGGTGTGTGGTTACAAAGACATGTGGGGGCTGAACGACGGCCGTTTCGCACCTCCCAGGTGCTTCAACGGGTTCAACAAGTGAGCGGACATGACGCCTTAAGAAGCGTGCACTGAGAGTGCACCTCCCCCCAAGCATCACACCGCCCACCTGTGGTACAAAGTACGTGAATAGTTATAACTGTGCTGTGACACAAACAGTTAAAAACAACGATAGCAACAAAGCGTGAGTACATACATACCTAAAGTACAAAAAATATATATATATATATTTATATTTGTATGTTCATTTTAACTCTTTTATATGGAAGTCTATCTAAGGGAGCAATATAATAGCACTATCCTGAAACATATGTGTTACTACTCCAAATTATCAAAACAATTTAAATACTGTTGGGGTATACCGAGTCAGATATACGATATAAAGTATAAAATATACCGCAACCCTGACGTGTAGTTCTATAGGACCCACGTCATGGATCGCATAAATATGTCATGACACAAATACCATTATATCATAAAAGATATCAAAAAAGGAGCATCGTTACCGATGAATGCGGAAAATTATTCATTAGACACAAGACTGGCAATAGGGTAGGGGAAGGGGTAGGGGAAAAAAAAACACAATTATAAAAAGATCGACATGTCCGTTTTTTCGTTTAGACCTGCTGGGCCCATAGCTCCTGTCCGCATAATCCAAATAGCTTCTCTCTGAAGTAGTAGATTGTGATGGTCTCCTCCTCTCTTTGGGGTTGGAACTTGCTCTATGCCTGCAAAGGTCAGCGTTCCCAAATTATTATCATGTACATCTCGTATGTGGTCAATCAGTCTTGGTACCCCTTTTCCTGTTTTTATCGATCTACAGTGTTCTCTAAAATGTGTATTGAGAGATCTGATCGTCTTACCTATGTAATATCTCCCACACGGGCACCATATAACATAGACAACGTGTTGTGTGCGACAGGTAATAAAATGCATCACTTTATGTGTGATAGGTCCTATATGTAAGGTTCTGTCAGTTATGTGATATTTGCAATATTTGCAGTGTCCACACCGATAATTCCCTTGAGGGGTGGCTCGTTCTAACCAATTGTTAGTTCTAATATTGGTAACGCGGTTCTGTATTAAAATATCCCTAATCCGAGTACTTCTGCTGGAGGTAAGAGATTTACTTTCTGTTTTCAATATGGCCCCATGGACCAACAAATCAGGGCAGCAATAAGAAACAATTGGCATCTTTTGAATAGAGATAGAGAACTAACTGAAATTGTTGCTAGAGGTCCTCTAATCTCGAACAGAAGAAGTACTCGGATTAGGACACTGCAAATATTGCAAATATCACATAACTGACAGAACCTTACATATAGGACCTATCACACATAAAGTGATGCATTTTATTACCTGTCGCACACAACACGTCTATGTTATATGGTGCCCGTGTGGGAGATATTACATAGGTAAGACGATCAGATCTCTCAATACACGTTTTAGAGAACACTGTAGATCGATAAAAACAGGAAAAGGGGTACCAAGACTGATTGACCACATACGAGATGTACATGATAATAATTTGGGAACGCTGACCTTTGCAGGCATAGAGCAAGTTCCAACCCCAAAGAGAGGAGGAGACCATCACAATCTACTACTTCAGAGAGAAGCTATTTGGATTATGCGGACAGGAGCTATGGGCCCAGCAGGTCTAAACGAAAAAACGGACATGTCGATCTTTTTATAAATGTGTTTTTTTTTCCCCTACCCCTTCCCCTACCCTATTGTCAGTCTTGTGTCTAATGAATAATTTTCCGCATTCATCGGTAACGATGCTCCTTTTTTGATATCTTTTATGATATAATGGTATTTGTCTCATGACATATTTATGCGATCCATGAGGTGGGTCCTATAGAACTACACGTCAGGGTTGCGGTATATTTTATACTTTATATCGCATATCTGACTCGGCATACCCCAACAGTATTTAAATTGTTTTGATAATTTGGAGTAGTAACACATATGTTTCAGGATAGTGCTATTATATTGCTCCCTTAGATAGACTTCCATATAAAAGAGTTAAAATGAACATACAAATATAAATATATATATATATTTTTTGTACTTTAGGTATGTATGTACTCACGCTTTGTTGCTATCGTTGTTTTTAACTGTTTGTGTCACAGCACAGTTTTAACTATTCACGTACTTTGTACCACAGGTGGGCGGTGTGATGCTTGGGGGGAGGTGCACTCTCAGTGCACGCTTCTTAAGGCGTCATGTCCGCTCACTTGTTGAACCCGTTGAAGCACCTGGGAGGTGCAAAACGGCCGTCGTTCAGCCCCCACATGTCTTTGTAACCACACACCTCCGTGCCGTGAAGATTTTTTTCAAAACAATACACAACCTTCTCCTAGGATCTTACCTTTTTCAAGGAAAGAGAATCAAGGTGCACTACAATAAATGTAAACCGTATATGGGTGCTCCATCCAGTGGTAAAAACAAAATTACATTTAGAAGAAGAGGATAGTACTACAGAAATGATGTCCACATACCAATGGATATACAAATAAATCATACAAAATGTTTATTTTAACCAGGAAAAGACATACCCAAATTTTTGGGCTGAAAGTGCCCCTCTCGGCTTATACTCGAGTCACGGTCGGCGGTGGGGATAGCGGGTGAGGGGGAGAGGGCTCTGAGGCATACTCACCTAGTCCCGGCGATCCTGGCGCTCCCCCTGCCCATCACATTGTCTTCGGGTGCTGCAGCTCTTCCCCTCTTCAGCGGTCACGTGGGACCGCTCATTAGAAAAATGAATATGGACTCCACTCTCATAGGGCTGGAGCCACATATTCATTTCTCTAATCAGCGGTAACGGTGACCGCTGATAGAGGAAGAGGCTGCGGCACCGAAGACCAGCTGTCCGGGAGAAGGAGCGGGACGCCAGGAGCAGGTAAGTATGTAATATTTACCTATCCCCGTTCCACACGCCGGGCGTCGCTCCATCTTCCCGGCCCCGCTCCATCTTCCCGGCGTCTCTCCGCTCTGACTGTGCAGGTCAGAGGGCGCGATGACGCATATAGTGTTCACGGCGCCCTCTGCCTGATCAGTCAGTGCGGAGAGACGCCGGGACGAGACGCCGGCAGCAGCAGCAGCAATGGCAGAGCTTTCTATGGTACATCAATGGGGCAATAATGAACGGTGCAGAGCACTATATGGCAGAGCTATGGGACAAAAATGAATGGTGCAGAGCACTATATGGCACAGCTATGGGACAAAAATGAACGGTGCAGAGCACTATATGGCAGAGCTATGGGGCAATAATGAACGGTGCAGAGCACTATATGGCAGAGCTATGGGGCAATAATGAACGGTGCAGAGCATTATATGGCAGAGCTATGGGACTGTCATGATATGTACTTTTGCCCTGTCCTGTATTTGAATAATATGCCATTTGATGTATGTAACTGTTCTCTGGTTTCTATTAGCTGTAATTTATGTATTTTCTTGTGCTGGGAGTTCACCTGTAACAATATGTCTCCTTCCCCCAATACTTGCAGCCCTCAGCTCTAATGTAATTAAGCTTGGTCAGCATCACTAGTGGAGGAATAGCCATTCTTCATCGCAGCAGGTGGCTGGTCAAATGTACATACTGGAGAGACTACGCGGAGCCCACCAGTCTAGAATCTTCTGGTGGACCCAACCATTGAATAGAAGGTGTGACCCCTACCCCCCTTCATGGGCGGATCCCAGGAGCTCAGACAATCCATTCTTATTTTGAGATCAGATGTGAGTTGATCCTTGAAGGAGAAGGAGTGGGGATTCTTAGCTGAGGCAAGACCCCACGCCCATCTGGGACTGCGGAAGCGAACGGGGCGAGACTTGAGCTGAGGACATATCTCGTCGTTCGTGAGATTGTTTTGGGATCCCTTGGACTAATTGTGGACTATTGCTTTTTTACCTGGCACAAGGATTATCGGGAGGTGCCCCGAACCTGTTCCATTGGACTAATTGTGGACTCTGTAGATCTACCTGCATGTGTTGTTCCAGCGTTCTTGATAATAAATCTGTGGAATCATCCCTTGGCCTGTTGTCCCTTCTTGCTCTGCCGTACTCCCCGTCACAGGGACAAAAATGAACGGTGCAGAGCACTATATGGCAGAGCTATGGGGCAATAATGAACGGTGCAGAGCACTATATGGCAGGGCTATGGGACAAAAATGAACGGTGCAGAGCACTATATGGCACAGCTATGGGGCAAAAATGAACGTGCGGAGCACAATATGGCACAGCTTTGAGACAAAAATGAACGGTGCAGAGCACTATATGGCACAGCTATGGGGCAAAACTGAACGGTGCAGAGCACTATATGGCAGAGCTATGGGGCAATAATGAACTGTGCAGAGCACTATATGGCAGAGCTATGGGACAAAAATGAATGGTGCAGAGCACTATATGGCACAGCTATGGGGCAAAAATGAACGGTGCAGAGCACTATATGGCACAGCTATGGGACAAAAATGAACGGTGCAGAGCACTATATGGCACAGCTATGGGGCAATAATGAATGGTGCAGAGCACTATATGGCACAGCTATGGGGCAATAATGAACGGTGCAGAGCACTATATGGCACAGCTATGGGGCAATAATGAACGGTGCAGAGCACTATATGGCACAGCTATGGGACAAAAATGAACGGTGCAGAGCACTATATTGCACAGCTATGGGGCAAAAATGAACGGTGCAGAGCACTATATGGCACAGCTGTGGGGCAATAATGAACAGTGCAGAGCACTACATGGCACAGCTATGGGACAAAAATGAACGGTGCAGAGCACTATATGGCAAAGCTATGGGGCAAAAATGAACGGTGCAGAGCACTATATGGCACAGCTATGTGACAAAAATGAACGGTGGAGAGCACTATATGGCACAGCTATGGGGCAATAATGAACGGTGGAGAGCACTATATGGCACAGCTATGGGGCAATAATGAATGGTGCAGAGCATTGTATATGGGGCACAGCTTTATATGGAGCATCTATGGGGCAATAATGAACTGTATGGAGTATTATATGTGGCACATTTTTATATAGAGCATCTTATGGGCCCATCATGAACTGTATGGAGCATTATATGGGGCTCCTGATTCAATATGGATATTCGAAAACACTTAACCTACTGATGTCTCAATTAATTTTACTTTTATTGGTATCTATTTTTATTTTTGACATTAACCGGTAGCTGTTGCATTTTCCACCCTAGGCTTATACTCGAGTCAATAAGTTTTAGGGGGGTCGGCTTATACTCGGGTCCGCTTATACTCGAGTATATACGGTACATATAAAAACAATTAAAAGCCATATGAAGGTCCAACCAAATTTGCTCATGACAATGCGTGGCTATGTTTCCACGGGGTGTAATTTCTGCGTTATTAAGGGATATTATTACTGCAGTCATGTATTTTATTTTTTGAGGATACTGTTTTCAATTGGGTTTCCTGTTACTATGAAGAGTGACACTATGTCACAGTGTAGAATTTGGTAAAAAATTAAGTAATGTGTTCTGCAAGCGGTGCTCTAGATAACTGTGATATTTCCTGCAGAAACTAGCCCTGGCTGGTAGAAGTGATGTCTGTCTGTGCTGCATGAAGATGAAAAGCGAAGATGAAGGACTTCATCTAGAGATGTCACTGGTGAGTCGGTGTGTAACCTCTACTCTGAAACTATACACTGTATACTTTTTACAGAGGTCCTATGTACAATGCCATCAGTGATCACTGAATTACCTTTATACTGACACTATATACAGAGCTCCTGTGTATAATGTCACTGGTGATCACTGTAATACTAGTACACTGACACTATACACAGAGCTCCTGTGTATAATGTCACTGATCACTGTATTAGCTGCACACTGACACTGTATAAAGAGCTCTTGTGTATAATGTCACTGATCACTATATTACCTGTACACTGACATGGCATACAAAGTACAAATTGCCTGTGTATAATGGCAGTTAGGGTAATATTAGCATTGTGTTTCTTTTTATTAAAGGGAACCTGTCACCCCCAAAATCGAAGGTGAGCTACGCCCACCAGCATTAGGGGCTTATCTACAGCATTCTGTAATGCTGTAGGTAAGCCCCCGATGTATCCTGAAAGATGAGAAAAAACGATGGGCGTCGTGGTCCGGGGCCTCCCATCTTCTTATGATGATGTCCTCTTCTTGTCTTCATGATGCGGCTCCAGAGCAGGCATACTTTGTCTGCCCTGTTGAGGGCAGAGCAAAGTACTGCAGTGCGCAGGCGCCGGGCCTCTCTGAGTTTTCCCGTTGTCTGCGCACTGCAGTACTTTGCTCTGCCCTCAACAGAGCAGACAAAGTACGCCTGTGCCAGAGCCGCAGTGTGAAGACAAGTAAATTACATCATCAAAAGAAGATGGGAGGCCCCGGACCAGACTGCGACTCCTATAGGTCGAGACCGCAGCGGGAACGCCTCTGGGTGAGTATAATATAACCTCTTTTTCTCATCTTTCAGATTTGCTGAGTAAATTGCAAAGTGGTTAGTGGCATAAGAAGCAGCCATTGGGATAAATAACCTAATCAACCAGTGAAATAACCTGCTGGCATTCACAGTAACATGATCCCGAAGGAATACAAAAGACACATGGAAGGAGAGAGCATGGTTGGAACAAGAGAATGGCCCCACGCGTATCGCCGTGTCAGGCATGGCTTCGTCAGGGGAAATGATTGGTATGTGCACATCATTTTTTGCAGTACTATCCTCATCTTCCAATTGTAGGATCTTACATTTTAGTACAATGGATACTCTGCTTTATTAAACTAACAGACTAATAAACTATTCAAAAAATAAAGAGACCACTAAAATACCACATTCTAGATATCACTGAATGAAACATTCCAGTTGCAAATCTTTATTCATTACAAAGTGGAATGCACTGAGAACAATACAACATAAATTGATCAATGTATATAAAAATTAACATCTCATGGACGTCTGGATTTGAAATGATGCTCAAAATCAAATTGGAAAATCAAATTACAGGATGATCCATCTCCAGTACAAATACCTGAAGATAAGAAAATTATGCTCAGTAGTGCGTGTGGCCTCCATATGCCTGTATGACCTCCTTATGATACTTGGGCATGCTCATGAAGAGGCGACGGATGTTCTCTTGAGTGCTCTCCTCACTGACCTGGATTAAAGCATCAGTCAACTCCTGGACAGTATGTGGTGCAATGTCGAATTGGTGTATGGAACGAGACATGATGTCCCAGATGTGCTCAGTTGGATTCAGGTGTGCATCTGATCTCACAATGGGTCTGAAGATCTCATCCAGGTGATTAATGGCAATTAGGGTACCTCTAACTAGCACATGGAGGGCATAATAATGTCCATAAACATACCTCCAAATTGATGAAAAATGGCTTTGCCAGAACAAGATCAGAGTTGTGGAATGGCAATGCCACAGGGCCAGACTGGCCCTCTGGCAATTCTGGCAAATGCCAGAATGGCCTGTCTAGTCATGGGCTGCCATGTCTGCTACATTGTTCTCAAGACACGCATATTGTTAAGAGTTGTGACGGAGCACAAAGTCGCTGACTCCATCACTTACCCCAGCAAGCCACGGGTATCATTAGAAATATTGGTCTTGTAGAAAATCTTTCCTCCATTCAAGGCAATATTAGTAATATATCCCATCTGGTTCATGGGGAAGGGGACAAAATGGGACCGTGTGATTTCAAATGCCAGGACTGAATTTCAGCCAAAGTCTGTACCTGCCCTGCCAGAACCCAGATCTGAATCCAACTGAAAATGTGTGTGATGACCTGAAGAGGGCGCTGTACTCAGGAGATGCCCTCACAATCTCACAGATTTGGAGCACTACTGCAAAGAATTGTGGAGAAAGATTGCCAATTCTAGATGTGCCATGCTGATAGACAACTACCCAAAAAGACTTAACACCACAATAAATTGAAAGTCTACTTCAATGACGTGATAGTTTAAGGGTTTGTATATTTCTTCAACCACTTTAATAACATTTTATTTTTTTATTTTTCCATCCGAAAAGATTTCAGTTTCTTTTGCAGTGGATTTGTACAGATTATAGGCGACCTTAAACGTAGAAAAAGGTCTAAAATGATTTTTCTTGATATGATTTTTATATTACATGATAAAAACCTGGCATTTTAACAGGGGTGTGTAGACTTTTTATATCCACTCTAAGTCCTGTTTTACCTTATTTAAATTAAATAATTTTAGTTCTATAAAACTAAGAGAAGAGACTGCAATCTGCTCATGGTCGTTTATTTCATGCCGGTGCCCTGCTGTTGATTTGGTGACAGATTATGAAGTTCTGAATTTCTTGTGTTCAACTTCCCCCGTGGACTCGATCAGGAGAGAAGTGGTCATCGGTGACAGCAGGAACGGGTTATTCTTGGTTCTGCTACATCCGTCTTCTGGAATAATAACGGTGTCTACGTTTATGACCTAGGAGAAGCCAAAGTATAAATATAAGGTTGCCCATTGCCAAGAATTACATGTATAGCATTATAATGGAGGTTATACTGTTTAGTGTAGGCTCAATAACATTTACCCATTTTATGGGGTCTGTAAGTCCTTCTCCTTCTGCGATAGGATCTTCTGCTTTTCTTGTGAGAAGCCATGATGTCTTGCTGGTACCAGGCGGGTTGCTAATAACTTGTGGGCTGCCAGTAGAATGTCCTACACTCTGAGGCCATTATGACACGTAGGACGCTCTCTGATTGTCTAGTAGCTGTGAGGTCACCTGTATGATGTAAGGGAATGTTGGCTAGATAGGGTTGGCCGCTCTGTTTGTGAATATGGTGGTGGGCATGGTTCATTAACAGAATTGCTCAAGTAAAAAGATTTATATATAAACTGTATATATACACACACAGTATACAGTATATATGGCATATTAAACTCTCCACATTTTTGGTATGGGTTAGTTACCTCCTCTGTTGCTTCCAAACAACGTCTTACAGACAGAGAGAAAATGTTCTTTTATATGGGTTTTCTTTAAGAGGGATTTCACAAAAATTAAATATAAAGAAACATGTCTGATTGGTGTCGCCATTTTCAGAGACCCAAAACTTTTATATTTTTCCATGAGGGATTTTTTTTTGTTGACAGTCACACTGTAGTTTTTTTTTGTACTATTTAGACTATGTGCACATAGTGCATTTTTGAGGTGTTTTCGCAGCGTTTTTTCCACGCAGAAATGGGCCAAAAACACTATGGAATCCTTATGAAAGCTTATTCAATCACAATCCTGAAATTTTGTGCACATGAAAAGGAAAATATATACTGAAGTAATTGCAGTGTGCTTTTTTTCTGAAGCATGTCAATTCTTTTTATGTTTCTGCAGCATTTTTCACCCATTAACTTTAATGGAGTCAGTCAAATCCACAGCAAAAACGCAGGAATAAAAATGTTTTAGTTTTTGCTGAGTTTTTGTTTTGTGTTTTAACGACAGCTGCTGACACCAAGCCCTAATCCCATTATCCTGATGCCACTGCATCGGCAAGAAAAAGGTGGTGGGGAATCGAGAAATCACAAAACTCTTTTTTTTAAATATCTTTATTGAGCTCAAAAATGCCTTCATTGCTGTACAAAAACACACACAAAACTGCGGCAAATACACACTTTTTTTCCGCAGCGTTTTTCCTCCCAAGAGATGCAGAAACCTTCACAAAGTTTCTGTAAGCAAATACTGACCGTGTGCACATAGACTTAGGGGTACAGTATGACTCTTTAGTGCTACAGCGTATAACATAAAGGCTAAATAATTTTATATTATGATAAATCTGTTTTTCTTCCTGAAATATTTTATTTTTAGAAAGGTGGAAAAAGTTTAAACTTCCAGACCACCCGATGATGAAAAATGTGTCGACCAGTGTCTGCGCTCTTCTCTGCAATGTCATTTGTTGTTTGTTTTTTAATTGTAGGGGCACAGCCAGACTCCCCGCAGAGAATGCAGACACAGGTTATTACTGTTTCTTCTTTCCAATCGCTTCATACACAGCACTAAACAAGTGTGTACCAAGTGCTTTTACCTCCGGACCCAACAGTCATGTGATCACTGGGTGTAGGGAAGAAGCGGGAGCTCGGTGGTCTTTAGAGACACAGTCATCTCTGCTGTGCCGTCAGGAGGCCGATCTTCTCTTGTAACTGTATCTAATACACAAACCACATAAAGAAGAAATCAAGTTAAAAAAAAGTATTTAAATGTTTGTGGTTATAAAAAAAAACAAAAAACACTTTTTACACTTTTGTTTTTTTCCCTCCTCTTTTAACAAAAGCCAAAACTTTATTTTTCCATCAACAAAGCCATGTGAGATATGTATTATTGAATGACACCATTTATTTTACCATATCATCTACTAAAAAAACAAGTAAATAATTAAAATGCAATAAAATGGTGAAAAACATGATATTCTGACCTGGTTTTTTGGGTTTTGTCTTTACAGCATTCATTGAGTTATAACAATGACCTGGGAACCTAGGTCAGTAGGTCATTATGCTCTAGGTCAGTATTATTATGGTGATAGTAAACTTCCCTTTTTTATTTTTTTTTAAAGTGGTGAATAAAAATTCAGAAGTTTGAAGAAAATAATGTGTTTTTTTGTCACAAATCTGATGTTTGCAGTGATACTATTTTGGGGTACATAAGATGTTTTAATTACTTTGTATTGTTTTTTTTTTCGGGAGGCATGGTAAGAGTAAAAAATCGTAATTCTGGCATTTTTCTTTTTTCTTTTTTTTTGTTCACCAATCAGGATAATTAATTTCATATTTTGCCAGGTGAGTTTTATGAATGAATTAATTATACGAAGATCAAAGTGAGGGTAGGTTCACACTGGCATATAAAAAAAAACATTTAGATTTGTTATTACAGGAGCAGCAACTATTAAAGGGAATCTGTTGCCTCAATTTTGCCCTATAAGCTGCGGCCACCGCCATCAGGGGCTTATCTACATCATTCTGTAATACTGTAGATAAGCCCCCGATGTAATCTGAAAGATAAGAAAAACAAGTTAGATTATACTCACCCAGGGGCGGTCCCGGTTCTGTTCAGGTCCGATGGGCATCACGGTCCGGGGCCTCCCATCTTCATACGATGACGTCCTTTTCTTTGCTTCCTGCCACAGCTCCTGCGTAGGCGTACTTTGCCTGTGGCTCCGTATGGTGTCAGTTTTTTTCACACCCACAGATTTGAATGGTAGAGTCTCCTTCGATTTACAGACTAAACTTGTGTGTGTCGCCATTTTTTCACACGCAGATTCAGTCAGTGAAAAAAATTGCTCATCTGCTCTGCCCCATTGAATAATATTGGTTTGAATGTTGTCTGCTTTTTTCATAGACTACACTTACACTTAAAATATGGTTGTGTGAACGTGTCCTCAGGGCCGCCAACCGGGCATTACTGCCCTGACTGGCACATGGGTCACGATGAGCATTGGGCGCCCTCTCCTCTGCTCACCAGGCTCCAGCTGCAGTATTCTGCCGGTGGAGTAACTCAACCTGTCTAAAAATGAACCATACGGCGCTGCTTAGTTGCTCCAGGTGAATAAGCAGCAAATATATGGATGAAATCACTCCCAATCGTCCCAGAAGTGGTTAATCAAAGAAAACTATATGTGATATTTGCGCTAAGTTCACCTATATGAAGCTATAAATAGTTAAAATACTGGGAAATGTCATAAACAAGGTTCACCATACAGGACTGTGATTAACAAGATGTTTACCTTAATATCAAAGAAAAGGAAATCTGTGTCCAGTGCTGACATGCGGGAAGGTCGTTCACTCATGTGCTGTAAGGTTGGTATCTGAAGCTTTCTCTGAATCTCTGTTCCGGAAATATCCAATATGTTGCAGAGCAAATAGTAGTATAGGAGACGTTGTCCCGGCCGGTGACTAGCGTACTCTGCCAGAGCTTGGTAACTGCCGTGCACAGGCAGTGGCGGCCGCGTGTATAGAGCTGAAGCCGACAAGGTGCAGGACCTTGTGTGACGTTACAGTCACGTGATGTGTACACGTGACCAGCTGCAAAGCTGCGGAGCTGCGGAGCTACGGAGCTACGAATAGCACACAGGACCAACTAATCCATGAATAGCACACAGGACCAACTAATCCACGAATAGCATACAGGACCAACTAATCCTATTAGTTGGTCCTGTGTGCTATTCGTAGCTCCGTGTATAATGGCAGCTAGGGTAATAAAAGTATTGTTTTTTTTTATTAAAGGGAACCTGTCACCCCCAAAATCGAAGGTGAGCTAAGCCCACCAGCATCAGGGGCTTATCTACAACATTCTGTAATGCTGTAGATAAGCCCCCGATGTATCCTGAAAGGTAAGAAAAAGAGGTTAGATTATACTCACGCAGGGGCGGTCCCGCTGCGGTCCGGGTCCGATGGGCTTCGTGGTCCGGGGCCTCCCATCTTCTTAGGATGATGTCCTCTTCTTGTCTTCACGATGCAGCTCCAGCACAGGCATACTTTGTCTGCCCTGTTGAGGGCAGAGCAAAGAACTGCAGTGCGCAGGCGCCGGGCCTCTCTGAGTTTTCCCATCGTCTGCGCACTACAGTACTTTGCTCTGCCCTCAACAGAGCAGACAAAGTACGCCTGTGCCAGAGCCGCAGTGTGAAGACAAGAAGAGGACGTCATCGTAAAAAGATGGGAGGCCCCGGACCGGACTGCAACTCCTATCGGTCCAGACCGCAGCGGGAACGCCTCTGGGTGAGTATAATATAACCTCTTTTTCTCATCTTTCAGATTTGCAGAGTAAATTGCAATGTGGTTCGTGGCATAAGAAGCAGCCATTGGGATAAATAGCCTAATCAACCAGTGAAATTACCTGCTGGCATTCACAGTAACATGATCCTGAAGGAATACAAAAGACACATGGAAGGAGAGAGCATGGTTGGAACAAGAGAATGGCCCCACGCGTATCGCCGTGTCAGGCATGGCTTCGTCAGGGAAAATGATTGGTATGTGCACATCATTTTTTGCAGTACTATCCTCTTCTTCCAATTGTAGGATCTTACATTTTAGTACAATGGATACTCTGCTTTATCAAACTAACAGACTAATACAATATTCAAAAAATAAAGAGAACACTAAAATACCACATTCTAGATGTCACTGAATGAAATATTCCAGTTGCAAATCTTTATTCATTACAAAGTGGAATGCACTGAGAACACGACAACATAAATTGATCAATGTATATAAAAATTAACATCTCATGGAGGTCTGGATTTGAAATGATGCTCAAAATCAAATTTGAAAATCAAATTACAGGCTGATCCATCTTCAGTACAAATACCTGACGATAACAAAATGATGCTCAGTAGTGCGTGTGGCCTCCTTATGATACTTGGGCATGCTCATGAAGAAGCGACGGATGTTCTCTTGAGCGATCTCCTTACTGACCTGGATTAACCCTCCATCAGGAACAATGGATCTGACAGGCGCAGCTCTTCTACTTTCATTTCTCCCTTCTCACCAGATTTTCCCTCTAGATAGTCTCCTGGCTCTAGCTGCTGTGTGAAATTTGATAACACAGTTGGTCTGCAGAGCTTCAGGAAGGATAACACTGTTCTTGCTTCTCAGGCTCATTGGTCGCGAACACATCATACTTTATAAGATTGGTATGTAATGTTTTTAGTCATTACTATTGTTTATTTAGCTTGTTTTATGATTGGATAGAGAAAGGTTTGTGGATATTTCATATAAATAAGGCAGATTTTATTACAAATGAAAGTGTGCTTCTCAGGAGTTTGTGTATATCAAAGTTATTACTTTTACTTTGAGTAAATGGGTTTGTTTTGCACCTGATAATGTGTAGTCTCTTTTATTACATCCCTATGAAGGTCTATGATCACTTTTAGATCACTGAAATTGAGAAAATTAGATATTCTAGGCATTTTTCTAGGCTGCGCTTGACAGGCACATTGTTCCATTACGAGTTAGTGCGAATATTGTTCCTGATGGAGGGTTAAAGCATCAGTCAACTCCTGGACACTATGTGGTGTAATGTCGAATTGGTGTATGGAATGAGACATGATGTCCCAGATGTGCTCAATTGGATTCAGGTGTGCATCTGATCTCACAATGGGTATGAAGATCTCATCCAGGCAGGGCCAGACTGGCCATTGGGCACTTCTGGCAAATGCCAGAAGGGCCGGTGCCAGTCGTGGGCCGCTCGATCCGCCTCCCCCCGCCACCGCCGACTCACCCCCCTGCCATCGCATTCAACTATACCTGCGTCTATAACGCCTGTACAGTTGAATGCAATGAAGGAGGAGAAAGCGTCTACAGACGCTCCCTCTCCCATCATTCCCCACTCTGCCTCTGACACTGCGGGTGCGCGATGACATCATATCATCGCGCACCTGCTGTGTCCCGGGCAGACTGCAGCCTCTGAGACAGGAGCAGGAAGCAATGCGGGGCACGAGGAGAGGTGAGAAGAGTGTTTTTTTTTTTTTGCTGGACTTTGGGGACATTCTCGGGGGGAGGAGGAGAGATGTGGGCTGTGCTGGATATACCACTGTGCGGGCTGTGCTGGATATACCACTGTGCAGGCTGTGCTGGATATACCACTGTGCGGGCTGTGCTGGATATACCACTGTGCGGGCTGTGCTGTATATACCACTGTGTGTGCTGTGCTGGATATACCACTGTGCGGGCTGTGCTAGATGTACCACTGTGCGGGCTGTGCTGGATATACCACTGTGCGGGCAGTGCTGGATATACCACTGTGCGGGCTTTGCTGGATATACCACTGTGCGGGCTGTGCTGTACATACCACTGTGCGGGCTGTGCTGGATATACTGTGAAGGAACAAATTATGAAAGATTCTCCATTTTGTGCTTTCACTCCATTTTGTTGTTGGTTAAAGATAAATTCTGTTATTTACTTAGGTAGAAGGTTACAGCTGCTATGAAATAACTCTGTCCTGTTTCTCACGAAGATAATATTTTGTTATTCAGCTAGTCTATGGTTCATAATTGGTATAAAGACCTTGAGTATTCTAACTCGAGTGAGCCAGATAAGAGACTTGTGGGGGTATCGCTATACAAGACTGAGGCATCTGTTAATATGTTTTTCTATGCCAAAAAGACATGACCATATCTGTAGTTTCCATTTTTCCTGTATCCTCATGGGTTAAGTTTTTCCTGTATTCTTATAGGTTAAGAACTGTGAACGTGTTCTTATGCTGATTGGTTGAAGTATAATTTCTATGACTATGAAAAGTCAGACAATAAACGGGGACCCAGAGATCTGCTCGATCCCCCACACAGAGGCACGCGTCTCCGTCTGGTCATTTTCAGTTGCCGGCAACGCCCTGTAGATTAATTTGGAAATCACTGAGTCAACCGTGAAGGATCACTTTAGATCCTCCCTCAACAGCTTGGTGCCTGAAAACGTGGGGCCCCAAACAGGAACGCCTCTGCCCCCCGGAGGACAACAAGACAAAGGACCCTCGGAGCGGACACAGGCACTGGAAAATTGGGACTGATCATCCCCCACAACAACCACGGTTGTTGGCAGTTATACTGTCCAGACTGACCGTTTGGTGTGGTTTTCCTGTGTTTGTTGCTGCAATGAGGATCTGAGGTTTGTCCCCGATGGTGGGGTGATTTTTGGGTGGAATCATATAGAAGTGTAGTTCCGTTGGGAGCCCAGTGCTCGAACCGTACCTCATAAGGGACGGACACCCCTGATTGACCAGTGATGTAATTCTCTTTATAGTCAAAATATCCTGAATTCCTGATAATTGTTAGAATCAGGCACGGTGAGGTGATCGAAGATTGGGTAGGATACGTAACTCAGGAATATATAGAAGTATACAATATATATATCCAGAGGTATTCGGAGGGAATGTCTAAGACGCCCTCCTCCTTTCACTGAGTACCGCGTTTTTGGGTTGTTCCAGCGGGGGACAGAGAGACCCAGTGGAACAAACCATAAAGGCCTCTCGGTATTGTGCACAACTAGGTAAGGATATTTAGCTCTAAAGGAGAATCATGTTTCCATGGAAGTAAAAGAAGACTTTGAATTTGTGTGTTGAATCTGATACTGTTAGCCCAAAGATGAGGAAAATATTCTCAATCATTGGTTTTTCTAAGGTGTTCTGGCATATGATTTGTGTGATGAAGGTTTTGTAGAAATTAATTAAGTCTGAGAACTGCTGTATTCTGTTTCTGTGTAGATTTCCCGATGGGAGGGGTCAAACATCTGCGCTGTGTCTTTCTGCTTTCTGTCCTGAGGAATGCTGTAAATTCTTATCTCTGTGTCTCTGGTATGGAGGGGGCACAATGCCGCGTCCTCTCTGAATTTTCTATCCTTGTGTAGTATGTGCAATAGTACAATGTTGTATTGAATTAGAAAGAATTATTGTAAGTTTAAAGTGAAATGTGTTTTGTTTTAGGAGATTGTTTGGTTATCAGTGTAATTGAAAAATTGGTAAAAGATTCACCTTTTTCAAGTTGAATGGTTGATATATAGCAAATTAAGGATTAACAGAGAAAGTGAATTTGGATCTGTTTTTGTCACGTTGAAAAAAAAAAGGAAAATTGTCTATTGCTATGACAAAAAAAAAACTGGATGTTTGTGGTGCAGGAAGGAACTGAGAAAGTGATTGAGGGTAATGTGTTAGAAAGACAAACAATTAAAAATAATAATCTGAAACAGGGGGGCTCCCTGCTAGATGATAAGGTCCCTCCCCAGGAAATCAAGCCTCTTCTCCCGATTGTAAGCTCTTTGCCCCTTATCCCCAAAGCTCCAATATATCCTGGGTTGCCAAAACGTAGTGCGCCCCCACCCTATGATCCTGCCGGGTGGATTTGTGATGTATGCAGAGTTACTTATTCTCAGTGGAGACAGGTCTGTTACAATTGTGAAGCAAGAAGATCCGGAGTTGTAGCCCCCACCTTTCCCTTGCTAAACGCTGACGGCACTTATTATCAGCCACCGCCAGCACCAGTCCCTGCTATGCTTCGTATTGCTAGTGGTTATGAGTATCCACCCCCTCCTACTTTAGTTACCCGATTCAGAAACATCCCCCATGGCCTTCTATAGACAAATAGCAGCGAATCGAGAGATTTATTCCACTCCCGGAGAGATCTGTTACACTTACTCCATGTGAAGGCTGGAGAGGGGTATTTTCCAATTATTGAGGGGGAACCTATGAGAGTGATGTTGATTTCTGTAATGCTTTAAGGGTTTGGGCACAAGATAGAATAGCGGACCAAGCTACCTCCCTCACGGATGTCACACAGGACAAGGGGAAGACTGCCGAGAAGTTCTATGGGCGTCTTATGGTAGTACTTAAAGATTTGGGGTTTTCACTGTATAATAAAGCCCATTCACACCTTTTTGCAGTAGCTTTGATGTCCGGCCTTGAATCTGAATTGAAAGAGGCAATAATGTCAGTTAGACCTGACATCGAGAATTGCACTCCGGACGATGCATTAAAAGTAATTAAAAGTTTTCAGAAGAACTTAACCCTCTCTGCATCAACAGTGAGATCAAGTGAGATCAAGGGTTAAAACTGTAGCTGCAGTAGCTGCAGGGATTTCTGCTCCAATCTCAGCTCCCCCCCCCCCACAGCTGCAAGGACTCAGCTCTGTTCCTTATCAGTGGCCCACCAGACTCCAGCTCCTGACCTCCTCCCACCCTTACACAAATCCAGTCCCATACTCCAATATCCATTTTAACCCTATGTCTGGGAATCTCCCTCCCAAGCCCCGCCATGTCAATTCTCAGATCAAGAGCTTGTTTTAACTAGAGTAGATGGCAGACCCAATAAATATACTCTCACAAAACCCATCCCTGTGGGACTTTTCCCTGAAGTTACTGCTCAGTTCGTAATCTCTCCCTCATGTCCGGTAAATTTACTGGGGGCAGATTTATTATCACAGTTCCGCTCCAGAATACAGTTAGGGCCAGAAATATTTGGACAGTGACACAAGTTTTGTTATTTTAGCTGTTTACAAAAACATGTTCAGAAATACAATTATATATATAACTAGCTGAAGAGCCCGGCGTTGCCTGGGCATAGTAAATATCTGTGGTTAGTTATAGCACCTCACTTCTCTTATTTTCCCATCACGCCTCTCATTTTCCCAATCACATCTTTAATTTTCCCCCTCACATCTCTCATTTTCTCCCTCACACCTCTCATTTTCTCCCTCACTCCTCTCATTCCCCCCTAACACTTGTCATTTCGACCTCACATCTGTCATTTTCCAATCACTCCACTATTTTCCCTCACTCCTCTCATTTTGCACTCACACCTTTTCATTTTCACCTCACATCTCTCATTTTCACCTCAGTATATACATGTTTGTCATGTCCCTTATATATAGTATACACCTGTATGTCATCTCCTGTATATAGTATATACCTGTATGTCATCTCCCCTGTATATAGTATATACCTGCTGTGTGTCATCTCCCCTGTATATAGTATATACCTGTATGTCATCTCCTCCTATATATAGTATATACCTGTATGTCATCTCCTCCTATATATAGTATATACCTGTATGTCATCTCCTTCTATATATAGTATATACCTGTATGTCATCTCCTCCTGTATATAGTATATACCTGTGTGTCATCTCCCCTGTACATAGTATATATCTGTGTGTCATCTCCTCCTGTATATAGTATATACCTGTATGTCATCTTCTATATATAGCATATACCTGTATGTCATCTCCTCCTGTATATAGTATATACCTGTAGGTAATCTGCTCCTGTATATAGTATATACCTGTGTGTCATCTCCTCCTGTATATAGTATATACCAGTATGTCATCTCCTCCTCTATATAGTATATACCTGTGTGTCATCTCTCCTGTATATAGTATATATCTGTGTGTCATCTCCCCTGTATATAGTATATACCTGTGTGATCTCCTGTATTAGACCTCGTTAACACGTTATTTGCTCAGTATTTTTACCTCAGTATTTGTAAGATAAATTGGCAGCCTGATAAATCCCCAGCCAACAGGAAGCCCTCCCCCTGGCAGTATATATTAGCTCACACATACACATAATAGACAGGTCATGTGACTGACAGCTGCTGTATTTCCTATTACATTGTATTGTATTGTATTTCCTGGTACATTTGTTGGTCTTACCAGACTTGTGTGTGTTTTAGGGCGAGTTTCGTTTGTCAAGTTGTGTTTGTTGAGTTGCATGTGGCGACATGCATGTAGCGACTTTTGTGAGATGAGTTTTGTGTGGCAACATGCGTGTAGCAACTTTTTGTGTGTCGAGTTGCATGTGACAGGTTAGTGTAGCAAGTTGTGTGCAGCAAGTTTTGCACATGGCGAGTTTTGCGCGTGGTGAGTTTTATGTCTGGTGCCTTTTGAGTATGTGCAAGTTTTGTGTGAGGCAACTTTTGCATGTGTTGCAAATTTTGTGCATGTGGCAATTTTTCCGCGTGTGCAAGTTTTGCGTGTGGCGAGTTTTCCATGAGGTGAGTTTTGCACTTGTGGCGAGTTTTGCGTGAGCCTAGTTTTTGCATGTGGCGAGTTTTGCGCGTGGCGAGTTTTGAGCGGCGACTTTTGTGTTTCGACTTTTATGTGGCGAGGTTGGTGTATGTGTGGTGAAAGGTGTGCTGAGGGTGGTATATGTGTTCAAGCACGTGGTAGTGTGTGGCGCATTTTGTGTGTGTTCATATCCCCGTGTGTGGTGAGTATCCCATGTCGGGGCCCCACCTTAGCAACTGTACGGTATATACTCTTTTGCGCCATCGCTCTCATTCTTTAAGTCCCCCTTGTTCACATCTGGCAGCTGTCAATTTGCCTCCAACACTTTTCCTTTCACTTTTCCCCATTATGTTGATAGGGGAAAAATAGTTTGGTGAATTGGAACGCGCGGGGTTAAAATTTCACCTCACAACATAGCCTATGACGCTCTCAGGGTTCAGATGTGTGACTGTGCAAAATTTTGTGGCTGTAGCTGCGACGCCTCCAACACTTTTCCTTTCACTTTTTCCCCATTATGTAGATAGGGGCAAAATTGTTTGGTGAATTGGAAAGCGCGGGGTTAAAATTTCACCTCACAACGTAGGCTATGATGCTCTCAGGGTCCAGACGTGTGACTGTGCAAAATTTTGTTTCTGTAGCTGCGACGCCTCCAAAACTTTTCCTTTCACTTTTTTCCCCATTATGTAGATAGGGGCAAAATTGTTTGGTGAATTGGAACGCGCGGGGTTAAAATTTTGCCTCACAACATAGCCTATGACGCTCTCGGGGTCCAGACGTGCGACTGTGCAAAATTTTGTGGCTTTAGCTGCGACGGTGCAGATGCCAATCCCGGACACACACACACACACACACACACACACACACACACACACACACACACACACACATTCAGCTTTATATAGTAGATATGGGCTGAAAGTGCACACTCCCAGCTGCAATATGATAGTTTCCACATCCAAATCGGAGAAAGGGTTTAGGAATCATAGCTCTGTAATGCATAGCGTCCTCTTTTTCAAGGGACCAAAAGTAATTGGACAATGGACTCTAAGGGCTGCAATTAACTCTGAAGGCGTCTCCCTCGTTAACCTGTAATCAATGAAGTAGTTAAAAGGTCAGGGGTGGATTCCAGGTGTGTGGTTTTGCATTTGGAAGCTGTTGCTGTGAGCAGACAACATGCGGTCAAAGGAACTCTCAATTGAGGTGAAGCAGAACATCCTGAGGCTGAAAAAAAAGAAAAAATCCATCAGAGAGATAGCAGACATGCTTGGAGTAGCAAAATCAACAGTTGGGTACATTCTGAGAAAAAAGGAATTGACTGGTGAGCTTGGGAACTCAAAAAGGCCTGGGCGTCCACGGATGACAACAGTGGTGGATGATCGCCGCATACTTAATTTGGTGAAGAAGAACCCGTTCACAACATCAACTGAAGTCCAGAACACTCTCAGTGAAGTAGGTGTATCTGTCTCTAAGTCAACAGTAAAGAGAAGACTCCATGACAGTAAATACAAAGGGTTCACATCAAGATGCAAACCATTCATCAATACCAAAAATAGACAGGCCAGAGTTAAATTTGCAGAAAAACACCTCAAGAAGCCAGCTCAGTTCTGGAAAAGTATTCTATGGACAGATGAGACAAAGATCAACCTGTACCAGAATGATGGGAAGAAAAAAGTTTGGAGAAGAAAGGGAACGGCACATGATCCAAGGCACACCACATCCTCTGTAAAACATGGTGGAGGCAACGTGATGGCATGGGCATGCATGGCTTTCAATGGCACTGGGTCACTTGTGTTTATTGATGACATAAGAGCAGACAAGAGTAGCCGGATGAATTCTGAAGTGTAGCGGGATATACTTTCAGCCCAGATTCAGCCAAATGCTGCAAAGTTGATTGGACGGCGCTTCATAGTACAGATGGACAATGACTCCAAGCATACAGCCAAAGCTACCCAGGAGTTCATGAGTGCCAAAAAGTGGAACATTCTGCAATGGCCAAGTCAATCTCCAGATCTAAACCCAATTGAGCATGCATTTCACTTGCTCAAATCCAGACTTAAGACGGAAAGACCCACAAACAAGCAAGACCTGAAGGCTGTGGCTGTAAAGGCCTGGCAAAGCATTAAGAAGGAGGAAACCCAGCGTTTGGTGATGTCCATGGGTTCCAGACTTAAGGCAGTGATTGCCTCCAAAGGATTTGCAACAAAATATTGAAAACAAAAATATTTTGTTTGGGTTATGTTTATTTGTCCAATTACTTTTGACCTCCTAAAATGTGGAGTGTTTGTAAAGAAATGTGTACAATTCCTACATTTTCTATCAGATATTTTTGTTCAACCCTTCAAATTAAACGTTACAATCTGCACTTGAATTCTGTTGTAGAGGTTTCATTTCCAATCCAATGTGGTGGCATGCAGAGCCCAACTCGCGAAAATTGTGTCACTGTCCAAATATTTCTGTCCCTAACTGTACAAATCCAAGATGATGGTCAGATGGTACTTACGTTATATAACCCCTCCCCTTTTCCCAAAGTCCATCAGTACCCTTTGAAACATGATCAGGAGCGGGGCCTCAAGGGGCAAATACAAACGTTACTCGGTAATGGTGCCCTGGTACCCTGTGTTTCCCCATGTAACACGCCCTTGTTTCCCGTTAAGAAAAAGACCCCACCCGGCCAACCCCCTGT
Source organism: Ranitomeya imitator (assembly GCF_032444005.1). Lineage (NCBI taxonomy): Eukaryota > Metazoa > Chordata > Amphibia > Anura > Dendrobatidae > Ranitomeya > Ranitomeya imitator. Next base: position 159,519,627 of record NC_091285.1, on the reverse strand, counting down.
GTACCGGCTGGTACAAGACCTACGGGCAGTTAATGCAGCTACTGTTCTAGAAACTCCAGTGGTGCCTAATCCACATACTCTTGTCCCAGATATCTCAGGATGCTCCTTGGTTCACAGTTATCGACCTCGCCAATGCCTTCTTCAGCATTCCGTTACACCCAGATTGCCAGTTTCTGTTTGCATTCACTTATCAGGGACGACAATTGACGTGGACAGTTATGCCACAAGGGGCCCAAAACAGTCCCAATCAGTTTGCAAAAAATATGGGCGAGTGTCTTTTACCCTGGCAGTTAGAATATCCTTATGTCACGCTGCTTCAGTATGTGGGTAACCTTTTGTTGTGTGCACAGACAGAGCAGGAAGCCATTGTTGCCACTGTTAGCCTTCTCAAGTATCTGGCAGATCTGAACTGTCGGGTTTCGGCCTTGAAACTTCGGTTCTGCCTTGGTCAAGTGATATTTTTGGGTCACTGTCTCCTTCAGGGTGCCAGACACCTCACAGAAGAAAGAAAAATAGCCGTCAGCTCCCTTCCTTTCCCAAAAGATGAGACTGCACTCCAGCGTTTTCTTGGACTATGTATTTATTGTTGTCAGTGAATACCGGACGCATCCCGCATAATGCTACCTCTCTACAAGGCCCTGAAAGACTGTTCAAGATATGCTGATGATTTTGGCAGATTCCACATAGGATACGCTGTTACTACGGAAGATACTGTAGTGCACGGAGCTGCACTCTCTCTCTCTCACTGTCAGGACAAGAAGCAGAATTTCAGGCTCTGACTACTGCATGTGTTCAGGCCAAAGACAGGCGGGCTAATATACACGGACTCACAGTATGCATTTGGTATTGTTCATGATTTCGGAGCCCTATGGGCCAATCGAGGGTTTGTTGCTACCGCCGGGACTCAGTGAAGAATGTTGAAGCTGTTAAAGCCCTCATGGACTCAATCAAATTACCTACTCAGGTGGCCATTATCAAAGTTAAGGGGCACGGTCCTAGGAACAGTCCACAGACTGTTGGTAACGCCTTTACGAATATGCAAGCAAAAGCCGCTGCTCTTCTGCTTGTTGAACTAACCATACCAGCTATGGTGACCACACGCTCTCAGCGTAAACAGTTACAAGAAACACTGACTCTACAGAAACCTGATGATCCACGACAGACTGAGGTTTTCTGCCGGACCCCGCAAGACCGCATAATGACGATGCAGAGAATGTCTCCAAAGGAAGAAGTGAAGTACTGGAAAACTGATGGAGCACGTATCGACATGGTCTCTGGAAAAATGACCAACTTGTGTGTCTCTCTAAGCGAATGTACCCTACTATTGCCACGTGGGCGCATGGGCCCACACATCGAGATATCTGTCAGACCTGCAATCCCGGTCAACTTCAACGTGTACCCCCGAAGCACCTTGCTAAGCCCGACTATCCTTTCCAAAGGCTCCAGGTGGACCATATCACGTTGCCTAAGTCTGGAAGGTATGAATATTGTCTGGTGGTTGTCAACATGTTCTCCAGTTGGCCGGAAGCATTCCTCGTTACCAACATGACTGCAAAGACCACAGCAAAGAAACTGGTGATGGAAGTTATATGCAGATATGGTGTTCCAGAAGTCGATGAAAGTGACCAAGTCCCGGCCTTTTCTCTCATGTGTATCAAGAGGTTCTGATAATGTTTGGATCCACTGTAGCCCTCCATACTCTCCACAATCCAGTGGGAAAGTTGAGAGGCTGAACGGCACACTGAAGGGACAATTGACCAAAATGATGCAGGAGACTATGGCTCCATGGCCAGGGCTCTTACATATTCGTACTACCCCTATTGCAAAACATGGCCTGTCCCCATATTAGATATTGTTTGGTGCTAGGTTCTCAGTTGCAAATTTCAGTCTCAGTAGTTGTCAGAAGAAACTGACCGTGCTGTTCAATATGTTATTCAGCTTAGTAAAAATGTTGCTAACACCCATGTTTTAGTTTCTTCTTCCCTTCCAGATTCAGCAGAAACCGACACTTGTCACAATTTGAAGCCTGGTGGTTTTATGGTCGTGAAAAGCTATGTCAGAAAACACGGACTAGAACCCTTGTATGACGGTCCCTACCAAGTCCTCCTCATTACTCCTATGTCAGTAAAGCTGGAAGGAAGGCCGACATGGATCCACATATCACACTGCAAGCTGGTCAAACAGACTAGTAGCAAATAAGGGGACAATGTTTTAGTTGTTCGTATTTCCATATAATAATATTGATAACCGAATGGGACAGCCTAAATTTTCCAACATCCTTGAATAATAAGTTTGTACAATATCATGAAAGATTAATAGTACAGATGAGTATAGCCAATAAAATTGTCAGTTCTATTTTCATTTACCCTATGATTACACAAATGTGGGATAAATTGCTTAGGGCCACAGATTATCCAGATGATCAAATTTGGGATATATTGGATATACTTAATACTACTGTTGCTGTCCAAAACTAACTTATCATAGTCACTAATCAATATACTGTAGTACTGGACTACTTAACAGCAGCACAGGGTGGTATGTGTCAGATTATTGGACCCACATGCTGTTATTATACAGATCCCAATAGTACTCTAAAGTTAAAGTTAGAAGACATTCAAAGACTCAGAGATCAATATGATAAAGACAATGACCGTAATAAGGACAGTTGGTGGGCAGACACCTTCTCCTTTCTTACTCCAGCCAATTGGTTTGAGGGACTTCGGGGCTGGATAGCTGGAATCTTGTAAAGTTTGTTACACATCGCTGCCTTTATCCTTGTCATGTATGTAATACTAAAACTTGTTCTTTGGTGTATTTCTGTATGTATTAGGAAATTCTGCACTAAGACAACTAATGATGAAACCAAAAGCGTTGCCACCCCTGCTCTCTACACCGATTTCACAAAGTTACCAGATGAAGATGTTGAAGCCAAGCGCATGGCTATCTTCAAAAGATCCTCACCACCGTTATCAACAATTGTTATTCATAAATTCTAGTATACAGGGGGGACGGGTACGCCACAACAGCCATGGCTGGTAACATGGCACCAGTCATGTGAAGACCAGTACCCCTCGAGCTTATAGCTTGGGATAGTACCTCTGATGCTGGAGATTAATTAACAAAATTTATCTAGGGGGGAATGTGAAGGAACAAATTATGAAAGATTCTCCATTTTGTGCTTTGACTCCATTTTGTTGTTGGTTAAAGATAAATTCTGTTATTTACTTAGGTAGAAGGTTACAGCTGCTATGAAATAACTCTGTCCTGTTTCTCACGAAGATAATATTTTGTTATTCAGCTAGTCTATGGTTCATAATTGGTATAAAGACCTTGAGTATTCTAACTCAAGTGAGCCAGATAAGAGACTTGTGGGGGTATCGCTATACAAGACTGAGGCATCTGTTAATATGTTTTTCTATGCCAAAAAGACATGACCATATCTGTAGTTTCCATTTTTCCTGTATCCTCATGGGTTAAGTTTTTCCTGTATTCTGATAGGTTAAGAACTGTGAACGTGTTCTTATGCTGATTGGTTGAAGTATAATTTCTATGACTATGAAAAGTCAGACAATAAACGGGGGCCCAGAGATCTGCTCGATCCCCCACACAGAGGCACGCGTCTCCGTCTGGTCATTTTCAGTTGCCGGCAACGCCCTGTAGATTAATTTGGAAATCACTGAGTCAACCGTGAAGGATCACTTTAGATCCTCCCTCAACAATACCACTGTGCGGGCTGTGCTGTATACACCACTGTGCGGGCTGTGCTGGACATACCACTGTGCGGGCTGTGCTGGATATACCACTGTGCGGGCTGTGCTGGATATACCACTGTGCGGGCTGTGCTGTATATACCACTGTGCGGGCTGTGCTGGACATACCACTGTGCGGGCTGTGCTGGATATACCGCTGTGCGGGCTGTGCTGTATATACCACTGTGCGGGCTGTGCTGTATATACCACTGTGCGGGCTGTGCTGGATATACCACTGTGTGGGCTGTGCTGGATATACTACTGTGTGGGCTGTGCTGTATATACTAATGTGTGGGCTGTGCTGTATATACTACTGTGTGGGCTGTGCTGTATATACTACTGTTTGGGCTGTGCTATACATACTACTGTGTGGGCTGTGCTGTATACTGCTGTGTGGGCTGTGTTATCTACTATGCGGGCTGTGCTATATACTATGTGGGCTTTGCTATATACTATGGGGAGTATATTATCTTCTATGGGGAGGCCATGTTATGTACTATGTGGCTGTGGTATATACTGTTGTGGGGGTATATTATATTCTATGGGGGAGGTTGGGTTATATACTATACTAGCTGAAGAGCCCGGCGTTGCCTGGGCATAGTAAATATCTGTGGTTAGTTATAGCACCTCACTTCTCTTATTTTCCCATCATGCCTCTCATTTTCCCCCTCACATCTCTCATTTTCTCCCTTACACCTCTCATTTTCTGCCTCACTCCTCTTATTTTCCCCCTCACTTCTCTTATTCCCCCCTAACACTTGTCATTTCGACATCACATCTGTCATTTTCCGATCACTCCACTATTTTCCCTCACTCCTCTCATTTTGCACTCACACCTTTTCATTTTCACCTCACACCCCTCATTTTTGTCATCTCCCTTATACAGTGGGGCAAAAAAGTATTTAGTCAGTCAGCAATAGTGCAAGTTCCACCACTTAAAAAGATGAGAGGCGTCTGTAATTTACATCATAGGTAGACCTCAACTATGGGAGACAAACTGAGAAAAAAAAATCCAGAAAATCACATTGTCTGTTTTTTTAACATTTTATTTGCATATTATGGTGGAAAATAAGTATTTGGTCAGAAACAAACAATCAAGATTTCTGGCTCTCACAGACCTGTAACTTCTTCTTTAAGAGTCTCCTCTTTCCTCCACTCATTACCTGTAGTAATGGCACCTGTTTAAACTTGTTATCAGTATAAAAAGACACCTGTGCACACCCTCAAACAGTCTGACTCCAAACTCCACTATGGTGAAGACCAAAGAGCTGTCAAAGGACACCAGAAACAAAATTGTAGTCCTGCACCAGGCTGGGAAGACTGAATCTGCAATAGCCAACCAGCTTGAAGTGAAGAAATCAACAGTGGGAGCAATAATTAGAAAATGGAAGACATACAAGACCACTGATAATCTCCCTCGATCTGGGGCTCCACGCAAAATCCCACCCCGTGGGGTCAGAATGATCACAGGAACGGTGAGCAAAAATCCCAGAACCACGCGGGGGGACCTAGTGAATGAACTGCAGAGAGCTGGGACCAATGTAACAAGGCCTACCATAAGTAACACACTACGCCACCATGGACTCAGATCCTGCAGTGCCAGACGTGTCCCACTGCTTAAGCCAGTACATGTCCGGGCCCGTCTGAAGTTTGTTAGAGAGCATTTGGATGATCCAGAGGAGTTTTGGGAGAATGTCCTATGGTCTGATGAAACCAAACTGGAACTGTTTGGTAGAAACACAACTTGTCGTGTTTGGAGGAAAAAGAATACTGAGTTGCATCCATCAAACACCATACCTACTGTAAAGCATGGTGGTGGAAACATCATGCTTTGGGGCTGTTTCTCTGCAAAGGGGCCAGGACGACTGATCCGGGTACATGAAAGAATGAATGGGGCCATGTATCGTGAGATTTTGAGTGCAAACCTCCTTCCATCAGCAAGGGCATTGAAGATTAAACGTGGCTGGGTCTTTCAACATGACAATGATCCAAAGCACACCGCCAGGGCAACGAAGGAGTGGCTTCGTAAGAAGCATTTCAAGGTCCTGGAGTGGCCTAGCCAGTCTCCAGATCTCAACCCTATAGAAAACCTTTGGAGGGAGTTGAAAGTCCGTGTTGCCAAGCGAAAAGCCAAAAACATTACTGCTCTAGAGGAGATCTGCATGGAGGAATGGGCCAACATACCAACAACAGTGTGTGGCAACCTTGTGAAGACTTACAGAAAACGTTTGACCTCTGTCATTGCCAACAAAGGATATATTACAAAGTATTGAGATGAAATTTTGTTTCTGACCAAATACTTATTTTCCACCATAATATGCAAATAAAATGTTAAAAAAACAGACAATGTGATTTTCTGGATTTTTATTTCTCAGTTTGTCTCCCATAGTTGAGGTCTACCTATGATGTAAATTACAGACGCCTCTCATCTTTTTAAGTGGTGGAACTTGCACTATTGCTGACTGACTAAATACTTTTTTGCCCCACTGTATATTGTATACACCTGTATGTCATATCCCCTGTAAATAGTATATACCTACTGTATGTCATCTCCTCCTGTATATTGTATATACCTATGTGTCATCTCCTCCTGTATATAGTATATACCTGTATCTCATCTCTTCTGTATATACTAAATACCTGCTGTATGTCATCTCCTCCTATGTATAGTATATACCTGTATGTCATCTCCTGTATATAGTATATACCTGTATGTCATCTCCCCTGTATATAGTATATACCTGCTCTATGTCATCTCCTCCTCTATATACCTATGTGTCATCTCCTCTTTTATATAGTATATATCTGTAAGTCATCTCCTCCTGTATATAGTATATACCTGTGTGTCATCTGCTCCTGTATATAGTATATACCTGTGTGTCATCTCCTCCTGTATATAGTATGTACCTGTATGTCATCTCCTCCTGTATATAGTATATACCTGTGTGTCATTTCCTCCTGTATATAGTATATACCTGTGTGTCATCTGCTCCTGTATATAGTATATATCTGTGTGTCATCTCCTCCTGTATATAGTATATGTGTGTGTCATCTCCCCTGTATATAGTATATATCTGCGTGTCATCTCCTCCTGTATTAGACCTCGTTCACACGTTATTTGCTCAGTATTTTATGTTCTGTCACCTTGCGTTAGGTATCCAGACTCCAACCTCTGCCCACTTGGGATTACTGCCATCCCTGCATTATATGTGACCAGTATTAACCATCAGCAGCCGTTAGTGATACGGCTTGCGTATATTTGTCACCATTATACTGTAGCAGGGTACTTTTATTCATCCAGTATTCTCTTTAATGACTTATGGGTAGGTTGTCTGTAGCTGATTGCATGCACCTGATTACATAGAGACTTTGAGATTCATGTGTTACCTTTTGTTCTGGATACCTTGTGTAGCTGTGTTCTGTGAGACACGTTTTTTGTTACTTTTTGGCACCATATTTACGTCATCTGCATGGTGCCTATTATCTTTTAGCTGCATTCTACCCTTGATACCTCCTATTTTGTATTCCTGTTGTAATATGTCATTTTTGTCTTAATAAAGATTTACTGTTTAAATTTGATTAACCCCCCTCTACTTCTTTTTGGGATCCGCTTATATAGACTCTCTATCATCAGTTTGCCGTGCACTATCACTGCATAGTATTTATATTATATGGTCCCTAATTGAGTTTGGCTCTTTGGACCGACTTGGTTCTTTTTTCGGTATAGATGTTTGGTCTGAGGGGGTAATTCCGTCTCGGCCACGGAACATTCTTTTTGTAGGTTTTATATAGTATATACCTGTGTGCGATCTCCTCCTGTATATAGTATATATCTGTGTGTCATCTCCTCCTGTATAAAGAATAAACCTGTGTGTCATCTCCCCTGTATATAGTATATACCTGTGTGTCATCTCCCCTGTATATAGTATATACCTGTGTGTCATCTCCCCTGTATATAGTATATATCAGTGTGTCATCTCCTCCTGTATATAGAAACAGGAACACATGGGCTACTTGCACAGTGAACAAGTCTGTATGATCATGTTCACACACCACCAAGAAACCTGAAGACACAAAAGAGAATAGTAAAACCAAAAACACTCAGTTTGAAAAAATGTTGCAGTAATCCGCAAGTGCTAGTAAAAGATGTAAAAAACAGGGTATTTGGTTGATACGTTTTTTGCAAAAAATGTATACTAAGCTGCTCTACCAATCTTCACGGTATACCCTTATCAGAGCAGTCCTAACTAATGTATGCAATCCCTATCTGATGTATTTAAAAACCTGATCATCTGTATATAACCTGTGTGAACAGGGTTCAGAGAGGAAAAATCCATGTGTGCATACAGGGTAGAACAGCTTTTGTGCAGATAGCCCAAGAGGAGTGGTGGAACTCCCCAGTCTTGTAGACACAAGAGAACAATTATGGAAACAGGAACACATGGGCTACTTGCACAGTGAACAAGTCTGTATGATCATGTTCACACACCACCAAGAAACCTGAAGACACAAAAGAGAATAGTAAAACCAAAAACACTCAGTTTGAAAAAATGTTGCAGTAATCCGCAAGTGCTAGTAAAAGATGTAAAAAACAGGGTATTTGGTTGATATGTTTTTTGCAAAAAATGTATACTAAGCTGCTCTACCAATCTTCACGGTATACCCTTATCAGAGCAGTCCTAACTAATGTATGCAATCCCTATCTGATGTATTTAAAAACCTGATCATCTGTATATAACCTGTGTGAACAGGGTTCAGAGAGGAAAAATCCATGTGTGCATACAGGGTAGAACAGCTTTTGTGCAGATAGCCCAAGAGGAGTGGTGGAACTCCCCAGTCTTGTAGACACAAGAGAACAATTATGGAAACAGGAACACATGGGCTACTTGCACAGTGAACAAGTCTGTATGATCATGTTCACACACCACCAAGAAACCTGAAGACACAAAAGAGAATAGTAAAACCAAAAACACTCAGTTTGAAAAAATGTTGTAGTAATCCGCAAGTGCTAGTAAAAGATGTAAAAAACAGGGCATTTGGTTGATACGTTTTTTGCAAAAAATGTATACTAAGCTGCTCTACCAATCTTCACGGTATACCCTTATCAGAGCACTCCTAACTAATGTATGCAATCCCTATCTGATGTATTTAAAAACCTGATCATCTGTATATAACCTGTGTGAACAGGGTTCAGAGAGGAAAAATCCATGTGTGCATACAGGGTAGAACAGCTTTTGTGCAGATAGCCCAAGAGGAGTGGTGGAACTCCCCAGTCTTGTAGACACAAGAGAACAATTATGGAAACAGGAACACATGGGCTACTTGCACAGTGAACAAGTCTGTATGATCATGTTCACACACCACCAAGAAACCTGAAGACACAAAAGAGAATAGTAAAACCAAAAACACTCAGTTTGAAAAAATGTTGCAGTAATCCGCAAGTGCTAGTAAAAGATGTAAAAAACAGGGTATTTGGTTGATACGTTTTTTGCAAAAAATCTATACTAAGCTGCTCTACCAATCTTCACGGTATACCCTTATCAGAGCAGTCCTAACTAATGTATGCAATCCCTATCTGATGTATTTAAAAACCTGATCATCTGTATATAACCTGTGTGAACAGGGTTCAGAGAGGAAAAATCCATGTGTGCATACAGGGTAGAACAGCTTTTGTGCAGATAGCCCAAGAGGAGTGGTGGAACTCCCCAGTCTTGTAGACACAAGAGAACAATTATGGAAACAGGAACACATGGGCTACTTGCACAGTGAACAAGTCTGTATGATCATGTTCACACACCACCAAGAAACCTGAAGACACAAAAGAGAATAGTAAAACCAAAAACACTCAGTTTGAAAAAATGTTGCAGTAATCCGCAAGTGCTAGTAAAAGATGTAAAAAACAGGGTATTTGGTTGATACGTTTTTTGCAAAAAATGTATACTAAGCTGCTCTACCAATCTTCACGGTATACCCTTATCAGAGCAGTCCTAACTAATGTATGCAATCCCTATCTGATGTATTTAAAAACCTGATCATCTGTATATAACCTGTGTGAACAGGGTTCAGAGAGGAAAAATCCATGTGTGCATACAGGGTAGAACAGCTTTTGTGCAGATAGCCCAAGAGGAGTGGTGGAACTCCCCAGTCTTGTAGACACAAGAGAACAATTATGGAAACAGGAACACATGGGCTACTTGCACAGTGAACAAGTCTGTATGATCATGTTCACACACCACCAAGAAACCTGAAGACACAAAAGAGAATAGTAAAACCAAAAACACTCAGTTTGAAAAAATGTTGCAGTAATCCGCAAGTGCTAGTAAAAGATGTAAAAAACAGGGTATTTGGTTGATACGTTTTTTGCAAAAAATGTATACTAAGCTGCTCTACCAATCTTCACGGTATACCCTTATCAGAGTAGTCCTAACTAATGTATGCAATCCCTATCTGATGTATTTAAAAACCTGATCATCTGTATATAACCTGTGTGAACAGGGTTCAGAGAGGAAAAATCCATGTGTGCATACAGGGTAGAACAGCTTTTGTGCAGATAGCCCAAGAGGAGTGGTGGAACTCCCCAGTCTTGTAGACACAAGAGAACAATTATGGAAACAGGAACACATGGGCTACTTGCACAGTGAACAAGTCTGTATGATCATGTTCACACACCACCAAGAAACCTGAAGACACAAAAGAGAATAGTAAAACCAAAAACACTCAGTTTGAAAAAATGTTGCAGTAATCTGCAAGTGCTAGTAAAAGATGTAAAAAACAGGGTATTTGGTTGATACGTTTTTTGCAAAAAATGTATACTAAGCTGCTCTACCAATCTTCACGGTATACCCTTATCAGAGCAGTCCTAACTAATGTATGCAATCCCTATCTGATGTATTTAAAAACCTGATCATCTGTATATAACCTGTGTGAACAGGGTTCAGAGAGGAAAAATCCATGTGTGCATACAGGGTAGAACAGCTTTTGTGCAGATAGCCCAAGAGGAGTGGTGGAACTCCCCAGTCTTGTAGACACAAGAGAACAATTATGGAAACAGGAACACATGGGCTACTTGCACAGTGAACAAGTCTGTATGATCATGTTCACACACCACCAAGAAATCTGAAGACACAAAAGAGAATAGTAAAACCAAAAACACTCAGTTTGAAAAAATGTTGCAGTAATCCGCAAGTGCTAGTAAAAGATGTAAAAAACAGGGTATTTGGTTGATACGTTTTTTGCAAAAAATGTATACTAAGCTGCTCTACCAATCTTCACGGTATACCCTTATCAGAGCAGTCCTAACTCTAATGTATGCAATCCCTATCTGATGTATTTAAAAACCTGATCATCTGTATATAACCTGTGTGAACAGGGTTCAGAGAGGAAAAATCCATGTGTGCATACAGGGTAGAACAGCTTTTGTGCAGATAGCCCAAGAGGAGTGGTGGAACTCCCCAGTCTTGTAGACACAAGAGAACAATTATGGAAACAGGAACACATGGGCTACTTGCACAGTGAACAAGTCTGTATGATCATGTTCACACACCACCAAGAAACCTGAAGACACAAAAGAGAATAGTAAAACCAAAAACACTCAGTTTGAAAAAATGTTGCAGTAATCCGCAAGTGCTAGTAAAAGATGTAAAAAACAGGGTATTTGGTTGATACGTTTTTTGCAAAAAATGTATACTAAGCTGCTCTACCAATCTTCACGGTATACCCTTATCAGAGCACTCCTAACTAATGTATGCAATCCCTATCTGATGTATTTAAAAACCTGATCATCTGTATATAACCTGTGTGAACAGGGTTCAGAGAGGAAAAATCCATGCGTGCATACAGGGTAGAACAGCTTTTGTGCAGATAGCCCAAGAGGAGTGGTGGAACTCCCCAGTCTTGTAGACACAAGAGAACAATTATGGAAACAGGAACACATGGGCTACTTGCACAGTGAACAAGTCTGTATGATCATGTTCACACACCACCAAGAAACCTGAAGACACAAAAGAGAATAGTAAAACCAAAAACACTCAGTTTGAAAAAATGTTGCAGTAATCCGCAAGTGCTAGTATGCACACATGGATTTTTCCTCTCTGAACCCTGTTCACACAGGTTATATACAGATGATCAGGTTTTTAAATACATCAGATAGGGATTGCATACATTAGTTAGGACTGCTCTGATAAGGGTATACCGTGAAGATTGGTAGAGCAGCTTAGTATACATTTTTTGCAAAAAACGTATCAACCAAATACCCTGTTTTTTACATCTTTTACTAGCACTTGCGGATTACTGCAACATTTTTTCAAACTGAGTGTTTTTGGTTTTACTATTCTCTTTTGTGTCTTCAGGTTTCTTGGTGGTGTGTGAACATGATCATACAGACTTGTTCACTGTGCAAGTAGCCCATGTGTTCCTGTTTCCATAATTGTTCTCTTGTGTCTACAAGACTGGGGAGTTCCACCACTCCTCTTGGGCTATCTGCACAAAAGCTGTTCTACCCTGTATGCACACATGGATTTTTCCTCTCTGAACCCTGTTCACACAGGTTATATACAGATGATCAGGTTTTTAAATACATCAGATAGGGATTGCATACATTAGTTAGGACTGCTCTGATAAGGGTATACCGTGAAGATTGGTAGAGCAGCTTAGTATACATTTTTTGCAAAAAACGTATCAACCAAATACCCTGTTTTTTACATCTTTTACTAGCACTTGCGGATTACTGCAACATTTTTTCAAACTGAGTGTTTTTGGTTTTACTATTCTCTTTTGTGTCTTCAGGTTTCTTGGTGGTGTGTGAACATGATCATACAGACTTGTTCACTGTGCAAGTAGCCCATGTGTTCCTGTTTCCATAATTGTTCTCTTGTGTCTACAAGACTGGGGAGTTCCACTACTCCTCTTGGGCTATCTGCACAAAAGCTGTTCTACCCTGTATGCACACATGGATTTTTCCTCTCTGAACCCTGTTCACACAGGTTATATACAGATGATCAGGTTTTTAAATACATCAGATAGGGATTGCATACATTAGTTAGGACTGCTCTGATAAGGGTATACCGTGAAGATTGGTAGAGCAGCTTAGTATACATTTTTTGCAAAAAACGTATCAACCAAATACCCTGTTTTTTACATCTTTTACTAGCACTTGCGGATTACTGCAACATTTTTTCAAACTGAGTGTTTTTGGTTTTACTATTCTCTTTTGTGTCTTCAGGTTTCTTGGTGGTGTGTGAACATGATCATACAGACTTGTTCACTGTGCAAGTAGCCCATGTGTTCCTGTTTCCATAATTGTTCTCTTGTGTCTACAAGACTGGGGAGTTCCACCACTCCTCTTGGGCTATCTGCACAAAAGCTGTTCTACCCTGTATGCACACATGGATTTTTCCTCTCTGAACCCTGTTCACACAGGTTATATACAGATGATCAGGTTTTTAAATACATCAGATAGGGATTGCATACATTAGTTAGGACTGCTCTGATAAGGGTATACCGTGAAGATTGGTAGAGCAGCTTAGTATACATTTTTTGCAAAAAACGTATCAACCAAATACCCTGTTTTTTATATCTTTTACTAGCACTTGCGGATTACTGCAACATTTTTTCAAACTGAGTGTTTTTGGTTTTACTATTCTCTTTTGTGTCTTCAGGTTTCTTGGTGGTGTGTGAACATGATCATACAGACTTGTTCACTGTGCAAGTAGCCCATGTGTTCCTGTTTCCATAATTGTTCTCTTGTGTCTACAAGACTGGGGAGTTCCACCACTCCTCTTGGGCTATCTGCACAAAAGCTGTTCTACCCTGTATGCACACATGGATTTTTCCTCTCTGAACCCTGTTCACACAGGTTATATACAGATGATCAGGTTTTTAAATACATCAGATAGAGATTGCATACATTAGTTAGGACTGCTCTGATAAGGGTATACCGTGAAGATTGGTAGAGCAGCTTAGTATACATTTTTTGCAAAAAACGTATCAACCAAATACCCTGTTTTTTACATCTTTTACTAGCACTTGCGGATTACTGCAACATTTTTTCAAACTGAGTGTTTTTGGTTTTACTATTCTCTTTTGTGTCCTCCTGTATATAGTATATAACTGTATGTCATCTCCTCCTGTATATAGTATATACCTGTGTGTCATCTCCTCCTTTTTGTGTGTCGAGTTGCATGTGACAGGATAGTGTAGCAAGTTGTGTGCAGCAAGTTTTGCGCATGGCAAGTTTTGCGCATGGCGAGTTTTAAGTGTGGTGCGTTTTGAGTATGTGCAAGTTTTGTGTGAGGCAACTTTTGCATGTGTTGCAACTTTTGTGCATGTGGCAATTTTTCTGCTTGTGCAAGATTTGCGTGTGACGAGTTCGCCATGAGGTGAGTTTTGCACGTGTGGCGAGTTTTGCGTGAGCCTAGTTTTGCATGTGGCGAGTTTTGCGCGTGGCGAGTTTTGAGCGGCGACTTTTGTGTTTCGACTTTTATGTGGTGAAGTTGGTGTATGTGTGGTGAAATGTGTGCTGAGGGTGGTATATGTGTTCAAGCACGTGATAGTGTGTGGCGCATTTTGTGTGTGTGTGTTCATATCCCCGTATGTGGTGAGTATTCCATGTCAGGGCCCCACCTTAGCAATTGTACAGTATATACTCTTTGGCACCATCGCTCTCACTCTTTAAGTCCCCCTTGTTCACATCTGACAGCTGTCAATTTGCCTCCAACACTTTTCCTTTCACTTTTTACCCATTATGTAGATAGGGGCAAAATTGTTTGGTGAATTGGAACGCGCGGGGTTAAAATTTCGCCTCACAACATAGCATAGCATTATGGTAAGCAATAAGGACTAACCTTAGGATAGCAGACACGGAAAGGAGGGCACAGATCCCTGGAGAGGTGCAAGGGTCCCGTTAGGGGCTGTGGGAAGGAAGGCCACAGCGGTAAATGTAATGAGATGGGCTACGAATCCAAGGTACAGAGAAGGAGGGCTGCGGGTATAGTTACCTATTACTTGGCGGTTGCTGGTGACTGCGGTGGTGGTGTGTGTGGGACCAGAGAGATAGGCGCTCTTTATGCTGGGCGGCAGGAAGTGTAGAGCGCCAGTTGCGCATGCGCACTGAATAGAAATCAGAAGGAGGCCTGGGACGCTTGGGGGAAAGGATCCAGGCGGCACATGCGCCGTATTAGCCGAGCTGCGCTGAGAGCGGTGGGAGGAGATCCCTATGGGCGCCGGGTGCGCAGGCGCACTGAATAGCGGTCAGAAAGAGGCCTGGAGCGCTTGGGGGAAAGGATCCAAGCGGCGCACGCGCAGTGTTGGCTGAGCTGCGCTGAGAGCGGTAGGAGAAGATCCCTGTGGGCGCCGGATGCGCAGGCGCACTAGGTAGCGGCTCGCAAGACACTTAAAGAAAACAAATTAGTGCAAGCATATTAAAAGTGAGGGGATGCTATATGCGGTGATCCCTGTAGGATCGTGTGCCATGTGGTGGGAAGCTGTGGGGGCATATGAAGGGGGGGGAACTTTGAACATAATGTGCTGAGAGCGCTAATGGCCCAAAATAGTAAAGATACTATAGGGGGCTGATGAAACTGAGTACATAGAATGTAATAAGGTATGACCCAGTGTGTGGGCAGGTTATGTTGACAGTAAATGAAAAAGCTGAGGGGGAGTGGGGAACGTTGGGTGGAAATTGTATTATGATGTTGAGGAAAAAATGAACATTTGTGCACAAAATTTTTTTGGAAAAATAATAGAAAAGAAACAATAAAAAATAAAAATAAAAATGAAGAAATATATATTGAAAGTGAGAAGCCATGGACAAATGAAAAAATGGGGCATACATGGGGAAAAAATTAGTATGATTGCGATGGGGTTTGTATTTCTACTGGAATGAGTAAAATAGGATATAGGGGATGGAAAAATGGTAAAAATTAAACTATGTAGTAAACCGTGGATAACAGTAATATGTGAAATATAAAATAAAATAAAAAAATAAAAAATAAAAAAATAAAATAAAAAATGAAAATGATAAAAATGAAAATTAATGAAAAAAAAAAAAAGCTGAAAAATAGGGCTGCACAACGTACCTTACTCACCCTGTGGAGGAGGCAGAGGGCTAGTGGGTCTGAAAAATAAGGTATAGAATAGTTATGAGAAAATGGGAGAACTTACATATCCACCACTAGGGTTGAGCGACTTTTACTTTTTTAGGGTCGAGTCAGGTTTCGCGAAACCCGACTATCTCTAAAGTCGAGTCGAGTGAAATCGGCCGATTATGGCGAAAAGTCGGGGATCGACCGAAACACGAAACCCGATGCAAAGTCTCTCTCTCTCGTCAATTCAATTCAAATGAGCTTTATTGGCAAGACTAAGTACATGTTAGCATTGCCAAAGCATATGGTAAAAATACGGGGGTGGGGGAGGGGGGCATATAGAGGTCCAGGGAATATCAAATTCCTTTTAGAGGATAGGGGATGTTTCCAGGGTGGGGTATAGGAGTCCATGACATATCAGGCTCTTTAGTCGGGGGATGAGGACGTTTCTCTCTCTCTCTCTCTCTCAACAGAAAAGCTGGTGTTACACATTTCAAATCGCTACAGCGCACAAGCGACAAGATGACGATAGGCGTCCACGCCCCTAAGACCTATGTCATCACTCTGCCCACGCTCCTTCATTGACTGAAAAAATGGCGCCAAGCGCGTCATACGAAACGCGACTTTGGCGCGAAAGTCGCGTACCGCATGGCCGACCCCACACAGGGATCGGGTCGGGTTTCATGAAACCCGACTTTGCCAAAAGTCGGCGACTTTTGAAAATGAACGATCCGTTTCGCTCAACCCTATCCACCACCTGTATGGGTACAAAGGTTACACAACAAGATAATACATGTTAATAAATTCCCACAATGAGTGGGAGTATGATTACTTGAAAATGAGGTCCAGTTCTCTGTTGAGGCCTCTTGGGGCCAATGTTTGAAGGGTGTAGATCCAGTAGGCCTCCCTCTCCTTCAATCGTTTAATGTGGTTACCACCTCTTCGTGGCCGTTCGACTTGTTCGATTACTTGAACTCTCAGTTGCGAAACACTGTGGTTCGCACAGACGAAGTGGTGGGGGACCGGTAGCCATGTCTTCTCGCAGCGTATGGTGGACTTGTGACTGGCAATTCTGTCACGTAGATGCTGGGTCGTCTCACCCACATACAGTAGGCCACACGGGCATTTTATAAGATACACAACGTAGTTGGTATCACATGTGTAGAAGCCTTTGATATTGTAGTACTTGCCTGTGTGGGGGTGGGTAATTTTTTCACCCTTGATATTGGAGCAACAGGCACAGCTTAGGCACGGGAATGTACCTTTGCGTTCTGTGCCAAGAAAGGTCTGTTTAGGGACCCTGGAGAAACTCCCTACGTCAGCTCTGACTAGGCTGTCCCTGATGTTCTGTGGACGTCGTTTGCACATGAGTGCAGAAGTCTGGAAGGCTTCGATGCTGGGATAGGATTTAGCCAAGATGGACCAATGTTTATGGATAATGTTGTAGATTTTTGGCATTATAGGATGGTGTCTGTGAACGAATGTGATCTTTTCTATGGGGGGAGCAGTGGGTGGTTTCAACCGAGGTTCCACGGTCCTAGCTTTCTCTTTGGTGAGGAGTTCCTGAGGGTATTGTCTGTTTTTGAATTTATTGGCCATGTCTTCAAGGCGGGTAGGGATGAGGTTAGTCTCCGACACTATCCTCGTGATTCGTGTAAACTGGGAACGAGGCAAGCTGTTTTTTGTGGAAGAGGGATGGCAACTGGTGTAGTGAAGTAAGTTGTTGGTATCGGTTGGTTTGGTGAAGATGTCGGTAGAGAGGGTACCCTTATCATTCTTAATCACCAGGGTGTCCAAAAAAAAAATCTGTGTCATGTGCCAATTTAATGTGAACTGTAGTTCGGGTCTGATGGAATTGAGAACCTCGGTGAAGAACAAAAGGTCCTCGGGGGTCCCTACCCAAAGGCAGAAGATGTCATCTATGAAGCGTAGCCAGCATTTGCTGTATTGTTGGAATAAGGCGTTGGTATAAACATATGATTGCTCGAAATTATCCATGTAGATATTAGCATAAGCGGGCGACATGTTCGCGCCCATGGCGGTCCCGCGTGTCTGTAGGTAAAACTGATCCCCAAATAGGAAATAGTTTTCCCTTAAAACAATGGACAAGAGGTCAAGGCATAGTTGGGTGGAGTTGTCCCCGAGATTAGAGGTTTGGAGGAGCTCTGAAACAGCAGTGATGCCCAGGTCGTGTTCTATTGAGGTGTATAGGCTCTTGACGTCGAATGTCGCCAAAATGCAGTCAGGGGATATATTAGTAATCTGACTAATGGAATGGAGAAAATGGCCAGTGTCCAAAATAAATGAACGGGTTTTCTTGGTTAATGGTGTTAGTATCTTTTCAAGAAAAACAGAAATTGGGGCTAGAATAGAATCTGTGGAGGCCACTATTGGACAACCTGGGGGATTTAACAAGGATTTGTGGACTTTAGGCAGGGTGTAAAAAACTGGGGTGACGGGATTCTGATTTATTAAGAAGGTGGCAGTTCTAGAGTCAATGGTGTTTAAGGCTACATACTTAGACAAAATCTGTTGTATTTTGGACTTGACTGTAAGGACTGGGTCGTGGGGGATGGGTAAATATGTAGTCGTGTCTGAAAGTTGGCGAAGGATTTCGTTAACATAATCAGTATAGTTCTGGATTACAATAGCACCGCCTTTGTCCGCGGGTTTTATGACAATGTGTTTATTGTTTTTGAGGGACTTGATGGCTTGTTTCTCAATGAGAGTGATGTTGTTGCATGTGGGTAAAAAAACCTTTCTGGTGTTGGTCCAAAATCTTACCAATGTCCCTATGTACTAGATCAATAAAGGCCTCTGTGGCATTAAATGAGCGTGGGGGGCAAAAATGGCTTGGGTTCCGTAGACCCAGGTTGGTAATTGATATTTCGGTAGCAGGGTTCCCTCCAGGTGGAAGGACTCTGTTCCCTAAAGTTTCTTGTTCATGTCCAAAGTATGTCTTCAGACGGATGTTCCTATAAAAATGTTCGAGGTCTTGGGATAATTGAAATTTATCCCATGGAGGGGTGGGGCAAAAGGATAGCCCCCGTTGGAGAACGGCTAGTTCAGGCGGGCTGAGTGTATATGTGGAGATGTTGAGGATGGAGTTGGAGGGTTTACCTGCGATCTGGTCATCATCCGATCTGCGGTGTTTGCGGGCGGCCCTCCTTGTTCGTCTCCTCCTGTGTGATGACCACGTGATCTGGTGGGTGGTCGTTTCTGAAAAAAACGGTTCTGAGAGAAAGTGCCAGTTGAACTGTCACTGTCTGTACTGTGTGAGCCGGTAGATCTTGGGTTGTAATTGTAGTTTCGTCGCCAGGAGCCCATATTGGTAGAATCTTTCCATTTGTATACCCGGTCTTGAATGTAATCGTCAGAATCCCTCTGGAATTTTGATCTTTTCTTGTCCTGCAGGGCTTTACGATGGTCTTCGATGATTTTGTCTGTTTTGGTTTTTAGGCTCTGCCACTCAGTGCTAGAGAGAGTTGAGCCAAGCTGTTCTTCGATAGAAGTGATTTTCTGTGCTGTTTCGGTGATGGCTGTCTGCAGAGTTTCTATGGTTATACTATGGGGTGGCTGCATTATACTCTGTGGTTGCCGCATTATATTCTGTAGGGTGGTGGCTACATTATACTATATGTGGGCTGCATTATACTGTATCAAGGACTATGGGGAATACGTTATACTATATGAAGAACTATGGGGTGCATTATACTATGGGAAGTGAATTGTACTACATGGATGACTATGGCGGAGCATTATACCATATGGAGCATTATGAGGAGTGTATTATGCTGTATGAAGGACTATGAAGAGTGTAATATATTATGTGGTGGACTGAGCAGTGTATTTTAGTATATGGAGGACTATAGGGAGTGTATTATAATATATGGAGGACTGTGGTGCACATTATAATATATGGAGGACTATGGGGTGTATTTTACTATGGGAAGTGAATTGTACTGCATGGATGACTATGGCGGAGCATTATACTATATGGAGCACTATGAGGAGTGTATTATGCTATATGGAGGACTATGGAGAGTGTAATATATTATGTGGAGGACTGAGCAGTGTATTTTAATATATGGAGGACTATAGGGAGTGTATTATACTATATGGAGGACTGTGGTGCACATTATACTATATGGAGGACTAAAGGGTGTATTTTACTAAACAAGTAAAATGCTGCATATTCAGATTGTTTTTGCCGGAACAAAAATCATTGTTCTCAGCAGCACATTGCTGCTGTAAACTGTCGATGTGCTGCTGATAACATGATACTGTATGGTGATCTGTTAGTGATCGTTCTGTCCCATCATTCTTTCTCAGACGGTGGAAAGAGGCCGGGAAACAAGTGTTGAACAACTTCAGTATTGTCGATCAAACTCATTTATCGGCCTGAACTCAGCGCATGTAAATACAACCAAAATGCTTTTGTGTGATGTGCAATATGTTAGCATTTTGGGCCCCATTTTAAACTTTGCCTAGGGCTCCACTTTGCCTAAAACCGGCCCTGTCTACAAGTGTACAAAGATATTATACAGTCACCATGTGACAAGTGGGCCTGTGTAACTTCAAATGCCAGGGCTGAATCTTAGTCCCAGTCCGGCCCTGCATCCAGGTGACTAATGGCAATCAGGGTACCTCTAACTAGCACATGGAGGGCATAATAATGTCCATAAACATACCTCCAAATTGATGAAAAATGGCTTTGCCTGAACAAGATCAGAGTTGTGCAAAGGCCCTGCCAGAACCCAGATCTGAATCCAACTGAAAATGTGTGTGATGACCTGAAGAGGGCGCTGTACTCAGGAGATGCCCTCACAATCTCACAGATTTGGAGACTACTGCAAAGAATTGTGGAGAAAGATTGCAAATTCTAGATGTGCCATGCTGATAGACAACTGCCCAAAAAGACTTAACACCACAATAAATTGAAAGTGTACTTCAATGACGTGATAGTTTAAGGGTTTGTATATTTCTTCAACCGCATTAATAACATTTTATTTTTTTCATTTTTCCATCAAAAAAGATTTCAGTTTCTTTTGCAGTGGATTTGTACAGATTATAGGCGACCTTAAAAGTGGAAAAAGGTCTAAAATGATTCTTCTTGCTATAATTTTTATTTTACAAAGTAAAACCTGGCATTTTAACAGGGGTGTGTAGACTTTTTATATCCACTATAAGTCCTCCTGTTTTACCTTATTTAAATTAAATAATTTTAGTTCTATAAAACTAAGAGAAGAGACTGCAATCTGCTCATGGTCGTTTATTTCATGCCGGTGCCCTGCTGTTGATTCGGTGACAGATTATGAAGTTCTGAATTTCTTGTGTTCAACTTCCCCCGTGGACTCGATCAGGAGAGAAGTGGTCATCGGTGACAGCAGGAACGGGTTATTCTTGGTTCTGCTACATCCGTCTTCTGGAATAATAACGGTGTCTACGTTTATGACCTAGGAGAAGCCAAAGTATAAATATATGGTTGCCCATTGCCAAGAATTACATGTATAGCATTATAATGGAGGTTATACTGTTTAGTGTAGGCTCAATAACATTTACCCATTTTATGGGGTCTGTGAGCCCTTCTCCTTCTGCGATAGGATCTTCTGCTTTTCTTGTGAGAAGCCATGATGTCTTGCTGGTACCAGGCGGGTTGCTAATAACTTGTGGGCTGCCAGTAGAATGTCCTACACTCTGAGGCCATTATGACACGTAGGACGCTCTCTGATTGTCTAGTAGCTGTGAGGTCACCTGTATGATGTAAGGGAATGTTGGCTAGATAGGGTTGGCCGCTCTGTTTGTGAATATGGTGGTGGGCATGGTTCATTAACAGAATTGCTCAAGTAAAAAGATTTATATATATATATACACACATACATATACACACGCAGTATACAGTATATATGGCATTTTAAACTCTCCACATTTTTGGTATGGGTTAGTTACCTAGTTACCTTTCAAACTGAGTGTTTTTGGTTTTACTATTCTCTTTTGTGTCTTCAGGTTTCTTGGTGGTGTGTGAACATGATCATACAGACTTGTTCACTGTGCAAGTAGCCCATGTGTTCCTGTTTCCATAATTGTTCTCTTGTGTCTACAAGACTGGGGAGTTCCACCACTCCTCTTGGGCTATCTGCACAAAAGCTGTTCTACCCTGTATGCACACATGGATTTTTTCCTCTCTGAACCCTGTTCACACAGGTTATATACAGATGATCAGGTTTTTAAATACATCAGATAGGGATTGCATACATTAGTTAGGACTGCTCTGATAAGGGTATACCGTGAAGATTGGTAGAGCAGCTTAGTATACATTTTTTGCAAAAAACGTATCAATCAAATACCCTGTTTTTTACATCTTTTACTAGCACTTGCGGATTACTGCAACATTTTTTCAAACTGAGTGTTTTTGGTTTTACTATTCTCTTTTGTGTCTTCAGGTTTCTTGGTGGTGTGTGAACATGATCATACAGACTTGTTCACTGTGCAAGTAGCCCATGTGTTCCTGTTTCCATAATTGTTCTCTTGTGTCTACAAGACTGGGGAGTTCCACCACTCCTCTTGGGCTATCTGCACAAAAGCTGTTCTACCCTGTATGCACACATGGATTTTTTCCTCTCTGAACCCTGTTCACACAGGTTATATACAGATGATCAGGTTTTTAAATACATCAGATAGGGATTGCATACATTAGTTAGGACTGCTCTGATAAGGGTATACCGTGAAGATTGGTAGAGCAGCTTAGTATACATTTTTTGCAAAAAACGTATCAACCAAATACCCTGTTTTTTACATCTTTTACTAGCACTTGCGGATTACTGCAACATTTTTTCAAACTGAGTGTTTTTGGTTTTACTATTCTCTTTTGTGTCTTCTAGTTACCTCCTCTGTTGCTTCCAAACAACGTCTTACAGTTTCTGGATAATCAGTTACCAGACAGAGAGAAAATGTTGTTTTATATGGGTTTTCTTTAAGAGGGATTTCACAAAAATTAAATATAAAGAAACATGTCTGATTGGTGTCGCCATTTTCAGAGACCCAAAACTTTTATATTTTTCCATGAGGGATTTTTGTTGTTGACAGTCACACTGTAGTTTTTTTGTACTATTTAGACTATGTGCACATAGTGCGTTTTTAATGTGTTTTCGCAGCATTTTTACCACGCAGAAATGGGCCAAAACGCTATGGAATCCTTATGAAAGCTTATTCAATGCCAATCCTGAAGTTTTGTGCACATGAAAAGGAAAATATATACTGAAGTAATTGCAGTGTGCTTTTTTCTGAAGCATGTCAATTCTTTTTGCGTTTCTGCAGCATTTTTCACCCATTAACTTTAATTGAGTCAGTCAAATCCGCAGCAAAAATACAGGAATAAAAATGTTTTAGTTTTTGCTGAGTTTTTGTTTTGTGTTTTACCGACAGCTGCTGACACCAAGCCCTAATCCCATTATTCTGATGCCACTGCATCGGCAAGAAAAAGGTGGTGCTGAACCAAGAAATTACATCACAAAACTGTTTTTTTTAAATATCTTTATTGAGCTCGAAAATGCCTTCATTGCTGTACAAAAACACATACAAAACCGCAGCAAATACACGTGTTTTTTTTCCGCAGCGTTTTTCCTGCCAAGAGATGCAGAAACCTTCACGAAGGTTCTGTAAGCAAATACTCACCATGCACACATAGACTTAGGGGTACAGTATGACTCTTTAGTGCTTCAGCGTATACCATAAATGCTAAATAATTTTATATTTTGATAAATCTGTTTTTTTCCTGAAATGTTTTACTTTTAGAAAGGTGGAAAAAGTTTAAACTTTAAACACTTCCAGACCACCCGATGACGAAAAATGTGTGGAACACTGTCTGCGCTCTTCTCTGCAATGACATTTGTTGTTTGTTTTTTAATTGTAGGGGCACAGCCAGACTCCCCGCAGAGAATGCAGACACAGTTTATTACCGGTTCTTCTTTCCGATCGCTTCATACACAGCACTAAACAAGTGTGTACCAAGTGCTTTTACCTCCGGACCCAACAGTCATGTGATCACTGGGTGTAGGGAAGAAGCGGGCGCTCGGTGGTCTTTAGAGACCCAGTCATCTCTGCTGTGCCGTCAGGAGGCCGATCTTCTCTTGTAACTGTATCTAATACACAAACCACATACAGAGGAAATCAGGTTAAAAAAAAGTATTTAAATGTTGAAATGCCCCTGAAGGTCTTAGACCTGGTGATCCACATACTATGTGAAATAAATTGTAAATGAAAACATACCTCAAAAATAAATAAAACCCAAAACAAAAATATATCAGAAAAAAACCTGCTAATCCAAATCACTGTTACTATCCCCAATCCCTTTGTGGTTATAAAAAAAAACAAAAAACACTTTTTACACTTTTGTTTTTTTTCCTCCTCTTTTAACAAAAGCCAAAACTTTATTTTTCCATCAACAAAGCCATGTGAGATATGTATTATTGAATGACACCATTTATTTTACCATATCATCTACTAAAAAACCAAGTAAATAATTCATATGCAATAAAATGGTGAAAAACATGATATTCTGAACTGGTTTTTTGGGTTTTGTCTTTACAGCGTTCATTGAGTTATAAAAATGAACTGGGAACCTAGGTCAGTAGGTCATTATGCTCTAGGTCAGTATTATTATGGTGATAACAAACTTACCTTTTTTTTTTTTTTTTTTAAAGTGGTGAATAAAAATTCTAAAGTTTGAAGAAAATTATGTGTTTTTTTGTCACAAATTTGATGTTTGCAGTGATACCATTTTGGGGTACATAAGATGTTTTAATTACTTTGTATTGTTTTTTTAGGGAGGCATGGTAAGAATAAAAAATCGTAATTCTGGCATTTTTCTTTTTTTTTTTGTTCACCAATCAGGATAATTAATTTCATATTTTGCCAGGTGAGTTTTATGAATGCATCAATACCAAACATGTTCATTTATTTATTTTTATAGTAATATTACTGACCTTTTAATTAATTATACAAAGGTCAAAGTGAGGGTAGGTTCACACGGGCGTATAAAAAAACATTTAGATTTGTTATTACAGGAGCAGCAACTATTAAAGGGAATCTGTTGCCTCAATTTTGCCCTATAAGCTGCGGCCACCGCCATCAGGGGCTTATCTACATCATTCTGTGATACTGTAGATAAGCCCCCGATGTAATCTGAAAGATAAGAAAAACAAGTTAAATTATACTCACCCAGGGGCGGTCCAGGTTCTGTTCGGGTCCGATGGGCATCACGGTCCGGGTCCGATGGGCATCACGGTCCGGGTCCGGCGCCTCCCATCTTCATACGATGACGTTCTCTTCTTTGCTTCCTGCCACAGCTCCTGCGTAGGCGTACTTTGCCTGTGGCTCCGTATGGTGTCAGTTTTTTCACACCCACAGATTTGAATGGTAGAGTCTCCTTCGATTTACAGACTAAACTTGTGTATGCCGCCATTTTTTCACACGCAGATTCGGTCAGTGAAAAAAATTGCTCATCTGCTCTTCCCCAATGAATAATATTGGTTTGAATGTTGTCTGCTTTTTTCATAGACTACACTTACACTTAAAATATGGTTGTGTGAACGTGTCCTCAGGGCCGCCAACAGGGCATTACTGCCCTGACTGGCGCATGGGTCACAATGAGCATTGGGCGCCCTCTCTTCTGCTCACCAGGCTCCAGCTGCAGGATTCTGCCGGTGGAGTAACTCAACCTATGTCCAAGACGCAGGTCCAATTGAACTCTACTGCAGGCCTGCACTGCAATAGTTAAAAGCCGCCAGCCAATAGGAGGCTGGCAGCTGACCTCAGCGTGCACATCGCCGTCATTGTCACTCTCCGACGAGTCCGTGCTTGAAATGCCTGGGTTGGACGTCGCCGCTGGAGCACAGCCAGGTAAGGAGAAAGTGTTTTTTTTTCTTATTATTATTATTATTGAAAGCAGCAAGCTGCTAGATGTTTGGGCGGCAGGATGTAGCCACATGGAACATGTGTCTCCTTTCTGCCCCAACTGTCTCCTTCCTGTCTCATGATCCTGCACCATGTGACATGGTGCAGGATGGAGACACATGTTGTAGGATGGAGACCGATGGGGCACGATGGAGACACATGGTGCAGGATGGAGACATGGGGCAGGATAGAGACTGTGCGGGATCATGGGTAGGATGAGAGGTGGGGCAGGATGGAGACAGATGGAGTAGGATGGAGACACATGGTGCAGGATCATGGGGAAGGATGGAGACACATGGTGCATGATCATGGGGCAGGATAGTGACAGATGGTGCAGTATCATGGAGTAGGATGGAGACAAATGGGACCAAATCATGGGGCAGGATGGAAACAGATGGGGCAGTATCATGGAGCAAGATGGAGACAGATCTTGCAGGATCATGGGGTAGGATGGAGACATATGGTGCAAGTATCAAGTTGAAGGATGGAGACACATTGGGCAGGATAGAGACATGGGGCAGGATAGAGTCAGATGCGGCAGGATCATGGGGCAGGATGTACACAGATGAGACAGGATCATGAGGCAAGATGGAGACAGATGGTGGTGGATTATGAGGAAGCATGGAGACACATGGTGCAGAATCAGGGAGCAGGATGGATATGATGGAGGCAGATGAGGCAGGATCATGGCACAGATGAGACATGATCATGAGACATATGGGGTAGCATCATGGGACAGATAGGGCAGGATTATGGGACAGATGGGGCAGGGACATGGGACAGATGGAGCAGGATAGAGACAGATGGGGTAGAATGGAGACAGATGGAGCAGGATGTACATGGACATGTGAATGGAGCCAGGAATGAGACACAAGAGGGTCATGATGGGGTATATTATTGCCCTATAGAGCTAATTAAGGGAAATTATTACTGCAGTCATGTCGTTTATTTATTGAGAATACTGTTTTCAATCAGGGGTCCTTTTACTCTGCAGAGTGACACTATGTCACCTTTTGTTCTTCATCTGGTGTAGTGTAGAATTTGGTAAAAAAACTAAGTAATATGCTCTGAAAGCAGTGCTCTTGATAACTGTGTTATTTCCTGCAGAGACTAGCCATGGCTGGAAGAAGTGATGTCGGTCTGTGCTGGATGAAGATGAAAATTGTAGTTGAAGTACTTCACCTAGAGATGTCACTGGTGAGACAGTGTGCTACCTGTACAGTGACACTATTCACTGTATACTTTATACAGTGGTCCTATGTACACTGTCATGAGTGATCGCTGTTTTACCTTTACACTGACACTACATATATAACACAGCTCCTGTGTATAATGTCACTGATCACTGTATTACCTGTACACTGACACTATATACAGAGCTACTGTGCATAATGTCACTGATCATTGTATTACCTGTACATTGACACTGAATGCTAAGTAGAAATTGCCTGTGTATATTAGCACTTATGGTAATATTAGTATTGTGTTTTTTTCATTAATGATCAATATTGTAGTATTTGGTCACTATGTGGTGGTAATGTTAGGTCCGGCCATGGTGTGGCTCTATTTGTTCCTTCTATGTCGTATTATAGGTCACTATGTGGTGGTAATTTGACGAGACAACAATGCGTGGTGGTATGTATTCCTTTATGTAGCATTATTCTGTTACTGTGGTTATATGTTGTCTGGTCATGGTGTGGTGGTTTTTATTCCTTGTATGTAGTATTATTTGGCCACTGTGGTGGTAATATGTGATCTGGTCATGGTGTGGCAGTATTTGTTCCTTGTATATGCTATTATTCGGTCACTATGTGGTGGTAATATGTGGTCTGGTCATGGTGTGGTGGTAATTGTTCCTGGTATGTGGTATTATAGGTCATTATGTGGTGCTAATATGGTGTCTGGTTATGGTGCAGTGGTATTTGTCCCTTGTATGTGGTATTATTGGTCATTTTAAACATTGACAAATAAATAAAAATATACCTAAATTGTGTTGGATATTCTAACAAATGATTTATAGGAAAGAGTTGAGTAAAACTCAGCCAAAAGAGTCAACCTTGTCGTGGTGGCAGCTTAAAATATGTTTTGACCAAAACAATAAGCTGATGGCTATGTATGTGATCTGGTGATTCGAACTGTTAATGTGTGATTGGTGAGGACGTGGTGCAGAAATGGAGTTTTACCAAGAGAGGGCGGTGAGACTGTGGACAGTTCGAGGAGTGGAGTGGAGGCTGCAAGGCCGGGGTGGAGCCTGGGCGAAGTCTCAAGGATTATCCAAATTTTTTGCCAGTATGTGGCTCAAAATTGTTTCTGAATGTCCTGACTGTCAGGTCAGTCCCAATGGAGACCATAGAACTTCCTGCAAACTTTGTGGATCTGCTGAGAGTCACTGGACCCAAACATCCAGAGGGTTTGTTGTTCCTTTAGGGTTGGGGTAAAAACCCTTCCTGGCCTAAGTTCTGGCATTTAGCTATCTCCCTGTATCATGCTTCCATAATTCTATACATCTTTATAAAATTATGATTTTAGGAGAGCCAACCCTGGAAAGAAAATAATATGCAACCTTCTCCTAGGATCTTACCTTTTTCAAGGAAAGAGAATCAAGGTGCACTACAATAAATATAAACCGTATATGGGTACTACATCCAGTGGTAAAAGCGAAATTACAATTAGAAGAAGAGGATAGTACTACAGAAATGATGTGCACATACCAATGGATATACAAAAAATAATACAAAATGTTTATTTTAACCAGGAAAAGACATACATGTAAAAACAATTAAAAGCCATATGAAGGTCCAACCAAATTTGCTCATGACAATCTCTGCATTATTAAGGGATATTATTACTGCAGTCATGTATTTTATTTTTTGAGCATAGTGTTTTCAATGGGGGGTCCTGTTACTGTGAAAAGTGACACTATATCACAGTGTAGAATTTGGTAAAAAATTAAGTAATGTGCTCTGCAAGCGGTGCTCTAGATAACTGTGACATTTCCTGCAGAGACTAGCCCTGGCTGGTAGAAGTGATGTCGGTCAGTGCTGCATGAAGATGAAAAGCGAAGATGAAGGACTTCACCTAGAGATGTCACTGGTGAGTCTGTGTGTAACCTCTACTCTGAAACTATACACTGTATTCTTTTTACAGAGGTCCTATGTACAATGCCATCAGTGATCACTGAATTACCTTTATACTGACACTATATACAGAGCTCCTGTGTATAATGTCACTGGTGATCACTGTAATACCAGTACACTGACACTATACACAGAGCTCCTGTGTATAATGTCACTGATCACTGTATTACCTGTACACTGACACTGTATACAGAGCTCTTCTGTATAATGTCACTAATCATTGTATTACCTGTACACTGACATGGCATACGAAGTACAAATCACCTGTGTATAATAGCAGTTAGGGTAATATTAGTATTGTTTTTTTTTTAATTAAAGGGCACCTGTCACCCACAAAATCGAAGGTGAGCTAAGCCCACTAGCATCAGGGGCTTATCTACAGCATTCTGTAATGCTCTAGATAAGCCCCCGATGTATGCTGAAAGATGAGAAAAAGAGGTTAGATTATAATCATGCAGGGGCGGTCCCGCTGTGGTCCGGGTCCGGTGGGCGTCGTGGTCCGCTCCGGGGCCTCCCATCTTCTTAGGATGATGTCCTCTTCTTGTCTTCATGATGCGGCTCCAGCGCAGGCATACTTTGTCTGCCCTGTTGAGGGCAGAGCAAAGAACTGCAGTGCGCAGGCGTCGGGCATCTCTGACTTTCCCCGAGCCTGCGCACTGCAGTACTTTGCTCTGCCCTCAATAGAGCAGACAAAGTACGCCTGCGCCGGAGCCGCAATAGTCTGGATTTGAAATGATGCTCAAAATCAAATTAGAAAATCAAATTACAGGCTGATCCATCCTCAGTACAAATACCTGAAGATAAGAAAATGATGCTCAGTAGTGCGTGTGGCCTCCATATGCCTGTGTGACCTCCTTATGATACTTGGGCATGCTCATGAAGAGGCGACGGATGTTCTCAAGAGCGATCTCTTCACTGACCTGGATTAAAGCATCAGTCAACTCCTGGACAGTATGTGGTGCAATGTCGAACTGGTGTATGGAACGAGACATGATGTCCCAGATGTGCTCAATTGGATTCAGGTGTGCATTTGATCTCACAATGGGTCTGAAGATCTCATCCAGGTGATTAATGGCAATCAGGGTACCTCTAACTAGCACAAGGAGGGCATAATAATGTCCATAAACATACCTCCAAATTGATGAAAAATGGCTTTGCCAGAACAAGATCAGAGTTGTGGAATGGCCCTGCCAGAACCCAGATCTGAATCCAATTAAAAATGTGTGTAATGACCTGAGGAGGGCGCTTTACTCAGGAGATGCCCTCACAATCTCACAGATTTGGAGGCTACTGCAAAGAATTGTGGCGAAAGATTGCCAATTCTAGATGTGCCATGCTGATAGACAACTACCCAAAAAGACTTAACACCACAATAAATTGAAAGTGTACTTCAATGACGGGTTAGTTTAAGGGTTTGTCATTTTCTTCAACCACATTAACAACATTTTATTTTTTCCTTTTTCCATCCAAAAAGATTTCAGTTTCTTTTGCAGTGGATTTGTACAGATTATAGGCGAGCTTAGAAGTGGAAAAAGTTCTAAAATGATTCCTCTTGCTATGATTTTTATTTTACAAGGTAAAACCTGGCATTTAACAGGGGTGTGTAGACTTTTTATATCCACTATAAGTCCTCCTATTTTACCTTATTTAAATTAAATAATATTAGTTCTATAAAACTAAGAGAAGAGACTGCAATCTGCTCATGGTCGTTTATTTCATGCCGGTGCCCTGCTGTTGATTTGGTGACAGATTATGAAGTTCTGAATTTCTTGTGTTCAACTTCCCCCGTGGACTCGATCAGGAGAGAAGTGGTCATCGGTGACAGCAGGAACGGGTTATTCTTGGTTCTGCTACATCCGTCTTCTGGAATAATAACGGTGTCTACGTTTATGACCTAGGAGAAGCCAAAGTATAAATATAAGGTTGCCCATTGCCAAGAATTACATGTATAGCATTATAATGGAGGTTATACTGTTTAGTGTAGGCTCAATAACATTTACCCATTTTATGGGGTCTGTGAGTCCTTCTCCTTCTGCGATAGGATCTTCTGCTTTTCTTGTGAGAAGCCATGATGTCTTGCTGGTACCAGGCGGGTTGCTAATAACTTGTGGGCTGCCAGTAGAATGTCCTACACTCTGAGGCCATTATGACACGTAGGACGCTCTCTGATTGTCTAGTAGCTGTGAGGTCACCTGTATGATGTAAGGGAATGTTGGCTAGATAGGGTTGGCCGCTCTGTTTGTGAATATGGTGGTGGGCATGGCTCATTTACAGAATTGCTCAAGTAAAAAGATTTATATATATATATGTATATATACACACACACAGTATACAGTATATATGGCATATTAAACTCTCCACATTTTCGGTATAGTTTAGTTACCTCCTCTGTTGCTTCCAAACAACTTCTTACAGTTTCTGGATAATCAGTTACCAGACAGAGAGAAAAGGTTGTTTTATATGGGTTTTCTTTAAGGGGGATTTCACAAAAATTAAATATAAAGAAACATGTCTGATTGGTGTCGCCATTTTCAGAGACCCAAAACGTTTATATTTTTCCATGAAGGATTTTTTTTGCTGACAGTCACACTGTAGTTTTTTTGTACTATTTAGACTATGTGCACACAGTGCGTTTTTAATGTGTTTTGGCAGCATTTTTTCCACGCAGAAATGGGCCAAAACGCTATGGAATCCTTATGAAAGCTTATTCAATGCCAATCCTGAAGTTTTGTGCACATGAAAAGGAAAATATATACTGAAGTAATTGCAGTGTGGTTTTTTTCTGAAGCATGTTAATTCTTTTTGTGTTTCTGCAGCATTTTTCACCTATTAAAGGGACTCTGTCACCTGAATTTGGCGGGACTGGTTTTGGGTCATATGGGCGGAGTTTTCGGGTGTTTGATTCACCCTTTCCTTACCCACTGGCTGCATGCTGGCTGCAATATTGGATTGAAGTTCATTCTCTGTCCTCCATAGTACACGCCTGTGCAAAGCAATCTTGCCTTGTGCAGGCGTGTACTATGGAGGACAGAGAATGAACTTCAATCCAATATTGCAGCCAGCATGCAGCCAGCGGGTAAGGAAAGGGTGAATCAAACACCCGAAAACTCCGCCCATATGACCCAAAACCAGTCCCACCAAATTCAGGTGACAGGTTCCCTTTAACTTTAATTGAGTCAGTTAAATCCGCAGCAAAAATGCAGGAATAAAAATGTTTTAGTTTTTGCTGAGTTTTTGTTTTGTGTTTTACCGACAGCTGCTGACACCAAGCCCTAATCCCATTATTCTGATGCCACTGCATCGTATGAAAAAGGTGGTGCTGAACCAAGAAATTACATCACAAAACTCTATTTTTTAAATATCTTTATTGAGCTCGAAAATGCCTTCATTGCTGTACAAAAAATACATACTAAACCGCAGCAAATACACATGTTTTTTCTCTGCAGCGTTTTTAATGCCAAGAGATGTAGAAACCTTCATGAATTTTCTGTAAGCAAATACTCACCATGCACACATAGACTTAGGGGTACAGTATGACTCTTTAGTGCTACAGTGTATACCATAAAGTCTAAAATAATTTTATATTTTGATAAATCTGTTTTTTTCCTGAAATGTTTTATTTTTAGAAAGGTGGAAAAATTGTAAACTTTAAACACTTCCAGACCACCCGATGACGAAAAATGTGTGGAACACTGTCTGCGTTCTTCTCTGCAATGACATTTGTTGTTTGTTTTTTAATTGTAGAGGCACAGCCAGACTCCCCGCAGAGAATGCAGACACAGGTTATTACCGGTTCTTCTTTCCGATCGCTTCATACACAGCACTAAACAAGTGTGTACCAAGTGCTTTTACCTCCGGACCCAGCAGTCATGTGATCACTGGGTGTAGGGAAGAAGCGGGAGCTCGGGGGTCTTTAGAGACCCAGTCATCTCTGCTGTGCCGTCAGGAGGCCGATCTTCTCTTGTAACTGTATCTAATACACAAACCACATACAGAAGAAATCAGGTTAAAAAAAAGTATTTAAATGTTGAAATGCCCCCGAAGGTCTTAGACCTGGTGATCCACATACTATGTGAAATAAACTGGAAATAAAAACATACATCAAAAATACTGTATTTTCTGGCGTATAAGACTACTTTTTAACCCTTGAAAATCTTCTCAAAAGTCGGGTATCGTCTTATACGCCAGGTGTCGTCTTATAGGGCAGGTGCGGAGTAATCTGCGGTCGCAGCATATTGTGGGGGGAGCGATCCCAATGACGAGGTGAGGGGGCACCTCACCGGGAAGGTGTAAGTGAAGCAGAGGCAGAGAAGGAGATAATAGGATACAAGGGCGAGCCAGATGAGTGAAAGAGGAGTGTTTTTCTAGGCACAGCACCGCTCTCTCTCTCTTTTTTGCATAACCCTGTCATCCCAGACGCTGACAGTTTGTTTCACTTACACCTTCCTGGTGAGGCGCTCCCTCACCTCGTCATCGGGACCACTCCACCCACTATATACTTCGACCGCAGATTGCTCCGCACTTACCCTATAAGACGACACCAGGAACATAAGACAACCCCCGACTTTTGAGAAGATTTTATTTTTTAACTGGAAAAGTTGGGGGTCGTCTTATACGCCCAGTCGTCTTATATGCCGGAAAATACGGTAAACAAAACCCAAAACAAAAATATATCAGAAAAAAAACCTGCTAATCCAAATCAATGTTATTATTTCCAATCCCTTTGTGGTTATAAAAAAAACAAAAAACACTTTTTACACTTTTGGTGTTTTTCCTCCTCTTTTAACAAAAGCCAAAACTTTATTTTTCCATCAACAAAGCCATGTGAGATATGTATTATTGAATGACACCATTTATTTTACCATATCATGTACTAAAAAACCAAGTAAATAATTAAAATGCAATAAAAGGGTGAAAAACATGATATTCTGACCTGGTTTTTTGGGTTTTGTCTTTACAGCGTTCATTGAGTTATAACAATGACCTGGGAACCTTGGTCAGTAGGTCATTATGCTCTAGGTCAGTATTACTATGGTGATAGCAAACTTTCCTTTTTTATTTTTTTTAAAATGGTGAATAAAAATTCTGAAGTTTGAAGAAAATTATGTGTTTTTTGTCACAAATCTGATGTTTGCAGTGATACTATTTTGGGGTACATAAGATGTTTTAATTACTTTTTATTGTATTTTTTTAGGGAGGCATTGTAAGAATAAAAAATCATAATTCTGGCATTTTTCTTTTTTCTTTTTTTTTTGTTCACCAATCAGGATAATTAATTTCTTTTTTTGCCAGGTGAGTTTTATGAATGCATCAATATCAAACATGTTCATTTATTTATTTTTATAGTAATATTACCGACCTTTAAATTAATTATACAAAGATCAAAGTGAGGGTAGGTTCACACGGGCGTATAAAAAACATTTAGATTTGTTTTTACAGCAGCAGCAACTATTAAAGGGAATCTGTCGCCTCAATTTTGCCCTAAAAGCTGCGGCCACCGCCATCAGGGGCTTATCTACATCATTCTGTAATGCTGTAGATAAGCCCCCGATGTCACCTGAAAGATAAGAAAAACAAGTTAGATTATACTCACCCAGGGGCGGTCCAGGTTCTGTTCGGGTCCGATGGGCATCACGGTCCGGGTCCGGCGTCTCCCATCTTCATACGATGACGTCCTCTTTTTTGCTTCCTGCCACGGCTCCTGCGCAGGCGTACTTTGTCTGCCCTGTTGAGGGCAGGCCAAAGTACCGCAGTGCGCAGGCGCTGGGCTTCTCTGACCTTTCCCGGCGCCTCAACAGCGCAGAGAATTATGCTTGTGCAGGAGCCGTGGCAGGAAGCACAGAAGAGGACGTCATCGTATGAAGATGGGAGGCGCCGGACCCGCACCGTGACACCCATCGGAACCGAACAAAAACGGAACCGCCCCTGGGTGAGTATAATCTAACGTGTTTTTCTTATCTTTAAAGTTACATCGCGGGCTTATCTGCAGCATTACAGAATGCCGGTGGCCGCAGCTTATAGGGCAAAATTGAGGTGACAGATTCCCTTTAATTATTTACAAGAACCTTTACACTTTCCTATATTACAGAATTACTATGTATCCGTAAAATTTGAATGCTACACTGTGGCTCCGTATGGCGTCAGTTTTTTTCACACCCACAGATTTGAATGGTAGAGTCTCCTTCGATTTACAGACTAAACTTGTGTATGCCGCCATTTTTTCACAGGAAGATTCGGTCAGTGAAAAAGATTGCTCATCTGCTCTGCCCCATTGAATAATATTGGTGTGAATGCTGTCTGCTTTTTTCATAGACTACACTTACACTTAAAATATGGTTGTGTGAACGTGTCCTCAGGGCCGCCAACAGGGCATTACTGCCCTGACTGGCGCATGGGTCACAATGAGCATTGGGCGCCCTCTCTTCTGCTCACCAGGCTCCAGCTGCAGGATTCTGCCGGTGGAGTAACTCAACCTATGTCCAAGACGCAGGTCCAGTTGAACTCTATTGCAGGCCTGCACTGCAATAGTTAAAAGCCGCCAGCCAATAGGAGGCTGGCAGCTGATGTCAGCGTGTACATCGCCGTCATTGTCACTCTCCGGCGAGTCCGTGCTTGAAATGCCTGGGTTGGACGTCGCCGCTGGAGCACAGACAGGTAAGGAGAAAGTGTTTTTTTTTGTTATTATTATTATTTTTATTGAAAGCAGCAAGATGCTAGATGCTTGGGCGGCAGGATGTAGCCACATGGAACATGTGTCTCCTTTCTGCCCCAACTGTCTCCTTCCTGCCTCATGATCCTGCACCATGTGACATGGTGCAGGATGGAGACACATGTTGTAGGATGGAGACCGATGGGGCATGATGGAGACACATGGTGCAGGATGGAGACATGGGGCAGGATAGAGACGGTGCAGGATCATGGGTAGGATGAGACAGGTGGAGTAGGATGGAGACACATGGTGCAGGATCATGCGGCAGGATGAAGACAGATAGGGAGTGATATCGACAGATAGGGCAGGAACATGAGGAACGCCTCTGGGTGAGTATAATATAACCTCTTTTTCTCATCTTTCAGATTTGCAGAGTAAATTGCAATGTGGTTAGTGGCATAAGAAGCAGCCATTGGGATAAATAGCCTAATCAACCAGTGAAATTACCTGCTGGCATTCACAGTAACATGATCCCGAAGGAATACAAAAGACAAATGGAAGGAGAGAGCATGGTTGGAACAAGAGAATGGCCCCACGCGTATCACCATGTCAGGCATGGCTTCGTCAGGGGAAGTGATTGGTATGTGCACATCATTTTTGTAGTACTATCCTCTTCTTCCAATTGTAGGATCTTACATTTTAGTACAATGGATACTCTGCTTTATCAAACTAACAGACTAATACACTATTCAAAAAATAAAGGGAACACTAAAATACCACATTCTAGATGTCACTGAATGAAATATTCCAGTTGCAAATCTTTATTCATTACAAAGTAGAATGCACTGAGAACAATACAACATAAATTGATCAATGTATATAAAAATTAACATCTCATGGAGGTCTGGATTTGAAATGATGCTCAAAATCAAATAGTGCGTGTGGCCTCCATATGCCTGTGTGACCTCCTTATGATACTTGGGCATGCTCATGAAGAGGCGACGGATGTTCTCTTTAGCGATCTCCTCACTGACCTGGATTAAAGCATCAGTCATCTCCTGGACAGTATGTGGTGCAATGTCGAATTGGTGTATGGAACAAGACATGATGTCCCAGATGTGCTCAATTGGATTCAGGTGTGCATCTGATCTCACAATGGGTCTGAAGATCTCATCCAGGTGATTAATGGCAATCAGGGTACCTCTAGCTAGCACATGGAGGGCATAATAATGTCCATAAACATACCTCCAAATTATGAAAAAATGGCTTCTCTAGAGCAAGATCAGAGTTGTGGAATGGCCCTGCCAGAACCCAGATCTGAATTTATTTAAAAATGTGTGTGATGACCTGAAGAGGGCGCTGTACTCAGGAGATGCCCTCACAATCTCACAGATTTGGAGCACTACTGCAAAGAATTGTGGAGAAAGATTGCCAATTCTAGATGTGCCATGCTGATAGACAACTGCCCAAAAAGACTTAACACCACAATAAATTGAAAGTGTACTTCAATGACGGGTTAGTTTAAGGGTTTGTATATTTCTTCAACCACATTAATAACATTTTATTTTTCCATCCAAAAAGATTTCAGTTTCTTTTGCAGTGGATTTGTACAGATTACAGGTGACCTTAGAAGTGGAAAAAGTTCTAAAATGATTCTTCTTGCTATGATTTTTATTTTACAAGTTAAAACCTGGCATTTAACAGGGGTGTGTAGACTTTTTATATCCACTGTGTCCTTTTTTACCTTATTTAAATTAAATAAAATTAGTTCTATAAAACTAAGAGAAGAGACTGCAATCTGCTCATGGTCGTTTATTTCATGCCGGTGCCCTGCTGTTGATTTGGTGACAGATTATGAAGTTCTGAATTTCTTGTGTTCAACTTCCCCCGTGGACTCGATCAGGAGAGAAGTGGTCATCGGTGACAGCAGGAACGGGTTATTCTTGGTTCTGCTACATCCGTCTTCTGGAATAATAACGGTGTCTACGTTTATGACCTAGGAGAAGCCAAAGTATAAATATAAGGTTGCCCATTGCCAAGAATAACATGTATAGCATTATAATGGAGGTTATACTGTTTAGTGTAGGCTCAATAACATTTACCCATTTTATGGGGTCTGTGAGTCCTTCTCCTTCTGCGATAGGATCTGCTTTTCTTGTGAGAAGCCATGATGTCTTGATGGTACCAGGCGGGTTGCTAATAACTTGTGGGCTGCCAGTAGAATGTCCTACACTCTGAGGCCATTATGACACGTAGGACGCTCTCTGATTGTCTAGTAGCTGTGAGGTCACCTGTATGATGTAAGGGAATGTTGGCTAGATAGGGTTGGCCGCTCTGTGAATATGGTGGTGGGCATGGTTCATTTACAGAATTGCTCAAGTAAAATTATATATATATATATATATATATATATATATTTATATATATATATACTGTATATATACACACATACATATACACACACACAGGTAATGTATGGCATATTAAATGGCCACTGTCACCCCCTCCAGCCGTGATAAACTAAAAGAGCCACCTTGTGCAGCAGTAATGCTGCATTCTAACAAGGTGGCTCTTTTAGTTTTGTGTTCAGGTATTACTAAAATAAAGCGCTTTGAAACTTTGTAAAAATACCTATCTTTGTCCACGGAGGCGGGTCCTCAATCCTCAGCTTGAACGGTACTCTGCCGTCACTCACATCTTCAGGGGCTTTCGGCACCGCCCCCTCTGCGCTGTTTTCTCTTCAAATCCGGTGCCTGCGCTGTGTAAATCTTTGTGGGGCAGGCGCAGTAAGCTCTGGCTGTCTGACGTCCCAGCCAGGCTTGGAGACTGCGCCTGCGCTGGCAGTGCGGCCACCCACCTCGGTAATCCCTGCCCCGCACTGTGTTATGCATTATGCACAGTGCGGGGGTAGGATTCCTGGGCATGCACACTGCGTGTGTCAGACTGTCACCCAGGTCCCCCGCCTTGCAGCCTCTGTCTATTCAGCTGATCGTGCCTCCTCCTCATAGCAATCGCCGGGACGATCAGCTGAATAGACAGAGGCTGTAAGGTGGGGGACCTGGGTGACAGTCTGACACACGCAGTGCGCATGCCCAGGAATCCTAGCCCCGCACTGTGCATAATGCATAACACAGTGCGGGGCAGGGATTACCGAGGTGGGTGGCCGTACTGCCAGCACAGGCGCAGTCTCCAAGCCTGGCTGGGACGTCAGACCACCAGAGCTTACTGCGCCTGCCCCACAAAGATTTACACAGTGCAGGCGCCGGATTTGAAGAGAAAACAGCGCTGAGGGGGCAGCGCCGAAAGCCCCTGAAGATGTGAGTGACGGCAGAGTACCGTTCAAGCTGAGGATTGAGGACCCGCCTCTGTGGACAAAGATAGGTATTTTTACAAAGTTTCAAAGCGCTTTATTTTACAAATACCTGAGCACAAAACTAAAAGAGCCACCTTGTTAGAATGCAGCATTACTGCTGCACAAGGTGGCTCTTTTAGTTTATAACGGCTGGAGGGGGGTGACAGTGGCCCTTTAAACTCTCCACATTTTCGGTATAGTTTAGTTACCTCCTCTGTTGCTTCCAAACAACTTCTTAGGCTATGTTCACACATTGCGGTTTTTACCGCGGAACCGCGGCGATTTTGCAGCTGCGGGTCCGCAGCAGTTTCCATAGCGTTTACAGTAACATGTAAACCCTATGGAAACCGCAAACCGCTGTGCACATGCTGCAGGAACAACCACGCGGGAACACAGCGGTTTACAACCCGCAGCATGTCACTTCTTTGTGCAGAATTGCAGCGATTCTGCACCCATAGGAATGCATTGATCCGCTTACTTCCCGCATGGGGCTGTGCCCACCATGCGGCAAGTAATGCGGATAATGTACGGGTTATACCCGGGGGGGAGGAGAGGAGACTCTCCTCCATGCCCCGGGAACCATATTTGTGTAAAAAAAAAGAATTAAACTAAAAAATAATGATATACTCACCTCTGAAGTCTCAGCGCTGCACACGGCCGTCCGGTCTCAGGTTTGCTATGCGACCAGGACCTGCGGTGACGTCGTGGTCACATGACCGTGACGTCACGAAGGTCCTTCTCGCACAGCATCTTTGGAACCGGACCGCCG
Organism: Ranitomeya imitator; assembly: GCF_032444005.1. NCBI lineage: Eukaryota > Metazoa > Chordata > Amphibia > Anura > Dendrobatidae > Ranitomeya > Ranitomeya imitator. The sequence continues at coordinate 159,479,934 of NC_091285.1, read as the reverse complement.
GCTGCAGCGCCGAGGAGATCAGGACGTCAGAGGGTGAGTATATCATTATTTTATTATTTTTAACATTACTATTGATGCTGCATATTGCTGCATATGCAGCATCAATAGTAGGAGTAAAATCCCGCAGCAGAACCCGCAGGACAAACCGCGATAAATCTGTAGGGATAACTGCAGCGGGTTTGCCCTGCAGATTTATCAAATCCGCTGCGAGAGAACCCGCAAGGACAGGACGCTATGTGTGAACATAGCCTAAGGCTATGTTCACACTTTGCAGATTCCACTGCGGATTTTTCCGCAGCAGAATTCCAAAATCCGCAGTGAAAACCCGTTGCGGTTTTTACTGCGGATTTATCTCGGTTTTTACTGCGGTTTCTTCTGCGGATTTTCATCTGCGGTTTCCTATTGGAGCAGGTGAAAATCCGCAGAAAAGAAGTGACATGCTGCAGAATGTAATCCGCTGCGTTTCCGCGCATTTTTTCCGCAGCATGTGCACAGCGTTTTTTGTTTCCCATAGGTTTACATTGTACTGTAAACTCATGCAGACTCGCTGCAAACTCGCTGCAGATCCGCAGCGGTCAAATCCGCTGCGGATCTGCAGCAAAATCCGCAAAGTGTGAACATAGCCTTATAGTTTCTGGATAATCAGTTACCAGAGAGAAAATGTTGTTTTATATGGGTTTTCTTTAACAGGGATTTCACAAAAATGTTATATAAAGAAACATGTCTGATTGGTGTCGCCATTTTCAGAGACCCAAAACTTTTATATTTTTCCATGAGGGATTTTTTTTGTTGACAGTCACACTGTAGTTTTTTTGTTCTATTTAGACTATGTGCACACAGTGCGTTTCTAATGTGTTTTCGCAGCATTTTTTCCACGCAGAAATGGGCTAAAACGCTATGGAATCCTTATGAAAGCTTATTCATCGAGAATCCTGAAATTTTGTGCACATGAAAAGGAAAATATATACTGAAGTAATTGCAGTGTGGTTTTTTTCTGAAGCATGTCAATTCTTTTTATGTTTCTGCAGCATTTTTCACCCATTAACTTTAATTGAGTCAGTCAAATCCGCAGCAAAAACGCAGGAATAAAAATGTTTTAGTTTTTGCTGAGTTTTTGTTTTGTGTTTTACCGACAGCTGCTGACACCAAGCCCTAATCCCATTATTCTGATACCACTGCATTGTATGAAAAAGGGGGTGCTGAACCAAGAAATTACATCACAAAAACTGTTTTTTTTTAATATCTTTATTGAGCTGGAAAATGCCTTCATTGCTGTACAAAAACACATACAAAACCACAGCAAATACACATGTTTTTTTCCGCAGAGTTTTTCCTGCCAAGAGATGCAGAAACCTTCACGAAGTTTCTGCAAGAAAATACTCACCATGCACACATAGACTTAGGGGTACAGTATGACTCTTTAGTGCTACAGCATATACCATAAATGCTAAATAATTTTATATTATGATAAATCTGTTTTTCTTCCTGAAATGTTTTACTTTTAGAAAGGTGGAAAAAGTTTAAACTTTAAACACTTCCAGACCACCCGATGACGAAAAATGTGTGGAACACTGTCTGCGCTCTTCTCTGCAATGACATTTGTTGTTTGTTTTTTAATTGTAGGGGCATAGCCAGACTCCCCGCAGAGAATGCAGACACAGTTTATTACCGGTTCTTTTTTCCGATCGCTTCATACACAGCACTAAACAAGTGTGTACCAAGTGCTTTTACCTCCGGACCCAACAGTCATGTGATCACTGAGTGTAGGGAAGAAGCGGGAGCTCGGTGGTCTTTAGAGACCCAGACATCTCTGCTGTGCCGTCAGGAGGCCGATCTTCTCTTGTAACTGTATCTAATACACAAACCACATAAAGAAGAAATCAGGTTAAATAAAAGTATTTAAATGTTGAAATGCCCCCGAAGGTCTTATGACCTGATGATCCACATACTATGTGAAATAAACTGGAAATAAAAACATACATCAAAAATAAATAAAACCCAAAACAAAAATATATCAGAAAAAAACCTGCTAATCCAAATCACTGTTACTATCCCCAAATCCTTTGTGGTTATAAAAAAACAAAAAACACTTTTTACACTTTTGTTTTTTTTCCTCCTCTTTTAACAAAAGCCAAAACTTTATTTTTCCATCAACAAAGCCATGTGAGATATGTATTATTGAATGATGCCATTTATTTTACCATATCATCTACTAAAAAACCAAGTAAATAATTCAAATGCAATAAAAGGGTGAAAAACATGATATTCTGACCTGGTTTTTGGGGTTTTGTCTTTACAGCATTCATTGAGTTATAAAAATGACCTGGGAACCTAGGTCAGTAGGTCATTATGCTCTAGGTCAGTATTATTATGGTGATAACAAACTTCCCTTTTTTTTTTAAAGTGGTGAATAAAAATTCAGAAGTTTGAAGAAAATAATGTGTTTTTGTCACAAATTTGATGTTTGCAGTGATACCATTTTGGGGTACATAAGATGTTTTAATTACTTTTTATTGCATTTTTTTAGGGAGGCATGGTAAGAATAAAAAATCATAATTCTGGCATTTTTCTTTTTTCTTTTTTTTCGTGTTCACCAATCAGGATAATTAATTTCATATTTTGCCAGGTGAGTTTTATGAATGCATCAATACCAAACATGTTCATTTATTTATTTTTATAGTAATATTACTGACCTTTTAATTAATTATACAAAGATCAAAGTGAGGGTAGGTTCACACGGGCGTATAAAAAAACATTTAGATTTGTTTTTACAGCAGCAGCAACTATTAAAGGGAATCAGTCACCTCAATTTTGCCCTATAAGCTGTGGCCACCGCCATCAGGGGCTTATCTACATCATTCTGTAATACTGTAGATAAGCCCCCGATGTAATCTGAAAGATAAGAAAAACAAGTTAGATTATACTCACCCAGGGGCGGTACCGGTTCTGTTCAGGTCCGATGGCATCACGGTCCGGGCCCGGCGCCTCCCATCTTCATACGATGACGTCCTCTTCTATGCTTCCTGCCATGGCTCCTGCGCAGGCGTACATTGTCTGCCCTGTTGAGGGCAAAATACTGCAGTGCGCAGGTGTCGGGCCTCTCTGACCTTTCCCGGTGCCTGCGTACTGAAGTACTTTGCTCTGCCCTCAACAGGGTAGAGAATTACGCTTCCGCAGGAGCCGTGGCAGGAAGCACAGAAGAGGACGTCATCGTATGAAGATGGGAGGCCCTGGACCGTGATGCCCATCAGACCCGAACAAAACCTGGACCGCCCCTGGGTGAGTATAATCTAACGTGTTTTTCTTATCTTTCAAGTTATATCGCGGGCTAATCTACAGCATTACAGAATGCCGGTGGTCGCAGCTTATAGGGCAAAATTGAGGTGACAGATTCCCTTTAATTATTTACAAGAACCTTTACACTTTCCTATATTACAGAATTACTATGTATCCGTAAAATTTGAATGCTACACTGTGGCTCCGTATGGCGTCAGTTTTTTTCACACCCACAGATTTGAATGGAGAGTCTCCTTTGATTTACAGACTAAACTTGTGTATGCCGCCATTTTTTCACACGCAGATTCGGTCAGTGAAAAAATTGCTCATCTGCTCTGCCCCATTGAATAATATTGTTTTGAATGCTGTCTGCTTTTTTCATAGACTACACTTACACTTAAAATATGGTTGTGTGAACGTGTCCCCAGGGCCGCCATCAGGGCATTACAGCCCTGACTGTCGCATGGGTCACAATGAGCATTGGGCGCCCTCTCTTCTGCTCACCAGGCTCCAGCTGCAGGATTCTGCCGGTGCAGTAACTCAACCTGTGCCCGAGACCCGAGACGCAGGTCCAATTGAACTCTATTGCAGGCCCACACTGCAATAGTTAAAAGCCGCCAGCCAATAGGAGGCTGGCAGCTGACGTCAGCGTGCACATCGCCGTCATTGTCACTCTCCGGCGAGTCCGTGCTTGAAATGCCTGGGTTGGACGTCGCCGCTGGAGCACAGACAGGTAAGGAGAAAGTGTTTTTTTTTGTTATTATTATTATTATTTTTATTGAAAGCAGCAGGCTGCTAGATGTTTGGGCGGCAGGATGTAGCCACATGGAACATGTGTCTCCTTTCTGCCCCAACTGTCTCCTTCCTGCCTCATGATCCTGAACCATGTGCCATGGTGCAGGATGGAGGCACATGGTTTGGATGGAGACCGATGGGGCATGATGGAGACACATGGTGCAGGATGGAGACGTTGGGCAGGATAGAGATGGTGCAGGATCATGCGGCAGGATGAAGACAGATAGGGAGGGATATCAACAGATAGGGCACTAACATGAGGCAGGATGGAGATATGGTACAAGATGCTGACAGGTGGTGCAGGATCATGGGCAGGATGGAGACAGATTGGGAGGTATGGAGGCAGATGGGATAGGATGGAGATAAATAGGGCAAGATGGAGACACATGGAGCAGGATCATGGGGAAGGATGGAGACACATGGTGCAGGATCATGGGGCAGGATAGAGACAGATGATGCAGTATCATGGAGTAGGATGGATGCAAATGGGACCAAATCATGGGGCAGGGTGGAAACAGATGGGGCAGGATCATGGAGCAAGATGGATACAGATGTTGTAGGATCATGAGGCAGGATGGAGACATATGTTGCAGTATCAGGGTGAAGGATGGAGACAGATGGGGCAGGATAGAGACATGGGGCAGGATAGAGACAGATGGGGCAGGATCATGGGGCAGGTTGGACACAGATGATACAGGATCATAGGGCAAGATGGAGACAGATGGTGCAGGATCATGGGGCAGGATGGAGACTCATGTTGCAGGATCAAGGAGCAGGATGGATATGATGGAGGCAGATGAGGTAGGATCATGGCACAGATAAGACATGATCATGGGACATGTGGGGTAGCATCATGGGACAGATAGGGCAGGATTATGGGACAGATGGCACATGGTCATGGGACAGATGGAGCTTGATGGATACTGATGGGGTAGAATGGAGACATCACATGGGGAGAATGGATACTCATGAGTGTAGGATAGAAGAACATGTGGATGGAGCCAGGAATGAGACACAAGAGGGTCATGATTGGGTATATTGTTACCCTATAGGGCTAATTAAGGGATGTTTTTACTGCAGGCATGTATTTTATTTTCTGAGGCTACTGTTTTCAATGAGGGGTCCTGTTACTCTGCAGAGTGACACTATGTCACCTTTAATTCTTCATCTGGTGTAGTGTAGAATTTGGTAAAAAACTAAGTAATGCGCTCTGAAAGCGGTGCTCTAGATAACTGTGTTATTTCCTGCAGAGACTAGCCCTGGCTGGAAGAAGTGATGTCGGTCTGTGCTGGATAAAGATGAAAATTGAAGTTGAAGGACTTCACTAAGAGATGTCACTGGTGAGGCAGTGTGTTACCTGTACAGTGACACTATTCACTGTATACTTTATACAGTGGTCATATGTATACTGTCATCAGTGATCACTGTATTACCTTTACACTGACATTATATATAACAGATCTCCTGTGTATAATGTCACTGATCATTGTATTACCTGTACATTGACACTGCATGCTAAGTAGAAATGCCTGTGTATAATAGCACTTATGGTAATATTAGTATTGTGTTTTTTTCATTAATGATCAGTATTGTAATATTTGGTCACTATGTGGTGGTAATGTTAGGTCCGGCCATGGTGTGGCTCTATTTGTTCCTTCTATGTGGTATTATAGGTCACTATGTGGTGGTAATTTGTTGTCTGGTCAATGTGTGGTGGTATGTATTCCTTTATGTAGCATTATTCTGTTACTGTGTTGGTTATATGTTGTCTGGTCATGGTGTGGTAGTATTTATTCATTGTATGTAGTATTATTCAGCCACTGTGGTGGAAATAGGTGATCTGGTCATGGTGTGGCAGTATTGGATCCTTGTATATGCTATTATTCGGTCACTATGTGGTGGTAATATGTGGTCTGGTCATGGTGTGGCAGTTTTTGTTCCTTGTATGTGGTATTATAGGTCATTATGTGGTAGTAATATGGTGTCTGGTACAATGCCATCTGTGATCACTGAATTACCTTTATACTGAAACTATATACAGAGCTTCTGTGTATAATGTCACTGGTGATCACTGTAATGCCAGTACACTGACACTATACACAGAGCTCCTGTGTATAATGTCACTGATCCCTGTATTAGCTGTACACTGACACTGTATTCAAAGTTCTTGTGTATAATGTCACTGATCACTGTATTACCTGTACACTGACACTGTATACAGAGCTCTTGTGTATAATGTCACTAATCATTGTATTACCTGTACACTGACACGGCATACTAAGTACAAATTGCCTGTGTATACTGGCAGTTAGGGTAATATTAGTATTGTGTTTTTTTAATTAAAGGGAACCTGTCACCCCCAAAATCGAAGTTGAGCTAAGCCCACCAGCATTAGGGGCTTATCTACAGCATTCTGTAATGCTGTAGATAAGCCCCCGATGTATCCTGAAAGATGAGGAAAAGAGGTTAGATTATACTCACGCAGAGGCGGTCACACTGTGGTCCGGTCCGATGAGCGTCGTGGTCTGGTCCGGGGCCTCCCATCTTCTTAGGATAACTTCCTCTTCTTGTCTTCATGTTGCGGCTCCAGCACAGGCATACTTTGTCTGCCCTGTTGAGGGCAGAGCAAAGTACTGCAGTGCGCAGGCGCCGGGACCCTCTGACCTTTCCCGATGTCTGCGCACTGCAGTACTTTACTCTGCCCTCAACAGGGCAGACAAAGTACGACTGTGCTGGAGCCGCAGTGTGTAGACAAGAAGAGAATGTCATCCTAAGAAGATGGGAAGCCCCGGATCAGACCGTGACTCCTATCGGACCGGACCGCACCGCAGCCGGAACGCCTCTGGGTGACTATAATATAACCTCTTTTTCTTATCTCTCACGATACATTGGGGCTTATCTACAGCATTACAGAATGCTGTAGATAAGCCCCTGATGATGGTGGGCTTAGCTCACCTTCGATTTTGGGGTGACAGGTTCCCTTCAATGATCTGTATTGTAGTATTTGGTCACTATGTGGTAGTAATATATGGTCATGTCATGGTGTGGCTGTATCTGTTTATTTTATGTGGTATTATAGGTCACTATGCAGCGGTAATATGTTGTCTGGTCATTGTGTGGGGGTATTTATTCCTTGCATTTAGCATTATTCAGTCAGTGTGATGGGTATATGTTGTCTGATCATGGTGTGGTGGTATTTATTCCTTGTATGTAGAATTATTTTGTCATTATGTGGTGGTAATATGTGATCTGGTCATGGTGTGGTGGTATTTGTTCCTTGAATGTGGTAATATAGGTCATTATATGGTGGTAATATGGTGTCTGGTTATGGTGCTGTGGTATTTGTCCCTTGTATGTGGTATTATTGGTCATTTTAAACAATGAAAACTAAATAAAAATGTACCTAAATTGTGTTGGATATTTTAAACAATCATCAATAAGATAAAGTAGAGTAGAGCTCAGCCAAAAGATTCGACCTTGTTGTGGTGGCAGCTTAAAACATGTTTTGGACAAAACAAAAGCTGCTGGCTATGTATGTGATCTGGTGATGGGAACTGTTAATGTATGATTGGTGAGGACACGATGCAGAAATTGAGTTTTTCCAAGAGTGACTGTAGACCAGGGGTGTCAAACTGCATTCCTCGAGGGCTGCAAACAGGTCATGTTTTCAGGATTTCCTTGTACTGCACAGGTGATAATTTAATCACCTACACAAATAATGAGTTGGTGATTAAATTATCACCTGTGCAGTACAAGGAAATCCTGAAAACATGACCTGTTTGCAGCCCTCGAGGAATGCAGTTTGACACCCCTGCTGTAGACAGTTCGAGGGGTGGAGGCGGCAAGTTTGGGGTGGAGTCTCAAGGGGGCCCTAAAAAATGTTGCCAGTCTGTGGTCCCGAAATTCTTAGTGGCAGCCCTACATGTCCTGACTCTCAGGTCCAGCCCAATGGAGAACTTGCTGCAAACTTTGTGGATCTGGTGAAAGTCACTGAACCCAAAGATCCGGAGTGTTGGTTGTTCCTTAAGGGTTGAAGTAAAAATCCTTCCTGACCCAATTTCTGGCAATTAGCTATCTCCCTTGATCATGTTTGTCCGACTCATCTTCCATAATTCTATATATCTTTATAAAATTATGAGCCAATCCTGTAAAGAAAAAGATATGCAACCTTCTCCTAGGATTTTACATTTTACAAGGAAAGAGAAACAAGGTGCACTACAAGAAATATAAACAGTATATGGGTGCTACATCCAGTAGTAAATGCAAAACTACCATTAAATAGAGGATAGCACTACAGAAATAATGTGCACATACCAATGGATATACAAAAATCATACAAAATGTTTATTTTAACCAGAAAAAGACATACATATAACAACAATTAAAAACCATATGAAGGTCCGACCAAATTTGCTCATGACAATGTAATATGCATACAATACGCAATAATATAGCAACCAGGACAGGTCTGTACATAACCCAGAAGTCAGTGACAAAACTTTATAATCTAATATGTTGTCCCCTGATGGCAAAAATTCTAAGCCATGTGTACCCACATGTACCACCAGTGTGCAGACAACACGAAAATACATATCAAATGCGTTAGTATTAAAGTCCTTCACTGGTGTTAGTAATCATAATGTTACAATCTCTATACACAAAATAGTAGACCACGGCAACTCCCAAAATATGGCATACTGAATGGTGGACGTGTTATGCAAGAATGCTACAAAAGAAAAGGGGACAGAACGGACAAAAATTGTATATGTAAATATATTAATATCAGAAATAAAGTGTCCCAGCTGAAAAAATTTGTAAATTGCAATGTGGTTAGTGGCGCAAGAAGCAGCCATTGGGGTAAATAGCAACCAGTGAAATTACCTGCTGGCATTCACAGTAACGCGATCCCGAAGGAATAAAAGAGACACATGGAAGGAGAGAGCATGGTTGGAACAAAAGAATGGCCCCACGTGTATCGCTGTGTCAGGCATGGCTTCGTCAGGGGAAGTGATTGGCATGTGCACATCATTTTTGTAGTACTATCCTCTTCTTCCAAATGTAGGATCTTACATTTTAGTACAATGGATACTCTACTTTATCAAACTAATAGACTACACTACTCAAAAAAAGAAAATACTAAAATACCACATTCTAGATATCACTGAATGAAATATTCCAGTTGCAAATCTTTATTCATTACAAAGTAGAATGCACTAAGAACAATACAACATAAATTGATTAATGTATATAAAAATTAACATCTCATGGAGGTCTGGATTTGAAATGATGCCCAAAATCAAATTGGAAAATAAAATTACAGGCTGATCCATCTTCAGTACAAATACCTGAAGATAAGAAAATGATGCTCAGTAGTGCGTGTGGCCTCCACGTGCCTGTGTGACCTCCATACGATACTTGGGCATGCTCATGAAGAGGCGACGGATGTTTTCTTGAGCGATCTCCTCACAGACCTGGATTAAAGCATCAGTCAACTCCTGGACACTATGTGGTGCAATGTCGAATTGTTGTATGGAACGAGACATGATGTCCCAGATGTGCTCAATTGGATTCAGGTGGGCATTTGGTCTCACAATGGGTCTGAAGATGTCATCCAGGTGATTAATGGCAATCAGGGTACCTCTAACTAGCACATGGAGGGCATAATAATGTCCACAAACATACCTCCAAATTCATGAAAAATGGCTTTGCCAGAACAAGATCAGAGTTGTGGAATGGCCCTGCCAGAACCCAGATCTGAATCCTATTGAAAATGTGTGTGATGACCTGAAGAGGGCGCTGTACTCAGGAGATGCCCTCACTATCTCACAGATTTGGAGCACTACTGCAAAGAATTGTGGAGAAAGATTGCCAATTCTAGATTTGCCATGCTGATAGACAACTGCCCAAAAAGACTAAACACTACAATAAATTGAAAGTCTACTTCAATGACGTGATAGTTTAAGGGTTTGTATATTTCTTCAACCACATTAATAACATTTTATTTTTTCCTTTTTCCATCCAAAAAGATTTCAGTTTCTTTTGCAGTGGATTTGTACAGATTATAGGCGACCTTAGAAGAGGAAAAAGGTCTAAAATGATTGTTCTTGCTATGATTTTTATTTTACAAAGTAAATCCTGGCATTTAACAGGGGTTTGTAGACTTTTTATATCCACTGTAAGTCCTATTTTACCTTATTTAAATTAAATAAAATTAGTTCTATAAAACTAAGAGAAGAGACTGCAATCTGCTCATGGTCGTTTATTTCATGCCGGTGCCCTGCTGTTGATTTGGTGACAGATTATGAAGTTCTGAATTTCTTGTGTTCAACTTCCCCCGTGGACTCGATCAGGAGAGAAGTGGTCATCGGTGACAGCAGGAACGGGTTATTCTTGGTTCTGCTACATCCGTCTTCTGGAATAATAACGGTGTCTACGTTTATGACCTAGGAGAAGCCAAAGTATAAATATAAGGTTGCCCATTGCCAAGAATTACATGTATAGCATTATAATGGAGGTTATACTGTTTAGTGTAGGCTCAATAACATTTACCCATTTTATGGGGTCTGTGAGTCCTTCTGCGATAGGATCTTCTGCTTTTCTTGTGAGAAGCCATGATGTCTTGCTGGTACCAGGCGGGTTGCTAATAACTTGTGGGCTGCCAGTAGAATGTCCTACACTCTGAGGCCATTATGACACGTAGGACGCTCTCTGATTGTCTAGTAGCTGTGAGGTCACCTGTATGATGTAAGGGAATGTTGGCTAGATAGGGTTGGCCGCTCTGTTTGTGAATATGGTGGTGGGCATGGTTCATTTACAGAACTGCTCAAGTAAAATTATATATATATATATATATATATATATATATATATATATACTGTATATATACACACATACATATGCACACACACAGTTAATGTATGGCATATTAAACTCTCCACATTTTCGGTATAGTTTAGTTACCTCCTCTGTTGCTTCCAAACAACGTCTTACAGTTTCTGGATAATCAGTTACCAGACAGAGAGAAAATGTTCTTTTATATGGGTTTTCTTTAAGAGGGATTTCACAAAAATTAAATATAAAGAAACATGTCTGATTGGTGTCGTTATTTACAGAGACCAAAAACTTTTATATTTTTCCATGAGGGATTTTTTTTTGTTGACAGTCACACTGTAGTTTTTTTGTACTATTTAGGCTATGTGCCTACAGTGCGTTTTTAATGTGTTTTCGCAGCATTTTTTCCACGCAGAAATGGGCCAAAACGCTATGGAATCCTTATGAAAGCTTATTCAATCACAATCCTGAAGTTTTGTGCACATGAAAAGGAAAATATATACTGAAGTAATTGCAGTGTGTTTTTTTCTGAAGCATGTCAATTCTTTTTATGTTTCTGCAGCATTTTTCACCCATTAACTTTAATTGAGTCAGTCAAATCCACAGCAAAAATGCAGGAATAAAAATGTTTGCGTGTTTGCTGAGTTTTTGTTTTGTGTTTTACCAACAGCTGCTGACACCAAGCCCTAATCCCATTATTCTGATGCCACTGCATCGTACGAAAAAGGTGGTGCTGAACCAAGAAATTACATCACAAAACTCTATTTTTTAAATATATTTATTGAGCTCGAAAATGCCTTCATTGCTGTACAAAAACACATACAAAAACGCAGCAAATACACATGCTTTTTTTCCGCAGCGTTTTTCCTGCCAAGAGATGCAGAAAACTTCACAAAGTTTCTGCAAGCAAATACTCACCGTGCACACATAGACTTAGGGGTACAGTATGACTCTTTAGTGCTACAGCGTATACCATAAAGTCTAAAATAATTTTATATTATGATAAATCTGTTTTTCTCCCTGAAATGTTTTAGTTTTAGAAAGGTGGAAAAAGTTTAAACTTTAGACACTTCCAGACCACCCGATGACGAAATATGTGTCAAACACTGTCTGCGCTCTTCTCTGCAATGACATTTGTTGTTTGTTTTTTAATTGTAGAGGCACAGCCAGACTCCCCGCAGAGAATGTAAGCCCTCCCTCATGGAAACATGAAATCAAGGGGGGGTCTCATGGCAACACATAGCTTGAATATAATGTCTGTAGTAAGCCTAGAATCATACTCTACCGGGATTACCTCCTATCACTAGCGATTCAGGATCAACACGGTCACCATCCCCTTCTCCCCCGGCACCTGCTGTCTCGAGGTCCAGCCGCCGCACTCGAGCGCCATCACGGAAGTCCCGCCTCCCGGCCTCCAGAAGATTGCGCAGCCCTGCGCGAGAGTTACAGCGGCGTCACAAGACCAGGGTAGCTGCGTCAGCTGTATGTGCCGGCATGACAGGGGAGCGGTGCAGCCGTAAAAGCGCTGCGGGAATTCCTCTGTCATATACCTCAGCCGGGATGCCAGCCCCGGACCTTGGCCTGTCAGCACCAGCTCCGGATCTACAAGCAAGCTAGAGGGAGGAAGATCGCCTGTCAACATCAGCTGATTCTCAGTGGCGCTGGCCAAGCGTGGCAGGCTTCAGCGACGACTGCTCCCCTAACTGAACCGCAGATGACATGAGAAGGGGTGAGAACCTTTTTGTGCCCCTGTCTGCTCGCAGTCTCAGATAAAGGATGTGGTTTGTGAAGCTCTAGGTGAGGCTCTTAAATCAGCTTCCCCTGCAGCTGTCAGCACTAACCCTAGTATGGGGAATACCACATCTGCCACAGCAACCCCTCATAATTATTTCAAAGAAGCTCTTATTTGCGAGCTATCCCCCCTGGGTTTCCATTTAGTCTCTTCAACTAAAGAGCTTATTTGGAACAATCAGTTTATTGATTTATTTTCGTTGCTCCCTCGCCGAGAGCAGCCTAGTAAATCCGAAAGGCGAGACGATAAGCCTGATACTGATGAATCCAAACGTAATTACTCTAATTCTTTCAATAATTGGATTCAGGCCTTTTGTATTTACTCGGCTGTGCTGGGCGAGAAATTTCCTGGCCTTTGTAGCAGGCTTTTTCAGCACATGGACATAATCCTAGAAGCGTACCGCAATTTTGGCGGTTTCACATGGTTGAGCTATGACGAAACATTCAGACAAAAATTGGCGGTACATCCAGATGTCAAATAGGGTACTAAGGATGTAGGATTATGGATTAATCTAATGCTTCTTCAAAGACAATCTGCCTTTAAGAAAACATCAACCGTCCTTAAGAAAGGTGTTTGTTTCGCTTTTAATGATTCCGTCTGTAAATGGAGTAGTATCTGCAGATTTCAACATGAGTGTTCTTTCTGTGGAAACGCTCACTCCATGTCGAGATGCTATAAGAAGCTCAACAGTCACTTTCCAGGGATTTTAACGCAAAAGGCTCAGACACCAGTAAATCTGGAAAGAATGGTGTTCTGGTTAAACAAATATCCAGATCAGCTGAGCAGTAAATTAATTTTTGATGGTTTTTCTAAAGGGTTTTTTGTCCCTCCTTTTAAAGGGAAAGGTTAGAAGTAGCGCGGGAAATTTTTTTTAGCGACGTCAAACAAGGTAGAGTAGCTGGTCCATTTATTTCTCCCCCCCTTTGAGAACTTTCGCATTTCACCTTTAGGTTTAGTACCTAAAAAAGACGTTGGCTCATCTCTTAATGAGAAAGTGGATAAATCCTTTTGTTCTGTCAGTTATTCATCTTTTGATTCAGCCATTGACATGCTCAGGTCAGCCGGACAGAACGCTTTGATGTCCAAATCTGACATCAAGTCGGCTTTTCGGTTGTTACCAGTTTTTCCCGACGGTTTTAATTCTTTAGGTTTTTATTTTCAGAACCAATTTTTCTTTGACAAATGCCTTCCCATTGGCTTTTCCCTTTCTTGTTTTTATTTTGAAAGTGTTTCATCATTTTTGCATTGGGTTGTGGAATCCAATTATCACAACGTTAATATCTTACATTACTTGGACAATTTCCTTTTTGTGGGTCCGCCAGCGTCTGCGGCTTGTTTACAAGCGCTTAATAATTTTATTAAAATGTGCAACAATTTTGGCGTCCCACGTCTTGCACATAAAAAGACAGTTTTTCCAACTACTTCCATAGAATTTTTAGGTATCACATTAGATTCAGTTCAAATGGAATCTACGCTTCCTGGGGACAAAATTTCTAAAATTTGCAAGGCTTTATCTGATTTTTTGTCTAAGAAAAAGGTAACTTTGAAAGAACTCCAGTCACTATTGGGATTGTTGAATTTTGCATTACGGATCATCCCAATTGATGGGCTTTTTCTAGAAGGTTGTACGACGCGACTAAGGGCCTTTCATCCCCTTCACCTAACATTAGAATTTCTGCTGATTTGAAAGAAAATGTTAAAATTTGGTTTACATTTCTTTCAAATTTTAACGGGAAATCTTTGTGGCAATCTGCCTTTATTTCTATGGATTCTCTTCCTTTTTCTTTTTCGGTTGATTTCAAATTCAGATGTGGAATTTTCTTTACCTCTCATTGGTGTGCTGTTCATTGGCCAATTGAATGGTTTGAATCTCGTATCACCAATAAGAACATGGTGTTGAAATTTTTTTCAATTTTCTTAGGAATCTTCCTTTGGCGTCCCTTGTTGCAAAATTCTAGACTTATTGTTCTTTCAAAGGATAAAGGCGTCCTTTTTTTTATTAATACTCTGTCATTCAAAATTAAATGGGCCTTTTTAATTTTGCAGCAATTGGTTTTAACGTGTTTAAAATTTAACATCTGGGTTAAAGCAAATTTTGGTAAGAGCAAGTGGGAATTGGCTTCCACCTCTCTGTGTAAGCATGAATGGTCACTTTTTCGTCAACAGGTGCCCAACGCAGATCTAGAACCGACTGCATTTCCACTGTCGATTTGGGATTTAATTTCAAGTTGATCCCTTATTTTATTAAAAAATCACTTTCAGAAAAATCATGGGCTGACTATTCAGCTGCATGGCTAAAATGGGTGAACTTTTGTGTCATCAATAATTTGGATTTTAAAGTTTCTAATGCATCATCGTGCATCAAATTTACTGAGTCTTTAACTGTATTAGGTCTTTCCTACTCAGCTATAGCTAAGTCCCTTGCAGGGGTCTCCTTTTTTCTTTAGTTAATGGGTAATCCCCCATTAACCGTTTTTTTCCCTGTGAAACTATTTTTAAAAGGCGTGAAAAGGTCAAATTTTAAATCAGATTCCAGACGCCCTATTTCTTTTCAACTTTTGAAGGATCTTTGTTCCTCACTATCCAATGTTTGTTTTAATTCGGACGAATGTTTATTGTTTCAGGCAGCTTTTTCTTTGTTATTTTTTGGGGCCCTGCGAGTCGGAGAGTTAGTTGCTGCTAAGAAATCTGAACATTCGGGTCTATTAATGTCTGACGTTATGGTTCATGATTGTTATATCATTTTATTTATTAGGAAGTCGAAAATGGATCAAATGGGCAGAGGGTCTAGGTTAAGTATCAACTCTTTTTATGATCCAGCGATTTGTCCTGTAACCATTTTGAAGTATTGGCTTTTAAGGAGACCAAATGTTCATGGTGCTTTTTTTATTCACATGGATAATTCCCCAGTTACAATTTTTCAGTTCAACGCTGTTTTGAAGAAATGTCTGTCCTTTTTAAAGATTGAACACCTCCAGATTACTTCCCATTCCTTTAGAATCGGCGCAGCTACGGAAGCATCTAGAGCTGGTTTTGATGATGTTATGATAAAGCGGTTAGGTAGATGGAGTCCAATAGATTCAAAATATATGTTCGCCATGACCTGTATGATGATTAATTATTCCTTTACTTTTCAGGTCCGGCTATAGCTTGGATTTTGGGACACTCGTTTATATTTTAGGCTGAGAAGAGAGCAAAGAAAAGATGTTATTCTGAAAATTTATCTTTTAGTTCAGCGGAAGTCCTAATATTCTGGCACAGTATACGTGACATGAAATGGTCTAACTTTGCTTGTGAATTTAAACAATGTTTTAACCATTTTCCTTTCCCAGACCTAGTTATTTTTCATTTGGGTGGGAATAATCTCGGTAGAATAAAAACTCTTGATTTGTTGGCTTTCATGAGATCCGACATGTGCGGTCTCAGACAGTCTTTTCCTTCTATTTGTTTTTCCTTTTCCGAGATCATTCCTAGATTGTTATGGTCAGAGATTAAATTGTCATTTTTAGATAAAATTCGGAAAAGAGTTAACAGAAGTATGATGAAATTTTTACCTCTGGTCAATGGCTTTTCTTATCGCCATGAGGATTTGGAAGGTTTTGTACCTGGACTCTTTAGAAAGGATTTAATTCATTTATCGGACATTGGATTAGACAATTTTAACTTGAATTTGCATACGATGGTTGAAAAATGGCTGTGTGTTGTTGGGGGGCCACGCCTCGTTGAGGCTTGGCGTTTGGGAAAATCGCCCATTTCATGCGCGGATTGGTTAATTGGTGTTTTGGATTTTTGGACATTTATGAGATATTATTTAAAGCATTTCTTGGATATGGATTAACCCTAAATAAACATCATGACCATTTTTCCTCCATTACAACTGTGTTGTGTTTTTATTTAAAAGGTATGAATAGGTCTTGTGTTGCCATGGAAGCCTTTCCCCGCCGGAAACATGAAGTAAAGAGGGGGGTCTCATGGCAACACAGAGCTTGAATATAATGTCTGTAGTAAGCCTAGAATCATACTCTGGGGCTTTATTGGTGAGTTCAAATAAAGGTCAAGTCAAATGTCTATTTAAAGAGTATTTCTGGTTTAATCTGGTTTTGGTTGGTGCTTTTGGCGCCTTTTTAAACGCTTTTTATTGGTCAATATGTGGTTGCTGGGGGCTGTGTGAATTATAAAAGCTTGGTTTTCTGGCTGGTTACCTCAGACTAAAGATTTTATAAAGAAAAGAAGATCCCACCCCCCCCCCTTTTTTTTTTAATTATGTCCCATCGTGATGTCTTTATTTGTGTGAAAATCGCCCATTTTATGGGCGGATTGGTTAATTGGTGTTTTGGATTTATGGACATTTATGAGTTATTATTTAAAGCATTTCTTGGATATGGATTAACCCTAAATAAACCTCACGGCCATTTTTCCTCCATTACAACTGTGTTGCGTTTTTAATTAAAAGGTATGAATAGGTCTTGTCTTGCCATGCAGACATAGTTTATTACCGTTTCTTCTTTCCGATTGCTTCATACACAGCACTAAACAAGTGTGTACCAAGTGCTTTTACCTCCGGACATAACGGTCATGTGATCACTGGGTGTAGGGAAGAAGCGGGAGCTCGGTGGTCTTTAGAGACCCAGACATTTCTGCTGTGCCGTCAGGAGGCCGATCTTCTCTTGTAACTGTATCCAATACACAAACCACATACAGAGGAAATCAGGTTAAAAAAAAGTATTTAAATGTTGAAATGCCCCCGAAGGTCTTAGACCTGGTGATCCACATACTATGTGAAATAAATTGGAAATGAAAACATACATCAAAAATAAATAAAACCCAAAACAAAAATATATCAGAAAAAAACCTGCTAATCCAAATCACTGTTACCATCCCCAAATCCTTTGTGGTTATAAAAAAACAAAAAACACTTTTTACACTTTTGTTTTTTTTCCTCCTCTTTTAACAAAAGCCAAAACTTTATTTTTCCATCAACAAAGCCATGTGAGATATGTATTATTGAATGATGCCATTTATTTTACCATATCATCTACTAAAAAACCAAGTAAATAATTCAAATGCAATAAAAGGGTGAAAAACATGATATTCTGACCTGGTTTTTGGGGTTTTGTCTTTACAGCATTCATTGAGTTATAAAAATGACCTGGGAACCTAGGTCAGTAGGTCATTATGCTCTAGGTCAGTATTATTATGGTGATAACAAACTTCCCTTTTTTTTTTAAAGTGGTGAATAAAAATTCAGAAGTTTGAAGATAATAATGTGTTTTTTTGTCACAAATCTGATGTTTGCAGTGATACTATTTTGGGGTACATAAGATGTTTTAATTACTTTTTATTGTATTTTTTTAGGGAGGCAGGGTAAGAATAAAAAAATCGTAATTCTGGCATTTTTCTTTTTTCTTTTGTTTTTGTTCACCAATCAGGATAATTAATTTCATATTTTGCCAGGTGAGTTTTATGAATGCATCAATGCCAAACATGTTCATTTATTTATTTTTATAGTAATATTACTGACCTTTTAATTAATTATACAAAGATCAAAGTGAGGGTAGGTTCACACGGGCGTATAAAAAACATTTAGATTTGTTTTTACAGCAGCAGCAATTATACTTGTGCAGGAGCCGCGGCAGGAAGCACAGAAGAAGACGTCATCGTATGAAGATGGGAGGCGCCGGACCCGGACCGTGACACTCATCGGACCCGAACAAAACCTGGACCGCCCCTGGGTGAGTATAATCTAACGTGTCTTTCTTATCTTTCAAGTTACATCGTGGGCTTATCTATAGCATTACAGAATGCCGGTGGCCGCAGCTTATAGGGCAAAATTGAGGTGACAGATTCCCTTTAATTATTTACAAGAACCTTTACACTTTCCTATATTACAGAATTACTATGTATCCGTAAAATTTGAATGCTACACTGTGGCTCCGTATGGCGTCAGTTTTTTTCACACCCACAGATTTGAATGGTAGAGTCTCCTTCGATTTACAGACTAAACTTGTGTATGTCGCCATTCTTTCACACGAAGATTCGGTCAGTGAAAAAAATTGCTCATCTGCTCTGCCCCATTGAATAATATTGGTTTGAATGCTGTCTGCTTTTTTCAGAGACTACACTTACACTTAAAATATGGTTGTGTGAACGTGTCCTCAGGGCCGCCAACAGGGCATTACTCCCCTGACTGGCGCATGGTTCACGATGAGCATTGGGCGCCCTCTCTTCTGCTCACCAGGCTCCAGCTGCAGGATTCTGCCAGTGGAGTAACTTAACCTGAGTCTGAGACACAGGTCCAATTGAACTCTATTGCAGGCCTGCACTGCAATAGTTAAAAGCCGCCAGCCAATAGGAGTCTGACAGCGGACGTCAGCGTGCACATCGCCGTCATTGTCACTCTCCGGCGCGTCCGCGCTTGAAATCTCTGGGTTGGACGTCACCACTGGAGCACAGCCAGGTAAGGAGAAAGTGGGTTTTTTTGTTATTATTATTATTTTTACTGAAAGCAGACAGCTGCTAGATGTTTGGGCGGCAGGATGTAGCCACATGGAACATGTGTCTCCTTTCTGCCCCAACTGTCTCCTTCCTGCCTCATGATCCTGCACCATGTGACATGGTGCAGGATGGAGACACATGGTGTAGGATGGAGACCGATGGGGCATGATGGAGACACATGGTGCAGGATGGAGACATGGGGCAGGATAGAGACGGTGCAGGATCATGGGTAGGATGAGACAGGTGGGGTAGGATGGAGACAGATGGAGTAGGATGGAGACACATGGTGCAGGAACATGCGGCAGGATGAAGACAGATAGGGAGGGATATCGACAGATAGGGCAGGAACATGAGGCAGGATGGAGATATGGTACAAGATGCTGACAGGTGGTGCAGGATCATGGGCAGGATGGAGACAGATTGGGAGGTATGGAGGCAGGTGGGATAGGATGGAGATAGATGGGGCAAGATGGAGACACATGGAGCAGGATCATGGGGAAGGATGGAGACACATGGTGCAGGATCCTGGGGCAGGATAGAGACAGATGGTGCAGTATCATGGAGTAGGATGGAGACAAATGGGACTAAATCATGGGGCAGGATGGAAACAGATGGGGCAGTATCATGGAGCAAGATGGAGACAGATGTTGAAGGATCATGGGGCAGGATGGAGACATATGGTGCAGCATCAGGGTGGAGGATGGAGACACATGGGGCGGGATAGAGACATGGGGCATTATAGAGACAGATGGGGCAGGATCATGGGGCAGGATGGACACAGATGAGGCAGGATCATAAGGCAAGATGGAGACAGATGGTGCAGGATCATGAGGAAGGATGGAGATACATGGTGCAGGATCAAGGAGCAGAATGGATATGATGGAGGCAGATGAGGCAGGATCATGGCACAGATGAGACATGATCATGGGGCATATGGAATAGGATCATGGGACAGATAGGACAGGATTATGGGACAGATTGGGCAGGTTCATGGGACAGAAAGAGCAGGATGGAGACAGATGGTGTAGAATGGAGACAGATGGAGCAGGATGGGGATATCATATGGGATAGGATCGGACATCTCATGGGGAGAATGGATACTCATGATGGCAGGATGGAAGAACATGTGGATGGAGCCAGGAATGAGACACAAGAGGGTCATGATGAGGTATATTATTACCCTATAGGGATAATTAAGGGATATTATTACTGCAGTCATGTCTTTTATTTTTTGAGGATACTGTTTTCAATGAGGGGTCCTGTTACTCTGCAGAGCAACACTATGCCACCTTTTATTCTTCATATGGTGTAGTGTAGAATTTGGTAAAAAACTAAGTAATGTGCTCTGCAAGCAGTGCTCTAGATAACTGTGTTATTTCCTGCAGAGACTAGCCATGACTGGAAGAAGTGATGTCGGTTTGTGCTGGATGAAGATGAAAATTGAAGTTGAAGGACTTCACCTAGAGATGTCACTGGTGAGGCAGTGTGCTACCATTTCAGTGACACTATTCACTGTATACTTTTTACAGAGGTCCTATGTACAATGCCATCAGTGATCACTGAATTACCTTTATACTGACACTATATACAGAGCTCCTGTGTATAATGTCACTGGTGATCACTGTAATACC
Source organism: Ranitomeya imitator (assembly GCF_032444005.1). NCBI lineage: Eukaryota > Metazoa > Chordata > Amphibia > Anura > Dendrobatidae > Ranitomeya > Ranitomeya imitator. The sequence goes on along the minus strand of NC_091285.1, from coordinate 159,459,114 downwards.
AGTACACTGACACTATACACAGAGCTCCTGTGTATAATGTCACTGATCACTGTATTAGCTGTAAACTGACACTGTATACAGTATACAGAGCTCTTGTGTATAATGTCACTGATCAGTGTATTACCTGTACACTGACATGGCATGCGAAGTACAAGTCGCCTGTGTATAATGGCAGCTAGGGTAATATTAGTATTGTGTTTTTTTTTATTAAAGGGTACCTGTCACCCCCAAAATCAAAGGTGAGCTAAGCCCACCTGCATCAGGGGCTTATCTACAACATTATGTAATGCTGTAGATAAGCCCCCGATGTATCCTGAAAGATGAGAAAAAGAGGTTAGATTATACTCACGCAGGGGCGGTCCCGCTGTGGTCCGGGTCCGATGGGCGTCGTGGTCCGGGGCCTCCCATCTTCTTAGGATGATGTCCTCGTCTTGTCTTCACGATGCAGCTCCAGCGCAGGCATACTTTGTCTGCCCTGTTGGGGGCAGAGCAAGGAACTGCAGTGTGCAGGCGCCGGGCCTCTTTGAGTTTTCCCATCGTCTGCGCACTGCAGTACTTTGCTCTGACCTCAACAGAGCAGACAAAGTACGCCTGCTCCGGAGCCGCAGTGTGAAGACAAGAAGAGGACGTCATTGTAAAAAGATGGGAGGCCCCGGACCAGACTGCGACTCCTATTGGTCCAGACCGCAGCGGGAACGCCTCTGGGTGAGTATAATATAACCTCTTTTTCTCATCTTTCAGATTTGCAGAGTAAATTGCAATGTGATTAGTGGCATAAGAAGCAGCCATTGGGATAAATAGCCTAATCAACCAGTGAAATTACCTGCTGGCATTCACAGTAACATGATCCCGAAGGAATACAAAAGACACATGGAAGGAGAGAGCATGGTTGGAACAAGAGAACGGCCCCACGTGTATCGCCGAGTCAGGCATGGCTTCGTCAGGGGAAGTGATTGGTATGTTCACATCATTTTTTGCAGTACTATTCTCTTCTTCCAATTGTAGGATCTTACATTTTAGTACAATGGATACTCTGCTATATCAAACTAACAGACTAATACAATATTCAAAAAATAAAGAGAACACTAAAATACCACATTCTAGATGTCACTCACTGAATGAAATATTCCAGTTGCAAATCTTTATTCATTACAAAGTGGAATGCACTGAGAACAATACAACATAAACTGATCAATGTATCTAAAAATTAACATCTTATGGAGGTCTGGATTTGAAATGATGCCCAAAATCAAATTGGAAAATCAAATTACAGGCTGATTCATCTTCAGTACAAATACCTGAAGATAAGAAAATGATGCTCAGTAGTGCGTGTGGCCTTCACGTGCCTGTGTGACCTTATGATACTTGGGCATGCTCATGAAGAGGCGACGGATGTTCTCTTGAGCGATCTCCTTACTGACCTGGATTAATGCTCCATCAGGAACAATGGATCTGACAGGCGCAGCTCTTCTACTTTCATTTCTCCCTTCTCACCAGATTTTCCCTCTCATGGCTCTAGCTGCTGTGTGAAATCTGATACCACAGTTGGTCTGCAGAGCTTCAGGAAGGACGATATAGCTGTGCTGGCTACTCAGGCTCATTGGTCCCGAACACATCACACTTTATAAGGTTGGTATGTAATGATTTTAGTCATTACTATTGTTTATTTAGCTTGTTTTATGAATGGATAGAGAAAGGTTTGTGGATATTTCATATAAATAAGGCAGATTTTCTTACAAATGAAAGTGTGCTTCTCAGGAGTTTTGAAATTTGTGTATATCAAAGTTATTACTTTTATGTTGAGTAAATGGGTTTGTTTTGCACCTGATGATTTGTAGTCTCTTTTATTACATCCCTATGAAGGTCTATGATCACTTTTAGATCACTGAAATTGAGAAAATTAGATATGCTAGGCATTTTTCTAGTCTGCGCATGACAGGCACATTGTTCCATTACGAGTTAGTGCGAATATTGTTCCTGACAGAGGGTTAAAGCATCAGTCAACTCCTGGACAGTATGTGGTGCAATGTCGAATTGGTGTATGGAATGAGACATGATGTCCCAGATGTGCTCAATTGGATTCAGGTGTGCATCTGATCTCACAATGGGTATGAAGATCTTATCCACATGATTAATGGCAATCAGGGTACCTCTAACTAGCACCAGGAGGGCATAATAATGTCCATAAACATGCCTCCAAATTGATGAAAAATGGCTTTGCCAGAACAAGATCAGAGTTGTGGAATGGCCCTGCCAGAACCCAGATCTGAATCCAAATAAAAATCTTTGGGATGACCTGAAGAGGGCGCTGTACTCAGGAGATGCCCTCACAATCTCACAGATTTGGAGCAGTACTGCAAAGAATTGTGGAGAAAGATTGCCAATTCTAGATGTGCCATGCTGATAGACAACTGCCCAAAAAGACTTAACACGGCAATAAATTGAAAGTGTACTTCAATGACGTGTTTTGTTTGTATGACGTGGGTTTGTATATTTCTTCAACCACATTAATAACATTTTATTCTTTTATTTTTCCATCCAAAAATATTTCAGTTTCTTTTGCAGTGGATTTGTACAGATTATAGGCGACCTTAAAAGTAGAAAAAGGTCGAAAATGATTCTTCTTGCTATGATTTTTATTTTACAAGGAAAAACCTGGCATTTAACAGGGGTTTGTAGACTTTTTATATCCACTATGAGTCCTCCTATTTTACCTTATTTAAATTAAATAATTTTAGTTCTATAAAACTAAGAGAAGAGACTGCAATCTGCTCATGGTCGTTTATTTCATGCCGGTGCCCTGCTGTTGATTTGGTGACAGATTATGACGTTCTGAATTTCTTGTGTTCAACTTTCCCCGTGGACTCGATCAGGAGAGAAGTGGTCATCGGTGACAGCAGGAACGGGTTATTCTTGGTTCTGCTACATCCGTCTTCTGGAATAATAATGGTGTCTACGTTTATGACCTAGGTGAAGCCAAAGTATAAATATAAGGTTGCCCATTGCCAAGAATTACATGTATAGCATTATAATGGAGGTTATACTGTTTAGTGTAGGCTCAATAACATTTACCCATTTTATGGGGTCTGTGAGTCCTTCTCCTTCTGCGATAGGATCTTCTGCTTTTCTTGTGAGAAGCCATGATGTCTTGCTGGTACCAGGCGGGTTGCTAATAACTTGTGGGCTGCCAGTAGAATGTCCTACACTCTGAGGCCATTATGACACGTAGGACGCTCTCTGATTGTCTAGTAGCTGTGAGGTCACCTGTATGATGTAAGGGAATGTTGGCTAGATAGGGTTGGCCGCTCTGTTTGTGAATATAATGGTGGGCATGGTTCATTAACAGAATTGCTCAAATAAAAAGATTTATATATATATATATATATATATATATATACGGTATATATATATATATATATATATATATACAGTTAGGTCCATATATATTTAGACAGAGACAACATTTTTCTAATTTTGGTTATAGATATTACCACAATGAATTTTAAACAAAACAATTCCGATGCAGTTGAAGTTGTTCAGACTTTCAGCTTTCATTTGAGGGTATCCACATTAGTATTGGATAAAAGGTTTAGGAGTTTCAGCTCCTTAACATGTGCCACCCTGTTTTTAAAGGGACCAAAAGTAATTAGACAGATTAAATTTAAATAAAATGTTCATTTTTAGTACTTGGTTGAAAACCCTTTGTTGGCAATGACTGCCTGAAGTCTTGAACTCATGGACATCACCAGACGCTGTGTTTCCTCCTTTTTGATGCTCTGCCTGGCCTTCACTGCGGTGGTTTTCAGTTGTTGTTTATTTGTGGGCCTTTCTGTCTGAAGTTTAGTCTTTAACAAGTGAAATGCATGCTCAATTGGGTTGAGATCAGGTGACTGACTTGGCCATTCAAGAATATTTCACTTCTTTGCTTTAATAAACTCCTGGGTTGTATTGGTTTTATGTTTTGTGTCATTGTCCATCTGTAGTATGAAACGAGGACCAATCAGTTTTGCTGCATTTGGCTGGATCTGAGCACACAGTATGGCCCTGAATACCTCAGAATTCATTTGGCTGCTTCTGTCCTGTGTCACATCATCAATAAACACTAGTGACCCAGTGCCACTGGCAGCCATGCATGCCCAAGCCATCACACTGCCTCCGCCGTGTTTTACAGATGATGTGGTATGCTTTGGATCATGAGCTGTACCACGCCTTCGCCATACTTTTCTCTTTCCATCATTCTGGTAGAGGTTGATCTTGGTTTCATCTGTCCAAAGAATGTTCTTCCAGAACTGTGCTGGCTTTTTTAGATGTTTTTTAGCAATGTCCAGTCTAGCCTTTTTATTCTTGATGCTTATGAGTGGCTTGCACCGTGCAGGGAACCCTCTGTATTTACTTTCATGCAGTCTTCTCTTTATGGTAGATTTGGATATTGATACGCCTACCTCCTGGAGAGTGTTGTTCACTTGGTTGGCTGTTGTGAAGGGGTTTCTCTTCACCATGGAGATTATTCTGCGATCATCCACCACAGTTGTCTTCCGTCGGCGTCCAGGTCTTTTTGCATTGATGAGTTCACCAGTGCTTTCTTTCTTTCTCAGGATGTACCAAACTGTAGATTTTGCCACTCCTAATATTGTAGCAATTTCTTGGATGGGTTTTTTCTGTTTTCGCAGCTTAAGGATGGCTTGTTTCACCTGCATGGAGAGCTCCTTTGACCGCATGTTTACTTCACAGCAAAACCTTCCAAATGCAAGCACCACACCTCAAATCAACTCCAGGCCTTTTATCTGCTTAATTGAGAATGACATAATGAAGGGATTGCCCACACCTGTCCATGAAATATCCTTGGAGTCAATTGTCCAATTACTTTTGGTCCCTTTAAAAACAGGGTGGCAAATGTTAAGGAGCTGAAACTCCTAAACCCTTCATCCAATTTTAATGTGGATACCCTTAAATGAAAGCTGAAAGTCTGAACTTAAACTGCATCTGAATTGTTTTGTTTAAAATTCATTATGGTAATATCTATACCCAAAATTAGAAAAATGTTGTCTCTGTCCAAATATATATGGACCTAGTATATATACTGTATATACTAGCTGAAGAGCCCGGCATTGCCTGGGCATAGTAAATATCTGTGGTTAGTTATAGCACCTTACTTCTCTCATTTTCCCATCACGCCTCTCATTTTCCCCCTCACATCTTTCATTTTCCCCCTCACATCTCTCATTTTCTCCCTCACACCTCTCATTTTCCCCCTCACTCCTCTTATTTTTCCCCTCCTCTCATTCCCTCCCTCACTCCTCTCATTCCCCCCTAACACTTGTCATTTCAACCTAACATCTGTCATTTTCTGATCACTCCACTATTTTCCCTCACTCCTCTCATTTTGCACTCACACCTTTTCATTTTCACCTCACACCTCTCATTTTCACCTCACACCTCTCATTTTCCCCTCGGTATATACATGTTTGTCATCTCAATAACTTAGAGTATACACCTGAATGTCATCTCCTGTATATAGTATATACCTGTGTGGCATCTCCCCTGTATATATTATATACCTTTATGTCATCTCCCCTGTAAATAGTATATACCTATGTGTCAACTCCTCCTGTATATAGTATATACCTGTATGTCATCTCTTCTGTATATAGTATATACCTGTATGTCATCTCCTCCTATATATAGTATATACCTGTATGTCATCTCCTGTATATAGTATATACCTGTATGTCATCTCCCCTGTATATAGTATGTACCTGCTGAATGTCATCTCCTCCTGTATATACCTATGTGTCATCTCCTATTTTATATAGTATATACCTGTATGTCATCTCCTCCTGTATATAGTATATACCTGTGTGTCGTCTCCTCTTACATATAGTATATACCTGTATGTCATCTCCTTTCTGTATATAGTATATACCTGTTGTCACCACCTCGCGGCCCGGGGCGCCTACTTTCTCTTCTCCGCCTGTTCTTACCTCCTCCGGTCCTGTCCTGAGCCAGCAGGGTCACGCTCCGGTCGTCTGCTGGCGCTCCGGGGTCTGTCTCTGCAGACATGCTGCCCAGGTCCTTGCTCCCATGTCCGCTGCACTTCCTCCTTCCTCTCCCTCTCCTAGGGAGTGCATAGGGGGCGGGCAGGCGAGCTCTCAGGCTTCTTAAAGGGCCAGCCCGTTCCTACTCACTGCCCCTCCTCCCGGCCTATCACCTGGAGGCTGGAGGGATAAAAGGATCTCAGTCACTCCTGGACGCCGCCTGGGCAACTTCTATTATCCTGAAATTGCTGCTCCAGGTCTGATCCTGCTAGGCTTACCAGTCCAATTTGCCGGTCTTACTCTGTGTTCCTTTTTCCCTAGGATCGAGTCTGGTATTCACAGCATCCTGAGTCCAGTATCCTGTGTGGTTCCCTGCAGTCTTCTTCCTGCTTCCAAGTTCCACATTCTGCCCTGTTTTGTTTATTCATTTCTTCCTACCTCCTAGGTCGGTTTAACACAGGTGTCTGCCTCATCGGACCCTCTATTGATGGTCAAGGGGAAATCCCTGTATAGGGGTCACTCCAAGCCTTGGACCCCTTAGAGGCACCCTGGTGTTGTGGCCCTGTGGCCTTCCTTTGGGGTGTCTCCCCTAGTATTTGTATTACAGTACAATAAAGCGTTTGAACCTACTTTCCTAGTCTGGTTCTCCCTTCCTGGTATCAGTAACCGCTGTATTTGCGGTCCAGTGGGTCCACTCGATAGACACATCTGTAGGGCGTGACACCTGTAAGTCATCTCCTCCTGTATATAGTATATACCTATGTGTCATCTCCTCTTATATATAGTATATACCTGTATGTCATCTCCTTCTGTATATAGTATATACCTGTAAGTCATCTCCTCCTGTATATATAGTATATACCTGTATGTCATCTCCTCCTGTATATAGTATATACCTGTAAGTCATCTCCTCCTGTATATAGTATATACCTGTGTGTCATCTGCTCCTGTATATAGTATATACGTGTGTGTTATCTGCTCCTGTATATAGTATGTACCTGTATGTTATCTCCTCCTGTATACAGTATATATGTGTGTATCATCTCCTCCTGTATTAGACCTCATTCACAAGTAATTTAGTCAGTATTTTTACCTCAGTAATTGTAAGCTAAATTGGCAGCCTGATAAATCCCCAGCCAACAGGAAGCCCTGCCCCTTACAGTATATATTAGCTCACACATACACATAATAGACAGGCCATGTGACTGACAGCTGCCGTATTTCCTATATGGTACATTTGTTGCTCTTGTAGTTTGTCTGCTTATTAATCAGATTTTTATTTTTAATGGATAATACCATACTTGTGTGTGTTTTAGGGCGAGTTTCATGTGTCAAGTTGTGTGTGTTGATTTGTGTGTGGCAACATGCATGTAGTGACCGTTTGAGATGAGTTTTGTGTGGCGACATGCGTGTAGCAACTTTTGTGAGATGAGTATTGTGTGGCGACATGCGTGTAGCAACTTTTTGTGTGTCGAGTTGGATGTGACAGGTTAGTGTAGCAAGTTGTGTGCAGCAAGTTTTGCGCATGGCAAATTTTGCGCGTGGCGAGTTTTATGTGTGGTGTGGTGAGTACGTGCAAGTTTTGTGTGAGGCAACTTTTGCATGTGTTGCAATTTTTGTGCATGTGGCAATTTTTCTGCGTGTGCAAGTTTTGCATGTGGCGAGTTTTCCATGAAGTGAGTTTAGCACGTGTGGCGAGTTTTGTGTGAGCCTAGTTTTGCATGTGGCGAGTTTTGCATGTGGTGAATTTTGCGCGTGGCTAGTTTTGAGTGGCGATTTTTGTGTTTCGAATTTTATGTGGCGAGGTTGGTGTATGTGTGGTGAAATGTGTGCTGAGGGTGGTATATGTGTTCAAGCACGTGGTAGTGTGTGGTGCATTTTGTGTGTGTGCTCATATCCCCGTGTGTGGTGAGTATCGCATGTCGGCGCCCCACCTATGCAACTGTATGGTATATACTCTTTGGCGCCATCGCTCTCATTCTTTAAGTCCTCCTTGTTCACATCTGGCAGCTGTCAATTTGCCATCTCCTCCTGGCTGTCAATTTGCCTCCAACACTTTTCCTTTCACTTTTTCCCCATTATGTAGATAGGGGCAAAATTGTTTGGTGAACTGGAACGCGTGGGGATAAAATTTCGCCTCACAACATAGCCTATGACGCTCTCGGGGTCCAGACGTGTGACTATGCAAAATTTTGTGGCTGTGGCTGCGACGGTGCAGAAGCCAATCCCGGACACACACACACACACACACACACACACCTACACACACACACACACACACATTTGGCTTTATATATTAGATATTACATATACACACACAGTTAATGTATGGCATATTAAACTCTCCAAATTTTTGGTATAGTTTAGTTACCTCTTCTATAGCTTTCAAACAACTTTCTGGATAATCAGTAACCAAACAGAAAGAAAAGGTTGTTTTATATAGTTATTCTTTAACAGAGATTTCACAAAAATGTAATAAAAAAAAGCACCAAAGAAACAAAAAAAAAGGCCTGATTGGTGTCACCATTTCAGAGACACAAAACTTTTTTATTTTTCCATTAGGGATTTTTTTTGACTGTCACACTGTAGTTTTCATTGTACTTTTTAGGCTATGTTCACAGACATTTTTGCAGAATTTTTTCTATGAAGAAATGGGCCAAAACGTTATGAAATCCTTATGCAAGCTTGTTCAATGACAATCCTGAAGTTTCGCGCACATGATAAGGAAAATATATACTGAAGTATTTGCAGTGTGTTTTTTTTTCTGCAGCATGCCCATTCTTTTTGCGTTTCTGCAGTGTTTTTCACCCATTGACTTCAATTGAGTCAGTCAAATCCACAGCAAATGCTCGTGCATCAGCATGAAAAAGGTGGTGCTCAACCAAGAACCAAGAAATTACATCACAAAACTTTTTTTTTAAATATCTTTATTTATCTAAAAAAACAATCATTGCTATATAAAAATGCATACAAAAAATGCATGCAAAACCGCGGCAAAAATGCACATTTTTTCAGCAGTGTTATTCCTGCCAAGAGATGCAGAAACCTTCAAGAAATTTTTCAAGGTGATCTGCTGTGAAGACACTGAGCTTGAACCTCAGTGACCTCATCACTGACATTTTTACCCACAGTCCAGAGGTCATCACCACAGTTCAGCACGGCTGCTAGTGCAGCCTCAGTGACGTCACTGAGGCTACGCTCGCAGCATCTCATTCACCAGTGGTTCTCAGCCTGGATGGTCACATTTTGGCACTGTCCAGGTTGAAAACTAATTCTCCGCCAGACATGGATAACGGCATGGGACAGAACGACTGACATATATGGTATATTGTTGGTTTTTTTTTGTTTTGTTTTTTATTACAGGAGATTGAGGGCTTCAATGGAATTAGGCGAGGTTGAGGAGTCTGTGTCTTTCTTTCAATTAGGGTATGTGTCCACGTTCAGGATTGCATCAGGATTTGGTCAGGATTTTATGCAAGTAAAATCCTGACCAAATCTGCACCTGAGGTCACTGGCAGTTGTTTCAGCAATGCAAGGACATGCTGCGTTCTTAAAAGACGTGCCGCATGTGTGTTTTCGCGGGTATGCCTATGCGTCTTTTAACACTAGAAGTCCCAGAGACAGGTCATTTGACATTTCTACCTTTGAAACCCAGGGAAGGGTCAAATGACCTAAAGGATTTTATCTATAGCTTATCATGTCTCTATTCACTGTCTTTTGTTCTGTAATTAAGGCCATTACTGTTGCACCACAGGAGGTTGTTTGCTGCTTTCCATCCAGTTTACCCATGTAGTTTCAAGTTTCAAGTTAGTTCTGTTCAGTTTATTGTATTTGATAATATAAAGACTATACATATTGTATTTAGTTTAGTTTTATTTGAGCAAAAAAGTGCTGAAACAATGAATCACTTTTTATATATTTTAAATAGAGAATTAGAAATTTTAGAGCAAGGTACAGCTGTGAGTAATGACCAGAAGCATTTGTGTCTAAGGCTATGTGCACACTTTGCGGATTCCACTGCACATTTTTCCGCAGCGGAATTCCAAAATCCGCAGTGAAAACCCGTTGCGGTTTTTACTGCAGATTTATCGCGTTTTTTACTGCGGTTTCTTTGGCGGATTTTCATCTGCAGTTTCCTATTGGAGCAGGTGAAAATCCGCAGAAAAGAAGTGACATGCTGCGGAATGTAATCCGCAGCGTTTCCGGGCGGATGTTGTAGAACACGGCGACTGGCCATCTCTGTGTTCCGGCACGCACGCTGTACTCCCGCACCATTTGGTCCATTACATCCACACCGCACTTTGTGTGGTTGTATTGTGTGACCATATTTGGCTTTCTTTTGTTGGTATCCTCAGTCTCAACCACGCTGTGCATGCTGCTGAGAATGTAGACGGCCTTCTTTCGTTTGGGTGCATACACTGTCAGTGTGGCACCAGTGGTTGAAAACACCTGAGTGGTGAATTCAGTGCGGTCCATCTGTCTAGCGGATTGAGGAATTTCCCGGCGACTCTTGTTGACTGTGCCGAGGATAGTGGTTTCCCGGCTAAGCAGTCGTTGTGCAAGTGACAATGATGTAAAGAAATTGTCCGTGGTTACAGTTCTGCTCTTGTCCATGAATGGTTCCATCAGCCTCATCACTACAGTTTCGGACAGTCTCTCCCCGCTGGGATGACTGGGATCCTTGCCAAGATATGGGAGGACATTACAGATGTACTTTGATTTCAAGTCGCAAGCCACCCAAAACTTGATGCCAAACTTGTCTGGTTTTGTTGCAATGTATTGCAGAAAAATGGGAAAAGCTGTTCATCAATAGTGATGTGTCGACCAGGGTTGTAGGATGTGATGCAGTTGGTGACAAACGATCTCCACACATCGGAGATTGCAGCAAACTTATTGGCCTCCACTCACTCACTGCGTGTGAACATGTCATCAAAGCGTAGGTGTTGCATGATGTCTTGAAAGCGGTTTCGGGTCATAGTGGCAATGATCCCTGGGTTTCCCAGGTTTGCTGACCAGCTGTCACGTAGTGATGGAACCTTGGTCACCCCCCGCAAGATAATGACTGAAATAAATGCCATTAGTTCCGGGAGACCCATGAACCAATCCACCTGCTCCGTGTGACGTGCATGTTGAGTAGTCCATTCTTCAATGCTACGAAGCATGTCAAGACTGATAAAACAGAGGAAGCTCTGAATGCGACTCTGGACACTTCGTCTGGCCTTAGCACTTGGCTCTCCATCTGTAGGGTACGGTTCTATTGGGGTCAAATGGAGATGTTTTCCCACTTGTACTTCATGCCACACTGTGCCATCTTTTGCGGTCTCTGTCGGCTCACTCGCCAACTGAGCTCTCTTTTTTGGTGGAGGCAGAGTCTCCTCATCTGCAAGATAAATAATTTCAAATAAGCATTTTGTTTTGGTTCAAAATAAAAAAGATAGTCAGGAAATAAAATAGGTAACTCACACTGCCTTTTTTGGCATCCTGTTCTGTCAGTTTTTGAAACAAGCAGAACAGGATCCCTTTTGGCCCCCGTGCACCGTGGGAGATGTCCGTGTGCTATCCGTGAATCCACAGATAGCGCTGTCTGCTGCACCACATACTCACCTCCCTCCAGCGCCTCTTCTCCTCTCACTTTCGGTTCACTCTTGGGCTCAGTGAAGTGAATATTCATAAGCCTAATGAGCGGCACCGGAAGTGAGAGGAACTGTCAGCGCTGGACTGAGGTGAATATGAAATTCTTTATTTTTAGGCTTTTCACTTTCCTCCGTGGTCTGTGCACACGGAAGTCACCGACCCTTATCTGCACCAACCCCTGCAAAACATAGGATCCAAATGAACAGGCAAAAAAGGGAGTGTGAAGCCAGCCTAACCTGAAGACAGCTCAGAGTCCGAAACCGGTTGAAGGACTATGTCTTCTCCATCTGAGTCAGAAGGGTTTGTGTTGCTCAGAATCAGTTCCAATGCCTCTTCAATGGTGTGCGTTCTCTCCATTTTCTTTCCTGTGAACAAAATAGGTTTCTCCCCCACAGCACATAAAGCTGCATGCAAACTTGCTAATGCAATGCAGCTGGGGGGGGTGGGGGGTGGGCAGACACTCAGGAGCAGCTCACATTCTCACAAGCAACCCCCACACTCAGGAATAGCTTGCATTCTTCTGTTTACACACTCTTATCTTAGATAATCCCCCCTGCAGATTCCTCAGGTAAGGGTACCGTCACACAGTGAAATTTTGATCGCTACGACGGCACGATTCGTGACGTTCGAGCGATATATCCGTGACGTTCGAGCGATATCGCAATGTCTGACACGCTCCTGCGATCAGGGACCCCGCTGAGAATCGTACGTCGTAGCAGATCGTTTGAAACTTTCTTTCGTCGTCTAGTGTCCCGCTGTGGCGGCATGATCGCATGGTGTAACATATATCGTATACGATGTGCGCATAGTAACCAACGGCTTCTACATCGCACATACGTCATGAAATTATCGCTCCAGTGTCGTACATTGCAAAGTGTGACAGCAGTCTACGACGCTGGAGCGATATTGTTACGACGCTGGAGCGTCACGGATCGTACCGTTGTAGCGATCAAAATTTCACTGTGTGACGGTACCCTAAAGGTACCTTCACACATAACGATATTGTTAACGATATCGTTGCTATTTGTGACGTAGCAACGATATCGTTAATGAAATCGTTATGTGTGACAGCGACCAACGATCAGGCCCCTGCTGGGAGATCGTTGGTCGCTGAAGAAAGTCCAGAACTTTATTTCGTCGCTGGACTCCCTGGAGACATCGCTGGATCGGCGTGTGTGACACCGATCCAGCGATGTCTTCACTGGTAACCAGGGTAAACATCGGGTAACTAAGCGCAGGGCCGCGCTTAGTAACCCGATGTTTACCCTGGTTACCATGCTAAAAGTAAAAAAAAACAAACAGTACATACTTACCTAACGCTGTCTGTCCTCCAGCGCTGTGCTCTGCACTCCTCCTGTACTGGCTGTGAGCCGGAAAGCAGAGCGGTGACGTCACCGCTCTGCTTTCCGGCTCCCAGACAGTACAGGAGGAGAGCAGAGAAGCAGAGCGCAGCGCTGGAGGACAGACAGCTGTAGGTAAGTATGTACTGTTTGTTTTTTTTTACTTTTAGCATGGTAACCAGGGTAAACATCGGGTTACTAAGCGCGGCCCTGCGCTTAGTTACCCGATGTTTACCCTGGTTACCGGCATCGTTGGTCGCTGGAGAGCGGTCTGTGTGACAGCTCTCCAGCGACCAAACAGCGACGCTGCAGCGATCCGGATCGTTGTCGGTATCGCTGCAGCGTCGCTAAATGTGAAGGGGCCTTAAGAGCACATTTACAAAAAAAAGGATGCTAATTAAGGTATCAATATGGACTGAGGGTCATTTGACCCTCTCTCAGGACTTCAGGGGGGATCTTGAAATTCCTGGGACTTCTAGTGCTAATGCATAATGGAGATGGGATTTCATGAAATTCCCTCCACTATGCTGTAACATCTGGACGCTGCGTTTTTGATGCTGCGGCTCAACGCAGCGTCAAAAATGCAGCTTTTCCTGAACGTGGAAGCATACCCTTAAAGGACTTTTTTTCTTGGTGTTTGAGTTTTCTTACAATGTGACTATGGGATTAGTAATAGGGGTGTCTTATTGAGGCTTCTACATTACTAACCTCTTGGCTTGATGTCACCAGAGAATACAAAGGTGACATTAGCCCCCCCAAGTGGAGTGGGCTATGCTGCTGTGGGAGCGCGACAATCAAAGTCTTTTTAGGACCTCGAGTCACCCATGATATGGCACTCCAACTGCTGGCATTAACCCCGGGCTTATCCATGGTAAGCCATTTTGCCGTCCACTTCCGGACCTTAGCATCTGAGCTGGAGTGGCCGGATAAAACCCTCATCCCTATATTTTGGAGGTGGCTAGCTGACCATGTGAAGGATGCTTTGGCCACCAGGAAGATTCCCGCCACACTGGAGGAGCTAATAGCTGTATCAACTTGCATTGACCTCCGTTTTAACAAGGGGAGGTTAGAGTGAGCCCAATGTAGGCAGAGGTTTTGGCTGGCTCCCACCTTCACCAAAACTCTGGAATCTCCGGTCCGGGCGTCCGTGTCACATGAGGACATGGAGTTGTCACGAGCGGGATCTAAATCCTGTACCACTTGAGCACTCAAGGTCTGTCATGTTTGCCGGCAGTCAGGACATCGGGAAAACATCAGCATCTAGTGGTTGTAGGAGGAGGTACACTAGACACGGCGATGTTTTCCTCCAAACTGTCATTCAAGGAGACAATTACCATAGACCCATCCACTCTTACAGTTGAGCTTTGTGTGGATTCTGGGGTGGAGGAGAATTTTATGTCCTCAGCCTTCACCCAACACCACGCAATAACTATCTATGTCTCCATCCCATCAGGAGATTATTTCCCTTCTTGTCATTCCCAAGGGAATAGACGAGATTCTGCTAGGGATACCCTGGTTACGTTACCACTCCCCTCATATAGAGTGGTCCATAGGGAAAATTTGGGGATGGAATGAATCTTGTGAGGGCAGATGTCTGAGGGAGTGCGTTCAGGTTGCTTCTACTGAAGTACCCACAGATCTTTCCTCCCTCCCCAAGCACTATTGGCCCTATGCAGACATATTCTCCAAGAGGGCTGCGGAGACCTTTCCGACCCACCGCCCCTATGGCTGTCCTATTGACCTCTTGCCTGGTGCAGAGCCTCCCCGGGGTTGACTATATCCCCTGTCTCTCCCGGAGATGGAGGCGATGTCCCAATACATCCAGGAGAATCTGGCAATAGGATTCATTAGGAAGTCAGTGTCACCTGCAGGGGCTGGGTTCTTCTTCATGCAGAAGAAGAACAGAGAACTACGTCCATGCATTGATTACAGGGGCCTTAACGTCATCACTGTTAAGAACAAATACCCTCTGCCTCTGATATCAGAGTTATTCGATATGTTGCGGGGAGCGAGGGTATTAATTAAACTTGATCTGCGGGGTGCTTACAACCTGATTCGCATCCTTGAGGGGGACAAATGGAAGGTGGCATTTAACATCAGGGATGGGCATTATGAATACCTGGTGATGCCCTTCGGGCTCTGTAATGCCCCTGCCGTTTTCCAAGACTTTGTGAATGATATCTTCCGGGATATGCTCTCTACCTCGGTCGTAGTCTATCTGGATGATATTCTCATCTACTCTCCAAATATAGACTTCCACCAGAGAGATGTTTGCAAAGTCTTTGACCTCCTACGGGCAAACTCCCTCTGCGCCAAGATAGAGAAGTGTGTGTTTGAGCAGGAGTCCTTGCCTTTCCTTGGCTATATCATCTCCGCCTAGGGATTGGCTATGGATCCTGCCAAGCTACAGGCTGTGATGGACTGGCAGGAACCCCATTCTCTCAAAGCAGTGCAGCGCTTTATGGGGTTCATTAATTACTATCGCCAGTTCATTCCCCACTTCTCAACTTTGGTAGCTCCCTTGGTTGCTCTAACCATAAAGGGAGCAAATCCCAATTTGTGGTCGGAGGAGGTCTTCCAGGCCTTCCTCTCTATTAAGTCCCACTTTTCTAGTGCTCCCATTCTACATTGCCCCGATGTAGATAAACCTTTCATAATGGAGGTGGATGCCTCATCTGTCGGTGCTGGAGCAGTCCTATTCCAAAAGGATGCTCAAAGTCAGAAGCATCCTTGCTTCTTTTTCTCTAAGACCTACTCACCGGTGGAGAGGAATTATTCCATCGGGGACAGGGAGTTCCTGGCTATGAAATTGGCCTTCTCGGAGTGGAGACACCTCCTGGAGGGGGCTCATTTTCCCTTCCAAGTCTATACCGACCACAAAAATTTGGTTTACTTGCAGACTGCCCAGCGGCTAAATTCTCGCCAGGCTAGATGGTCCTTTTTCTTCTCCCATTTCCACTTCACTCTCCATTATCTTTCCAGGGAGAAGAACATCTGTGTCGATGCTCTCTTCCGCTCTGTAGTATCATCAGTGGAGGAGGAGGAGCCTTGGTTAATTGACCCTTCTGAGAGCCTGAGGACCGTGGCTCCGGTTTCGCTAGAGTCTGTGCCCCAGGGCAAGACTTTTGTGCCATCAAATTTGCGACCAGAGGTTCTCTCTTGGGCTCACTCGTCCAGGGTGGGTGGACACTTTGGAACCAAAAGGACATCTGAGCTTCTGGTGAGGACGTACTGGTGGCCACATATGGCCCGTGACTTGGAGACTATATTCGGGCATGTATCTCCTGCGCCAAGAATAGGTCTTTTTGACAATGGCCAGCTGGGTTACTTTACCCCCTGCCGGTGGCGGACAGGCCCTGGGAGATGGTCGGGATGGACTTTGTGGTGGGCTTACCCAAGTCCTGTGGCTGCACCATTAAATAATGGGTAATCACAGACCATTTTTCCAAAATGGGGCACTTGGTGCCTCTTCCACGGCTACCTTCTGCATGGTTCTTGGCAGCGTTGTTTATTAAACACATTTTCTGCCTACACGGTATGCCGGACAAAATTGTCAGTGACTGGGGTCCCCAGTTTACATCTCGGTTCTGGAGAGAGCTTTGTCGTCTACTCAGCATCGAGCTGAATCTTTCTTCAGCATACCATCCCGAGACGAATGGGTTTGTATAGAGGGCCAACCAGACCCTGGCCACATATCTGAAACATTTTGTTTCAGCCAGGCAAGGTGACTTGGCATCCTTGCTACCATGGGCAGAGTTTGCGCTGAACAACTCTGTAGCCGACTCCACTGGGCAGACCCCATTCCTCCTAAACTACGGCCTGCATCGGCTGGTTCCTATGCCTATGCCCGTGTCTTCCACCGATTCCAGGGTGGCAGACTGGGCTGTGGAGGCACGTGACATTTGGGACCGCACACAGGATGTCATCCGGGCTTCCAAGGAGAGAATGAGGTCCTCCGCTGATGCACATCGGCGCCCTGCTCCGACCTTTGCTCCTGGCGACTTAGTGTGGCTCTCTTCCCATAATATCAGGCTGCGAGTTGAGTCCACTAAGTTTGCACCTAGCTACTTGGGTCCCTTCAAGGTCCTGGAACAGGTTAACCCTGTGGTCTACAGTCTGGCCCTTCCTCCACAACTAGGTATCACCGACACCTTTCATGTGTCCCTTCTAAAGCCCGTTCACATGTCTGGGTTTTCTGAGTGTTCTGCCAGGACATTGGGTTCATTTAAGGATGATTATGAGGTGAACGCCATCTTGGGGTGTAAGGTGGTAATTGGCAAAAAGATTTTTTGGGGGGACTGGAAGGGTTATGGCCCAGAGGACAGGTCCTGGGAGCCTGCTGAGCACATTCAGGCTCCGCAGCTCATTGCTGCCTTCGAAAGTAACGAGGTCCAAGGAGGGGGCCCTGGGGAGGTAATGTTAGGTGGCGAGTTCCCGCCGCTGCACAGGCTGAATCTCAAACCACCTCCACTGCGGTCACCTATTCTTCTCCAGTTGCAGTGCAGCCTGCTCAACAGAGACGTTTGTTCCCATGGTCTGGCTCAGGCAGATAATGTGCGCTTGGTTACTGCTGCCCTTCCAGGCTCAGCCATTGTAACCAGCACTGTTCAGCGGCGAGCAGATGCTTCTGGGACTAAGTCCTGCTATTCCTCTACTGAGCATGAACAAGGGACGACCTCTCATTGGAGGTCAGGGGTCACATGCTCAGGTCCTGTAGCAGCTCATATTGGACCACTAGGAAAGTCCCGGAGAGCTGTTGTGAATTCTGTTGTCGGGCTTCCTCTTGTGGTCATGAATGGTACTTCGGCTGGTTCTGTCCATGGACTTCCTCTGGTGGGTGTTTCTGAGTTTCCTTCCACAGGTGACGAGGTTAATTCGTTAGCTGGCTGCTCTATTTAGCTCCACTTGGATCTTTGCTCCATGCCACCTGTCAATGTTCCAGTATTGGTCTAGTTCTCTCCTGGATCGTTCTTGTGACCTGTCTTCCCAGCAGAAGTTAAGTTCCTGCTTGTTTTCCTTTGCTATTTTTCTGTCCAGCTTGCTATTTTTATTGTTGTCTTGCTTGCTGGAAGCTCTGGGACGCAGAGGGAGCGCCTCCGCACCGTGAGTCGGCGCGGAGGGTCTTTTTGCGCCCTCTGCGTGGTCTTTTTGTAGGTTTTTGTGTTGACCGCAAAGCAACCTTTCCTATCCTCAGTCTGTTCAGTAAGTCGGGCCTCACTTTGCTAAATCTATTTCATCTCAGTGCTTGTATTTTCATCTTTACTCACAGTCATTATATGTGGGGGGCTGCCTTTTCCTTTGGGGAATTTCTCTGAGGCAAGGTAGGCTTTATTTTTCTATCTTCAGGGCTGGCTAGTTCCTTAGGCTGTGCCGAGTTGCATAGGGAGCGTTAGGAGCAATCCACGGCTATTTCTAGTGTGCGTGATAGGATTAGGGATTGCGGTCAGCAGAGTTCCCACATCCCAGAGCTCGTCCTTATTATCAGTAACTATCAGGTCATTCCGTGTGCTCTTAACCACCAGGTCCATTATTGTCCTGACCACCAGGTCATAACAGTACAGGTGGCCCAAAGTACTAATGCATCTCAATAGAGGGATAAGAGAAGTTCTGAGACCATTTTTTTTTCTTTGCAGTGTGTTTTGTCTCTCTTTTCCCCTTTACCTCTGGGTGGTTCAGGACACAGGTGTAAACATGGACATTCAAGGTCTCTCCTCTTGGATGGATAATCTCACTACAAGGGTACAAAACATTCAAGATTTTGTGGTTCAGAATCCGATGTCAGAGAGTAGGATTCCAATTCCTGATTTGTTTTTTGGTGATAGATCTAAGTTCTTGAATTTCAAAAATAATTGTAAATTGTTTCTTGCCTTGAAACCTCGCTCCTCAGGTGACCCTGTTCAACAAGTAAAGATCATTGCGTGAGCGTAAAGCTGTGCACCATTTGGCGGTACTATCTGAGCATGGGCCTGAACCTATGCAATGTGATAGGACTTTGACCAGGGCTGAACGGCAAGAACACAGACGTCGGAATGGGCTATGTTTTTACTGTGGTGATTCCACTCATGCTATCTCCGATTGTCCTAAGCGCACTAAGCGGTTCGCTAGGTCTGCCACCATTGGTACGGTACAGTCTAAATTTCTATTGTCCGTTACTCTGATTTGCTCTTTGTCATCCTATTCTGTTATGGCATTTGTGGATTCAGGCGCTGCCCTGAATTTGATGGACTTGGAGTATGCTAGGCGCTGTGGTTTTTTCTTGGAG
Source organism: Ranitomeya imitator (assembly GCF_032444005.1). Taxonomy (NCBI): domain Eukaryota; kingdom Metazoa; phylum Chordata; class Amphibia; order Anura; family Dendrobatidae; genus Ranitomeya; species Ranitomeya imitator. The sequence goes on along the minus strand of NC_091285.1, from coordinate 159,439,843 downwards.
CCCTTGCAGTATCCTATTCCATTGAGAGGAATTGATGCTACGCCTTTGGCCAAGAATAAGCCTCAGTACTGGACCCAATAGACCATGTGCATGGCTCCTGCTCATCAGGAGGATATCCGCTTTCTGGTGTTGTATAATCTGCATGATGTGGTCGTTTTGGGGTTGCCATGGCTACAGGTTCATAATCCAGTATTGGACTGGAAATCTATGTCTGTGTCCAGCTGGGGTTGCCGGGGGGTACATGGTGATGTTCCATTTTTGTCTATTTCGTCTTCCACTCCTTCTGAAGTTCCAGAGTTTTTGTCGGATTACCGGGATGTATTTGATGAGCCCAAAGCCAGTGCCCTACCTCCTCATAGGGATTGTGATTGTGCAATTAATTTGATTCCTGGTAGTAAGTTTCCTAAGGGCCGATTGTTCAATTTATCTGTGCCAGAACATGCCGCTATGCGGAGTTATATAAAGGATTCCTTCGAGAAAGGCCATATTCGCCTGTCGTCATCACCGTTAGGAGCAGAGTTCTTTTTTGTGGCCAAGAAGGATGGTTCTTTGAAACCTTGTATTGATTACCGCCTTCTTAATAAAATTACTGTCAAATTTCAGTATCCTTTGCCGTTGCTGTCTGATTTGTTTGCTCGTATTAAAGAGGCTAGTTGGTTCACCAAGATAGATCTTCGAGGGGCGTATAATCTTGTGCGTATTAAACAAGGCGATGAATGGAAAACAGCATTTAATACGCCCGAGGGCCATTTTGAGTACCTGGTTATGCCATTCAGGCTTTCCAATGCTCCATCAGTATTTCAGTCCTTTATGCATGACATCTTCCGAGAGTACCTGGATAAATTCCTGATTGTGTATTTGGATGATATTTTGGTCTCTTCGGATGATTGGGAGTCTCATGTGAAGCAGGTCAGAATGGTGTTCCAGGTCCTTCGGGCGAATTCCTTGTTTGTGAAGAGGTCAAAGTGTCTCTTTGGAGTTCAGAAGGTTTCATTTTTGGGGTTCATTTTTTCCCCTTCTACTATCGAGATGGACCCTGTTAAAGTCCAGGCCATTTACGATTGGACTCAGCCGACATATGTAAAGAGCCTGCAAAAGTTCCTGGGCTTTGCTAATTTTTATCGGCGCTTCATCGCTAATTTTTCTACTGTTGCTAAACCGTTGACTGATTTGACCAAGAAGGGTGCTGATGTGGTCAATTGGTCTTCTGCAGCTGTAGAGGCTTTTCAGGAGTTGAAGCGTCGTTTTTCTTCTGCCCCTGTGTTGTGCCAGCCAAATGTTTCGCTCCCGTTTCAGGTTGAGGTTGATGCTTCTGAGATTGGAGCAGGGGCTGTTTTGTCGCAAAGAAGTTCTGATGGCTCGGTGATGAAGCCATTGTGCTTTCTTTTCTAGAAAGTTTTCGCCTGCTGAGCGTAATTATGATGTTGGTAATCGAGAGTTGTTGGCCATGAAGTGGGCATTCGAGGAGTGGCGTCATTGGCTTGAAAGAGCCAAGCATCAGGTGGTGGTTTTGACAGATCACAAGAATTTGACTTATCTTGAGTCTGCCAAACGGTTGAATCCGAGACAGGCTCGATGGTCGTTATTTTTCTCCGGTTTTGATTTTGTGGTTTCGTACCTTCCGGGCTCTAAGAATGTGAAGGCTGATGCCCTGTCAAGGAGTTTTGTGCCTGACTAAACGGGTGTTCCTGAGCCGGCGGGTATTCTCAAAGAGGGGGTAATTTTGTCTGCCATCTCCCCTGATTTGCGGCGGGTGCTGCAAAAATTTCAGGCTGATAGACCTGACCGTTGCCCAGCGGAGAAACTGTTTGTCCCTGATAGATGGACTAGTAGAGTTATCTCTGAGATTCATTGTTCAGTGTTGGCTGAGCATCCTGGAATCTTTGGTACCAGAGATTTGGTGGCTAGATCCTTTTGGTGGCCGTCTTTGTCACGGGATGTGCGTTCTTTTGTGCAGTTCTGTGGGACTTGTGCTCGGGCTAAGCCCTGCTGTTCTCGTGCCAGTGGGTTGCTTTTGCCCTTGCCGGTCCCGAAGAGGCCCTGGACGCATATTTCTATGGATTTTATTTCGGATCTCCCCGTCTCTCAAAAGATGTCGGTCATTTGGGTGGTTTGTGATCGCTTTTCTAAGATGGTCCATTTGGTACCTTTGTCTAAATTGCCTTCCTCCTCTGATTTGGTGCCATTATTTTTCCAGCATGTGGTTCGTTTACATGGTATCCCAGAGAACATCGTTTCTGACAGAGGTTCCCAGTTTGTTTCGAGGTTTTGGCGATCCTTTTGTGCTAGGATGGGCATTGATTTGTATTTTTCCTCGGCTTTCCATCCTCAGACAAATGGCCAAACCGAACGAACTAATCAAACTTTGGAAACATATCTGAGATGCTTTGTTTCTGCTGATCAGGATGATTGGGTGTCCTTTTTGCCGTTGGCTGAGTTCGCCCTTAATATCATCTTTACTCACAGTCATTATATGTGGGGGGCTGCCTTTTCCTTTGGGGAATTTCTCTAAGGCAAGGTAGGCTTTATTTTTCTATCTTCAGGGCTAGCTAGTTCCTTAGGCTGAGCCGAGTTGCATAGGGAGCGTTAGGAGCAATCCACGGCTATTTCTAGTGTGCGTGATAGGATTAGGGATTGCGGTCAGCAGAGTTCCCACGTCCCAGAGCTCGTCCTTATTATCAGTAACTATCAGGTCATTCCGTGTGCTCTTAACCACCAGGTCCATTATTGTCCTGACCACCAGGTCATAACAGAGAGCTTCCTCTATAAAAGGTTCGCATGGCCGCACGGCCATGCGCTAGGGTAAACTTGATAACTTGTGTGTGTAGATGAATGAATTATTGTCGATGGATGAAAGCTCCTTAATCATTCCCATTCCTTTTGTTGTTGACTGCTCGCGAATCGTGGAAGCTATCTAGCGTCTGACAGTGCTACCTGCACACGTAGCACACGTTACAGTGCCTTTTGCAGTGCCCATCTTTACGGCACTGTGCGCAATCAGTGCACTTTCCTGTCAGATTGTCAGTGTAGGGTGGGAATTCCCGCTTGGACTCTGCATCTGACTCGGGGCGTCCTCAGGGGCAGGCTCAAAAGCCACTGAGGGTCAGAGCGAGTCCAATCACCAGTTTAGTGGGGGTGATTCATAGGGATCCCACTAGTGTCTTGCAGCTGCACCCTGTGACTGCTAACAGGGTGCAGCGTATTTTGGCAACTCTATGAAGCAACAAAGTTTGCTTCTATACACACTGGGTGAAGTCTAACCCACGTGTGAGCAAGTGTCCATCCGCCATTACTCAGCAGCAGTTACCATCTCTGCACGGTGGACCCAGGGCTGTGAATGCACCTCATATCTACCTCTTTATTGTTTGGTGCATTCCGCTAGCCCTAACAATACGTGAATGTCACTGACATATATACAGTTGTGCTCGAAAGTTTACATACATAGAATTTTTTGCTTTTTTGGCATTTCAGAGAATATGAATGATAATACCTAAACTTTTTCTCCACTCATGGATAGTGGTTGGGTGAAGCCATTTATTGTCAAACTGCTGTGTTTTCTCTTTCTAACCTTCGTTCGGCTGAGTAGGTACAATTGTAACTATTCCGTTTTAAAATTGCAATAACTTTTTTTTTTCGAAAAGCCGTAGAGGGCTGAAATTTCGTGACATCTCTGCAGTTTTGGCCCAGATCATATTGGCCAAATTTCAATAAAATATATATGAAGGTACAATTGTACCTCTGCAGCCTGTTAACGTTGTAAAATTATGCAGCCTGACGAAGGTTAAATCATAAAGACAATCTAAAACATCCAAATGACGTTGATCAAAACTTCACATGCCCTGGTGATTTTGGCCTGAGAACATGCACAGAAGTTGACACAAATGGGTTTGAATGGCTACCAAAGGTAACATCCTCACCTGTGACCTATTTTCTTGTAATCAGTTTGTGTGCCTAAAAGCTGAGTGAGTGTCTGGGATCCAGACAGACTCTTGCATCTTTCATCCAGCCATTGACATTTTTGGATTGTGAGTCATGGGGAAAGCAAAAGAATTGTCAATGTTTTCACGGGAATAGGTAGTTGAACTATATGAAACAGGAAATGGATACAAAAGGATATCCAAGGAATTGATAATGCCAGTCAGCAGCGTTCAAACCGTGATTAACAAATGAAAAATCAGGGGCTTTGTAAAAACAAAACCATGGTCAGGTAGACCAACAAAAGTGTCGTCCTAAATTGCCAGGAACATTTTTGGATGCAAAGAAAAACCCACAATTAACATCAGCTGAAATACAGGACTCTCTGAAAATTAGCGGTGTGGCTGTTTCAAGATGCACAATAAGGAGGCACTTGAAGAAAAATGGGCTGCATGGTCAAGTCGCCAGAAGAAAGTTATTACTGCACAAATGCCACAAAGTACATCACCTACAATATGCCAAACAGCACAGAGACAAGCTTCAAAACTTCTGGAACAAGGTAGTTTGGAATGATGAGACCAAAACTAAACTTTTGGGCCACAACCATAAACTTTGCATTTGGAGAGAGGTCAACAATGCCTATGATGAAAGGAACCCCATTTCTACTGTAAAGCATGAAGGTGGATCACTTATGTTTTGGGGATGTTTGAGATACATAGGCACAGGGAAATTGGTCAAAGTTGAAGGAAAGATGAATGCAGCACATTATCAGCAAATACTGGAGGCAAATTTGCACTCATCAACCTGAAAGTTGCACATGGGACGTACTTGGACATTCCAACATGACAACGACCTAAAACACAAGGCCAAGTCAACCTGTTATTGGCTACAGCAGAACAAAGTGAAGGTTCTGGAGTGGCCATTTCAGTCTCCTGACCTCAATATCATTGAGCCACTCTGGGGAGATCTCGAGCACTCAGTTCATGCTTGACAGCCCAGAAATTTACAGGAACTGGAGGCTTTTTGCCAAGAAGCGTGGGCAGCTATACATCTGAGAAAATAAAGAACCTCATCCACAACTACCACAAAAGACTTCAAGTTGTTATTGATGTTAGAGGGGCCGATACCCAGTATTATACCCTTATCCCCCAAGAGAGGTTTGCATGTTAATGACAGGGCCAATTTTTACAATTCTGACCACGGTCACTTTATGAGGTAATAACTCTGGAATGCTTGCATGGATCCACATGATTCTGACACTGTTTTCTTGTGACATATTGTTCTTCATGTTAGTGGTAAAATTTACTTGATATTACTCACGTCTATTTGTGAAAAAACATAAATTTGTTGAAAATTTTGAACATTCCTCAATTTTCCAACTTTGAATTTTCATGCTCTTAATTAAAGAGATATGTCACACATAATACTTAATAAGTAACATTTCCCACATGTCTGCTTTACATGAGCACAATTTTGGAACCCCCAATTTTTTTTCATTAGGAAGTTATAAGGGTTAAAAGGGACTATAAGATAGAAAATGCTCAAAAATGACACCATTCTAAAAACTGCACTGAGCACACTGATACCCCATATATGGGGGAACAGCCGTCTGGGCGCATGGCAGAGCTCAGAGGTGAAGGACTGTGGGTGTCACGTTGCATTTGCAGAGCCCCTGATGTACCTAAAGAGTAGAAACCCCCCATAAGTGACCCTATATTGGAAACTAGACCCCCCAAGGAACTTATTAGATGTGTTGTGAGAACATTGAACCCCCAAGTGTTTTACTGCAGTTTATAACGCAGAGCCATAAAAATAAAATATCTTTTTTTTCCACAAAATTACTTTTTTAGCCCCCAGTTTTGTAGTTTCCCAAGGGTAACAGGAGAGATTGGACACCAAAAGTTGTTGTCCAATTTGTCCTGAGTATGCTGATGCCTTATATGTGGGGGGAATCACAGTTTGGGTGTATGGCGGAGCTCGGAAGGGAAGGAGCACTGTTTTACTTTTTCAACGCAGAATTGTCTGGATTTAAGATCGGACGCCATGTCGCATTTGGTGCCCCTGATGTGCCTAAACAGTGGAAGCTCCCCAATTTTAACTCCAACCCTAACCCGAACACACCCTTAACCCTAATCCCAACCCTTACTACACCACTAACCCCAATACACCCCTAACCCCAACAAACTCCTAACCCTAATCTCAACCCTAACCATAAACGTAACCACACTCCTAACCCTGACACACCCCTAACTAGAGTTGAGCGACCTTGACCTTTTTAGAGTCGAGCCGGGTTTCGCGAAACCCGACTATCTCAAAAGTCGGGTCGAGTGAAATCGGCCGATTATGGCGAAAAGTCGGGATCGACCGAAACACGAAACCCAATGCAAGTCAATGGGGCAGCATAGTCGGCAGTGAGTGGGGGCCAGGAAAACACCTAGAGTGCCCATTTTAATGTCAAAACCATCCATTCTTCTTAATGAAGCTTGTCAAGCGTAATTTACCTTATAATAATTGGAAGGCATTTGAAATTGGGGTCATTTGGCTAAAGTTGTGTGGGGTAGGGCTGGTTCAAGTAATTAGTGGGCCCAGGAAATCTGGACCACGTCACGGCAGTGGAGCAGGGAGAGGTAAGTATTTCAACTTTGCAAGTGCTGTGATCCTGAGCAAGCAGGGGGGGCCCACTTGTTGGCATTGGCACTGGCACAGGGCCCCTCAAAGTACAGCGGTGTGTTTGCACGGCGGGGGCGCCTCCCACCGGCAGCAACACTTTTGCGTACTATGAGAGGCCCTGTGCCAGTGACGTCGCCAACTAGTATTCCTCCCCCCACCTGATGAAGGAACCTGCACTTTCATCTGCACCTTCCTCTTTGTCCCCGTGTAAGGTGGTATGGTATGCGGGAAGAGCAACCTGACTTTCAGCAGGGTCACAATGTTGTTGTGTAGCATGCACGGGGAATGTTGCGTTATGGGTCAATGTACCAGCAGACTCATCTATCACTGGCTGGGCAATGGGCACGATGAAGTGGAAACACAGATATAGGCCCAAAGAATAAAGTGGGCTAAATGCAGTTCAAAATTGGTAACACAGGAATAACCAGGGGGCATTGCAGTGGAGGACAACTGGAATGAGAGGCTGACACAGAGAGTAGGGCCAAATCAGTAAGTAGTCGAAATGCAGTTCAAAATTGGCAACCGTAGTAAACAGGCGGCACAGCTTTGTTCAGTGGAGGAGAACAGCAAGGTGTGGCAGACACCGATAGTAGGCCCCAACCCAACTAGTAGGCCAAATGCAGTCTAACATTAACAACTACTTAACGAGCGCCTGAAAACGGAATTTCAGGACAGGAAACCAGGAGAACAGCAAGGAGTGGCAGACACCGATAGTAGGCCCCAAACCAACTAGTACGCCAAATGCAGTTGTTCCATTTAACCACAATTTAATGAGAGCCTGAAGATAGAAGCTCAGGAAAGGCAACCTGGGGAACACCTTGGAGTGTAACACACCCTCTCTCTACACCCCATACCCAATTTGAAGGCCTAATGCAGTGTAGTTTCCAAGAACTACTAAACGAGAGCCGGAAGATCGAAGCTCAGGAAAGGCAACCTGGGGAACACCTTGGAGTGTAACACACCCTCTCTCTACACCCCATACCCAATTTGAAGGCCTAATGCAGCGTAGTTTCCAACAACTACTAAACGAGAGCCGGAAGATCGAAGCTCAGGAAAGGCAACCTGGGGAACACCTTGGAGTGTAACACACCCTCTCTCTACACCCCATACCCAATTTGAAGGCCTAATGCAGTGTAGTTTCCAAGAACTACTAAACGAGAGCCGGAAGATCGAAGCTCAGGAAAGACAACCTGGGGAACACCTTGAAGTGTAACACAACGTCTCTCTACACCACGGAAGGGCTGATTCTTAGGAAGGAAGGCTGCTGGAAATAAGCATTGCGCGTCCGAGGGTGATTATATTCTTATTAGGTATATACTCACCCTCGGACGCGCCCTGCTTCTTTATTTGGAATGAATGTTTATTTGCAATGTGGTGTTGACTTTCTCTATTATTTTGGTAATTAATGATTTTATTATTTTCATTGTTTTGCATCTTCTCGGCAATAATATAAAGAAGACGCGACAGGACAACACTCGGTGGATGCCATATCTGTGTTTTCAATTTAAAAAACCTTTCAGTTAACTACTTGCAGGAGAAAGTAATTGTAGCTGGTGGCCATTTTTAGTACTGTACCAGATTTTAGTTGTGTGTTTGTTTTTAATGTTAAAATGTCTGCATTTGATATCTCACCAGTATTTTCTTTTTTATAAGCAAAATACTTTTTATTTTATTTTATGATGTTGGTTCAAGGGGTACACGGGCAGCAGTAGACAGGTCAGTGGAGGCCTAGTGGAAGGAGGGACCGCAAACAGGCTTCGAAGCCCTAACATAATAAATTGGGCTGCCTGTAGGCAATTTAAAATTGGTTCCAGGGGAACACGGGCAGCAGTAGACAGGTCAGTGGAGGCCTAGAGGAAGGAGGGACCGCAGATGCGCCAATGTTTCCCCCATACCAAATTTGTAGGCCTAATGCAGTGTAGTTTCCAACAACTACTAAACGAGAGCCGGAATATCGAAGCTCAGGAAAGGCAACCTGGGGAACACCTTGGAGTGTAACACACCCTCTCTCTACACCCCACACCCAATTTGAAGGCCTAATGCAGCGTAGTTTCCAACAACTACTAAACGAGAGCCGGAAGATCGAAGCTCAGGAAAGGCAACCTGGGGAACACCTTGGAGTATAACAAACCCTCTCTCTACACCCCATACCCAATTTGTAGGCCTAATGCAGCGTAGTTTCCAACAACTACTAAACGAGAGCATGAAGATCGAAGCTCAGGAAAGGCAACCTGGGGAACACCTTGGAGTGTAACACACCCTCTCTCTACACCCCATACCCAATTTGAAGGCCTAATGCAGTGTAGTTTCCAACAACTACTAAACGAGAGCCGGAAGATCGAAGCTCAGGAAAGGCAACCTGGGGAACACCTTGGAGTGTAACACACCCTCTCTCTACACCCCATACCCAATTTGAAGGCCTAATGCAGCGTAGTTTCCAACAACTACTAAACGAGAGCCGGAAGATCGAAGCTCAGGAAAGGCAACCTGGGGAACACCTTGGAGTGTAACACACCCTCTCTCTACACCCCATACCCAATTTGAAGGCCTAATGCAGTGTAGTTTCCAAGAACTACTAAACGAGAGCCGGAAGATCGAAGCTCAGGAAAGACAACCTGGGGAACACCTTGAAGTGTAACACAACTGTTATGGCTGGCAATCAGGCAACACAGCGTGCAGTAATCAGCGCACATACAGAGATCTGGCAATAACCAAAAACAATAGGACGAGCTCTGAGACGTGGAATCTCTGTAGACTGCAGTACCTGATCTATCCTCACACAACTATAAGCAGCAGTGGATTGCGCCTATCACTACCTATGCAACTCGGCACTGCCTGAGGAGCTGACTAGCCTGAAGATAGAAATACAAGCCTGACTTACCTCAGAGAAATACCCCAAAGGAATAGGCAGCCCCCCACATATAATGACTGTTAGCAAGATGAAAAGACAAACGTAGGAATGAAATAGATTCAGCAAAGTGAGGCCCGATATTCTAGACAGAGCGAGGATAGCAAAGAGAACTATGCAGTCTACAAAAAACCCTAAAACGAAAACCACGCAAAGGGGCAAAAAGACCCACCGTGCCGAACTAACAGCACGGCGGTGCACCCCTTTGCTTCTCAGAGCTTCCAGCAAAAGTTAATAGCAAGCTGGACAGAAAAAACAGAAAACAAACTAGAAGCACTTATCTAGCAGAGCAGCAGGCCCAAGGAAAGATGCAGTAGCTCAGATCCAACACTGGAACATTGACAAGGAGCAAGGAAGACAGACTCAGGTGGAGCTAAATAGCAAGGCAGCCAACGAGCTCACCAAAACACCTGAGGGAGGAAGCCCAGAGACTGCAATACCACTTGTGACCACAGAAGTGAACTCAGCCACAGAATTCACAACAGTACCCCCCCCTTGAGGAGGGGTCACCGAACCCTCACCAGAACCCCCAGGCCGACCAGGATGAGCCACATGAAAGGCACGAACAAGATCTGGGGCATGGACATCAGAGGCAAAAACCCAGGAATTATCTTCCTGAGCATAACCCTTCCATTTGACCAGATACTGGAGTTTCCGTCTAGAGACACGAGAATCCAAAATCTTCTCCACAATATACTCCAATTCCCCCTCCACCAAAACAGGGGCAGGAGGCTCCACAGATGGAACCATAGGTGCCACGTATCTCCTCAACAACGACCTATGGAATACATTATGTATGGAAAAGGAGTCTGGGAGGGTCAGACGAAAAGACACAGGATTGAGAATCTCAGAAATCCTATACGGACCAATAAAACGAGGTTTAAATTTAGGAGAGGAAACCTTCATAGGAATATGACGAGAAGATAACCAAACCAGATCCCCAACACGAAGTCGGGGTCCCACACGGCGTCTGCGATTAGCGAAAAGCTGAGCCTTCTCCTGGGACAAGGTCAAATTGTCCACTACCTGAGTCCAGATCTGCTGCAACCTGTCTACCACAGAATCCACACCAGGACAGTCCGAAGACTCAACCTGTCCTGAAGAGAAACGAGGATGGAACCCAGAATTGCAGAAAAATGGAGAGACCAAGGTAGCCGAGCTGGCCCGATTATTAAGGGCGAACTCAGCCAACGGCAAAAATGACACCCAATCATCCTGGTCAGCGGAAACAAAACATCTCAGATATGTTTCCAAGGTCTGATTGGTTCGTTCGGTCTGGCCATTAGTCTGAGGATGGAAGGCCGAGGAGAAAGATAGGTCAATGCCCATCCTACCACAAAAGGCTCGCCAGAACCTCGAGACAAACTGGGAACCTCTGTCAGAAACAATATTCTCAGGAATGCCATGTAAACGAACCACATGCTGGAAGAACAAAGGCACCAAATCAGAGGAGGAAGGCAATTTAACCAAGGGCACCAGATGGACCATTTTAGAAAAGCGATCACAGACCACCCAAATGACCGACATTTTTTGAGAAACGGGAAGGTCAGAAATGAAATCCATCGAAATATGTGTCCAAGGCCTCTTCGGGACCGGCAAGGGCAAAAGCAACCCACTGGCACGTGAACAGCAGGGCTTAGCCCTAGCACAAATTCCACAGGACTGCACAAAAGCACGCACATCCCGTGACAGAGATGGCCACCAGAAGGATCTAGCAACCAACTCCCTGGTACCAAAGATTCCTGGATGACCGGCCAGCACCGAACAATGAAGTTCAGAGATAACTTTACTAGTCCACCTATCAGGGACGAACAGTTTCTCGGCCGGACAACGATCAGGTTTATTAGCCTGAAATTTCTGCAACACTTTCCGCAAATCAGGGGAGATGGCAGACACAATGACTCCTTCCATGAGGATACTCGCCGGCTCAGATAACCCCGGAGAGTCGGGCACAAAACTCCTAGACAGAGCATCCGCCTTCACATTTTTAGAGCCCGGAAGGTATGAAATCACAAAATCAAAACGAGCAAAAAATAACGACCAACGGGCCTGTCTAGGATTCAAGCGCTTGGCAGACTCAAGATAAGTAAGGTTCTTATGATCAGTCAAAACCACCACGCGATGCTTAGCACCCTCAAGCCAATGACGCCACTCCTCGAATGCCCACTTCATGGCCAGCAACTCTCGGTTGCCCACATCATAATTACGCTCAGCAGCAGAAAATTTCCTGGAAAAGAAAGCACATGGTTTGAACACTGAGCAACCAGAACCTCTCTGTGACAAAACCGCCCCTGCACCAATCTCAGAAGCATCAACCTCGACCTGGAACGGAAGAGAAACATCAGGTTGACACAACACAGGGGCACAGCAAAAACGACGCTTCAACTCCTGAAAAGCTTCCACGGCAGCAGAAGACCAATTAACCAAATCAGCACCCTTCTTGGTCAAATCGGTCAATGGTCTGGCAATGCTAGAAAAATTACAGATGAAGCGACGATAAAAATTAGCAAAGCCCAGGAATTTCTGCAGACTTTTTAGAGATGTCGGCTGAGTCCAATCCTGGATGGCCTGAACCTTAACCGGATCCATCTCGATAGTAGAAGGGGAAAAGATGAACCCCAAAAATGAAACTTTCTGCACACCGAAGAGACACTTTGATCCCTTCACGAACAAGGAATTAGCACGCAGTACCTGGAAAACCATTCTGACTTGCTTCACATGAGACTCCCAATCATCTGAGAAGATCAAAATGTCATCCAAGTAAACAATCAAGAATTTATCCAGATACTCACGGAAAATGTCATGCATAAAAGACTGAAAAACAGATGGAGCATTGGCAAGTCCGAACGGCATCACCAGATACTCAAAATGACCCTCGGGCGTATTAAATGCCGTTTTCCATTCATCTCCCTGCCTGATTCTCACCAGATTATACGCACCACGAAGATCAATCTTAGTAAACCAACTAGCCCCCTTAATCCGAGCAAACAAGTCAGAAATCAATGGCAAGGGATACTGAAATTTAACAGTGATCTTATTAAGAAGGCGGTAATCAATACACGGTCTTAGCGAACCATCCTTCTTGGCTACAAAAAAGAACCCTGCTCCCAATGGTGACGACGATGGGCGAATATGTCCCTTCTCCAGGGACTCCTTCACATAACTGCGCATAGCGGTGTGTTCAGGTACGGACAAATTAAATAAACGACCCTTAGGGAATTTACTACCAGGAATCAAATCGATAGCACAATCACAATTCCTATGCGGAGGTAGGGCATCAGACTTGGACTCTTCAAATACATCCTGAAAGTCCGACAAGAACTCTGGGATGTCAGAAGGAATGGATGACGAAATAGACAAAAATGGAACATCACCATGTACTCCCTGACAACCCCAGCTGGTTACTGACATAGAGTTCCAATCAAATACTGGATTATGGGTTTGTAGCCATGGCAACCCCAACCCGACCACATCATGCAAATTATGCAGTACCAGAAAGCGAATAACTTCCTGATGTGCAGGAGCCATGCACATGGTCAGCTGGGCCCAGTACTGAGGCTTATTCTTGGCCAAAGGTGTAGCATCAATTCCTCTCAACGGAATAGGACACCGCAAAGGCTCCAAGAAAAATCCACAACGTTTAGCATAATCCAAATCCATCAGATTCAGGGCAGCGCCTGAATCCACAAACGCCATGACAGAATACGATGACAAAGAGCACATTAAGGTAATGGACAAAAGGAATTTGGACTGTACAGTACCAATAACGGCAGAGCTATCGAACCGCCTAGTGCGTTTAGGACAATTAGAAATAGCATGAGTAGAATCACCACAATAGAAACACAGTCTGTTCAGACGTCTGTGTTCTTGCCGTTCTACTTTAGTCATAGTCCTGTCGCACTGCATAGGCTCAGGTTTACTCTCAGACAATACCGCCAGATGGTGCACAGATTTACGCTCGCGCAAGCGACGACCGATCTGAATGGCCAAGGACATAGACTCATTCAAACCAGCAGGCATAGGAAATCCCACCATTACATCCTTAAGAGCTTCAGAGAGACCCTTTCTGAACAAAGCCGCTAGTGCAGATTCATTCCACAGAGTGAGTACTGACCACTTCCTAAATTTCTGACAATATACTTCTACATCATCCTGACCCTGGCATAAAGCCAGCAGATTTTTCTCAGCCTGATCCACTGAATTAGGCTCATCGTAAAGCAATCCCAGCGCCTGGAAAAATGCATCAACATTACTCAATGCAGAATCTCCTGGTGCAAGAGAAAACGCCCAGTCCTGTGGGTCGCCGCGCAAAAAAGAAATAATAATCAAAACCTGTTGAATAGGATTACCAGAAGAATGAGGTTTCAAGGCCAAAAATAGCTTACAATTATTTCTGAAGCTCAGGAACTTAGTTCTGTCGCCAAAAAACAAATCAGGAATCGGAATTCTTGGTTCTAGCATCGATTTCTGATCAATAGTATCTTGAATCTTTTGTACATTTACAACGAGATTATCCATTGAGGAGCACAGAGCCTGAATATCCATGTCCACAGCTGTGTCCTGAAGCACTCTAATGTCTAGGGGAAAAAAAAGACTGAAGACAGAGCTAAGAAAAAAAAATGATGTCAGGATTTCTTTTTTCCCTCTATTGGGAATCATTGGTGTGGCTCCTTGTACTGTTATGGCTGGCAATCAGGCAACACAGCGTGCAGTAATCAGCGCACATACAGAGATCTGGCAATAACCAAAAACAATAGGACGAGCTCTGAGACGTGGAATCTCTGTAGACTGCAGTACCTGATCTATCCTCACACAACTATAAGCAGCAGTGGATTGCGCCTATCACTACCTATGCAACTCGGCACTGCCTGAGGAGCTGACTAGCCTGAAGATAGAAATACAAGCCTGACTTACCTCAGAGAAATACCCCAAAGGAATAGGCAGCCCCCCACATATAATGACTGTTAGCAAGATGAAAAGACAAACGTAGGAATGAAATAGATTCAGCAAAGTGAGGCCCGATATTCTAGACAGAGCGAGGATAGCAAAGAGAACTATGCAGTCTACAAAAAACCCTAAAACGAAAACCACGCAAAGGGGCAAAAAGACCCACCGTGCCGAACTAACAGCACGGCGGTGCACCCCTTTGCTTCTCAGAGCTTCCAGCAAAAGTTAATAGCAAGCTGGACAGAAAAAACAGAAAACAAACTAGAAGCACTTATCTAGCAGAGCAGCAGGCCCAAGGAAAGATGCAGTAGCTCAGATCCAACACTGGAACATTGACAAGGAGCAAGGAAGACAGACTCAGGTGGAGCTAAATAGCAAGGCAGCCAACGAGCTCACCAAAACACCTGAGGGAGGAAGCCCAGAGACTGCAATACCACTTGTGACCACAGAAGTGAACTCAGCCACAGAATTCACAACACACAACGTCTCTCTACACCACGGAAGGGCTGATTCTTAGGAAGGAAGGCTGTTGGAAATAAGCATTGCGCATCCGAGGGTGATTATATTCTTATTAGGTATATACTCACCCTCGGACGCGCCCTGCTTCTTTATTTGGAATGAATGTTTATTTGCAATGTGGTGTTGACTTTCTCTATTATTTTGGTAATTAATGATTTTATTATTTTCATTGTTTTGCATCTTCTCGGCAATAATATAAAGAAGACGCGACAGGACAACACTCGGTGGATGCCATATCTGTGTTTTCAATTTAAAAAACCTTTCAGTTAACTACTTGCAGGATAAAGTAATTGTAGCTGGTGGCCATTTTTAGTACTGTACCAGATTTTAGTTGTGTGTTTGTTTATAATGTTAAAATGTCTGCATTTGATATCTCACCAGTATTTTCTTTTTTATAAGCAAAATACTTTTTTTTTTATTTTATGATGTTCTTTCAAGGGGTACACGGGCAGCAGTAGACAGGTCAGTGGAGGCCTAGTGGAAGGAGGGACCGCAGACAGGCTTCGAAGGCCTAACATAATAAATTGGGCTGCCTGTAGGCAATTTAAAATTGGTTCCAGGGGAACACGGGCAGCAGTAGACAGGTAAGTGGAGGCCTAGTGGAAGGAGGGACCGCAGACAGGCTTCGAAGGCCTAACGTAATAAAATGGGCTGGCTGTAGGCAATTTACGATTGGTTCCATGGGAACACGGGCAGCAGTAGACAGGTCAGTGGAGGCCTAGTGGAAGGAGTGACGGCAGACAGGCATCAAAGGCCTAACATCATAACATTGGGCTGTTGGCAATTTAAAATTGGTTCCAGGGGTACACGGGCAACAGTGGTCTGGTCAGTGGAAGTCTAGTGGAAGGAGTGACTGCAGACAGGCATCAAAGGCCTAACATAATAACATTTGGCTGTTGGCAATTTAAAATTGGTTCCAGGGGTACACGGGCAACAGTGGTCTGGTCAGTGGAAGTCTAGTGGAAGGAGTGACGGCAGACAGGCTAAGAAGGCCTAACATAACAAAATTGGGCTGGCTGTAGGCAAGTTTAAATTGGTTCCAGGGGAACACGGCCAGCAGTGGCCTGGTCAGTGTAGTAGTTGTAGAAAGAACGGACCGCAGACAGGCTTCGAAGGCCTAACATAACAAAAATGTCAAAACAATGGTATTGTCAGTGCCAGGCATTGAAGGATGTCAGCGCATAGACTAAACATTGGTGAAGCTGTGAGAGATAATTTTGCTAGTGGTAGAGCACTGTTTGAGCTGGGGGGGGGAACTGTCTTGTGGCCGGCGGTACAGGCCCAGGGCCCCTCATATTACAATGGTGTGTCTGACGTTGGGTGCGCACCACCACCGCCAGAGACACTTTATTGTACTATGAGGGACCCAGTGGCAGTGCCGTCGACCAAAAGCGGGCACACCCACCTCTTCAGACAAACAGCACTCTCACGGGTGCTGGCGCAAAGTGGCGATACCACGGCCCCGTGTGGGGAGTTTGGCCATTTTGTTAGGAGTAAACATGTCGTATGCTGGACAATCAGGTGCAGAAAATTACGAGATTGGAAAAGTCATTCAGAAGAGTCCACAGGCAAGACCTTTTCATAGGAAAGTTAGGTGTCAGCCGGGCAAGGTGGGGCAAAAGATTTCGAAATCCAGTTGTGGTTCATTTTAATGAAGGTTAGATCATCTACATTTTGGGTAGCCAGACGAGTCCTTTTTTCAGTTAGTATTGAACCTGCAGCACTGAATACTCTTTCTGATAGGACACTAGCTGCCGGGCAAGCAAGCTCCTGCAATGCATATTCTGCCAATTCTGGCCAGGTGTCTAATTTGGATGCCCAGTAATCAAATGGGAATGACGGTTGAGGGAGAACGTCGATAAGGGATGAAAAATAGTTTGTAACCATACTGGACAAATGTTGTCTCCTGTCACTTTGAATTGATGCTGCAGTACCTGTCCTGTCTGCGGTCATAGCAAAATCACTCCACAACCTGGTCAGAAAACCCCTCTGGCCAACGCCACTTCTGATTTCTGCCCCTCTAACACCTCTGGTCTGCTGGTCCCTGGAGCTCGTGTGAGAACGATCACGGGCGCTGTGTGCAGGGAATGCCAGAAGCAAACGGTCAACAAGAGTTGATTGTTTTGTTGCTAATATTAGTTCCAAGTTCTCATGTGGCATAATATTTTGCAATTTGCCTTTATAGCGAGGATCAAGGAGGCAGGCCAACCAGTAATCGTCATCGTTCATCATTTTTGTAATGCGTGTGTCCCTTTTGAGGATACGCAAGGCATAATCCGCCATGTGGGCCAAAGTTCCAGTTGTCAAATCTGCGGTTGTGCTTGGTTGAGGGGCAGTTGCAGGCAAATCTACGTCACTTGTGTCCCTCAAAAAACCAGAACCCGCCCTTGCCACGCCACCAATTTCCAATGACCCCGGGAAAGCTTCCTCATTAAAAATATACTCATCCCCATCATCCTCCTCATCCTCCACCTCCTCTTCGCCCGCTACCTCGTCCTGTACACTGCCCTGACCAGACAATGGCTGACTGTCATCAAGGCTTTCCTCTTCCTCTGGTGCAGACGCCTGATCCTTTATGTGCGTCAAACTTTGCATCAGCAGACACATTAGGGGGATGCTCATGCTTATTATGGCGTTGTCTGCACTAACCAGCCGTGTGCATTCCTCAAAACACTGAAGGACTTGACACATGTCTTGAATCTTCGACCACTGCACACCTGACAACTCCATGTCTGCCATCCTACTGCCTGCCCGTGTATGTGTATCCTCCCACAAAAACATAACAGCCCGCCTCTGTTCGCACAGTCTCTGAAGCATGTGCAGTGTTGAGTTCCACCTTGTAACAACGTCTATGATTAGGCGATGCTGGGGAAGGTTCAAAGAATGCTGATAGGTCTGCATACGGCTGGAGTGTACAGGCGAACGGCAGATATGTGCGCAAAGTCCACGCACTTTGAGGAGCAGGTCGGATAACCCCGGATAACTTTTCAGGAAGCACTGCACCACCAGGTTTAAGGTGTGAGCCAGGCAAGGAATGTGTTTCAGTTGGGAAAGGGAGATGGCAGCCATGAAATTCCTTCCGTTATCACTCACTACCTTGCCTGCCTCAAGATCTACAGTGCCCAGCCACGACTGCGTTTCTTGCTGCAAGAACTCGGACAGAACTTCCGCGGTGTGTCTGTTGTCGCCCAAACACTTCATAGCCAATACAGCCTGCTGACGTTTGCCAGTAGCTGCCCCATAATGGGAGACCTGGTGTGCAACAGTGGCAGCTGCGGATGGAGTGGTTGTGCGACTGCGGTCTGTGGACGAGCTCTCGCTTCTGCAGGAGGACGAGGAGGAGGAGGAGGGGGTGCGAACGGCTACAGCCAACTGTTTCCTAGACCGTGGGCTAGGCAGAACTGTCCCAAACTTGCTGTCCCCTGTGGACCCTGAATCCACCACATTTACCCAGTGTGCCGTGATGGACACGTAACGTCCCTGGCCATGCCTACTGGTCCATGCATCTGTTGTCAGGTGCACCTTTGTGCTCACAGATTGCCTGAGTGCATGGACGATGCGCTCTTTAACATGCTGGTGGAGGGCTGGGATGGCTTTTCTGGAAAAAAGTGTCGACTGGGTAGCTCGTAGCGTGGTACAGCGTAGTCCATCAGGTCTTTGAAAGCTTCGCTTTCAACTAACCGGTAGGGCATCATCTCTAACGAGATTAGTCTAGCTATGTGGGCGTTCAAACCCTGTGTACGCGGATGCGAGGCTAAGTACTTCCTTTTTCTAACCATAGTCTCATGTAGGGTGAGCTGGACTGGAGAGCTGGAGAACGTGGAACTAGCGGGGGTGCCGGTGGACATGGCAGACTGAGAGACGGTGGGAGATGGTATTGTTGCCGCCGGTGCCCTAGATGCAGTGTTTCCTACTACGAAACTGGAGATTCCCTGACCCTGACTGCTTTGGCCTGGCAAAGAAACCTGCACAGATACTGCAGGTGGTGCAGAAAATGGTGGCCCTACACTGCCGGAAGGGATGTTGCGTTGATGAGTAGCTTCATTGGCCGAGGGTGCTACAACCTTAAGGGACGTTTGGTAGTTAGTCCAAGCTTGCAAATGCATGGTGGTTAAATGTCTATGCATGCAACTTGTATTGAGACTTTTCAGATTCTGCCCTCTGCTTAAGGTAGTTGAACATTTTTGACAGATTACTTTGTGCTGATCAATTGGATGTTGTTTAAAAAAATGCCAGACTGCACTCTTTCTAGCATCGGATACCTTTTCAGGCATTGCAGACTGAGCTTTAACCGGATGGCCACGCTGTCCTCCAACAGGTTTTGACTTTGCCACGCGTTTTGGCCAAGATACGGGCCCGGCAGATGGAACCTGGTGCGATGTTGATGCCTGCTGCGGCCCCTCCTCCTCCGCTTCAGAACTACTGCCGCCTGCACCCTGTTCCCCCAATGGCTGCCAATCGGGGTCAAGAACTGGGTCATCTATTACCTCTTCTTGTAGCTCGTGTGCAACTTCGTCTGTGTCACCGTGTCGGTCGGTGGTATAGCGTTCGTGATGGGGCAACATAGTCTCATCAGGGTCTGATTCTTGATCAGCACCCTGCGAGGGCAATGTTGTGGTCTGAGTCAAAGGACCAGCATAGTAGTCTGGCTGTGGCTGTGCATCAGTGCACTCCATGTCAGATTCAACTTGTAATGGGCATGGACTGTTAACTGCTTCACTTTCTAAGCCAGGGACGGTATGTGTAAAGAGCTCCATGGAGTAACCCGTTGTGTCGCCTGCTGCATTCTTCTCTGTTGTTGTTTTTGCTGAAGAGGACAAGGAAGCGACTTGTCCCTGACCGTGAACATCCACTAACGACGCGCTGCTTTTACTTTTACCAGTTTCACGAGAGGAGGCAAAAGAGCTAGAGGCTGAGTCAGCAAGATAAGCCAAAACTTGCTCTTGATGCTCCGGCTTTAAAAGCGGTTTTCCTACTCCCAGAAAAGGGAGGGTTCGAGGCCTTGTGTAGCCAGACGACGAACCTGGCTCCACAGCTCCAGACTTAGGTGCAATATTTTTTTTCCCACGACCACCTGATGCTCCACCACTACCACTACCCTCATTACCAGCTGACAATGAACGCCCCCGGCCACGACCTCTTCCACCAGACTTCCTCATTGTTTTAAAAACGTTACCAAACGAACGGTATTTGTTGCTGTCACACAACTTACACGGTGAGCTATAACTTCAGTATGATTTAGCTACCCCTTTACAGGTGGGTGAGACCACAACGAAAATCAGCCACAATGTTACACACTCTGTTGTTGTTGGCAACAAATGAGATGGCACACACGCAGGACTGTCACTGAAGCGCAAATGTAAATATTTATCTCCCACTGATTTGTGTTTGTTTTTTTTAAAAGGGAGACTTCAGAAAAAAAAAAATAAAAAAAAAATTATTTTTTACAGAAGAATTTATAAAACAAATAAAATGAAATGATTGTTTCAGGGAGAATTTAGGAAAAAAAAAAAAAAAAAGGCTTTGTAGGGCCCACTGAGTGAGAAAGGACGCACACAGGAGTCAGGAGTGGCACACAAGCCCAGAGGCCAATATTAATCTCCCACCGATTGATTTAGTTATTTTTTTTGGTAGATTTTGGAACCCAAATCAAGCAAAAAAATTAATAGGCTTTCTATGGCCCACAATTGGAGAGAGAGAGATGGCACAACCAGGAGTCAAGACTGGCACACAAGCAGAAAGGGCAATATTAATCTCCCACTGATTTGATTTTTTTTTTTTTTTTTCAGGGAGACTTTAGAAAAAAAAATACAAAAAAAATGATTTTTTTCAGGAATAATTTAGAAACCAAAGAAAATAAAATGATTGTTTCAGGGAGAATTTAGAAAACAAATAAAACAAAAAATAGGCTTTCTAGGGCCCACTGAGTGACAGATGACGCACACAGGAGTCAGGAGTGGCACACAAGCCCAGAGGCCAATATTAATCTCCCACTGATTGATTTAGTGATTTTTTTTGGTAGATTTTGGAACCCAAATCAAGCAAAAAAATTAATAGGCTTTCTATGGCCCACAATTGGGGAGAGAGAGAGAGATGGCACACCCAGGAGTCAAGACTGGCACACAAGCAGAAGGGGCAATATGAATCTCCCACAGATTTTTTTTTTTTTTTTCAGGGAGACTTTAGAGAAAAAAAAATACAAAAAAAATGATTTTTTTCAGGAATAATTTAGAAACCAAAGAAAATAAAATGATTTTTTCAGGGAGAATTTAGAAAACAAATAAAACAAAAAATAGGCTTTCTAGGGCCCACTGAGTGACAGATGACGCTCACAGGAGTCAGGAGTGGCACACAAGCCCAGAGGCCAATATTAATCTCCCACTGATTGATTTAGTGATTTTTTTTGGTAGATTTTGGAACCCAAATCAAGCAAAAAAATTAATAGGCTTTCTATGGCCCACTATTTGTGAGAGAGATGGCACGCTCAGGACTG